>NC_136414.1:109090000-109717500 GCF_051521515.1 Lactuca serriola | reverse complement strand
GTACAAACAATCAAGGGTTGAAGGTATTCCAAGATAGGATTTGGGTACCTAAGACGGGCGGAGTAAGAGATCTTCTAATGGAAGAAGCTCACAAGACCATGTACTCAATTCATCCTGGGAGTAAAAAAATGTATAGGGATCTAAAATCCTATTATTGGTGGCCAACGATGAAGCTCGATGTTGCTAAGTATGTAGCCGAGTGTGTAACTTGTGCTAGAGTTAAGGCACAACATCAAAAACCGTATGGGAGTTTAGAACCTTTACCCGTACCCATGGGTAAATGGGAAGACATCACCATGGATTTTGTGACTAAACTGCCCAGAACAAGGAACGGTCACGACATGATTTGGGTGGTCGTTGATCGCTTCACTAAGAGTGCGCATTTCATAGCAGCCAAAGAGAAATGGTCTATGGATAAACTTGCGAATTCTTATGTGAAGGAAATTGTGAGGCTTCACGGTGTTCCGTTAACGATTGTATCCGATCGTGACAGCCGTTTTACCTCAAGGTTTTGGAGGAGTCTACAAAAGGAATTGGGTACCAAGTTATGTCTGAGTACAGCTTACCATCCGCAAACCGATGGTCAGAGCGAACGAACGATTCAAACATTGGAGGATATGTTGAGAGCATGTACCCTAGAATTCCAAGGTAACTGGGATGAACACTTACCTCTAGTAGAATTTTCCTATAATAATAGTTTCCACTCAAGCATTAATATGGCACCTTATCACGCTTTGTATGGAGAAAAGTGTCGAACGCCGTCATGTTGGCTGGAAGCTGGAGAAAAGCAGTTTATGGGACCTAAAATAGTCCATGAGACCGCTGAAAAGTTGAAAGTGATAAGGGAAAGGATGTTAGCAGCTCAAGATCGACAAAAGAGTTATGCATACAAGAAAAGACAACCGATAACCTTTGAAGTTGGAGATTTGGTTTTACTTAAAGTCTCACCGTGGAAGGGACTTATAAGATTTGGGAAACGAGGAAAGTTGAGTCCAAGGTTTATTGGACCGTTCAAAGTTCTTCAGAAGATTGGGGATCAAGCTTACAAGCTAGAATTACCGGAAGAACTGGAGGGTATTCATAACACCTTTCATGTGTGCTATTTGAGAAAGTTTACGAGAGATGTGCCCGACATAATTCCCATTTTTGAATTAAGGTCGGATGAAAACAAGAGGTTGATTGAAGAACCTGAGGCAATGGTTGACCGTAAGACTAAGAAGTTGCGATGCGAGATGTTCGATCTAGTGCTTGTGCGTTGGAAACATACGAATGGACCAAATCTCACCTAGTAAACGGATAGTGACATGATGAGTTGCTACCCGCATTTGTTTGCTGACGTGTGATTCTGGGGACGGATTCATCCTAAGGGGGAAAGAATTGTAATGCCTGTGTTTCTAGGCTAGGCATTAATATTGACATTATAGTCTAGGTTAACCGTTGTAACTTATTTTGAAGAATTGAAAAGCAATTATGTGAATATTATGTGAATTATGTGTTTTATGCTTAATTATTAGGTTTTAATTAATTATGAATAAAAATAAGCATCAAAATTAAAGTGTGAGATAAAGCCGATATATTTACATAAAGTTGTAGTGGTCGAAACAAGGATTTCGGGGATATAAAGAAAACCAAAATCCGAGTTATAACAAAGAAGTTATGACCTGTCGAAGTTTCGCGACAAAACCAGCATCGTGCCGAATGTCGTAAAAATTGAGTTTTTGATAAACTACTTTTTAGCCTTAGTGATCTAAATGAAAGTCGTAGTATTTGTTAAACCGAGAAGTTCGATTAAAAGAACGCCCAAATCTGACTTCGTATGAGGAAGTTATGATTTTTCGAAGTTTCAGCTTAGCAGTAGACAGCTAAAAACTCGAAATTTAGATCGAGTGATTTTTAGTCGACACAACCTAAACGATAATCGAAGGTCTCGTCATTAGTAGCACAACGGTAAAAAGTCTAACGAAAACGTACGTCGGATGAAGAAGTTATGAATTGTTAACGGATTTCCTGTCCCGGTCTGTTAAAAATAATAATATAAAACATGAAACTCAAAATTAGCAGACGAAGTCTAAACAAAAGTTGTAGAGCGTAATTTTACCTACGCGTGCATATAAAGAATGTAAAAAACGGAGCTCGTATGCGAAAGTTATGAATTTTAGAAGATTTTGGCACAAAATTCGAGAAATTCCGCATAGATAAGCTTCACCCGAAAATGCCACGTCACCTTCGCTTCGGATCCAAACGTGTCCGAAATCTGCTGAGTCACGAAGCCACCTGGCGAGACGTGTCGCCTGCCCTCGCATCCGAAGTCCAGTCCACTAGAAGTTCGACGCGTGTTCCATTCCTAGTGTCCGAGCCTCGCAGGAGGAGCCACGTCCGAAGCCACGACTGGACCACGGTCCAATCAGGAGGCGACATCAAGCCCCTCGCATGCACATAACATGTGCGAGTCATCCCATGCGAGCTTCGGATTTGCGACGCATGGCCTCTTCTCATCCCTTGGATCAGAAGCCTCGCCCCTATAAATAGAAGGGTGCGAGACCTCCCGGATATATTTTGGAATCTTGTCATTTTTAGCCCCTAAACCCATATTTCTTTCATCTTAACATCCCCCAAAGCCCCGGTATCAATTATAAACCCCGGAATACTCCATGAAGTGCCCGAGAAGCCTGGAAAATTAATCTTTTCGGTTTCGAAGCCCGACCTTTGTAAAGCCCGGTTTCTGAATAAAACTCCCGGTTTTATTAGAAACGATCGTTTTAGGAAACAAATTGTTGCCCGATTATCATCAATTCATGTGAGTGTATAGTCACCTTCATCTTACACCTACATATGAAATATTTTATATGAAATACGTGCTACTTGTAATTATATTAATTGTTTGACTGAGGTGATTGTTGAATTGATGTTTTATATAAGTTTTAAACTGTATATGTATTTTTATCTACAAATATGTTGGGTAAAACATGGGTAGATAGTGATGTGTGATAAAATAAAAGTTACGAGAGGCCTCGATGTATTTTGAGATCCAGTCATCTAGCGGAGTTTGGATGACGACCACAGACTTTCTAGACAGTCTAGTGGGAAACATTAGCAGGCCCGCAACTTGTAGGTGTTAATGAACTATGAGTGTTCATTCGTTGTACTCCATCCCCCTCATGGTTTCCTTTAGGACATGTACAGCTGAGGAAACCCCTTAGCAGTAGTGTCCATCCCGATAATATTCTTTAGCATAGGTCCCTTGTGATAAGTGTTTAGGGACGTAAAGCGAGGGTAACGGGAACGGGTAATCAGGGTTATTGTTGATTGGTGAACTTAATAAGTTTATTATTATTGTGGGGTGAACCTATATGCTCACCAGGCTCCCAAGCCTGACCAACTCAGCTTTTTATGTTACAGGTAGTGGACCCCGAGCATAGTCGGAGGACAACGAGAGATTTTTGGATTATAGGCTAGTAGTTGAAAATAACTGTTGAAAGGCTTATAATGTCTTGTTTATGCTTTTGATCTGTATCGGAACATGACATCCCGAGGTTTTGATATGAAATGAAACTATACATTTCTTAAAGAAGTTTTTGATAAACTTTTATCATGTTTTGTTTTGGGGACAAATTCCGCAACATCTTTTACAAAGATTTCTCAGATTTTATTTTAAAAAGCGTAAATTAAATCGGATTTTTCTAGCCGAGAAATTAGGGGATGTCACATGTGTATACCATAAACATATACTGATACGTCAAATTCATAAGCAATAAACAAAATAGGAGGTAATATGTTTGAAGTATTCACAAATGTCGCAAAAAATAATTAATCAAACAAATGGTAGAACTTTAATGTCTGCTAATTGTGTGAACCGTGTATTACACGAGTTTATTAAAAAAATTAATATCAAAATTTGGAATATCAAACAATTATTAAAGTAATACTTTAACATATAATCAAAGACTTTATTAAATAAGTATGTATTTGAACCCAAATTACTAAAAGTTAATAATGACATATTCTAAGTAATTGTTAACCGATCAACCGAAAACGATATTGAAGGAATGGGAAAATAAAGAATATAATATGCTGAATTCAAAGGTTAATCACTTAATCATGATCATGAAAAAGAACAACTTCAATGTAGTGTTGAAAGGCGATCGACCGAATGCGATATTGATGGAATGGGAAAAACGAATCAATGTGTACATCGTATTTTGAGGTCTTAATTTCTGTTTTTAACTTTTAAATGTAGAAGGTTAGAATAATAAAGGGCAATTTTGTAAATTCATTTTATCTCTGAAAAGAATTGGTTATTTAAGGGCATTATGGGAACAGTAATTGTCGAGTTAGTTGTGTTTCCATTGAAGACATTGAAAACAAATAAAGGTTCCAACATATTTTTTTGAAATTTATTAATTTCATTCACCATCTAGGAACTTAGTGTGTGTGTGTGTATATATATATATATATATATATATAGTGAAATAAATTTTTAATAATTTCGAAATTTGAATGTAATAGATTAAAATTGGTACTTGATTTGCTACAGGTTCCGAGGTTATAGTTTCTAAGGCAATTATTGTAATTGATTTAAGGCAATTATTCTAATAGATTTAAACATTGAAAAATATCAAAATACTTTCAATTCTATGTCGTATCCACTTTTTAGAATATATATGCCAACAGTGATGGGTTTTGGCTATAAGAACATTCTATGTGCTCATACAAACCCTAATGCTTGGATCTAGGTTTCTCTATTGTACATGCAAGTTATCCAAGACTATAAACCCTAATTCTAACATTCAAGTAATCATATTAACATGAGAATGAGTTTAAGATATTACCTTGATTGTTATGTAGCAATAACAATCCAATTCCTCCTTGTATTGACTTTAGAAAGCTTAGAGTCACAAATGTCACTCCTCTAATGGTTCACAAACACCATAAGCAAGAGGATGAAGAGGAGAGAGGATGGAGGCTGCCCAAAAACGTCTACAAACCCTAGAGGAGTCTTAGCCACATTTTTGGGTCATAAGGGATCCATATATATAGGAGGCAATTAGGGTTATCTAACAAGGAAACCCTAATTGGGATGCTTAAGCCCTAAGCAACCCATGGAGCCCTTTCCTCAATGCCTTGGACGATTTCATATGGGCTTCCCCCATAGAATTCTTACACCTTATAATATAAGGCAATCCATGACCCAAATTGCAATTATCTTATAATTACAATTCCAGTCCCTTAAGTTTAATTAATCTCTTTTAGTCACAAAACTAATTACCAATTAATTATTGACTAATATTAATTAAACAATATGATTTCTCCTTTAATATATTATTCCCATAATATATTAATAAATCATATTTAATCCTTTCTCTCCATAATTCATCCTATCAAGTTGCTTTGGTGATGGCAACCCAAAAGGACCATGCACCATCGGGTCAAGTACATACCAAAATAGTTATGGACTTAGACACTAATCCAACAGTCTCCCACTTGGATAAGTCTAATAACTATTATGCGTATGACTTCATATCCTGATCTGCAATCGTAGCTTTCCAAAGCCGTTGTCAACTCTGATCCTATCAGATACGCGTGTCCTTTAGATAAGGGATCATATATTCCTCCATTTTAGATATCATATGAGATATGATTTCAAATCATTCTCTTTGTACTATATCTCGATTCCCGATTTATGACGACTGACTAATTGAACAAATCAAATCAGCCCTAGCCCGGCCGAGCATTTACGTTTGTCATCACTAAATCATCGAGGGGCCCAAAGATATCGCTTTTATCCTACTTTGGATAAAAGGAACGGATAAACTTTGATACAATGCTTGCTTGCACCCACTCACCAAATCACACACAACAATATGTTTTATAACACCAAGTTACTAGTGTGTTTACATATTATCAATGTGCAACCGATTTGCAAGATACAACTCACACATCTCGATTTCAAGAATATAAGATGTTATCGTCTCACTAATCACTCGTGATACAATTCATGGAGTGATCCAAGTGAGCGTGGGTCTAATCCAATGCTCAAATTCATATTCATAAGCACTCATGAACGTTGTAGCAAACATTTGCTTATGTCTAATGCTATTTAGACAATCCACACACCAATTCATGACAGTCTTCTTTCATATCTACTTCCAACATATCAACGACTGTGGCCCGTTCGAATAATTTGATTGTTCTTAACCAATTAAATTATTCAAGAAGTCAAAGCATGCAAAGTGAAACACAAGAATAATACTAATCCCATATGGCCTCAAACCCTTGAGCATAAATAAAACACCTTTTATTTATCACCATATCGATTACTCATTATTTGTCTTTTCGGGTAATCAACTTCTTACTTGAATTATTTACACTTGTCCCATGCTCCTAGCATGCACACAATGTTTACTTATGGTTCTTACTTTGTGAAATAGACCAAATTGAGCACATTCCCAATCATCCTCATTTCACAACTCCAAATTCTTTTTCCATAAGTGAAAGAATATCAAATTCTTGCTACTTATAGATTATGCTAGATTCTAACATTTTATGCAATGATCCTTTCGTGATATCACCGCACCAAAGTCACAAAGACTATTGCCAATGATATTACAAAGTCCGCTATCGGAGATTGTTACAATACAATTCCTTAGATATGATGTCTCTCACTCAAAGAGCATTCCTTTGAACATCCTTTTGCATAAAAGTTTCTAATCTAGACATATATTTTCAACATTCAATTCCTAATATGGACACGCTTCCATATTTTCCATATGACAACTCATTCTCAATAGAATCTTATCTATTCGTAATGATGTCGACATGGTCCATCCAATATGGAAACATTTCCATAATTTCCATATGACAACTCATTCTTAATAGAATTTTTTCTATTCATAATAATGTCGATATGGTCCATCCAATACCATGCTTCCAACTACTCACAAGCGACCAATCCTCGTCAAACTTTGGATTGTCCTTTGATAGTTGTTTAATTATTTTAGTCAAAACCAATTCTAGTCCCTTTTCCCTCTAAATGCGCTCGACATTTGGAAAATTTTAGAATGGTCAAAAATTAAAGCATTTGCAATCGATCCTATACCCGAAGCGTATGGGACACAACGCATAATGTTTTATTTGCTATGTTCTCAAAATTCGAATTATGAAGAGGAATGCCGTAATCATAATTGAAATTTTAAGAACACACTATGTACCTTTGACTAAATTTATTAACATTCCACAACCTAAGCCTTTAGATTTGAAATGAAGCATAATATTCTCTCCCTTAATTATAGCAAAACAACCTTTCAACTCTTACAACTTTGCAAAGTATGACTCTTGTTTTCTATAATTAATATTGCTAACCTTGCAATACTTTCCTTAATAATCATACAATCATAACATTTATGCTCCCACTATCATGATGATTATTATAAACATAACACTGATGCTCCCACTAGCTTCGACATGTATTCATAAACATCTTAACTTTCAGAAAAACAATACCTATTGATTTTCTTAAGTTCATGTTTCTAATACTTAATGCTTTGATAACCTTTTATCAAGGCTTTTTGAACTTATACACCTTTGCCTTAGGTAGTTCATATGTGTGTCTAAACAATTAAGACTAATTGCCAAACCTCACAATTCAAATCATGGAAAGGGATACCGTAACCATAATCGAATTCGAGAATGCAATTTTACAATCACTATCTTCTTAAAATCTTTCTTAGTGAAAGTATTTCCTCACAATCGTTTTCATGAAGGAGGAAATCTTATGACACTTAGATTTAAACGGTGTATGTGTTCCTATCCATGTGAATTTGTTAAAACCAAAGTTTACGACAAATTCAAACTCATATGGACCGAACTTTCTTAATCTTGATTTCTTGCCTTATGGTAGCACAACTGCCCACCATGTCTTCCAAGTAGTTAAGCAGCTCACCCTTTCCTATCAATGTACCTTTCATTGATTAAGGTGCCTTGCCTTTTATGCGTTCAAAATGAGAACTCATAGAACTCACATGCATAATTAACTCAATTGGAACAACACAAAAACAAAATAATGTCAACACGATAGGTTGTAAACCTCAACTCGTGTGCTAGTGATGATCGATAAGGTTTATTTGATTTGTTCTTGAAACCTTTCAAGACCATTTAGACTCCCACTGACTCCTTGACATATAAGATTCTCTTGTCAACAAACATTTCTTGACAAACAAATATTCAAGAGTTAGTGTAACTTTTATCAAAACATTTCATAAATTGGTCCTAGTTGGTCTTTGTCTTATCCAAGACATCACAACTTTCCACATTTGATGAATGTTATAAACCTTCTTAACACTTATCACTCATTGTCACAATCTTAACTTTAAGACTTGTTTTGGAACGAAGTATGATTGACTTCTTGATTTAACCATTTCTTCAATTCTTGATTCCTCTTCTTAGACAAACAATTGTACTAAGACTCTCTTAGAGGATCAATTGAGATATGGTTCTTAATCATTAAGACCTATCATAAAGCATAAAAGGTACTCTCCCTTCTTCTTAGAATGGAGAGACTTTTATCTTTCCGCCTACTTGATTCTTCTTATTCGTTCTGCTATTGATTTAAACTTTTTCAATCAATTCAGAATTACACTTAATCTTGTAAGTATAATCATATTTACTAAACCTTTAGTAAATCATGACGAATATCTTTGTTACTCTTATGGTGGACTTGATCAACACGCAACTTTGTGTATTCGATCTCCAAGTCCTTCACTTGACACTTTGTTAATGAATTAGTCTAATTTCCAAATATGAAATTTCTCATTCATCATGCAACCAAGTTGCATGATTCCAAGTTTCTGTCCAATTGAAACTTGGGCGATGAGAAACTCTCCCTATTTGGTAAATTCTCGACTTTCCATAAATAACATAATAAGAAAATCCATTATTGTTAATAATAGAAACATTCAAACATCAATTTTTCATATACGCCATTGTAAGGATAAATAAATAATATAAAATCAAAATTTATTTTATTGCGGAAAAAAAATTGTCCTTACAATGCAATTCATTGAAAAACTATGCTAATACATCTTTCTTAGCAATCTAATTCTAACTCTAAGTAGTAGCTCAAGAATCTAATCTTCGAGAAATGCGATCGAAATCCATTCCTTCACGGTTAGATTCTGCTCACTTCTTCCCTTAAGCTTCCTTTCTTTTCTTCGATCCTACAAAACATCAATTGTAATCTTATCACATTATGTGTTAAGAATCTAGAATAGAAGCTTAAAAGAGTTAGTTAATGGATTTTAACTATATTAGAGCCATACGTTTCGACTCTCCCATCTCTTAGATCTCTTAGGTAAATGGGGCAGCTTCGTCTCTAATGCCCTTTCTCTTGGCAATAAAAGCAAATTGACTCTTTTGGAACATGACATGGAACTACTTCAGACATTGCCTTTCTCTTATGATCAAACTTTTCGATCATAACATGTCTTTCGTTGCCATTTTCTATATCCATAGAGGTCTTAAAGGCAGATTCACCAATCAACTTTACTTTTCCATTGCGCCAAAACATTTCTGATTCATCAGCAATAAGCATATAGGTGATATTTATAAGGGTCACGTCGCGGTTCATCATTTAGTACTCTCTTACGAACTCACTATAAGAGTTAGGAAGTGACTGAAGAACCCTATCAACAGCCATTTCCTCACAGACAACGGATCCCAACATTCTTAACCTATCAATGTGTGACTTCATCCCTAGGACGTGTGCACACACCGACTTTCCTTCTTTATGTTTACTTGCCAAAAGGGATTGAGTGAGCTTGAACTTTCAAGCCTTTGAACTTGTGGGTTAGGGAGAATAATTGGAGGAGGTGGAGGAAATGAAGCATGATTTCTTGTTCCTCGATCGAATCGTGGAATATCATCTTCATGTGGAAAGCTTGTTCCATAGGATTTGGGAAGACCATAGTTGTCGAACTTTGACATCTACAAAACGGGAGAAAACGAATTCAAGTTAGTTGATTGATTGAGTCCTTAGTAAATCACCCAAATGAGATACTAAGGCTAGGACCCAACACAATATTCTACAACTCGGGAGAGGGATGCCGTAACCCTAATTGCAGAATATTTGAAGGTAAGTGAATGACGATTCACTAATTTCCACCACGAAAAACGAAAAGAAATTTAAGTTTTAAATCTATGAAAACTCCTAGATCCTTTGAGATTCATTGAACTTTCAATGGCATGTTTAAATCTCGATATGCCCCTCTTGTTTGTGACTGGGATGCCGAGGATCACAAAGCGGGTGTGAATAACCATGCAAACTTACATGGTGCCCTCACATGTTATAGTCACCTATTCGATGTGCCGGTAAACCACACACGCTCCACCAAACTATGACAAACATTGAGTCACCCTTTGCTACCTTTGCTTAGAACCATTTAGTGTGCCGGTAAACCACACACGCTCCACTAACGTCTTCGCAAGGGCACAAAGTGTAATTTCATGGAATTGCATCAATTCACTTTTGCCTAAGTAACTAGGATTGGGAATTTTATGAAAACATTTAGTTACTTTTGTAATTCATTATACTTGTAATGGAAGGTTTCGTCCTATCCTACCCGTTCGGCTAACGACCCTCCACTAGTCAAGAGTGCGGTGGGTAAGAGTGGATACCCATTCAATCGCCATTTTATAGGCAATTTCCTTAATCACCCCTTATAGACCAGCTTCGTGAATAAGGTCTACTAACGGTAAGACTGACTTTTACTAACATTATATATATATAATGTTAGACTTTTAATGTTATATATATATAGTATAGGGTGTATTTTACACTTTTAAAATATTAGGTGGTCAAATTTAACAATTATACTTTTAATTCAATTAAATTTTAAACCAAAAACTTTATGGATTTATTAAACCTCTTTTAATTATACACCTTAATTAATTAATAAAACCATAAGGGTGTGATTTGAACTTTTCAAAACAATACTAGGGTTTTAGAATTTAACTTTCTAATTAAACTTTTAATCAACTTTTAAATTCCAAAACTTGAGGGCAAGTTTTGAAACATTTCAAAACATTAGGGTTTAGAATTTAAATATGCATCAAAATTAAACTATTAATCAAAATTTAAATTCCAAAACCTGAGGGCAAGTTTTGAAACATTTTTCAAAACATTAGGGTTTAAACTATTTAAATTTCAAAACAACAAAACTTTTTGGGTTCAAATTTAAACTATAAAACCTAAAGGGGAAAATATGAAACTTTTCAAAGCACAAGGATCAAATAACAAATAATCTAAATTAACATTTAATCACATAATTATCCATATTTGATTTATTTAATGATTTCTTGCAAAACAATTTACCAATTTAATCAAAATAATTAATCAATTATCACATAAGGAAACAAATATTTTATTAATTGATAAATATCTTCAATTAGATCAAGAATATAGTCAAATATATCATAAAATCGGATTTATATTGATCTAATATGATAAGGTAACTATCCATAAGCAAAAACAGCAAGAAATCGCGAAATATGCTCCATCTGACGAGTTGACTCGCCGAGTTAAGCAAGGACTCGTCGAGTCTGCACGGACTCGGCGAGTTCAGCTATGGACTCGGCGAGTCCAGCCTCCAGAAACCAAAAAATCGAATTTTTTAAACATGTATATCATCAATACAATAGAAACCAGTGTAGGCTCTGATACCACTGATGGGTTTTGGCTATAAGAACATCCTATGTGCTCATACAAACCCTAATGCTTGGATCTAGGTTTCTCTATTGTACATGCAAGTTATCCAAGACTATAAACCCTAATTCTAGCATTCAAGTAATCATATTAACATGAGAATGAGTTTAAGATATTACCTTGATTGTTATGTAGCAATAACAATCCAATTCCCCCTTGTATTGACTTTAGAAAGCTTAGACTCACAAATGTCACTCCTCTAATGGTTCACAAACACCATAAGCAAGAGGATGAAGAGGAGAGAGGATGGAAGCTGCCCAAAAACATCTACAAACCCTAGAGGAGTCTTAGCCACGTTTTTGGGTCATAAGGGATCCATATATATAGGAGGCAATTAGGGTTATCTAACAAGGAAACCCTAATTTGGATGCTTAAGCCCTAAGCAACCCATAGAGCCCTTTCCTCAAGGCCTTGGACGATTTCATATGGGCTTCCCCAATAGAATTCGTCCACCTTATAATATAAGGCAATCCATGGCCCAAATTGCAATTATCTTATAATTACAATTCCAGTCCCCTAAGTTTAATTAATCTCTTTTAGTCACAAAACTAATTACCAATTAATTACTGACTAATATTAATTATACAATATGATTTCTCCTTTAATATATTATTCCCATAATATATTAATAAATCATATTTAATCCTTTCTCTCCATAATTCATCCTATCAAGTTGCTTTGGTGAAGGCAACCCAAAAGGACCATGCACCATCGGGTCAAGTACATACCAAAATAGTTATGGACTTAGACACTAATCCAACAAACAGTACACGACATAATGGTCATGAGACATTTTGAAACATTTTTTTAATCAACTGATAAGTATGATTTTAAATAACTCCTGAAATACAACATCTAATTATATCAGTTTAGACTTTAATGGTACCCAATTTGTATATAAAAACGACCGATCTGCCATTGGCTTATTTTTCTAGCTTGTGAGATTAGTCTTCAATATACCCTTCGGGTTATCAGTAAATCCTCCCCGCAGGTATAACCAGAGTCTCCTGGAGGGAGAGCGTGGAATTTGTGAATAGATCTATTCGCGACTGACAATCCCACACCTTAACTGCTAGCTACAGTTAGGCGGGCACGCCTTGGGTGACAAATTCTGGATATCTTCCGATGCCTGAAGAACGTCAAGGAGGTCTCGGGTCATATTAGCATGGTTATACGACTCACAATACGTATTAAAAATAAGTTTGTTCATGGATTTTATATCTATAGTTTTATATATTAAAACTAACTACTGTTGTACTGGATGGTAATCCAGGGTTTTCAATCAATAGTTTTACGTAGTAAACTATCTACTGTTGTACCGAACAAAATTTAGAAGTTTTAACTAAACTGTCTTTATAGGAAAATATGGGATTTTCTTGGATAACAACTTTTCAGAAAACCAAAGGAAACATGTTCTTTTTACATAAACAAACAACTTATGAACTCACCAGCTTTATGTTGATTTTCAAACTGCTTGTATTCTCAGGTCCACATTAGACAGGTACCCCATGGTCTTTTGGAGAAGACGGAGTGCGTAGAAGTCACGTCTTACTTTTGTTCATATGATGTATACGTATAAAACTTGTAACACTTTATTTTCAAACAAATGTAAATTTTCCTATGTAATGTAATGGTTGTTTACTTTGCTTACTATGTACATTGGTTGTGATACTTAACATGACGTCACCTCCACCCCAGAACTTTTCTGCCTTCAGTTTCGGGGTGTGACAGATTGGTATCAGAGCCCTTGTTTATAGTGAACTAAGTATACCAAACCTTACATGGTATAAGACTATAAACACTAAGGGGCCTAAGTGCTCTGAACTTAAAGTATGCTTTAAAATATAAGTATTTTCAAAAGTATAAAAGTATACCTAACCGTCGGAATCCGTAACCTCGAGTAGAACAAAACATAAGTAAATGGGTGTTGTATGCTGCGGTTAAACCCGGGCAGTTATGTAGTCGCGTCTAGGGTCAATTTTTCCTGATCAACTACATTCATTCGAGACACGGCCAACATGTGCTTGGGAGTGACTGTGGTGTTCAGCATGCCTAAAACTTACCCAATACCCAAACAACAAGCCGTCATCGCAGTGAAACATAAAATACTATGGGAGTATTTTCTAGAGCCAACTTCGTTATAGAAATCCTCATTCAAGCGTTGCTTCTCAATCATCCCTTCTAGCGATAGTTTATCTGCTTTGATAACTCATTCCTGCTTTATCGCTTAATAGAATTCCATATCTGTCATATCTCTTGATTCAATTCAGAGGACTTACCATCCTCTCTTTCCTGATCTTTTTAGATCAAGATGCCTCCAAGAAAGAGACCCAGCTCAAAGAACAACAACCCTCCGCCACCACCTCCTCCTCAATTTGATCCTGTGATGTTCCAGGTGGCTGTTACTGCCCCAGTGGTAGCCGCCATGTCCCAAATGAACCCCGGTGGTTCAGGTAGGCCAGGAGGTGGTACTCAGCTCCAAAACCTGGAAGGTAGTCAGGGACACCGGAAGTAGTGTTCCTACAAAGACTTTATGAATGCGAAACCTACATCTTTCGATGGCACTGGAGGTGTTATCGCCATAACCCGATGGTTCGAGAAGATCGAATCTATTTTCGAAATCTGTGTTTGTTCGGAAGCTGATAAGGTGAAGTTCGCCACCTACACCTTCACCGATAAAGTCCTAACTTGGTGGAACGGCCGAGTCAAATCCATAACCTTACCTGTAGCTAATGCTATGGGTTGGGAGGCCATGAAGGAACTTCTGCTAGTGGAGTACTGCCCTCGGGCCGAAATGCAGAAATTAGAGCACGAACTATGGAATCTAAAAATGAAGGGTTCCGATATTGCCGCTTACACCTCCAGATTCGAAGACTTGGTGCTTCTCTTTCCGGGAATGGTTACCCCGGAAAGTAAAAAGATCGAAAGATTTATCTGGGGGCTGACCCAGCCAACCAAAGGGAATGTTTTGGCCGCAAAACTAGACACTTTCGACAGCCCTAAATGTCTGGCGCAAACCCTGATTGATCACGGAGACAATCCCGATGAGGAGGCCACTACTCCTGAACCGGTTAAAGGTAGTGGTGGTAGTAAAAAGAAATTATGGAACAAACAGAAGGCACAAGATTCACAAGGATCCTCTAAGAAGCAAAAAACTGTGGCAGTCCACGCTGTTACTACCCCTGCTGCTATTTCTGCCGTCGGATCCACCGCTCAGACTCCTACCTGTGGATACACTGCTACCCTTCCTTGGTGCAACAAATGCAGCTACCATCATCGTCCGATGTAATCATCTCGGGGCATAGAGCTGCTAGCTCGTTGAACCGTTCAGTGTAGGTCACTATGTCTGAGCCGACGATAGTGATATCCCACGGCTCTTGTTCCAGTTTTTTAATCTCGCCTAACGCGCAGTATTCCTCCCGCATTAACTCTTTTAGGTTTTCCCAACCCATTGAGTTTGCCACTGATAGAGTTAGTGACTTAACATGGTTGTTCCACCATGTTAGGGCCTTGCCAGAGAAGGTGCAGGCAGAAAACTTCACTTTGCTTCCTTCTGGGCATAAACAGATTTCGAAAACCAACTCTGTCTTCTCGAACCATTGCATAAGGGCAATGAATCCTTTAGTCCCATTAAAGGACAATGCCTGACATCTGGTGAAGTCCTTGTAGGAGAAATCTCCCTGGCGCACCGGGACTTCACCTTGAGTAGAATCACTAGGCGTTTCACCTCCACCTGTACTGGTGGGGTGATACTGAGTCATGGTTGTTGCCACAGCCACGGACACTACAGCGTTCGGAGTTGCTACATCGATTTGTGGAGAAGGTATTGGAGTTATCGGGGTAGCGTGTCTGGGTGATCTACGAAGAGGCATCTTTGCTAAAAGAAAACAAAGATGAGACGAAATAAGTCTATAGCAATGGACACAAGCCGAAAGCTGAAAATACAAGGTTATCCTAGTTCTGGATGTATCGGGTCCTGACTTCCACAGGGTTCTAGAAAAAATTCATAAATGAGTCTATACCTAATAAACTCTATGAATTTGAAATAACTATCCTTGAATGAATATCTGTTTCCTAAATAACTGTTACCAGCTGCATGTAAGAAAATAATCGTAACACATGTAATGTGAGTAGTGTTTCCACTCGCTCGACCAATTAACAGGATTAATATTTATTAGTGTGACGTGTAAGGCGTTTTGATTACTCCGGCTGATCCTTCCTTGAAAAATTCTCATGAACTTGTCCTTGTTCCTCCTGGACTCTTCTGTTGTATACTATGAGGAAGTGGTTACATCTATCTGGGCTTGTCGTGCGAGAATGAAAGTGACTAAAGAACCTATGAGCTTTAAGGTAACTTTATGGGGTGATCCTTACGGAATCCTCCTATAATTGTACAAGGTACACAAGTTTTTATACAATTGAAGATCAAATACACCTTCTAATAATTGATCCCACCTTGACACTACTTCCTTAAGAAGAATGGATAGCGAAGCGTTGGTCATAGATTCTATGCTTATAAGATCTTGATTCTATATAAAACTTTAGGAATATACCCTATAAGATTATAGACCTATCCGCAAGGGTCTTTTAAGTTATCACATAAGTTATTTATATGGACTAAAATACTCCTATAGTATTCTAATGTAATGTACGTAGTATGTTCTAAACTCGTTATCGCGCTATCACATCATGGAATACTCCCATAGTACTCTAACTCTAATTGTACTTGTTCTGGCGTTCTCTTGACTGGAGTTCCGGTAAGTTTTAACCCTGTTGCAACACCACATTATTTCCAAACACATGTTGGTCACATCTCGAATGAATATAGTTGATCAGGCTATATTGATCCTAGCTATGATTACATAACTATTCAGGTTGACGACAGTGCCCAACCTTTAAATACTTTAGATTTGTTCTCTTCGTGACACTAGTCCTATTATGTACACGTATAAGCAAGTAGGTATATTTTTATAACGTGTGGTTATACTCTAAAATATATCATTATCCAGAGCACTTAAGCCCCATTGTATTTATAGACGTATATCTTTTATCGGTTGATATACTTAGTTCACTATAAACAATGCTCTGATACCAATCTGTCACACCCCAAAACCGGAACGGCGGAAACGTTCGGGGGTGGAGGAAGTCATGTTTAGTATCACGAGATATGTATATGGTAAGAAAGTAATGAACAACCATTTCATTTAGAAAGAATGTGTTTACAATGTGTGTGTTCACAAAACATAGAAGTCATAAGCAAATAACAAAACAAGACTTGAAGCTATAATGCTCCATCTTCTGAATCCCCAGCACGAGCACCTGTCTAAAAGTCTCCTGAGAATACAAGTTATTTGAAAGAGTTGATCAGCAATTAAGCTGGTGAGTTCATAAGATTTTAGTGATGTGAGTAAGCTGTAAAATGTGGTTGAAAATGTATATGTGCAAGTGACGTAAGCTGTAAATTCTGTGTTGAAAAGTTCGCCTGATCCTCTAGAAAATCCTATATTTCCTACTTGAATGAAAGTTAAGTAAAATAACACTACAAGCCTTTCTATGGGTACTAAGTGAGTGCAAGTTATATAAGACTCAGAGTAAACAAACAATCAATTGTGCGCATCTGCCCTAAGATCACAACCCAACGAGGAACAAAAAGTGAGGCGGATAGCACACATCCCATTGGTTGTTAGATCGTTGCCATATATTACCCTGGTGTATTCACTTGTTACTCATGGAATTATTTGTAATGGTTCCTTTATATCTAATGAAAAGTTCTTTAAGAACACCTATATTTCTTATGGTAGAAATGGTGACCACAATGACTACTTTTATAAATAGCTTAGTTTATACTGCTATATTGTCACACCCCAAAACCGGAACGGCGGAAACGTTCTGGGGTGGATGACGTCATGTCAAGTATCACAACACATGCATTATAGTAATCAAAGTACAACAAAAAATTGCATTAATAGTAATAATTTTACATGGTTACATTACAACAATTCAAAGTAATACAAGTAATAGAATAGATACAACATGATACTAAGCTATCTTCATCAACAGCTCCGAGATGTACCTGTCTAATGCTAACCTGAGAATACAAGTTATTTGAAAAGCGAGTATCAGCATTTTTACAAATGTTGGTGAGTTCATAAGCATTTAGTGACGTTTTCATTCAAATAACTTTAATAAAAGTAGTAATTTAAGAGATTTCAGTGTATTAGAGTCCTTTCCAGAAAAATCCTATATTTTCTTTAATAAAAGCAGCCTTCTACCAAGACTGGTCATTGTTGTGTGGTATAAAAGTAGTTTTCCCTAAGTTGCTATCATTATCAAAATACTGAATTTGATTATTGAGGAAAGCAAACGACATCAGGGAATATCATATGCCTCAGCAGTGAGGACTGCTGACTAAGGCAAGGAACCATAGACTCCAGGAAAGTATCGAACGAACGACACGCCTGGTTCAGTCTAACAAGTGGAGACACAGACCCTAGAAGGTACCAAATGAAAGGTACAACTGGTAAGGTTTAAAACAGTGAATAACAGACCCCAGACAGTATCAAATGAAAGATACGTCTTGTAAGGTCAAACAGAGAAAACAGACCCGAGACAGTATCAAATGAAAGATACGTCTTGTAAGGTCAAACAGAGAAAACAGACCCCAGACAGTATCAAATGAAAGATACGTCTTGTAAGGTCAAATAGAGAAAACAGACCCCAGAAAGTATCAAATGAAAGATATGTCTTGTAAGGTCAAAACAGTGTGACTCTGAAACTGAATTACCAGCATACAGTGTAAATTGTCGGCGAAATACCGTTACCTTAAAGCCAATGAATTATAAGGTAACCCGGGATACTCGTAACCATACTGACTAGAGTACCAGACGCCCTACAAGCGTCCATAAAATGTGACATTTGTCACTCGTTGGCTTGGTAGGCCGGGACTGTAGCTAGCAGTCTGGGTGCAGGGTTGTCAATCCCGTATAGATCTATACACACAATGTCCGCTCTCTCTACAGGAGACTCTGGTTACCAACTAGACGACGGAGAAGGCCGTGTCCTAAAGATGCATCCCAAATAGTGGGTAGAGACTTCCAAATAGTGGGTAGTGTGTAAGTGTTGAACTAGAGGTAGAGACTTCCCAATAGTGGGTTTCTAATGTAAGTGTAGACTAGAGGTAGAGACTCTTAAGTGAACTGACTAGAGAATTCCTATATGTCCATACTCATATACATAATATATAACTAATGAGTCAAATGACCTTCGGATGGCCATCCGATCCCACCAGACCACATCTCAACGAAGAAAAGGAAATAGGGCAGACGAGCCTTCCTAAGTCTTTCAATCATTATTTATATGTACCTATATAAGCACAGGCATACATCTAACTACGAATAAGTGTGTATCAAGTAGAAGTGATCTTTGTGAAGTAGGAGTGTCTAACAAGTGAAGTAGGAGTGATCGCAAGTGAAGTAAGAGTGTCGAACAAGTATAAGCGTATCACGAAGTAGAGACAACAATAAGTGAAGTAAGAGCGTATCGAGTATAAGTGAAGTAGAGGCGATATCAAGTTTAAGTGAAGTAGAATCGTATCACTAAGTAAGAGTGTGAATAAGTATAAGTGTCCATCAGGTATAAGTGTATCACGAAAGAATTGCGTTATCCAGTAGGAGTTTAAAATAAGTAAAATCGAAGCAGCAGTAACAAACAAGTAAAAGTATACATCGTGAAAGGAACTTTAATGAAAACCTTGGAAACCTTTATATTTAGGAAAATCGCATTTTGTGCTCTTGGTAAAATAAGTTTGAAAGCCTTTGAAATCTTTGGAACCTTTATAAACCAGTTTAAAATGAATTTAGATAAAACAGTATAAGTAAGAGTTTTGAAACAATTGAAATCCCATTTTGAAAACCATTATAGTGTCCTACTCGGTAAAACAATGTACAGTGTGGTAAAATCTTAAGCATGCGGGTTATCAATCACGCAAGGACTTGAACACACACAATGACCTATTTAACATATGATAACATATGTTTACATACAATTAGTATATTTAACACTAATTAAACAAATATACGCGCTCACAGGAGCGGAAAACACTTTGGTTAAGTGTTTGGGTGTCCCGGGTAGCGTCTAAAGGTGTGTATGGCTAAGGAATGGAGCTTACTATCCGAGAGTAAACCCTTATCACATAGTTTACGGCCCAGGGACATCTCACCATGAGTTTACGGTGATGGGTTCTAGGGTGTTTTAAGGCTTGTACTTGCTCATGGAATTATTCTAAGTACTTTTCCAAAAAGGCATGGGTGGGTTTAAGGCTTCTAAGGGCACCTTATAGGAGTTTATGGCCTAGGGACACTCCTATGGGAGTTTACGGCCATAAACTCTCATTCTTTGAGTTAAGTGAACTTTTAAGCCCTTATTGCCTTGCTAGCCATTTATAATGAAGTGTGATGCTATTTTGGGGGATTAAATCTATCATTTGGATGTGTTTTGGGGAGTTTACGGCCTAGACACTTGCTTGGGCCGTAAACTCCTTTTAATCCCTCCATTTCTTGTGTTTAAGTCCTTGTGTCAATCCTAGTATTTTATGGTAAATGTGTAAGGCCATTTGGGGAAACAAAACTACACTTTGGGCATGATTTGGGGTGTTTACGGGCTTGGTATAAACCTGGGCCGTAAACTCCTTTTTCCCCTTTATTTTGATGTGTTTAATTGATCCAAACCCCAAATACTAAGTCCCTAATTTGTGTTTGAAGCCTAAGGGTGATTTGGGAGTGTTTTTGGGGCATTTTGACAAGGTTTTGAGGGGTTTACAGCCTAAGCATGTGCTTGGGCCGTAAACTCTCTTTTAAGCCCTAAATCATTGTGTTTTGATGTTTAAACACTCCTAGGCAATTCCCTTAATTTATTTCCAAGCCTATAGGGACAAGTTTGGGGTCTTTTGGCCTTGTTTAAGGGGTTTACGGCCTAAGAAGGAGCTTAGGCCGTAAACTCCATTCTAACAGCTTCTAGGTCCGAATTTTGGGCCATAAACATGAATCAATATGTTTAGAATAGGCTAGGTAAGCAGACTTACAATTTGGAAGCATTTGGTTGCGGATTCGGGGCGAAAACGGGTCTAGAGAGAGAGTATAGAGAGAGTGTGTAAAAAGTCTCCAATGGACTCCACTCACCCTTATATAGGGTTCCGAGTCGGGGCTCATGGGAATTTTACCCGATACTGCCGTTAAACGGGGCTTTTGGTCGCACCCGATTTAGTGGTCATAACAATAAAACTTAACATTTTCCAAATAAATGGAAATGGGTGTTATGTGTTTTTATTTCTTTTTATCACGTCTTAACGGCATGTTAAATGTAAACAAATGGAATGTTTATTAAATTGACACCCTTTAATTAACGGAACTTTTATACCGTGGAATATTCCGTTAACGGTAACGGGGAAATGTAACGGGACAACTTGGGTTGTCACATCATCCCCTCGTTAGAGGGAATTTCGTCCCAAAATTCAGGTCTAGGCAAGGAAGTAGGTATGAATGGCCAAGTAGAGGTAAGGGAGTACTTCCTATATGGTTGTCCTCGCATTCCCAAGTGATCTCTGGTCTGTGTTTGTCATTCCAACAGACCCTCACGTACGGGATGCGGATT
The DNA here is from genome assembly GCF_051521515.1 of Lactuca serriola. NCBI lineage: Eukaryota > Viridiplantae > Streptophyta > Magnoliopsida > Asterales > Asteraceae > Lactuca > Lactuca serriola. The sequence goes on along the minus strand of NC_136414.1, from coordinate 109,696,097 downwards.
CCGTCTAGTGTAGCGAGTGGGTTTCCAACTGGTGTATCTACGAGGTTAGGGTTCCCAATGGTTTCTATCAAGATGAGTGAAGCACAAAGAGTGACGTCGGGAAATCACATATCAAGTCTAAGAAGTGGATCGATCAGGTGTGAATCTTGTGGTATATCCGAAGGTACTGGTGGCCGGAAAGGGGTTGGACCGAGTCTCCATGAGGATTCTCATATGGTCCTAAGCTCTCGAAATGGGTAGAGCTTTTTAGTACTAAGAACATAGTGTACTTCTATGGCAAGATCATTACTGGCGTGATCGCCATTCCAAAGTTCCTAACGTTCTCACTCGTAGTGGTAGTGTAGTCCTTCAGGTTGGTTCTTAGGAATCTCGAGTGGTCTTTGGTTTCGCGTTTCCTGTCAACTGGCTGATAGAGACTTTCTAGATCGTCGAGTGGGTTGCGTGACTGTGTTCGTCTGCTTGCTATAGAGTGTCTATTTCAAGCTCGTGCAAAATGGATCTGCACTTAAGAATCTTGAGATACAGAAACCCTGGGGGTCGGAGAGATAGGGTTTCACTAGACGAGTGTTGGACTATCTCAGGAGGTGGTTCTACTATCTCTACGTGAGATAGTATTCGTGGAACACCTAATAGTCCAAGGAATCTCTAAGACTGGGGTTTATTCTAGCGTGGAAAGTCCATGTTCCTGCATAACCCTTTGACTAACACCAGGGCTGGTGTCAAGCCTATGATCTCTTCGGGATCCGGGTCATGAGACTTAACGCAACTACTTTCGCACTTGACCAAGTATTCTTGGCTGCGAAGGTTATCCTGTGGTTCTCGGTATCCTAGTGTTCACTTTGGAGAATGTATTTTATCGTCTACCGGCCGACGACGAATTCCTCCATGCGAGAGGGTGGAGGATGATAGGCACTACTTGTCTATAATAGTGTGGGCAAAGTGCCTGAATAGTAAGAGCATCTACTGTAACTACTCTTCCGAAGGTTCTGAGTTTCCTTGGTCTAGGTCAATTCTAGTGAGTATAGGGTCTCATCACTCGGAACTTTACTGGCTCAACCCGCAGTGATTCTCATGACTCCGACTCCTATGTTATGGAATAGGGTGAAAGTGTTTTGCGAAGAGGTCCGTGGTAGAGCTCATGCTTGGCTTAACCTCCAATACTTGATGTATGCCAGCAGTATACCTGGTTATAGTGGTCAGCCTCATGAGTTCTATGCTCTGGGTTCACGAACCTGATGTGCGAGGTGCGAAGGGTCTCCCAGGGGAATCTACGGAGTATGCTCTGGTTGGTTGTCGTCTACTGGAGTTTCAATAGTGTCCTTCGCTTCGGTGTTCATTTGACTACGAGGGGTCGGTCCACGGCGTGTGGTACCCTCTCTTGGGTACTTCGGAAGGCTTGAGATAAGAGAGACGATTGACGGATCGCATTAAGTTTGATTATTCGTGTTAGGTTTAGGTTCGGAAGAACCTTTATTTGCCGACATGGCTATGGAGAAGGTTCTTTTTGCACAGCACTAAGGATGTACACATGGTTGCACAAAGTCAAACCATTATCAATAGAGTCGTCGAAGTTGGCACACTCCGACATGATGTAAAGCGAAGATCGATAGATTCATGTGCCGAACAGGCACACAAGTTCTAGGCGTCTCGGGTTTCGTCCTATGTATCACTACTGCGGATACTTGGACCGATAGAGTCGACGCAGAACTATAGAGAGTCCTAAGAGTTTCCGAATAGAGTACCTTTTCATGAACGGATTCTCACGAGGCATTTTTATAATCGCCTTACATATACTAGCCATGTATATTTACGGTGGGGAGGACTGTTGACTGAGCGACCCCGCCCTAAATCCACAACCAAACGAGGAACAAGAAATGAGGCGGCATTCGCTCACTCTAGGTCTGTCCATCTTAAATATACATGGTCGTAACGTATATGTTTAGCCATTATAGTTTTACCTAATGAATTTTAAATTTTATAACAGTGTTGTGACTTTCGCCTTACTGGGAAGAATTTACATTTGAATTAGTCTTTTATTGTTCTTAGTTTAGTTATCCGAGATCGAGAGACGTACCAAAATCTAATGAGTTCCTTGCCGCTTCTCTGACTAAGCAGTAGTGTCAGGCTCTTTCTGTGTCTTTGTCTTTCCCTTCGGTTGGGCAGTCCTTCTTGAAGTGTCCCATTTTACCACATAGGTGGCAAACTGGATTGGTCGTCACTTTGGTGATTGATGCAATACGCTCCACCGGAGTGCTGCATACGCGAGCAATATGACCCTTCATGTTGCACCTAGCACAATAGAGTTCCTGGCAGGCACCATGATGATGGTAGCTGCACTTGCTGCAGTGGGGAAGGTCTCCTTGGTATGGTCTTCTTGAGATCGGGAGGGAAGGATTTACAGGAGCATTGGCCGTCTCAGCTCATTGCCCTTCGGAAGGTCCTTGAGCCGAGGTACTTCCCTCCTTTATCTTGAGTTTTCTCTTTAGTGGGTTCAGTGAAGGTTCTTGGGTGACTGGGTATGAAAGTGTTGGTTGTTGCTGTCCATCGCCAGGATTGGAAATCCTAACAGGGCCCTTGCTAAATTGGCGGTGTTAGCATTCAGGTGAGCCATGACAGCTACTACGGCTGCTGAGACTGCAGCTTGGAACATATCTTCATCGAATAAGAGAGCAGGTTTCTTGCTTGTGGATTGGTTACGCTTCTTTGGTGGCATGGTTTTCCTACACGAAAAGGAATACAAGGTAATGAGAGACGATGGTTAACCCTGGACATTTTTGTCCTGAATGTATTAGGCATAAATTTTTTTCCCGTGCCCTGGGTACTGGTCGTCTGATTGTCGACCTACATCCCTATGATGTAGTCCTAGTGATCAAGGTAGGAGTGGGTGAGTATCAGAAAAAGGCCATAAGATGCAAGCGTTCCTACTAAGTTACCTTTATACTGGGAAAGGTTTCACTCTCTGGCCTGGAGAGATTTGAGAACGGTTCGGAACGGACTGCGGAAAGAGAGGCTCACAAGGGCAGATGGCTAAAATTCTCTCAATAAAGGTGCGAGGATCTGCCCTAATCGTGTATCTGGAAACGGGAAACGACGATTTACCTAACACGTAGCGTGAGTAGTGTAACCAATAACTCACTAAATTGTATTATTTTATGGGTGTATTAGTGGGACGAACACGAGGAAAAGACAATTCCCGGGTTCCATATACTGGCTCCCTCGGTCTGTCTCGTATCTTTGACTGGAATCGGCGTTGGTTTCCTTCGGGTAGTTTCCTAGGGTTCTCTTCTCGTATGGACATACTGAATTTCTACTCCGCCTTCCTTCTGATTCCGACTCTGGGTGTCACCGCTTCATGATGGATGACTGGAATCTCGAAAGTTTAGGCAAATTTCTCACCAATGTCCCCAAAAGAATACGGGCACTTGGTGCATTCAATAGTCTCGACCCAGTTCATTTATTTCCGAACAAGAAATCTTCTCAATGAACCTCCTCAGGTTCGGAATCAAATCTTCTGTCAAGCACTGGAGTGGGTAGGGTTTTCTACAGGGTTCGCGCGAGAATGGAAATGTCTAAAGAATCCTAAGAGATTATTAGCATTTCACTGTACGATCCATATCGAGTCCTGCTACGATTATACAGGGTATACAAATCATATATAGCTTAGATCCGATAGGCCTTCGAATATGTGATACTACTCTAGAACCACATCCCAACGAGGAAAAGGAAATAGGGCGAAACCACACATTCTTAGCCTATGGGATCCTTATTATATATAACCTTGGGAGTATACCCTCTGTAGTTGTAGGTATATCAATAAGGATCTTTTTAGTTATTCACGCAAGGTTGCTTATGGATTCTAAAATACCCCTATGGTATTTTAATTCTTGTTTGTTTCCTTATCTTCTAAATATGAATTCTGGGATTAGTGTGAATCTTTTAGCGTTCTAAAATACTCCTATAGTATTTTAACTTTATGTTTGGCTCTAGCATCCCTAGTTGGTAAGTTTCAGACCTGTTGTACACCACTATCACTCCAAAGCACACGTTCATCGCATCTTGGATAAATGTAGTTGATCAGGTTACATTTATCCCAGCTTACGATTACATAACTGCTCAGGTTTGACTGTAGTGCTCAACATCCGAATACTTTTATTATTGTTCTTCTTGTGATACTTTTGTTCAAGTGTTTAGGTTTTGGATGTTATTATACTTTGGTAAAATATGGTTATATTTTAAAGTATAATTCTTAGTCAGAGTGTTTTATCCCTTTGTGTTTATAGGTTGTATATCTTTTATGAATTGATATACTTAGCTCACTATAAACAATGCTCTGATACCAATCTGTCACACCCGAAAACCGGAACGGCGGAAACGTTCTGGGGTGGATGACGTCATGACAAGTATCACAACACATGCATTATAGTAATCAAAGTACAACAAAACATTGCATTAATAGTAATAATTTTACATGGTTACATTACAACAATTCAAAGTAATACAAGTAATAGAATAGATACAACATGATACTAAGCTATCTTCATCAACAGCTCCGAGATGTACCTGTCTAATGCTAACCTGAGAATACAAGTTATTTGAAAAGCGAGTATCAGCATTTTTACAAATGCTGGTGAGTTCATAAGCATTTAGTGACGTTTTCATTCAAATAACTTTAATAAAAGTAGTAGTTTAAGAGATTTCAGTGTATTAGAGTCCTTTCCAGAAAAATCCTATATTTTCTTTAATAGGGCTTAGAAATACATACAAGTTGAAGATCTTGAAGAAAAATGGGATGATACTTGAGAGAGAAATGGCTCTAGTCTTGGAAATGTGAAAAAATGAGAAAAATATCTAAGTCTCACTTATATAGCCTTTAGGGTTTACGGTCCTAATACCATTTTGGACCGTAAACTCCAAACTCTTGAAGTTTTGGGAATGTATTGCTACATAATAAACCCTAGGGTATCCTCTCTCCTGATATCTTCTGAAGCACTAACTTTAAAACACTCAAACTTATTCCAAAAAACTTAAAAGTTAGCAGAAACAGTTTTGACTTCAATTGAAGTTGATGGTTGTACAGAATGGAAATTTTTGGGTTGTTACATCATGTTTACTGGATTAAGATGAGAACATAGTAGCAATTGGTTTTCACATAACACCAACAAATGTTGGAGAAAAAACTATAGAAGATATTGGTGGAACATACGTAGGTGGTGGAGAAGATGGTTGTGATGGAGGAATAATAATTGTTTTGACCCAAAGATTGTTCTACTCTTTTGGGCACCATAATTGATGTTTGCATCCGTATTAGATACATATGCATTGCCATCAAGATTACTTGTCTTCTCGATAGTCGAATTGATAGAGGTATCCCTTCATGGAGAAACACAAAATTGACCTCCCATTTTTGTGTAGGTGCAATCACTGTCATGATCTGATTCGACAACTAAATTCTCTATCTGATCCTCAACAAGAGTTTTCTTTCACTTATTTAATTTTCGAATAAAATCTAAATCACTTCTATTTTGTCAGGCAGAAGAATTAGGAGATGAAATCTCTCTAACCACAACTCCTGTCTTTGTAAATTGTAACTGCTTTACCCTCTTGGAAATCTCTTTTTTCACAACACGTTCTTTTTTAGTACGAATCTCTATAGCAACTGTTTCAGATTGATTCACAATAGTTTCGACTATAGGCTTATCAGTGAATTTCGTGGGTTCAGAAGCAGATGATTCCTTAGCATGTTTCTTTGTTCTTTTAAGTGCCCTTTTGACTGTATTTTTGGGTACAACCTCCTTAATAACTTCTTCTGCTACTTCCTTTGGCTTCTCATCTTGTTTCTTTTTCTTGTGACCCTTAGATGCTTTCGATGAACCTTCACCACCTTCAGATGAAACCTTTGGTGGTAGAATACCAGTTGGAGTAGGGTCCATTGAAACTCGATACTAAACCAACAATTATTGAGTAGGATTCACCAAACTGAGCATCAAATCGGAAATTCGAGTAGCTAGTGGGAAAATTGTAGCATCATCCATAAAAAAATTCGGAGCAGTCATGGATGGAAACTCAACAATATCAACATCAGTAGGAAAAAGAATATATTCCTGAGTATAGACTTCCTTCAAAATTAATCATCAAAAGCTAGCACTCAAAACTCCATATGCTAGTTTGGAATGGGAAATCGAATTCCCAAATTCCTCACATAGCAAAGATGCATAATCAACATTTACTCCATAATATAACCCAACCATAATCGGGTAAACTTCAAGCTTTACCTTTATCCAACCCAAAACTTCTTCATGTTAAACACCTTAGAATAATGCTAAAGATAAAACTCCAAATATAGGGTAGACTCGACTTCTTGAAGTGACCGATAACTGAAAAAGTGGGTTGACGAACCATCCAGTTGAACATATGAATAAATTTTTTAGTAGTAACTTCATAAAACATACCAGAATATGATAACTTTAGTATTTGGCCAAATTGCTTCTTGGTGAGTTGCTTCTTCTTCTAAAAGATCAACTAAAATGTAACAACCTTGGTTGTTTTGTTATAAACAGTAATAGAAGTAGCTAAAGATAATTGGTGCATCAGAATGGCAAAATAAGATGATAAAGCATGATTAAGAACTGAGTTATTCATAATCAACACTATCATATGTAGTTCTTCAGGATAGACTTCAAGCGAGGGATTAAGCCCGAGATTTGTGTGTTGAATCTTCATCATTGCTTGTGAAATCTCTTCGTTGTTCGTATTGAACTGATCAACGAAGTTTTGTTCAATGGCCATTGCAATAGATTGAGATAATTTGTGAGGGAGATTTTGCGATGAACACGGTTCTTGAAACAATTCCGGAAAATTGGAATGGTAATGAGCATTTTCCTTATATAGTTAGTGTGAAATTTGAATTCAAAACGTTCCCCAATAATATAATTCCATGTGGAGTATTGGTTACTTAACCGTCACCTAAAAAAACTGCCACGTGTAAAATTGATGATCACGTTTTTTTCCTCGAGCCTCATGAATATCTCGAATCATCCCATCCAACAGTATTTCACATCTACTACCAAAAATGAACTCCCAAGACTTTCGATACTAGAATAGAACCATTCATTGTTATGGACGCTAGGCTCTTTCACTTATGGGAATGATAAGCGAAATCATGTGTTGGATGTCATACCCCAAAACCGTGAACGGCGGAAACGTTTTGGGGCGGAGGACGTCATGTACAGTATCACAACAATGAAAAGTAGTAAAAAAGCAACAACATCATCCATTGCATTAATAATATAATTTTAATACAAGTGTTCTGTCAAATTATAATAGACACTAAAGTATAATCAAAATGAAAGATGAGTCTTGAACGAGCTCCATCTTCTCTAAACCTTGCATCAGTACCTGTCTACTGTTGACCTGAGGATACAAGTTATTTTGAAAGAAAGTATCAACTTAAAGCTGGTGAGATCATAAGTATTTTAGTGTCTTAATTTGTATGTAAGTATTTGTACGAATGAAATGTAAGTATTTGTATGACATGTAATGAAAGACTTGAAAATGTTTTGAAAGAAAGTTCGTGTAAGTATGAAAATGTTTGTAAAACAACTGTAAACGCTTGAAAAACTCTAGAAATCCCTATGATTCCTACTAGTATAAAAGGCAGTCTTCTACCAAGACCTAACTGTTCTAAATCTAGTCTTCTACCAAGACCCAACCGTGCTACTATTATTATTATTATAAGAATTTGTATCCTTTGGTACTAGGATACTCAAATAATTCACCTCATCGGTTATGTGAATGAGTCACAAGATAGAGGTAATAATATAAATAACCTAAGTATTATCCTTTTGTACTAGGATAACTAACAGTGTCAACTGAAGACACCCGTAGATGTACATTTACCTCTGTTGCTAATAGCTGGGCGTAGGAATAATTAGTCCTTAAAGTATACCTATAATGGCATCAACCGTTGACATCCGTGGATGTGCTTTTACCTCTATAGCTAATAGAGATTCTAGGAATGGTTAGTCCCACAAAGTATCCTTTGGTACTAGGATATTAAATCCCACCTATCTCGGCGATTATGTGATTATATCACAAAGTGAAAATAAGAATGAGGATTATATAACAGAATCTATACATCTGTAAACGTGTACATGTAAGCGTATATATGTAAACGTATTCATGTAAGCGTATATATGTAAAAGTATTCATGTAAGTGTACTCATGTAAATGTATATATGTAAATGTATTCATGTAAGTGTACTCATGTAAATGTACTCATGTAGATGTATCTATGTAAATGTGATGTAATGTTCTTCGTGTGCTAGTTGTACGTGTGTTCTCTCTTTATCTAGCATGTATAGTAATGTACTGTGTATACTAGCTATAATGTGTGTTCTCTCTCTATCTAGCAAGTATTGACTCATGAATGAACTGACTCATTGTATGATATCGCGTTCTAGTATCTTCCTAAACTACCCATATGGTAGATTACTAGTAATGTAACTGGTACGTATGAACATGGAAGTATACCCTTGCTACCCAAGGGTATCGAATGAACTGGAAGAAATTTTATGACTATATATGTACACATGATATATAACAAATATTTAAACGACCTTCGGACAGATACCCGATGTCCCACCAGACCACATCTCAAGCGCGAAAAGGAAATAGGGCGGGCAATCATTCCTAAGCCTTTTAAACATTGCTTATATAACTATACATACGTAGGCATGCAATTGATAAATAAAAGCATAAAATAAGTTTTGTATAACCTTTAAACATAATTATTATCAAAGAAAAGATTGACTTGATGTCAATCTATAAAACGGGTTGAAAGCATGGGTTTGATAAAACAGTTTAAGCATAAAGAAACGTTTGGTGGTAACACAATTGTAAATGAGTTTTAAATGAAACATACAGTGTACAATAAGGAGTTTTAAACATATAAAACGTTTATGAAAATCATTTGAAGAAATCCGTTTGGTAAAACGGCTAATGAGTAGTAAATCATTTGAATGTTGCTTATTAATCACATGTGATTGATATAATAAATAGCATGATCCTACTTGTATCCCCCCCATAAAACATTTAAAAATAGTTAAAACATTGATTAAGGGGTATGAACTCACATGTAGCAAGTGGTTGGGATGAACGGATTGAAACAGGATGCTAGGTGTCAAGTGAAGTCTTGAACACACTCTATGATCCTAGTTAACATATAGTATCACATATATGTATCCAATTAGTCTTTAAACAACTAATAAACAAATTCAAGACACTAGGACATGCTAAACACTTTATACAAGTGTTATAAGTCTCAAGTATTGCATCTAAGTGTTGTAGGGAAAGGCTAGTGTGTTTGGGGTTCAAGGAACACTCCTAAAATGAGTTTACTCCCTAAAGACCAACACTCCTTGATTTTACGGTCGTAAACTCTTGAGTTTACGGCCGTAAGCTCCTAACCTTTTGACCATTTGTTGTTTTGATGTCTAAGCTATTCCAAGCATTCCTAGTTCATGATTTAGCCTTAGGAAGTGTTGTGTGGCATCAAAACACTCCTAAATGGAGTTTACGGTCTAAGGACCATTCCTCCATGAGTTTACTACCGTAAACTCTCATGGACTTATGTATTTTGGTGTTTTCAAGTCCTAAACACTTCAAGCTAAAAGCCTAGGTTAGATTCTAGGCATTAGGAGTAAATATGGGACATTTGAACACCTTTTTAAGGTGTTTACGGTTTTGGGAGATCCCTAAACCATAAACACATATAAATATGAGGTTTTTGTGCTTTGTTTGTGATAAACTCATCAAGGATGGATCTAGACAAGTCCCTAAGGCATTGTGAAGCATCTAGACACCCTAAAGCACCTTTTGGCACTAAACTTGGGGCTTACGATTTTAGGAGCCTCCCAAAACCATGAACACCTTGTTCTTGGTGTTCTTGGGACTTTTCCTTGGTATAAATATGTATAGAAAGCTTTAAGTGACTCTAGGATAGAAGTACTTACTGTGTGGAAGCTTGAAATGAACTTAAAGTCCAAGAACACTAGTATTTGTTCTTGGTGTTCTTGGTGTTTTGAAAATCTAGTCAAAACACATAAATGGATGGATGAAAAGATGTAAAATCACTAGATTAAGTGTTATACTAACTTGAAAGGGCTAGAAACACTTACTAGATTGAAGATATTGAGCAAAAACTTGGATGATACTTGAGAGAGTTTTTGGAGTTTACTCTTTTGGGTAAAATGAAAAGTGATCTACTTTTGGGAGTAAACTCATGCTTAAGGCATGAGTTTATAGTTTTTGGGGCTGTTTACGGCCCAAACATAAAAGTTTGACCGTGAACTTCTAAGCTACATGGTATTCGCGGTTTAGAAACTTCAAGACCCGAGACGGCCCATCTGTTCACCCGTTCGTTTAAAGATTAATTATTAAAATAATCAAACAAACTTTAATTTCCTAAAAAGAAGTAAAAGTGAAATTGACTTATAATATGGAGTGATTGACTTTTAGGGTTTGACCGAATGAAAATTACAGGTTGTCACATCGGACTTGGTGAAATCTAAATTTCGAGTGGGTAATAACCAAAACCTCAAGGATTTCAGTGCTTAAGTGTGCCAAAGAATATGAGAGAATCAAATTTAAAAAAATTTGGCATTGTGATATCAAAGAATCTTTGATTTAAAAGTAGATATATCCAGGGAAAAAGATACACTTCATTCGACATCAAGAGAGATGAAGAACTGCTTGTGTGGTTTCCCATGAATTGCAATCAAAACCTCTTTGAGAAGAATCGAAGGGCCTCTTTTCATAAAGTTCATGGGTGGATTTATTTTCACACAAATTTACAACTTCACATAAGTGTAAAGAATTGTGCAAAAATACTTGGATGACTAGTGTAGTATGGAACAAGTTCAAACAGAAATCTCATTTCATGAAAAATTAACAACTGGATCTATTGGGTAGAAACTACTTGAGATGAGTACATTTCATTAAGATCACACAGTGGAAATGAAAATGAGATTTTAAATATCAAAAGTGGTACATTGAAACAAATGTTTCGTGATCATCTTGAACAATAAATGTTCACCGTCAATTCGTTAAGTTGAGTTTCGGTGGGTTTCACCTTCATCACGGAAAATTTAATTAGGATCATAAACACAGATTCGTGATGTATCTATATCCTATTTGGTTTCGACCAGAGATGTCTTGGGCATGTGTCATTGTGTGTGACTGTGTTAGAAATTTTGGGTGAAAAAGATTGGATATGAAAAAGCATTATACCTCTATGAAAAATTAGACTTAGTAGAAATCTACTTACTCATGTTGATAATAGAAAGGTAGCTCGTCGACTAATGTGAATACGGTCTAATTGGGAAGAAACTTTTCTGTGAAATTTTTAATTAAGCCTTCGAACACAAAGGGTCTATGAGGCTTATGGACAACATGTTGTAGCGTGCTTTTAGGGACACCTAACTAGGACAAAAGTTTCGTTTCATATATGTTCCCTCTGAGTATTCTCATTTAGCATGCAAAATAACAACACATTGTTACAATGATCTTCCAAAATAAGGAAACTATTTTTTTTTAATTTAAAAAAACATAAAACTCAAATATAACGAAAGTATTTTTGGATTTTTCATTTTGTAAACTCAAAACAAAAATACAAAAATCTTTTTGGATTTTTGAATTTATAAATGAAAAACAAAAATAACATAATCTTTTTGGATTTCTAAATTTTTATAAACAAAAAAAAATTTAAAAATGTTTTTGGGTTTTTGAATTTCATAAACGAAAGGACACTAATAACAAATGGATATGACAGACTGGTTATTCGTTAGAGATGCACGAACCAATGTTTTCTTTTCTCAAAGGAAATGTCTCATAGTCAAATGCTCGCCAAATACATGTACGTACCATCGAAAGACTAAATCCACACAAGAAACCGATACTAAATGTTTCAAGGGTAAATTGAATACGAAGGCATGCAAACATTGAACGTGAACAACAACCTCTTAACGACTATTACACAAGTAACGAAAGTTAGTAGAACATATGAAAGTACTACCAACTAGTCGAAAGTTAAATAAACAGTCAAAAGAGAGATAAACAATCGTAAGTCAGTGTAAATCATTCACACATCAAATCCAAAAAAAAAGTATGTTTAATTTGGGAAATAACAGCTTCCATCACTCCTATTCCGTTTAAAATTATTAAAAATGATTTTTCCTCCAATGGTTTTGTAAAAATATCAATAGGCTGATTAGTAGTTTTGACATAATCGACTTCAATATTCTCATCTTCAATGTGATCTTTGATGTAGTGATAATAAAGAGCAATATTTTAAGTTTTTAAATGTTGATCTGGATTATGACATATGCGAATTGCTCTTTGAGAATACTAATACAAAAGAATTTTCTCATGTTAATTGCATTGTCACGTAATTGACTTTGAATCCATATCACTTGAGTAGTAATGTAACACTCTAAAAATCATAAAAGAATAAAAAATTTCAAAAACAACCATTAAGCATCATTATTTACAAAAGACCATTGTTTCAAAAGTAAAAGTCATGTCAAAATGTCCCAAAATTTAATGCGATTAAAAATTGGAGGATATGCACGATCATGTCTTTGTTTTTCCACGATCCTCTAAAGTACTTGAAATAATAAACTAAAATCGTAAGTCAAATCTTAGTGAGTTCCCCCAAAGTACCAACACACTACATAAAAGAATTCATGCAAATATGAGCCTTCAGCCTATCTGGACTGTCTCACAGTGCCTACAACCTATCTGGATAGCTCTATGAGCCTTCGACATGATTGAACCGCCTCGTAGGGCCTACAGCCTATCCGGATCGTTATTCAATCCTTCAGTATAATTGGACCGCCTCGTAGGGCCTACAACCTATCCGAATAGCCCCGAGTGTCTTGGACTTCAGCACAAAGCAGGACCGCCTCAACCAACCACCATATTTTAACATATGAAAAAGATAAACATAAACACAGAACCAACAAATAAAGATAAATATGCAGATCTACTAATTAACCACATACTAGCATGGTACTATCCTATAACCATAATACATAACCTAGTGGGTTGGCATTGATGCTTTCGACCTACAAATACAGTGATGAAAACTCACCTCTCGGTCTGAAAAAGATCTCTGACGGGACACAGCTCTAGATGCCAACTCAACTGTTTACCTATTCATCGAATAGTGACCAAACTCAATTACCACTCTGAATACCCAAAATACACTTAGGTCAAACTTGTTAAAAGTCAACTGTCAAAGCCAAAGTTAACTACGACAGGTCTCCATTTCGTGGCCATCCTTGGACGTGTCGTGGCCACCAAATGACAAAACAGTCGAGTCCCAACCTATCTGCCAAGTCGTGGAGATCTTGGCCGTGTCATGGGTACTGGGCTCCTTAACAGTTGAAAGGATTAAGTCGATTTGCTTGATCTTAAGGGCTCCAAATCCCCAATCTAGTCCATTCTAAGGTCCAGGTGGATAAAGTTTCCAACTTTAAGGATCCCATTCTAAACCTCAAAAAAGGGCAAGAACAAAACATGGCTTAACCCATTAAGCACTTTCTCTTAAAGACTACCAGATCCCTTAATCCAGAACGTTTTTAGAATCAACTAACACCATAAAATCCTTACTCTATGGACATGCATGTCCTGGACTCTATTAGGTCAAAATGAGGGTTTTTGGTCAAATCTTCCATGCATGATGCTAATACTCAATGCTAATCCAGATCTCACCACCCAAAAGTCAAGCACAAGAAGTTTAAGGCATAGTAACCTAGATCTACGCACCATAAAAAAATTATTGTAACCTAGCGACTTACAAAAGTCTAGAAGACGCACAATGAGATGGTGAATAGAGTTTCTTGTTGAATCCTTGCCTAGAAGTCACGTCCTTCTTCTTTATTTCCCAAAAATTAACACAAAAAACTTATAGAGAAAAAATGTATTCCAGGGTTTGCTTAAAGGCTGAGAGAGTGTGATGGGGGGCTAAGGGTGAGTAACCCTAGCCATCATATTCCCTTAAATACAGCGACAACCCAAAGATTAGGGTTTCCCATTAAACAGCTGCCACGTGGTGGCGGCCATTTAAAACCCGCGATGCAATCACCATAGCCACATAGTGGGATGCCTTCACCAAGTCATGGTGGTGCCCAAAATCCAAAATATAAGAAATTAAAGTACCTCCAAGAATACGAATGTTACAATTCTCTCCCACTTCAACCAGACTTCACCCTCAGAGTCCGTCCGTGCAAACATCTCTAGGTAATGCTTCCTTATCTCTACCTCAAGTTCCCAGGTCCACTCGGAAACCTTCTGATGCTATCAGTGGACCTTAAGCAACGATACCACCTTGTTGCATAGGACATTCATCTTTTTATCACAAATCGTCGCTAGCCTCTCAACACAGTGTAGGCGATCATCAAACTGAAAATCCTCTAAAGGAAAAACCACTGAATTATCAGCCACACACTTTTGATGTTGTGAAACATGGAATGTGTTATGGATCTGGCTGAGCTCCTCCGCAAAATCCAATATGTAAGCTACCTTGCCAATCCTGGAAATCAAGCGAAATGGCCCAATATACTAGGGCCCCAACTTTCCCCTATTCCTGAAGCGTATTACACCCTTCTAAAGTGATACCTTCAGCAACACCACGTCATCAACTTGAAAATCCGACTCAGATCGATGCTTTTCGGCGTTGCTCTTTTGTCAAATCTGAGTTGTCTCAAGTCTGTGTCTGATCTGCTGGATAAGCTCTATCGTCTGAAGGAGTACCTTAGTTTCCCATGACTCTATGACCAACCTCTCCCCAATACACTTGGGTGTGACACTTCCTCCCATAGAAGAGCTTAAACGGTGGCACACTGTTACTATAGAGTGGTAGTTGTTATATGAAAACTTAGTTAAAGGAAGGAAGGAGTCCCAACTTCCACTTATATTTAAGTTTTTTAATTAATCCATGTAATACATGAGTCTTACACTTGGTGTGTGTGTATATATATATATATATATATATATATATATATATATATATATATATATATATGATTTGACACAATTATTTTTACGATTTACGGACAATTCGGTTGATTTTTCTTATCTTTCTTAATACAAAAGTTTTGTTCTTATCATATATATATATATATATATATATATATATATATTACATACTAAGTGTATTATTATTGTCGTTTGTGACTTTTCGTAAACAACGATCGATACCAAAAGTCACAATTATTGCATTCTCTCCCCTTTTAAGGCATTTTGTCCTCGAAATTCAGCTGGTAGTGCTTGCGAGCAATGTTACAAAGAGTCTCTATAATCGAGTTATATGACTTTGAAATTTTCCATACATAACGCTTCATCGAACATTGTAAAATAGATTAGATCGTTATGCTTGTTGTGATATTACTGTCAAGGTTGTATTTAGCAAACGCGGTGTTAATTTCGTATAGATTTATGCATCACTGTCCTGTTTTACCTAAGATTGATGATTATAGGTCCGGGGTTGGCCGAATTTAATCAGGCTAAATGATGAATAATATGTCTCACTTATTATTGATTTTCTGTTGCATTAATAATAATTAAAATATACCCCCTCCATATTCGGACCATAAGTGGTATTAGAGCTCAGATTCCGAATTTCCTAACAAGTTTGTTGATTGATAGATTTGTAGTTGGTGTTTCTAAATTTGCATCGAAAAACCATGACCGTTGACGATCCTAATTTTGTGAATGCTTTACGTGAAATGTTGCGTGGTTTGCAAGAAAGAGAAAGGCGGCAACCTAGGCATAGGCAATTTAGGGTTGTTGAACATTGCATTGCGTGGTTTGCAAGAAAGAGAAAGGCGGCAGCCTAGGCATTGGCAATTTAGGGTTGTTGAAGATTGCAAGCTCAATGTGTCGCCTGAATTCGTTGGTCGACCGATCCAAAAGTTTACTTGGATTGGGAAAGAAAGATCGACGAAAACTTTGAGTTTATGGAGTTGGATTACGATAAATGTTGTAAGTATGCGGTTCTAAAGTTGAGTGGAGTAGCCTAGCTTTGGTATAAGAGTTTGAAGACTAGAAGAGCTTCTGAGGGAAAAGAAAAGATTAATTATTGGGAATCTTTGAAACAAAAAATTCGGAAGAGATATGTGCTTGCTCATCAATATGGATATATAAAATTATTTTTTAAAAATTCAACTTGTTGCCATTTACAATCTGAATGTTTATAATATCTAAGTTACTTATTCACATTTATAATATGAATCTTACCGTATTATATTGACATGTAAATATGAATATTTACTTGAATTCGTATCTAAATTTCATCAGTTCAGATCAACGATCATTCATATAGATATTATTTCATTTATAGATGAATGACGATAACCTACGCCTACAGAATTGTCAACTATTGTATGTAACTTCCTTTTTGAAAATTGTGGTTTCTATGAAAACAATTGTTGTGATGGATTTTATTTTGAAAATATAAGTGGTATTTTGAATTAAAAAAATACTACAAAAATTCTAGCAACTTGTAATATGGGTCGCACTACAACTCTTGAAAATATAAATGATTATTTTTACAACAAAAAAATGGTTATTAAACCGGATACACGTCTATAATGGTTTTTATATTATTTTCCAGAAATATAGATAATATTTAGTTGCTTTTTTTTAACAGATACCAAAATTTAGTGGTTTTATTGAAATAATAATGTTTGACATTTAGTAGTGACATACTAATGAATTTAGTATTTTGACAATTGTTTTTTTAAAACATTTGTAAATGTAAACAATTTTTCTCAAATATCAATTTGTGTTGTCTTTTCTCTTTGATGACGATTGTTCAAGTCACATCGTGGACTTAAGTGAAATTAGGCGTTAAATTAGAAGTATATATTAGATTTGTCGGTTAAAAGAAAATAAATTAAACAGTGATTTTCAAATATCAATTGAAATATAGTCAATTTGCTCTGAGAATTTCCTTTTTTTTTTTTGCATGTGTTAGTTAGATTATCTACAATAAAAGATTAAAAGTTAATACGAGAATCAGATAAGTTTTATCGATGTGAATCTTTTTCAATTTTTTTTTTAATTAACACTCTTCTCTTTAAGCTTTTCAATGATACTAGTCTTCTGCGGTTTTAACAAGTTGTAAATATATAATTATACAAACAAAACATAAACAAACAAATTTTAAAAGTTCTCCTATTTTTGGATATAATAAAAGCTTTTTCATTTTAAGTTTTATGATGGAAAAAGTCCATGAAAGAGTTTTGTATTGTTATTGTAAATGCTCTCATGCTAGTTATCTACAAGTTGTTTGTCTTTGCCTTTAAGAAAAATATAATGATTTGGAATGAAAAAGAGTAGCAAAATAAAGACGAAAAGAACAAAGAAACACACCTGTTGTTTGTGATCGCGGTCACGGGCTTCACTTGACTATTACAGACCCGCACACAAACAAAAACAGAAAATGGAGACTTCACAGCAAAATTCCCCACACCGTTACTCCCATGCTAACAAAGCAACACACAAACATTTCTTTTAATTATTTTTAAAAGTGTAATAATTATTTTTTATTTGTTACCGATTGACTCAACAATATTTTTCCAGTTAATGCTATAATATTTCACGTTTTTACTATCTATTATGACTTTGTAGGAGCCGACAACATACTAGGAAAGACAAGAGTAAAACCTGAGTTCTTAATATATTTGTCGTTTCCAAAAAAAATATATCGAGAAGAAAACCTCTGGGTGATGATATGATCGACATTTATTATTATATTCATTATAGTTATTAGATTAGATCTACTCTAATAAATGTAAGTTTTTTCGGTACATGTCACATTCTCATTCAATTTGATAAATGTTATTTTGTGGTTATTTTAAATTATTTTTTTTCACATGTAATTTTATTAGTTTTCTACTTTAAAAAATTTCACATAATATTTTAATGTAGTAATTTTAATAAATATAGTAATAAATGAATACATTCTTATTTCAAAATTAAAGGTTATTAGTTTATTTTGTTTATTTATTTAAATTTAAAAGATAAAAAGATCAATTTTAATAATTCATTATTTTTCTTATTTTCTTATAAATCCAAAGTTTTTTTCAAATATTTAACCTTTAATATTTAATTTATTTTTATTTAACCTACGTAATACATAAGTCTTATAACTAGTTTAGATATTATATACAATTAAACAAAATGGAAAAAACTATAAAATGACAAGTGAGAAAAACAATAAATCAAAAAATCTTAAAAAATAAACGTGTCAAATACAATGAGAATATGACATTTATCGAAAATGATTTTTCATTTTTTAGGATAGATTAATAAAATCATCCATAAATAGATATTTTCTTTTGTAATATTATATTTTGATACGATAATAAAATATAGAATGGTCCATGTGGTTTGTAGTAATTTGTGTGTTTGGCCGTAACTTATTTTCTTTTTAACTCGGACCGTCTTATAATATGAATTTGTTTTTGCTTTGTCCTTGTCTCATTAAAAAGACTATTGGGCTCTTATTAATATATTTTTAACTAATTTTTTATTTACATATTTCTTTGTTGTTTCTTTTTATATTTATTTAACGGTACCAATAATCTACACTAACCTAAAACAAACCCGCCAAAGATCACCCCTTCTTGCAACAACTTTGACAACCATCAATAAGTTGCCAAACAGCCCCTACACTTTAATTACTTTAATTAATCCTAAAATTAATTTCAGTTAATTTATGATTAGTTATTAATTAAATAATATGATTACTGATTAATATATTATTTTCATAATATATTAATAAATCTATTATTCTAATTTATTAATCAAATAATAAATTAACCTCTCCCACTAAAATTCATCTTGTCTAATTGTTAGGTTTGAGGGCAACCCAAAAGGACAGTGTTGCTATCAATCCAAATATATATATATATATATATATATATATATATATATATATATATATATATATATATATATATATATATATATATATCAATTATAGTTATGGGCTTAGACACTTAATCCAACAGTTTACCACTTGGATAAGTTTAATAACTATAACTGCTAGTACAACTTCTAAACGGATCAGCAAATTGTAGCTACCAAAAGTTGTTGTCGAACTGTAACCCAGTTAGATACATGTCTTAAGATAAGTGATCATATAATCCTCCGTTCTGCAAGATATCATTCGAATATGATACATGGAACATAATCAATCTCATTGTACATTACTTTGTTTCCCGATTTCTAATTTGTAATGATAAAAACTACTAATTGAACACATCAATTTAATCCTGGTCAGACCCGATACTACAAGTCAACATTAAATCATCGAGGGGCCCAAAGATATCGCTTTTCCCATTATGGCAAAAGGAACAAATAAACTTTGACTTATATGCTTGTACTATCTACTCACCAAATCATGCACAACAATATGTTTTAAAACATCAAGTTACTAATGCATTTATGTACTATGAATGCACAACTGATTTGGAAACTACAACTCATATATCTATGTTTTAAGATTATAAGATATTATCATCTTAGAATTACTACTGATAAATTCCATGAAGTAATTCTCTAAACGTGGGTTAATCCAATACTTAAATCTCCATTTCAAAGTACTCAAGAATATTGCACCAATACTATTGCCATGTCTAAATCCCTTTAAACAATCTACAATCTTATTCATGACAGTTTTAATTCACTTCTGACTTCCAAAAGTGTCACACCCCAAACCGGAATGGCGGAAACGCTCTGGGGTGGAGGACGTCATGTTTAGTATCACAAGACGTGCATCATAGTACTCAAAGTAATAAACAACCATCTCATTAGAAAGAAAGTGTTTACAAAGTATGTGTTCACAAAACATAGAATACGTAAGCAAATAACAAAACAAGACTTGAAGCTATTATGCTCTATCTTCTGGATTCCCAGCACGAGTACCTGTCTACTAGTTACCTGAGAATACAAGTTATTTTGAAAGAGTTAATCATCAATTAAGCTAGTGAGTTCATAAGATTTTAGTGATGTAAGTATGTTGTAGAAAGTTTAGGAAAAAGTAGTAAGTTTGTAAGTTCTGTTTAGAAAGTTCGCATGTTCCTCCAGAAAATCCTATATTTCCTGCTTTAATGAAAGGTAAGTAAAAATGACTCTACAATCCTTTCTATGGTATTAAATGGATACAAGTTATATAAAACTCAAAGTAAACAAACAATCGATTGTGTGTATCTACCATAAGCCCACAACCAAACAAGGAACATGAAATGAGGCGGATGGAACACATCTCATTGTTTGTTAAATCATTGTTGTATATAACCCTGGTGTATTCACTTGGTACTCACGGAGTTAACTATAATTGTTCCTTTGTATTTGATGAAAAGATTCTTTAAGAAAACTCTTATTTCTTATAATGAAATGGTAACCATAGTGGTTCCTTCTATAATCACTTAGTTTATACTAGCTATATATAGTCTAATATCGAATAGCTAGTTAATTGTGTGAATCCGCCCTAAGCCCACAACCAAACAAGGAACAGGAAATGAGGCGGAAAGAACACATTCAACTACCTATCGGGTATTAATTATATATAACCCTGATGTATAAACTAAGGTATTATAGAATTAACCACCTAAGGTCCTTTAAGTTTATACTGGTGTAATAAAATGGATTAAACCCTTTACTAGTAGGTTTCTAGTTTTGTCTACCAAATGTTCTATTTGAAAAGTTTGTTTTATACTAGAAAAATATGCATTGAGTTAGTGTCCTATGACCTAACCCATACCTGGTATTCCTTATGATGACTTAAAGTATACGGAACATATATATAACTAAGATCGAATGGGTAATAGGCTGGGTGAATTCGCTGTAAGCCCACAACCAAACAAGGAACAGGAAATGAAGCGGAAAGAACACATCTTATTACCTATCAGATCATATTAATATATATCCCTTTATGTATACATTAAGGAATCATAAGGTTAGCATTGTGGTCCCTTTCTATTGAATCTACTAGACCCGACTGTTCTGTTTGTCGTTTGAAAAGATGTAAGTTTTCCCTAGTTTATAACTACCTTGACTTGAAACTAGTTTGCATTAACTTTCAAGTGGAACTGTCACAATATGAAAGTAATGGGAAAATGTAAGTACTGTAGTATTGTATATAGTAACTACTATTGTACTAACTACCTTAAATCACCTATTGATTAAGGTAAAATGTGATATGATTGTAACCATAATTGATCGACTAGTAAAACACGACGCTCGAAGACGACGAAATGGAATGAAATTCGTCACCCGTAGACCTGTAGGTCCCACTGTAGCTAGCAGCAAGGTGTAGGACGGTCAGTCCAGTATAGATCTATATACAAATTCACGCTCTCCCTGTAGGAGACTCTGGTCACAAAACGAGCCATAGCAGTGATGTCATGCCCCGAAGTAGTGACTCGCGTTTATGTTATAGTATTCTTGTATATGTATTGTAGGTACTAATGTAATGTATGATCTCTCTGACTAGTATGTAGTATGTTCTCTTTGTTTCTCATCATAGTATGTTCTAGTATCTAGTATGAACTGAACCTCTAAACTATACCTCTTATAGTTTACTAGTGTTTTACTTGAATTGTTATTGAAAAGACTCATTTTACAACTAAGTTATGCTTGTACTTTAAAAACGGAGTTTTGTTAAAATATAAAGTAACATAACTTTAAAAGAGTTTTTGAAATGTTTTGATCACTTATAAGAGACATAACCAATCTTTGGAAAGATGTTTATAACAAACATTTACACAGTTAACATTGTGTTCAACTTGTATTCCCCCCTTAAAAGCATTTAAAATAGTTAAAAGATTCATTACGGGGTATGAACTCACCTAATGTGGGTGATTCAAATGAATATGTGAGTAAGGATAAGAAGCTCCACAAATGAAGTCCCGAGACACAACGAGTCCTAAATGACATATATTGCATATATTGGCATGAGTAGAGAGATTAGAAGCAACCAAATGAAAGGAAACACCTCACAGGACTAGGAAACACTTTGACAAAGTATTGGAATCACATGTGATTGATCAATGGAGAGTTCACGGCCACCCATGGAGTTTACGGTCATGAGTTTACGGCTAAGGGAGTTTACGGTCATGAGTTTACGGCCAATGGAGTTTACGGTCATGAGTTTACGGCCAAGGGAGTTTACGGTCATGAGTTTATGGCTGTAAAATCATGGTCAATCATGCAAAAGTGTGTGTGTTTTAAGGTCCTACAACATCCATTAAGGGTTTAAGGTCAAATGCTTTGACTTAGGAAGGGTTTGCGGCCAAAATGGCACACTTATAGGGGTTTACGGCTAAGGAAGATTGCTTGGCCGTGAACTCCTTTTATTCTTGCATTCTTGATGTTTTCAAGGTTCTAATCAGGTGTTTCAACTAGATAACAAGTTAATGAGAGAGTACTTACGATATAGAGGCTTGAAAGGGTCGATTTTGCACCAAAACACTAGTATGTGTTCTTGGTGAAACTTGAAGATTTGAAGATCTAGTTAAAATGGATGTTTTTATGGATGAATCATGAGGGTGTTACTAGATAAAGAGATATATTAACAAATCAAAGGAAGAACACTTACGTTTTTGATGATCTAAGATGATGAACTCGATGATACTTGAGAGAGAAATGGAAGTTCTTGAGTTTAAAATTGAAAGAATGAAGAAAGTTGAAGGATATGAGCCTATAAGGAAGGAGTTTACGGCCAACCTTAAGTTTACGGCCGTAAACTCAAGTGTTGTGGCCGTGAATTCCTTTTGATGAGGATTAAGGCTCGAATGTTGCACAGTATCTCTAGCAGGTACTTCCCAACACTTATTCCATAAGTGTACTAGGCTTAAAAACACTCAAACAGACTCTAAATAGTGCTAACTGATAGCCGGAGCGAGTCTGACTTAAGGTTGATTGGCTTTACTTTACAAGGCAAAAAAAATTCGGGTTGTCACAAAAAGTATGATCGACTGTGGATGTTTGAATAATCGAAATATTCGAGAAGTAAAACATGCAAAATGAAACACAATAATAAACAATTGATAAAAGGTAGTAAACAAACTCATAAATAAATCTCTATTAATCACCAAACTAAATTTAAAATTGATACAACAAAGAAAAATATAAATTTATAAAAATTTGAGTGGCAAAGTATGTAACCTGTGAAACTTATTTATTAAAAAAAATTGGAATGGGTTGATTGGCTTTACTTTACAAGGCAAAAAAAAAATTCGGGTTGTCACAAAAAGTATGATCGACTGTGGATGTTTGAATAATCGAAATATTTGAGAAGTAAAACATGCAAAATGAAACACAATAATAAACAATTGATAAAAGGTAGTAAACAAACTCATAAATCAATCTCTATTATTTAATCACCAAATTAAATTTAAAATTGATACAACAAAGAAAAATATAAATTTATAAAAATTTGAGTGGCAAAGTATGTAACCTGTGAAACTTATTTATAAAAGTTTAATATAAATGAAACTTATCTACCCATTCCAAATTTTTTTAATAAATAAGTTTCACAGGTTACATACTTTGCCACTCAAATTTTTATAAATTTATATTTTTCTTTGTCGTATCAATTTTATATTTAATTTGGTGATTAAATAATAGAGATTTATTTTTGAGTTTGTTTACTACCTTTTATCAATTGTTTATTATTGTGTTTCATTTTGCATGTTTTACTTCTCAAATATTTCGATTATTCAAACATCCACAGTCGATCATACTTTTTGTGACAACCCAAATTTTTTTTTTGCCTTGTAAAGTAAATCCAATCAACCTTAAGTCAGACTCGCTCCTGCTATCAGTTAGCACTATTTAGAGTCTATTTGAGTGTTTTTAAGCCTAGTAAACTTAAGGAATAAGTGTTGGGAAGTACCTGCTAGAGACAATGTGCAACATTCTCTCTATCTATTATCTTCTGATAAACCAAGTTCCTCTTCACCTTAAGGTGTTCGTATTTACTAACTTGTGTTTGATTGCAAACCATATTATGAGTCAACTTGGTGTCTACTTGATATAAATTGTTGTCATTTATATTTCCTTTACATTTCCGCAATTAACAATCTAACACTTCTAACTTATTATTGTTGAGCTAACTTGATCCTTGAGATTAACTTATTCCATAACTTATTATCTTGTACTAACATTTTTTCAAGTGTTCTTCAAAAGTTTTTCTCTCAGCAATTGGTATCAGAGCCAAAGTGGTTGCTTTTAAAAAAAAACTCTGATTTTGAAAATCCTTTTATACCACTGAAGTTCATTCTTGAAAATAAAAAAAAAAAAACAAATCCAAACAAAGGAAATATGACGCAAGCTTTATCGTTGAATGTTTCCAACAGTGTTGGAGGCTCGAACATAGCTCCAATACTTGTTGCAAATGAATACCACCATTGTTCTTAGAGAATGGAAAGGTATCTCAAGAGGCTCGGTAGAGATGTATGGAGGTATGTGGAAGAAGGACCCCGTGTCCTTGTTCTCACTCCCATTCAAGCAGATGGTGCTCATGCACGACTAGGTGGAGGTCAGGCAGTAATGAATCGACTAACTAAAGATGATCTTGACAAAATGGAGAATGATGTCATAGCCTTTTATGAAATCTCTTGCAGTGTTGCTCCAGATAATTTTGACATCATCAGCAACTGCAAGTCTGCCATGGAGATCTAGGACGTGCTCAAGAACCTTTATCAGGGATTAAAACAATCTCAGGATAAGAAACTCACCATAACTGTCAATGAGTTTAACAACTTTAAAGCTCTTCCCGGTGAAAGTATTGATGATTCATTCAGATGATTCAATATCGTCATCACGAAGTTATCAAATGCTGGTACAATTCGAGGTAATCATGAAACAAACCTACAATTTCTTAACGGTTTGGGAATACATTGGTCTACCGCAAAGATGATTGTGTAAGGGGATAGAAAGATTCATACATTATCTTTGTTCAAGTTATATTGAGAACTTCAACCACAAGAATCAACTATGCTAAAATATTATGCAGACCTGGGTGGACCACTCGCCTTGATGCCTCAAACTCCACAAATCAAAACTCCTCGGTATTCATATCCCACAGAGTCATCCTACCAACTTTCATATGATAGCCCCACCTGCAGTCATATGAAGTTGATGCTGAAATCGATGACGGAGAAGAGTTCCAAAATGCCATCGCCTTGGTCAGCCAACAATTCGACAAACTACCACCACCATTATTTTGTAAAAACCAACAGTTTACCAAACCACATTTTAACCACAACTTCAATCCACAAAATAACCACACAAGATATCCCAGGAACCCTCAACATCCAGCTCAACCACAGAATGCACACCATACCAAATAGGCACCGCAGTCCAACAAACCATCAGACTCTGGTACCTCGACTGAAGATCAAAATAAAATCATTATCTGCCATAAGTGTCATAAAGAGAATCACTTTGCCAAAGACTATAAAGAAAATGTTGTTAAGGACAAGGAATTCTACCTTAGAATTGCCCAAGAGATGGGGGAGAAAGAAAAGTCAAGAGCTTATGTTGTTCAAGTGAAGAGGGATCATCAAGTGTGGTCATCTGGAGATGAGGATGAAAAGTTTGACAACAACAAGAGAAAAGGGAAGATATGCATGGTTGCAACTACTGAAGAGCACAGATCGACGAATTTGCAAAGGAATTACTACTACATGGCCAAAAATGGCACTCTCAGCATCGTCGAGCAGGTAAAAATCATGATCTATTCATATAATTATAGCATGCATGATTGTGAACCATATTTAGAAAGACGTAATGACACATGTGCCGCCGTCCTTTTAGACTACAAAAAACCACTAGATGAAAAGAATATAGCGTCCCAAGAGCTATATCACGTGAGAGAAAGACTTAAGGATAAGAGAATTAAGATTTCCATGTTAGAAAAGGATTTGTTACTAGAAAAGGAGGTTAGGATGTTGAATGAAACTCAATTAGATATTGCTTTAAATCAACGAGATCTTGCCCGGAGACAGATTGTATGTTTAAATCAATTAATAGAAAATCCCTTTAATTAATCTGAAACGATTGACAATTTAGTTAACAATGGGACCATATACAACACTTATAACTGGGGATGGTCCAATAGGTACTCAACCGATACAAACTCTAATCCCCAATTCAATGTTGATCGTCCCTATATCCCACCAGATCGTGAGCTTCATTTCCAAGTCAACGATAAAAGATTTCCCGAAGATATAAAATGTCACTTCGGAAGACTTCACGAACTAATTAAGAACTGTGTCATTAGGAAAGTCTTCCCAAATCCTCGGGTAATCCAACTGATAAATTACCCATCATTGGCACAATTTGTCACGATTCTCAGTCCACTTCAGATGTAGATAAACAAATCATTGTGGAAGGACCAGAACTAGTTGTAAATTGTCCATCCTTTCCTTCCATAAAATGTCCCAACAAAAGGACATCTTTGACATACTCTTCAGTAGTCTAGTCATCTATACCGCAGACCCTGGTCAAAAGCACAACGATTCTTCAGCCCATTCTTCATGAATTGCTAATTGAAAATTTTGAAAAACCTCGTTTTTCAACTCATTAAAAGATTCAAGACCCAGTTTTTCAACTCATTCGAAGATTGTCAAATAACCAAATTTAAATGTCTCTGATTGCGTTTCTCCAAAGGCTCAAGCAAAATTGGCTTTCAAAGTGGAGCTCGGATCCCGAGGTAAAAAGCAGGAAAATGATCTCAAAAATAAAACTTTCAAACAAGCCAAGCTTTCAAATCAAATGAATTTCGAGTGTCAAGAATAGAACTAGACTTCAAAGGATAAGTCGGAAGAAGATCAACCGAGAGTCCCCGGCTTTCATATGCTCTTTATAAAGTAGTTTGAGGGCCTTAAGAAAGGTAGACCGTCAGAGACAGCAGACTCGCCAGTCAGGCACACCGTGAGGCTGACTACAGTAGACCGGGAGGTTACAATTCCTGTTTTCCTGTTTCAATTTCTGGGAGTGAATGTAGGAAGTGCAGACGGTGGATCAGGTGTGAACATTCAACCAAAGGCGTCTTGTGTGTAAACAATAAGTAATGACTTGCTTTGTGAGAGCTCAGTTTCTAAGACGAAGGCTAAGAATTCTCTACTAGAGGGATTGAAAAGATCAAGGGTAATTTTTGAGTCTTGATGGACCTTTCTTATAACCCATTACTGCCAAAAATCTTTCAAAAGATAATGCAGTTAATGCATCACGCAAAAAGGAATGTACTGTGACAAAATCATTTTCAAACACTACTGCAAAATCTCAGAAGAAAGTTACGTCATTTCAACTATATTCCTTAAATGACCCAAAGTGGAAGCGTATTCTGCCAACTCCTGAATGTTGAAAATCACATTAGTTAGTCAAAACCTAAGAGTAGTTCACGTGACAAAAAAATTCAAGTCCTAAGGGCACTGCAGCCAAATTTCACCCAAGGATCGGTCACAAGTCTCCAACCACATCCTCCGGACAATAGACAAAGTACGATGTCTAGATAAATGAGAGAAATCTCTCATTTGGATTTTATCCACTAAAAATGTCACATCCAATCTAACCTCGTAACATCCCAAAAGTTGTGAAACACCTTGGACTAGGTTCAAAAACTAAAAAGCAACCTGTTCCTAAATCCCACGTGCATACATCCGTTAAGAAAATTTCTCATGTGACCCCGGGCTCCAAACTTGTTTGGGTGCCCAAACTAACCAATTAATTTATAGGCAATGTGCAAGGAGGAACAAGAAGAAGAGTGGTTAATTGATGGTGTCTGCTCCTTGCACATGACCAGAATGTTAGAATACCTTCACGACTTCAGGCCAATCTGTAATGGTGGACATGTCACATTTGGAAAAAATGTGAATAGAATCATCATGGGTTATGAACTACTGACCATGGGAAGTTTATCAATTCAAAGAGGGGCTTACATAGAGTGCCTCAATCATAACTTGATCAGTGAGGGTCAATTATGCAAGGTTGGTCATCGGGTTGAATTTGATAGTGAATATTGCTACATAATGACAAATGATAGAAACAACTGCTTGATCAAATCCGAAGTCAAAAGGACAATGTTGATGGGTTTTGATCATTCTAACACTTCCTAAGTGTACATGCAACCCTAATAAACCTTGGATCTATGTTTGACTAAGATACATGCAAATAATTATTTTCCAAGGTTCTTATCCTATTTAGCATGGCATGGGGAACTTGAATCAAATAAAGCTAGTAGAATTACTTACCTTGTAGTTGTAGTTGATTGCTTGGCATTCTAGAGCCTAGCACCAATAGTGTGGATGCCTCAAATGGAAATCACAAATCACCACAAACTTTCGAACCTTGAAAGAATAGTCACAACTATCTTGAAATCGGCCCTCTACTTTACTCACCACAACTAGTTTGATTTTAAGAACCAAAGTCTCCTTTATATAGTGTGGTGGGTTAGGGTTACATCCATGTAAAGCCTAATACCCATGTCTCTTCATTTCCATGAGATCCATGGGTTAAAGCTCCATGGAGTATCTATGGACTTTCCAAGCAAGCCTAGCCCATTCCAAATAAGCATTAGCCCACACTATATAAATATAAGAGCCCATATTTAATTAGTAACACTTTTGATCTCTAAATTAATCCTAGATTAATCATAAACCAATACTAATTAAATAATATGATCTTATATTAATATATTAGAACTTATAATATATTAATAAATCATAACTTAAACTATTCTCAAAAGATTATCCATAAATTGTTTGGGTGAAGTGCAACCCAAATGGACCATGCCGGGTCGGGTCAAGTACATACCAAATATAGTTATGGACTTAGAAACTATATCCAACAGTCTCCCACTTGGATAAGTCTAATAACTATAGTTGCAAGTATGACTTCAGGAACCAATCAGCAATCGTAGCTCTTTAAACTCTATTGAACTAGAACATGCCATTTTAGATAAGTGATCATATAATCCTCTGTTCTAGATATCAACCGGATAAATACATCGAACATGGTCTTGCTTATTGTCCAACATTTGTTTCCCGATTTCCGATTTGTTTGACATAGAATTTAACTGAACACATCAATTTAGTTCTGACCGGGCCCGGTACATAGCTCAAAACAAAATCATCGAGGGGCACAAATATCGCTTCTAATCCTAGAAGGAACATATAAACTTCGACTCATATACACAAAAGCACATTTTATAACATCGAGTTACCAATGCGTTTCGTACAATCAATGCATAACCAACTCGTAAGTAACAAATCATATCTCTAGGTTTTAAGACTTATATGATATTACCGTCTCACGATCACTTGAGATAAATTCCATGAAGTGATTCCAGTGAGCGTGGGTTGAGTCCAATGCTCAGAACTTATGAGCATTCATGATTGTTGTATCCATGTCCAACACCTTAGACCTCTGCAACCAATCATGACAGTCTTGATTCATACCTACTTCCGACATGTGACCGACTGTGGACTTTCGAATAATATGATATACCAAACATAATTATTCTGGAAGTCAAAACATGCAAAAGAAATATAGTAAACGATTGACAAGAGATAGAAACACTTTACTCATAAATAAAACACCTTTTATTCATCATCTGATGTCAATTACACTTTACAAATTTCGAGGTTATCTAACTACTAAATCTAATATCATCCTTCAGCCTTATGCTCCGAGCATGCTGGAGATGCTTAACCCGAGTCAGTCCCTTCGTGAGGGGATATGCTAGATTCTCATCCGATGATACCCTCTTTGCCACAAGGATTCCTTCTTCTATTCGATGTCTGATGAAGTGATATTTTCTGTCAATGTGTCTGGATCTTCTATGATCTCTTGGTTCCTTGGCTAAGGCAACCGCACTATTGCTGTCACAGAAAATCTCCATTGGCTCCTTTATAGATGGTATTGATGGGTTTTGAGCATTGTAACACTCCTATGGTGTACATGCAACCCTATAAACCTTGGATCTATGTTTTCTCTATTATACATGCAAATAAGAACTTTCCATGGCTTTAATCCTAACTAGCATATTATGATGTTCTTATACTACAAAGTACTAGTTAGATGACATACCTTTTGATGTAGCTTGATGTCTTCAAGCTTTAAGAGCTTAGCCCCAATAGTGTGGAAGCCTCAAATGGAATCACAAATCACCAAAACACTTTGGAAGACTTTAGTGAATATGGATACTTGGTTCTCTCTAGTGAAATCGGCTAGCCATGTTAGTGTATCCACACTAGCGCCCATTTCACCACCCAATGACATCTTTATATAGTATGGAGACTAGGGTTAAACCCATGACCTTTCATTTCATATGATCCATCGGTTAAACACTCCATGGACTATCCATGAAAGCTTAGCCCATCCTAAATGAACTTGGCCCATTCCATATATATAAGAGTCCATATTTAATTAGTTCATTTTGATCACTTAATTAATTCTAAATTAATTCTTGATCAATACTAATTAAATAATATGATTCCATATTAATATATTAGAACTTATAATATATTAATATTAATCATAAATATACTATTCTCAAAAGATTATCCATATAAATTGTGCCGGTGAAGTGCAACTCAAATGGACCATGCCGGGTCGGGTCAAGTACATACCAAATATAGTTATGGACTTAGACATTAATCCAAAAGGTACAACTCCAAGGTCTCCGATGAAGTTCTTTAGCCATATAGCCTCCTTTGCTACCTCGCTTGCTGCTATATACTCTGATTCACAAGTGGAATCAACCACTATCTCCTGCTTGAAACTTTTCCAAGTAATTGCCCCTCTGTTTAGGGTAAAGACCCAGCCCGACTGAGAGCAGAAATTATCCCTGTTAGTCTGAAAGCTAGCATCATTGTACCCTACAACTGTCAACTCATCACTCCCACCAAGGGTAAGGACCCAGTCCTTAGTCCTTCGTAGGTACTTGACGATATTCTTTACCGCAGTCTAGTGTGCCTGGCCAGGGTTCCCCTGATACTTGCTAACCATGCTCAAAGCAAAGGCTACACCAAGTGAAGTACACGTCATAGCATACAAGATCAATCCTACAACTGAAGCATAAGGTATTCAACTCATGTCTGCTATCTCAGCCTAAATATTAGGGCTTTGTTTCTTACTCAATCTGGCGTTACTCTGGATGGGTAACTCACCCTTCTTGGAGTTATGCATGTGGAATCTTTTCAACACTTTGTCAACATAGGTGCTTTGACTAAGTCCAATTAGTCTTTTACTCCTATTTCTCAAAATCCTTATCCCTAAAATCTAGGCAGCTTCACCAAGGTCCTTCATAGCGAAACACTTCCCAAGCCAGGACTTTACTTCTTACAGGGTTGGGATGTCGTTTCCTATGAGTAGTATGTCATCCACACACAGTACCAAAAAGCTGACTATGCTCCCACTAGCCTTGATATAGACACAATATTCATCTTCACTCCTTGAAAAGCCAAATTCTTTGACTTTCTCATCAAAGCAAAGATTCCATCTGCGAGGTGCCTGTTTCAATCCATAAATGGATTTCTCGAGTTTACACACTCTATTAGGGTACTCTATACTGACAAAACCCTCTGGCTGAACCATGTAAACATCTTCAGCCAACTTTCCATTATGGAAAGTGGTTTTAACATCCATTTGCCATATTTCATAGTCATGAAATGCAGCAATGGCTAACAGAACCCTAATAGACTTAATCATGGCCATTGGTGAAAATGTCTCATCATAATCAACTCCTGGAGTTTGAGAATAACCCTTTGCAACCAGTCGTGCCTTATAAGTGTGTAAATTACCATCCGTGTTGGTCTTTTTCTTGAAGATCCATTTGCACCCAACTATCTTACGATCAGGTACATTGTCAACCAAGTTCCAAACTTGATTGCCATGCATGGACTGTATCTCGCTATCCATAACCTCTTTCCATTTAGCAGCCTCAGGGCATACCATGGCTTCTGTGTAGCTATTAGGCTCATCTAGATTTACTAGTGTGTTATCACTGATAAGTGTCTCACCTTCTGCAGTAATATGGAAACCATAATAATGCTCAGGTGCATTCCTGACTCTGGTGGAACGCCTCAGAGGTATAGATTCTTCAGTCGGCTCAACAAGAGTTTTCTCCTCAAGTTGAGGGCTAGGGTTTGAGGTTCCTTCACCACTTGACTCTTGAATTTCCTCAAGGTCAATTTTCCTCCCACTGTCTCCTTGGCTCATGAATTCTCACTCTCGAAAGAATCCTCTTCTTGCTACAAAGACCACATTATCACTGGGTCTGTAGAAGATGTAGCTAAAGGATTTCTATGGGTAGCCGATGAAAATACACCTTTTGCTTTGGGGTTCGAGCTTATCATGAGTCTCGCATCTCACGAAAGCCTTGCAACCCCAAATCTTGATGTGGTCTAGATTGGGAACTTTTCCAGTCCACATTTCGTGAGGTGTTTTGGCAACCTTCTTTGTTGGGACTAGATTAAGGATATGGGCGGAAGTCTCTAAGGCATAACCCTAAAATGTGATTGGTAGCGAAGCTCGGATCATCATGGAGCGTACCATGTCCAACAAGGTCTGATTGTACCTCTCAGCTACACCATTCAACTGTGGTGTCCTAGGAGGTGTCAATTGTGAGATAATCCCACATTCCTTAAGATAGTCAAGGAACTTAGTACTAAGATACTCACCACCACGATCGGATCGAAGCAACTTAATGTTCCTGCCCAACTGATTCTCCACTTCTTGCTTAAACTCTTTGAATTTCTCAAAGGTTTCTGACTTATGCTTGATTAAGTAGACATATCCATATCTACTAAAATCATCAGTAAAAGTCACATAGAACCGATTAGCATCTCTTGTGGCGGTTCTGAAGGGTCCACACACATCTATGTGTATGAGGTCCAACAAACCTTCACCCCTAGCACAAGTGCTAGTAAATGGTGACTTTGTCATTTTACTAAGCAAACAAGATTCACAGCTATCATCTGACTTTAGGTCAAATGACTCCAAGACTCCATCCTTTCGGAGTTGGCCTATGCGTTTCTTGCTTACATGTCCAAGACGACAATGCTATAAAGATGCTTTATCTAAGCTAGTGGAAGAGTCAATACACAATACATTATTTCCTATATTATCTACAATGGATACAGTTTCATACACCCCATCACAAGGTAATGCTTTAAAATAATGAACATTATTAAAGAAAGCATCAATACTACCATTATTATCAAAATAAAAGGTAAAACCTTGTTTATACAATGCATGAAAGGAAATAACATTTCTTGCCATTTCTGGTGAATAATAACACTTATTCAAATCTAATGTAAACCTACTATTTAGCACTAAGGAATAAACTCCTATCTTGGTGACAGGTGAAGCTTTCCTGTTTCCCATGATCAAGTTTATCTTTCCCTGCTTCACATTCTCACTTCTTCTTAGTCCCTGCAAATCACAACATATGTGAATACCATAAACTATGTCAAGGACCCAAGACTTAGAATGACGTGAGTTATTAGACAATATAGTGTATATACCTGCACGATTGGGTTTTACTTTCCCATCCTTCACATCTTGCTGGTACATTGGGCAGTTTCGCTTCCAGTGCGACTTTTCATGGCAATAGAAGCATTCAGCCTCATTAGGGTTAGCAGAAGGAGTGACAGAACCTTTTTTGGTTTTGCTTGAAGAGGAGCCTTCAAGGGTCTTACCCTTGGTACCCTTAGAATGGTTCTTTATCTTCTTCCCTTTGCCATGCCCGATTTCCAAGACATTGGCCGCAGTTGGAGTAGGAGTAGGAGTAGTAAAAACCGACTTACCCTTTAGACCACTTTCTGCGGTCTTCAAGAGTCCCTGAAGTTTGTTGAGGGTGACTTCTTCATTGTTCATGTGATATGTCATGCAGAATTGATCATAACACGATGGTAAGGAGTGCAAAATGATGTGTATTGCTAACTCCTCAGGGAAGTTCACATTCAGCTTTAGTAAACGGTCCACATACCTTTGCATTTTCTGCATGTGTCCCGTGATGGGTTCACCATCCTTCATTCGGGTTGTTATCATGGAGGAGATTATTTCATATCGCTCTTGACGAGCACTTTGATGGTAGCGGTCCATCAAGTCCTGGTGCATCTCAAAAGGATAATAGTCCTCATAGGACTTTTGGAGCTCGGCTGTCATGGTGGCCATCATGATGCATGCTACTTCGTAGTGAGATATTTCAGTTAGGTAGTGCTCCTTCTCGAATACCAGACTGAGAGTGGGAGATTGACATCCTTTCAATCTTGGCTAAGAGGACCTTTTTCGCCAGGTTTCATTCTCTTTCTTTTTTGATTGGATGATGGAAAAACCAGCATTTGTAGCATCTCTTTCATGTACCTCATATTCAGCAAGCTCTTCAGGAGTAGCAGTTAGCTCGAGGTACCATTAACTCCTTGTCGAGAACATATTCTTTGTTCTCATATCGAGTGACGATCCTGATGTTTCTGATCCAATCAGTATAGTTGGATCCATCAAAGAAGACTCTCCCAAAAAGATTCATGAGAGAGAAGGAGCTAGTAGGGTTAGAGCCAGAAGCATTGTTATTGGAAGACATCTAAAAAGAAGAGGGAACAGACTAGATTAGATTTAGGGATAGACCTTAATAACACACCCAAATGTAGTATTAAGGCTAGGATACAACACAATATTTTATAACTTAGAAGAGGGATGCCGTAATCTAAGCTATAAGATATTTGAAGGTAGGTGAATGACGATTCACCAATTTCCACCATGAAAAACGAAAATTTAATTAGATTTTAATTGGTTTAGAAACTCCTAGATTCTTTGAGATTCATTGAACTTTCTTCAATGGCATATTTCAACCTTGTCACACCCCCAAACCAGAACGGCGGAAACGTTCGGGGGCGGAGGACGTCATATTCAGTATCATAACAGTTCATAGAAAGGAAAGTACACACCACCATACATATATAAAGGTTTTAAAAATGTTTACATCATTGTATTCATTACATACTCAAAAGATAAATGCATAAACATCTTTCAAAAGAAATAATTAACGCCAGCGCGTTAATCCCCAAAAGTTGAGTTCCAAACCTGCTTAACGGTTCCCTGAGAATACAAGTTATTTCAAAGAAAAAGTGTCAACAATTAAGTTGGTGAGTTCATAAGTGATTTAGAAACATTGAATGCCATTCCAAAAATGAGTGTATATTTTCCAGGAAAATCCCTTATTTTCTAATAAAAGTATGAAATGCATGAGAGTATTTGTGTTGAAAAATGTAGCTAGTTGAACCAAGAAAATCCCTTATTTTCCTAATAGTTGTTTGGTTTGTATACAGGAAAATCCCTTATTTTCCTAAGGTAATAGTTTGTTTAATGTCCAAGACAAAAAAAATTTGAAAGCAATCCACATGTTTAGGCTATTTTGAACATAGATTCATATAATAAACCCATCAGAAGATTTCAGTTTGTTAGATAAAGAATAGTTTTAATAGCTACTCGCTCATCAATCAGAAGTACTATAAGAATTGTATATCCGATGAGTTTTATAACCATACTAAACATAATATGCCTGTAGCGACGTTCTTCAGGCGTCGTAGCGTTATGACAAACTGTCACCCCAAAGGAAGGACTGTAGCTTAACAGTCAGGGCGTGGGATCATGACTTCCCGTATAGATCTATACACATTTGACACGTTCTCCGAACGGGAGACTCTGGTTATAGACAGGACTTGTAGCGATACCTTCTAATAAAAAGGCAGTAGTTGAAGATGTACGTATCTCATGGATTCTCAACTAAGTCTGTATTATAGTAATAGTTTTGTGTGCAAAGTTTATCCTTTTTCACAATGTTTGACAAAGCATAAATCATAAGTTTTTAGAATGTATAAAACGATTTAGTAATGAAGGATACTTTGGAATTACTAAATACTTTGTATGAATCTAATGCATGTAAAGTATGACAAGATTTTCACATAGCAGTACTAAATCACAAGTGATTCATTTGATAAAAATAAGCAAGTGAAATATTATGAAATACACGATAATAACCGTATGTTTACTTGTATTCCCCCCTAAAAGAGTATAAAAGCATTTAAAATATATTTAAAGTGTGTTTGAAGGGGTATGAACTCACTTGGAAGTTTGAAGATAGCGAGATGGAAAACTGGGCAGAGTTTCGTCTCGGGAAGCGGATCTTTCTCGGGATTCTCGGGAATCTCGGGAGTAAAATCGACTCTCGGGACTTGAGTAAAAATGACCAGGGCTTCGGGTCTGAACGGACACGGAAAACGAGGCAAAACGCAAGGGAAATGAGAAGAAATGAGCAAGTTTTTCGGAAACCCTCGCACCCCTTTTATAGGGGCTGAAAGGCCTCGGTACGTGGGGCGTACGGGCGTATGCAGCGCGTACCCGTGCGTCACGCATGAGCGAGTCCTGGACTGCCCCGGAGCTCGGATGGGACAGGTCGGTAGGTTCGTAGAGGGGCGACGTGGACGGTCCGAGGCCAAGGCCCTCGGGTACGGGGGGCGTACGGGGTTACGCGGCGCGTACCTCGGATGAGGACGCTGACTCCTCTTCGGATATTACTAGCATTTTGATTTAAATTTAATTATAATTTATTTAATAAACTTCAAAAATTCATATCTTCCTCATACGAACTCCATTTTCGATGGTCTTTATATCCACGCGTAGGTGAGACTTAGATCTACAACTTTCGTTTAGACTCTGTTGGCAAATTATGAAATTATTTTTATTATTTATTTATTAAAATGACGTGATTAAGGAATTTCTTTAAAAATTCATAACTTCTTTATCTGACGTCGGTTTTTGCCAGACTTTTTACTGCTGAAATACCATTGTCGAGACCTTCAATTCTCGTTTAGGTCATTCCGGCCAAAAGTCGCTCGATTTCCAATTCGAGTTTTTAGCTGTCTGCTGCTAAGCCGAACTTGGAAAAATCTTAATTTCAATAAACGAAGCCGGATTTGGGCATCCGTTTTACGTACGATCCCGGTTTATTGATATTAAACATAGTAGGCATTTAAATAGATACTTTTGGGGCATTTTATTATCAAAGTTAATTTTATAAACTCCAAGGTGGTTACAATACATGACTTTTTAGGTCATTACAAAGAGTTGAAATATCGGGTTGTTACATCATCCCCCCGTTAGAGGGAATTTCGTCCCGAAATTTTAATACAAAAGAGAGGTCTTATGGCTGGGGAAGAGATGCGGATACTTCTGTTGCATTTGGTCTTCCCGTTCCCATGTGAACTCGGGTCCTCTCTTAGCATCCCATCGAACCTTAACTATAGGAATGCGACTCTGTTTAGTTCGTTTAACTTCTCTGTCCACGATCTCGACGGGTTCTTCCACAAAGTTAAGATTTTCATTTAGTTCGATTTCATCGAGTGGAATTACAAGTGTTTCGTCGGACAAACACTTTTTCAGGTTCGATACGAGGAATACTGGATGGACTTTGTTAAGCTCGATTGGAAGTCGGAGCTTGTAGGCCACTGGACCAATTCTTGAAATGATTTCGAAGGGTCCAATGTACCTAGGATTTAGCTTTCCACGCTTTCCAAAACGTATCATGCCCTTACAGGGTGAGATCTTTAGTAGTACACGGTCGCCAATATGGAATTCCAAGGGCTTACGTCTTTTGTCGGCATAGCTCTTTTGCCTATCTCTTGAGGACTTCAGTCGTTCTCGTATTTGCACGATCTTTTCAGTCGTTTCTCTGATGATCTCCGGACCAGTGAGGGTGCTATTAGGGACTAGCCCCTTTGCTAATTGCGTGTCGCCCACTTCCGTCCAGCACAGGGGTGATCTGCACTTACGGCCGTAAAGGGCTTCAAATGGAGCAGTCTTGATACTAGTATGATAATTATTGTTATAAGAGAACTCGACCAAAGGTAAGTGGACATCCCATGCCTTACCAAAGTCGATTACACATGCTCGCAACATGTCTTCCAAGGTTTGGATCGTCCTCTCACTCTGTCCATCAGTTTGTGGGTGGTATGCCGTACTCATATCCAACCTTGTTCCCATGGACTTTTGCAGTGATTGCCAGAATCTGGAAGTGAATCTGCTGTCTCTATCTGAGATGATGGACATCGGTACACCATGAAGTCGTACGATCTCCCGGATGTAGGTTCTTGATAGTTTTTCCATCCTATCAGTTTCCTTGATCGGTAAGAAATGGGCTGACTTGGTTAATCTGTCGACGATTACCCAAATAGTATCTTGGCCACTCTGAGTTTTGGGCAGTTTGGTTATGAAGTCCATGGAAATCTGCTCCCATTTCCACTCAGGTATTTCAGGTTGTTGGAGTAGGCCTGAAGGTTTCTGGTGTTCTATTTTTATTTTGGCGCAAGTAAAACACTTGCTCACATAAGTAGCAATCTCCGCTTTCATGTTTGGCCACCAGTAGAGTTGCTTGAGATCTAGATACATCTTGTCTGACCCTGGGTGTACGGAGTATGGAGTCCTGTGTGCTTCGCTCATAATTATCTCTCTGAATCCACCAAACTTGGGTGTCCAGATCCGGTTCATGAGGTAGCGTGCTCCGTCACTCTTGATTTCTAAGTTCTTGTCCATTCCCCTAAGGGCCTCACCTGTCACGTTTTCGGGTTTCAAGGCCTCTATTTGAGCTTCCTTGACTTGCGCTGACAGGTGCGAATGGATTGACATGGCTAATCACTTCACTCTTCGGCCAGAGTACTCCTTTCGACTAAGGGCATCGGCCACGACGTTCGCCTTTCCCAGATGATAGCGAATCTCACATTCGTAGTCGTTGAGCAATCCGACCCAACTTCGTTGTCTCATGTTTAACTCCTTCTGGTCGAAGATGTGTTGGAGGCTCTTGTGGTCTGTAAAGATAGTGCACTTGGTACCGTATAGGTAGTGCCTCCAGATTTTAAGAGCGAAGACCACCGCTCCAAGTTCTAAGTCATGAGTGGTGTAATTGACCTCATGCGTTTTCAGTTGTCGTGAGGCATATGCAATAACCTTTCCCCTCTGCATTAGCACACAGCCCAACCCTTGCTTCGAAGCGTCGCAATACACCACAAAATCTTCGGTTCCTTCCGGAAGAGAAAGGATAGGTGCACTGTAAAGGGCTTGTTTCAAGGTTTGAAATGCAGCATCTTGCTTTTCTCCCCAGTTGTAGGTCACACCTTTCTGGGTTAAAGCGGTAAGAGGCTTTGCGATGCTGGAGAAATTCTGGATGAACCTTCGATAATAACCAGCAAGACCTAGAAATTGGCGAATTTCTGTTGGTGTAGTTGGTGCAGACCAGTTTTCGATAGCCTTGATTTTTGAGGGGTCCACGTGGATTCCTTCCTTGCTGACCACGTGACCGAGGAAGTCCACCTTTCTAATCCAAAACTCACATTTTGAGAATTTTGCATAAAGTCTCTCAGTCCGTAACGTCTCTAAGACTTGTCTCAGGTGTTGACTATGTTCTTCTTTATTCTTTGAATAAATGAGTATGTCGTCTATCACAAATTTATCCAAGAATGGACGACATACCCGATTCATTAGATCCATGAATACGGTCGGGGCATTGGTTAGACCGAACGGCATCACTACGAACTCGTAATGTCCGTATCTCGTCCGGAAGGCCGTCTTGGGAACATCACTCTCTAGGACTCGCAGCTGGTGATATCCTGACCTCAGATCGATCTTGGAGAAGTAGTTGGCTCCTTGGAGTTGATCGAATAAGTCGTCGATTCGGGGTAGGGGGTATCGGTTCTTGATGGTAAGTTTGTTGAGTTCTCGGTAGTCGATGCACATCCTGAACGATCCATCCTTCTTCTTCACAAACAACACGGGTGCTCCCCATGGCGAGAAGCTCGACCTGATGAATCCTTTTCCAAGTAGTTCATTCAGTTGGCTGGATAGCTCCTACATCTCTGCCGGGGCTAATCGATAGGGTGCTTTGGCTACTGGGGTAGCTCCGGGAACTAGATCGATTATGAACTCGACTTGTCTTGCGGGTGGTATTCCTGGGAGGTCCTTGGGAAAAACGTTGGGAAAATTGCATACGCCGGGCACATCCTTGACGCCCTGGACTTCGCGTTTCATATCTACAACATGTGCCAGAAACGCGTGACACTCCTTGCGTAGGCACTTCTGTGCTTCGATACTTGAGATGATACGAAGAGTGGTACTGGGTTTGTCGCCCAAGACAATGAAAGTTTCGCCGGTTGGCAGATTAAGGCGAACGACCTTATCGTAACATAAAATGTCCGCATGATGAGAACTCAGCCAATCCATGCAAATGATGACATCGAAACTCTTAATCGAGATTGGCATGAGATTGATTGGAAAGGGATTATCGTTTAGAGTTAGGGTGCAGTTTAAATATATCTCCTTAGTGCCTTCAGTTTTCCCGTTGGCCATTTCCCGTTGAGATAGTTATGAATTCCATTGAGTTTCCCTTATTTGATCGAACAACCCAAAATTCAGTTATTTCAACTACATTAAATGATCTTTCAAATTGATCAAGACTCTCTAGTTTATGGCCGCTTCTCTATGGTACCAGTTGTTGCTTCATTGAATTTGCTTCACTAATAGGCTCACGATTCGACTTTGATCGTTATGGACTAGTACCAAGGTCGAGTCCTAGACAAGCGGACCTTATTTTAACAGCCGGAACAGTAACAATGAAATAGGGTTGGAAGCTAGGACATGCCCTTGAATCTGGGGTGACAACCCCCAAATGTACCTTTCGACCTTCTTTGATTCTGGGTTGACCATGGTAGGGCACAAAGCAGCGAGGTCGTTGAACCTAGCTGTGTAGGCGACTAGATCAGACCCAGTCATCTTCAGATTCCAAAGCTCTTGCTCAAGTTTCTGTATCTCGCCCCTTGGGCAGTATTCTTCCAGCAGTAGAACCTTTAGATCTTCCCAACTCATGGCGTTGGCGACAGTAAGAGTCACAGAATTGACATGGCTTTTCCACCAGGTGAGGGCTCGGTCAATGAAGGTGCAAGCAGCAAACTTGACTTTGCTTGTTTCTTGGCATGAGCAAATCTCGAAGACCGTTTCGGTCTTTTCAAACCATTGCATTAGTGCAATGACTCCCCCAATTCCATTAAAAGATCTTGGCCTAGCGTTAGAGAACTCCTTGTAATTACATTCTCTTACTTGACCACGACCAGTGCCATGATTGGAATGATTCGTGCTGCTTCCTGCCCCTCCATTTCCGTTGGAGTTAATTTGCGAGAGGGCTGCAGTTACTGCTGCTGTGATAGCAGCCTGGACCATGGCTGGGTCATAAGTTGGCGGTGGAGGTGGTGCCGTGCCCGGTCTGGGCCTTAGGTTTGGGTGAGGAGGCATCGCGCTGCCAAAAAGAAAATGGAAGATTTATAAGTTTTGGTAGCTCAGAGTTGAATTATAATGATTTAACTCTCCTTAATCGTTTATGTATTTGGTTTGGCCAACACAGGGCCTTGAGCTTGATTCACAAATATCGTTTGAATAGATGTACTGATGGATTGAACGGACTACACATAATTAAAACAAGAAAGAGATATACCCTATATATACTAAACATATAGTTGTGTAACATCTGAGTCATAGGCAAAAGTTTTTTTGACCTTTCTAGAGGTCTCCGATTACAGAAAATTTCAAAGAAAATAATACTTTTATCCGAAGTCCTAATTTATAACAAAATTTGAGAATCGGGCAAGTACTACTTGCAGCTTGGTTTGCGCTTGGAACTTGACTCCGTGTCAGACTGCTTTGACTCCATGAGGCGCCTATCAAACGTGGCTTGTCGTTCCCTTATCTCCGCTATTGTTGCGATTGCTGCATTCATTTTTTCTTCGATGGCATTAGTGCGGTCTAGGCCATACCCTTGCAACTTGTCCAACCGGCGGATGTCGGAAGTGTGTACTTGCACTTCCACATTGACCTCGCGGATCCGGTTGGCTTGAACTCCGGATTGGTAGCACTGGTTGGCTAGTTTGCCAACCATGACTGGAAGTGCTCGGTCTGCTGATCCCCCGCCTCTGACATCATAGAAGTCTCGGCACATGCCGTATGGAGGGCGTAAGCTTTGTTGTCGGATCCAATGGTGGAGGTGACTTCCCCTCACAGGAGTGGGTCCTTGGAAGTTCCTCACATGGACAGGAGGTTGTGGGGCCGGTGGATTGATAACCTCTGGTTCTGAATCTGTGCCAGAGTCATCTCCCCCATCCAATTCTATCGGCTCTTCGTCTTCTTCGGGATCTTCTTCGATCCATCCTCCATTACCTTGGTTGGGGAAGTAGGGGTCATTGGGGTGGTGGAATCCAGCCATTGAGTCTGTACGAGAATAGGGTTAAGAATTTACTATAAGCTAGAGTACATGAAATTTACCCTTAAATTTAATGGTTGACGACAACACAAAAACTCCCTTAGTATTATGTAATGTTGTGCTTTCGGTAAGTTTTAAAATTGTTGTCCACTGCAGACACTCCTTGGCACATGTTAGTCGACTCTCGGACAAATATAGTTGATCAGGCTATATTATTCCCAGTTCGGATTACATGTCCCAAGGCGTACCTATAATGCACAACTTATTTATAATACTTCTAAAATTATTCGATATGAAACTGTTATTAGTATGAAATGAGTGTATGCCTACTTTAAAAACTAATTAAATTTAATTTCAAAAGTATGACTCTTCTCAGAGTGTTTTTGCCCAGTTGATTTTATAGTTCTATATCAAAAAGAAATGGTTTTGATATACTTAATTCCCTATAAACAAAGCTCTGATACCAATCTGTCACACCCCCAAACCAGAACGGCGGAAACGTTCGGGGGCGGAGGACGTCATATTCAGTATCATAACAGT
Source organism: Lactuca serriola (assembly GCF_051521515.1). Classification (NCBI taxonomy): domain Eukaryota; kingdom Viridiplantae; phylum Streptophyta; class Magnoliopsida; order Asterales; family Asteraceae; genus Lactuca; species Lactuca serriola. The sequence goes on along the minus strand of NC_136414.1, from coordinate 109,653,181 downwards.
TCATAGAAAGGAAAGTACACACCACCATACATATATAAAGGTTTTAAAAATGTTTACATCATTGTATTCATTACATACTCAAAAGATAAATGCATAAACATCTTTCAAAAGAAATAATTAACGCCAGCGCGTTAATCCCCAAAAGTTGAGTTCCAAACCTGCTTAACGGTTCCCTGAGAATACAAGTTATTTCAAAGAAAAAGTGTCAACAATTAAGTTGGTGAGTTCATAAGTGATTTAGAAACATTGAATGCCATTCCAAAAATGAGTGTATATTTTCCAGGAAAATCCCTTATTTTCTAATAAAAGTATGAAATGCATGAGAGTATTTGTGTTGAAAAATGTAGCTAGTTGAACCAAGAAAATCCCTTATTTTCCTAATAGTTGTTTGGTTTGTATACAGGAAAATCCCTTATTTTCCTAAGGTAATAGTTTGTTTAATGTCCAAGACAAAAAAAATTTGAAAGCAATCCACATGTTTAGGCTATTTTGAACATAGATTCATATAATAAACCCATCAGAAGATTCAGTTTGTTAGATAAAGAATAGTTTTAATAGCTACTCGCTCATCAATCAGAAGTACTATAAGAATTGTATATCCGATGAGTTTTATAACCATACTAAACATAATATGCCTGTAGCGACGTTCTTCAGGCGTCGTAGCGTTATGACAAACTATCACCCCAAAGGAAGGACCGTAGCTTAACAGTCAGGGCGTGGGATCATGACTTCCCGTATAGATCTATACACATTTGACACGTTCTCCGAACGGGAGACTCTGGTTATAGACAGGACTTGTAGCGATACCTTCTAATAAAAAGGCAGTAGTTGAAGATGTACGTATCTCATGGATTCTCAACTAAGTCTGTATTATAGTAATAGTTTTGTGTGCAAAGTTTATCCTTTTTCACAATGTTTGACAAAGCATAAATCATAAGTTTTTAGAATGTATAAAACGATTTAGTAATGAAGGATACTTTGGAATTACTAAATACTTTGTATGAATCTAATGCATGTAAAGTATGACAAGATTTTCACATAGCAGTACTAAATCACAAGTGATTCATTTGATAAAAATAAGCAAGTGAAATCCACGATAATAACCGTATGTTTACTTGTATTCCCCCCTAAAAGAGTATAAAAGCATTTAAAATATATTTAAAGTGTGTTTGAAGGGGTATGAACTCACTTGGAAGTTTGAAGATAGCGAGATGGAAAACCGGGCAGAGTTTCGTCTCGGGAAGCGGATCTTTCTCGGGAATCTCGGGAGTAAAATCGACTCTCGAGACTTGAGTAAAAATGACCGGGGCTTCGGGTCTGAACGGGCACGGAAAACGAGGCAAAATGCAAGGGAAATGAGAAGAAGTATGCAAGTTTTTCGGAAACCCTCGCACCCCTTTTATAGGGGCTGAGAGGCCTCGGTACGCGGGGCGTACGCAGCGCATACCCATGCGTCACGCATGAGCGAGTCCTCGACTGCCCTGGAGCTCGGATGGGACGGGTCCGTAGGTTCGTAGAGGGGCGACGTGGACGGTCCGAGGCCAAGGCCCTCAGGTACGGGGGGCGTACGGGGTTACGCGGCGCGTACCTCGGATGAGGACGCTGACTCTTCTTCGGATATTACTAGCATTTTTGATTTAAATTTAATTATAATTTATTTAATAAACTTCAAAAATTCATATCTTCTTCATACGAACTCCGTTTTCGATGTTCTTTATATCCACGCGTAGGTGAGACTAAGATCTACAACTTTCGTTTAGACTCCGTTGGCAAATTATGAAATTATTTTTATTATTTATTTATTAAAATGACGTGATTAAGGAATTTCTTTAAAAATTCATAACTTCTTTATCTGACGTCGGTTTTTGCCAGACTTTTTACCGCTGAAATACCATTGTCGAGACCTTCAATTCTCGTTTAGGTCATTCCGACCAAAAGTCGCTCGATTTCCGATTCGAGTTTTTAGCTGTCTGCTGCTAAGCCGAACTTGGAAAAATCTTAATTTCAATAAACGAAGCCGGATTTGGGCATCCGTTTTACGTACGATCCCGGTTTATTGATATTAAACATAGTAGGAATTTAAATAGATACTTTTTGGGCATTTTATTATCAAAGTTAATTTTATAAACTCCAAGGTGGTTACAATACTTGACTTTTTAGGTCATTACAAAGAGTTGAAATATCGGGTTGTTACAAATCTCGAGTGTGCCCTTCAAGTTTTGTGACTGGGATGCCGAGGATCAGAAAACAAGGTGTGAAGTAACCATTCAAATTACTTGGTACCCTTAATGTATTACCCCTCAATCGATGTACCGGTTAACCACACACGCTCCATCGATACTATGATAAACATTAAGTCACCCTTTACCTAGCTTGTTAAGTTCAAGTTAGTGTATCGGTTAACCTTACACGCTCCACTAACGACTTAAACAAAGTGTAAAGTGTAATTTCATGGATTAGCACCTTATTCACATTTTCCTAAAATAACTAAGATTGGGAATTCAATAAAGTTTAGTTACTTTAGTATTATCATTATACTTTTAATGAGAATTTATAAATCCTTGTCCTACCCGTTCGGCTAACGACCCTCCACCGATCAAGGAAGCGGAGGGTGAGAGTGGACACCCATTAAATTGCCATTTTATAGGCAACAACCTTATACCCCCCTTATAGACCGGCTCCATGAATGAGGCGTACTAGCGGTAAGACGACTTGATCTTATACATACATATATATATATATATATATATATATATATATATATTATTAACTTATAATATTATAAAGTATAAGGGTTGAATTTTAACTTTTAAAATTCTAAGGGTTGTAACTAAAGTTTTAATCATGCCTTTACTTGTTCCAAAAGTTGAGGGCAAGCTTTGTAAACTTTCAAAACTTTTCATTTCTTTTAACTTATGAAGTTAATTGAGTATTAAAATGAAGACTCTTCATTTTTCTGACTCTTGTGTTCTTTTAATGGTTTTAATTCAAGTGTGACTCTTGGTTTTCCATAACTTGAGGACAAGTTATGGAATCCATTAAAACACATTATGATCAAGAATTAAACTACCAAGTAGGTTACAAACAATTCCTATGATCATCTAATCTTCATAAGTTCAAGAACATGAATATGAACATTTTAAGAATCATAAATTACTCATCAATCTTGTAATTTTTTATTATAGCCATTGTAAATGGATTAGCATAAACATTACACCATCTAAAACAAGTTTTATAACACCAAAACAGTTTAGGGTAATGTTTCTAGTCCATTTCCAGCACCAAAAGTCGAAAATCTGCATTCTGAGGCTCCTACTCGTCGAGTGCATGAACCTACTCAGCGAGTAGGATGAAGATACACATGAACTCGGCGAGTTCCCCCATGGACTCGGCGAGTTCAGCATGCAGACAACAAGATTTCGACCTTTTTCCAATATTTTGCATCAAGTATCAAACAAACAAGCCTAGTCTCTGATACCAATGATGGGTTTTGACCATTCTAACACTTCCTAATTGTACATGCAACCCTAATAAACCTTGGATCTATGTTTGAATAAGATACATGCAAATAATTATTTTCCAAGGTTCTTATCCTATCTAGCATGGCATGGGGAACTTGAATCAAATAAAGCTAGTAGAATTACTTACCTTGTAGTTGTAGTTGATTGCTTGGCGTTCTAGAGCCTAGCACCAATAGTGTGGATGCCTCAAATGGAAATCACAAATCACCACAAACTTTGGAATCTTGAGAGAATAGTCATAACTATCTTGAAGTCGGCCCTCTACTTTACTCACCACAACTAGTCTGATTTTAAGAACCAAAGTCTCCATTATATAGTGTGGTGGATTAGGGTTACATCCATGTAAACCCTAATACCCATGTCTCTTCATTTCCATGAGATCCATGGGTTAAAGCTCCATGGAGTATCTATGGACTTTCCAAGCAAGCCTAGCCCATTCCAAAAAACCATTAGCCCAGACTATATAAATATAAGAGACCATATTTAATTAGTAACACTTTTGATCTCTAAATTAATCCTAGATTAATCATAGATCAATACTAATTAAATAATATGATCTTATATTAATATATTAGAACTTATAATATATTAATAAATCATAACTTATACTATTCTCAAAAGATTATCCATAAATTGTTTGGGTGAAGTGCAACCCAAATGGACCATGCCGGGTCAGGTCAAGTACATACCAAATATAGTTATGGACTTAGACACTATATCCAAGAAATGTATCCCTTGGATGTCTCATTGATCATTAGCAGATTGCAGTTGTATTTTCTGTCAAAGGCAGTATCTGAGGTAACTTGGTTGTGGCACCGGAAACTTGCTCATCTCAACTTCAGATATATCAACAACCTGGTTACCAAAGAACTAGTTTGCGGTCTCCCTATCTTGAAATATAGTAATAATACGTTGTACCCAACCTGTGAGTGTAGAAAAAAACAAAGGGAAGTCATCCTCTGATTATTGATTCTTTAGTTGTTGAACCGTTAGAGCTACCTCACATTGATCTTTACGGTCCATCTACCGTAGCCAGTATTCTTCACAAGAAATATATTATAGTTATAGTTCACAAATTTACTCGCTTCACTTGAGTCTTCTTTTTGAGACTCAAATCGGACACACCACAGATCATGATCAACTGTATAAAAGAATAGAGCTCCAGATCAAACTACTAGTCAGGAGGATACAAAGTGACAATAGAACTAAATTCACTATTCAAATCTTGAATAGTTTTTTAGTTTACAAGGGCATCAGTCATAACTCTTCGGCACCGTACACACCACAAAAAAAACGAAGTAGTAAAGTGTGACAACCCAAAGTTTGCTCCATCGCCTCAACCCGTGTGCGTCCATAAAATTCATCTTTTTCGAATTGTTTCTGTTTAAGTTTTTAAATTAAGTCATTATTTTTGAGACTTCCATTACGACTTAATTGGTATCCAAACACGTTAGAAACTCAAGAAAAAACCCCAAACTAGTGATTAGAAAATTTTTAGTTTCAACCATATCGGGTTACGACAACTTAATCGGATAAGACCAAAAGCCTCGTTTAACGTCAGTATCGGGTACAATTCCACCGTGTCTCAAACTCAACCCATATATAAAGTTGAGTGAGCCTCATTTGAAGCCTTTTCCACTCTCTCTACTCTCTCTCCTCAATCCAAGTTTTAGGTCCCAAAATCATCAAATTCAAGCTCCAAATCGTCAAGGGTCTAATTAGATACAAATGTGTATCTCTTCATATTACATAAGAACCTCGTGCATTTTAAAGTCCCGAACTGACGTTTAGCACCCAAACTGACACGCTTCTTGACCGGTGAGTTCATACCCCTACTCCTTTTCCGTGTTTTTCAAATGTTTTCAGGGGGGGATACAAGCAAAAATACAAGGAAATCTTGTACTCAAATTTCTTATTTCAGTTCAAATGTTTATATTCAGTATGCTTTTAATATCGAAAACCATATTAACCAATAGTTTGAATTGCAGAGTTAGTTTTCAGACGAATTGTAGATTTCTTTATAAAGTGTTATAATCTATATTACATTTTATAATTTGCAAAGGATTAATACTAATAAGATACGCCCTCGGATAGTAATAGAACGACGAAAGTACAATTCACAGAACGACGAAAGTACAGATAATGCACGTCTTTGGATGACACAGAACTTCAAAATTACAGCTAGAGTACGCTTTGAGTGCCACCAGAGTTTCGGAAATAACTCAAAAGTATGCCTTTGGATATCGACAGAGTTTCGAAAACATATGCCTTTGGATGTCGACAGAGCTTCGGAAATAGGTCTAAAGTACGCCTTTGGAAATCACCAGAACATCGAATATACAGTTAGTGTACGTTTATGAGTGTATCCAAATATTCGAAAATACGGCTAAGTATAGTAGATATTCGACATTCATGTGTAGGATAACTAGGATATCAGAATACCTAATTAATACTACAAGTATGGTAGATACTAGTACATTGCTTTCCGAATCAAGAACTAACCATGACTATTAGGAAAATAAGGGTTTTTCCTGGGATAACATAACTGCTCTTAACCAAACTTTGTAACGAATGGATAACTAAACTTTCTTTATAAGAAAATATGGGATTTTCTTGGATAACGACTTTTTCAGTAAACCAAAGGAAACTTATTCTTTTTTCAAAAATAAACCGCTTATGAACTCAACAACTTTATGCTGATTTTCAAACTGCTTGTATTCTCAGGTCCACATTAGACAGGTACACCGCGATCTTTTGGAGAAGACGGAGCGTATAGAAGACTCGTCTTTACTTTTTTTTTTCATATGATATATATATGTATAACACATGTAACTCTTTATTTTCAGACAATGTAAATGAATTTATGTAATGTAAAGTTTTGTGTTTACTATGCTTACTATGTACATTGGTTGCGATACTTCATGACGTCCTCCGCCCCGAAACGTTTCTGTTTTTGGTTTCGGGGTGTGACATAAAGCGAAGAAATCACACATTCGTCGAAGCAGCTAGATCGATGTTGAATTTTGCCAATCTTCCTCTCTACTTCTGGGCAGAAGCAGTGGCAACTGCATGGTTTGTTCAAACATCTAACAAGACTCCTTATGAGGGCCTCAACAACCACAAATCCAATGTCCGATTCTTTCAAATTTTTGGTTGCAGATGTTTTGTGATCAGCAAAAAGGATCACCTTAAAAAATTTGCACCAAAATCAGATGAAGGCATTTTTTTGGCTACTCAAGCAACAAAGTGGCCTATAGGGTTCTCATAAAACGTACAAGACTGATAGTCGAAAGCTTTGATGTCAAATCTGATGACTATTACGTCCGCAACACTACTCCTTCAACTGGAGCAAAATATATCCTAGAAAGTGATATCCCGGCCTCTTCGGGTCTGTTGAACATAGTTGAAATCAACTATGATGATCTTATTGACCCTGCAGAGACAACTCATCTCTCTGAAATCTTGGTGTCTCCGGTAGCCCAACAAGAACATGCTAAGGTATCTGGCCCGACCATGTTTGAAGACTTGTCACTCAATACTTCCACCTCATCGGTTGAAGGGGAATGTTCAACTCCGTTGGAAGTGGCAAACATCGAGGTTCCAGCACTAGAAGATGCAACTCTGGTTTCTAAATAGCTCCTCATGATTTGTTTATGTTTCTGGCAAAACTCTGCTATTATACATTTTGAAAACAAATCTTTAATAACTGTTGGTTTTAAATGTTATGAAAAGTCTTATATTGACTTGAATTTTATGGGTGTTACAATCTATTTTGCATCATGCATGATCCGCATTTGTGAATGCTTGAAGACTGAAGTCATTGCCTGCAGGGTACCAGAGGCCTAATGCTTTACTTCCCTTTAGATATCTTAGGATTTTCTTGACTGCAGTCAAGTGAGATACTTTAGGGTCAGCTTGGTATGGAGCACATATAGCTATTGAAAATTCAATCTCCATTTAGCTAGCAGTGATGTACATCAACGATCCAATCATTTCTTGGTAGGTTTATGGTCAACTAACTCTCTGGTAGGTTCAGCTGAGATCTTGTATCCAAAGGCCATCAGGAACTTTGCTGAGGAGCAATTGACCATTGAAAATTTCTTCAGCAACTCAGTGGTATATTCTTCTTAATGAATGAATATCCCTTGAGGGACTTGTTTAACCTGAGGTCCTAGAAAGAAGTTGATCTCTTTATTCAGGCTCATTTGAAATTTACTTGTCATGAGGAATTTGAACTTCAACTATTGATGGAGGTTCCCCATGAATTGAGGATGGGGGTTCCCTTTGAACCGAAGACGGTTCCCCTTGAACCAGTGACATCGGTTCCCCCAGGACTGATGAGCGAGTTATAACCCTTGAATTTGATCTTGTGTCAATGTTCTTAACTTCTTCATCCTCAGAGTCTTCAGAAACATTTGATTAGATGGTGACTCTGCAGGTAGAAACAACTTCCAAAATTCCACAAAATTCATAAAATCAAGTTATGCTGTTTAGAAATATGTTTTTATATTTTTCCAACTTACGTATGTTTAATAACACTTTTAAAAAAAGTTTTGGTAGTTTTGGAAACTGTTTTCTAGTGACGTCGGTTGTCATATCTCGGAGATGGAAGGATTGAGATCAAGGGTGGGTGTCGAGTTGGTTCATTGTCCTGATATCACAGTAGAAAGAAAAGAGATGATTGTTAGATAACGTCCGAGAGTGGTTCCCAAAATTACCCAAGCCTTTTGTAACACTCTTATTATATATATATTAGCTGCGAAAAATATAAAAGATATTTTTCAATTAGTTTGGCTATTTTGCTTTGTTTTATTCTGTTGAATAATCACTAAAAATAGGTGAATAATTATTAAACAGTTAAAGTAAATTATCAAAATTTTTGTAAGCTTCATTTACAGTGTACATAATCTGCGAAATATAGTACATGTGATTTTTATATATTGGAATACGATTTTGGGGATTTATATGTATTTAATCGTAGGAAAATAGAAGAAAAATAACATCTTGAAGAGAAAAGTCATCCAAATTTTTATTTAGAATCCTAATATATTACAAGGTTTTCTAGTAAACATTCATGAATTTCTGATTTGTAGAACTAGAAAACAGTTTCCAAAATTACCCAAACTTTTTTTAAAATTGTTATTAAACATACGTAAGTTGGGCAAAAAAATATATAAAAACGGATTTCTAAATAGCTTAACCTGATTTTATGATTTTTGTGGATTTATTCTAACAAAAAATGAGAAAAATAGATAATAGTTTCCAAAATTACCCAAACCTTCTATAACACTCTTATTATACATATAGTAGCTGTGAAAAATATAAAATATATTTTTCAATTAGTTTGACTATTTGCTTTGTTTTATTCTCTTAAATAATCATTAAAAATAGGTGAATAATTATTAAACAGTTAAAGTAAATTACCAAAATTTTTGAAAACTTCATTTACAGTGTACATAATCTGGGAAATTTACTACATGTGATTTTTATATACTGAAATCCGATTTTGTGGATTTATGTGTATTTAATCGTAGCAAAATAGAAGAAAAATAGCATATTGAAGAGAAAAATCATCCAAAATTTTATCTAGAATCCTAATATATTATAAGGTTTTTTGGTAAATGTTCATGAATTTCGGATTGCTAGAACTATTTTTTCCATTTTTAGTCCATTATAAATACAAGAATCATGCAAAAATAGATATGCATTATAAAAAATTCCGAAAATATTTTTGTGAGTATTCCACATGAGGTTGGATATGTGAAAAATCATACATAATCTTTTCACATTCCCTAAAGTGGTTTTATGATTTATTGGAACTAAACAAAATGAAAATTCAAAACCTTACTAAATTGTAACAAAAATCGATAAAACTTAATGACAAGACATTATTTACTTTAGGAGTCATCTATGAATTTATCTAGGATTTATACACATCAGAAAGTATTTTAAATGATTTATGGCCTTATTTCCTTGTAACATTTTTAATAAATTGAGAAAATGAAAAAAAAATCTTAGGGTTTTTCAGATCCTCTTATTATCTTATTGGGATTTTGATAAAAAAAAATTTTGAACAAAAAATGATATTTAGATTTTTTTATGAATAAAATAATTTACATGCACTATTAACAATGTACTTTGTTCATCAAGCTCTTTAACTTGATGTTCATCACATGCATCACGGTTTGAAGACCGTGCATGAACATATTTTGTTCATAGTGACATAGGTTAATAGTGACATATTTTGCTCAAAAACTTGAATGCATAAGGTAGATAAACCTTTAAAACTTGCAAAACTCCCTATTTTAGGGTTTGACATAGGTTTTGGTCCTTGGATTTCACCATCAAACAACATGCATGTTGTTCTTGGGTGAAACCCTACCTTAATCATCATCAAAATCAACATTCATGGCTATGCTCATGAGTGTTCATAAAGAAGGGTGTAAAAGAAGGAGAAGTGTACGAAAAACCTTTAAAACTAAAAAGAAAAGTGAAGGAGAATGAAGGATTTTGGTGATTACCTTGAAGAACAACCCTAGAAGATGAAGATTTGAAATTTGGGAGGTGTTCTTGGCTGGAGAATTTCATGGGTTTAGAGAAAGAAAGAGAGAGTTTGAGTGTTATAAATGATAGAGTGTGAGAGAGAGTGAAGTGGAATATGAAGTTTAAGGGAAGATAAAATTATTGAGATTTTTGGTGAAAAACGGTGTCTTGGAGAAGGTAGCCGAATTTAGGAGTGAGAGAGGCTCCCTCTCTCTTAAAATTTAAATTTATAAATGCCGCTTTATTTAAATCTTGATACAGTAAAAATCATTGTTTTTAGCTCATAAAATAGGATTAATGTTTTATACTTAAATCTTTATATCTATGATTATATCCTACAACTTAATTATTTAAATTTGATATAATGAGGTTCATAACAACTCTTATAGAGTTTTTAGGTTTTAACGTTTATAAATTTGGATTTTTGGGCTTTTGGAACATTGTTAGATATTTAACATCATATGGAAGTGAAATTAGAATATTTTAATTCATTTCAAGGGTTTTATACCATTTTTCAATTGTAACAAATGTTTCGAGTTTGTTCTAATTCGGGAATGAGCATTTCCTACAGTAGTTAGACAACTTACTAAAATTGTAAGAGTCAAGTATATTAGTCCTAGATTTTAACTGGATCCTAGTTTCTACAAGATTGTGACCTAATTTATACTAGTAGGCCATGACATGATGTGCATTATATGGTTTATAAAAAGATGCATGCGTCCAAGAATGACCTAAATTTGACAGTTGTCACAGTATCCCCCACTCAAAAAGAATTTCGTCCCGAAATTAAATTTATGTCATCATTTGTCATCGTCTGTAAAACGAGCGTTAACTATGATAATAGTTGGTGAGTTCACAGGTTTATTAAATCTAGATTTGGTACAAAAATTTTCAGACACAAGTACATTGCTATAATGAGAAACAAAGTTCATTGCTATATTAATAAACAAGTTTATATGTATATGAGCAAACGAGGAGTTAACAACCAATCCTATAATTGATGCCCTGTCAAGATCTATGCAGGGTCGGTCCATTGATTTTGAAGGCCCCGTACGAAAAGAATGGCCCATATATATATATATATATATATATATATATATATATATATATATATATATATATATATATATAACGGGTTGGATTGTAAGGAGCGATAACGTATAAATTAAATTTAAAATTGATACAACAAAGAAAAATATAAATTTATAAAAATTTGAGTGGTAAAGTATGTAACCTGTGAAACTTATTTATTAAAAAAATTGGAATTGGTAGATTGTGAATATAAATAAAAGTTGGAAGAAGGGAAGATTATAAATCATGAAGCATAAATTAGGGACTAAAAATGTAACTTGCTAAAAAGTGATCAAGAAGATGTACGCCTAAGGAATCGAAAGCGGGGTAATGGAGACGGCAGTTTAGCCTAAAAAGCGATCAATTAAAAAAATGTAGTTGACATGAATCGAACACGCATCGATTGGTAACAAAAACGCGCAATAGACCAGCTAACTTTGCCTAACTTGTCTAAATAAAATTATACATATAATATATTAACAAGTTAATTTCTTTTAAATTCGGGCCCTATTTTTTTCGGGGTATGTGCGGCGGCACACCTTGAACTCCCTTAGGGTCGGCCCTAGGTCTATGTTTATCGTTACATAGATTATATGGTATCATGTACTCCAGCAATCGAGCGAGTGATGTATTGTCAATTCCTAATAGCGCTATCTATAATTACCATTGACTCAAAGAATTAATGGTTGGACTAAAGTGTAAGGGAAGGGATTTTCGACGATAAGGCCTCATGATTCATATTTCGACGATAGCGCTATCTATAATGACCATTGATACAATTCAATTTAAATACAATGAATAATAAATAGCTTTTCGGATATGCTTTTCCACCCCGAAACATACAAACCGAAAATAGGAGGAGTCGTGAATACTCACAATGTTTTAAGTTGCTACAAGTGGTGCCTCGGAATACACCAACGCCTTACTAACAGGATCCTACGACATCAAACACACGTTAGCGAGTTTCTATGTCGAAATCTAATGCTAATATACTAAATTATACATATAGAGAAATGCCAAAATTTTGTTCTAATATTGGTTTTATATGAAATGGGTAACAATTTTTCTGAAATCGTGATATTTTATAACTCATGTGATTAAGACAATTTTGGATATTATTTTCTAGATATTGTAATATTAATTGAGGGTATTTTAACACATTTAAATGTGTTTTAAACTCTTAAAATCCAAAAATGTTATCAAACATTTTCAGAAAAATTTCAAACTTTATATTTTCATTCCAAATACAATAGAAGTCTTCCAGAAAATTTACCTTGAATTTTTGACGATATTAGCTATTTTTCCAAATTTCTAAGCCTTGATATCAACATAAATACGTGAAAAATATCATTCAGATGAAAAAAAATTCCGAAACTGTTTATAACACTGTTATTATATATATATTTAAACTGATAAAAATAAAAAAAAGATTTCTAAATAGTTTAACATGATTTTATGATTGTTGTGCACGTATTTTAACAAAAATAGAGAAAAATAGAAAAACATTTACAAAACTACCCAAAATTTTTATACCACTGTTTTTAAACATAGTTAAGCAGGTAAAAATTTAAAAATGCATTTAGAAACAATTTAGCCCAATTGTATCATTTTTAATCATTTATTATAACAAAAATGGAGAAAAACAGAAAGCAGTTTCCAAAATTACCTAAACTTTTTGTAACACTGTTACTAAACATACTTAAGCTAGGAAAAGTGTAAAAATGGATTTCTAAATAGTTTAACCCAATTTTATGATTTATGTGCATTTATTCTAACAAAAAAGGAGAAAAACAGTAAACAGTTTCCAAAATTACCCAAACCTTTTGTAAAACTGTTATTTAACATACGTAATATGGGAAAAATATAAAAATAGATTTCTAAATAGTTTACCCTGATTTTATGATTTTTGTGCATTTATTTTAACAAAAATAGAGAAAAATAGAAAACAAATTCCAAAATTACCCAAGCTTTTTTGTAACACTATTATTGTACATATTGAAGCTGTGAAAATTATAAAAGATTTTTTTCAATTAGTTTGGCTATTTTTCATTGTTTTATTCTATTAAATAATCATTAATTGGTGAATAATTATTAAACAATTAAAGTAACTTACCAATATTCTTGTAAACCTCCTTTACAATGTACATAATATGGGAAAAATACCAAAGCTGATTTTTATATATTAGAATCTGATTTTGTGAATTTATGTGTATTTAATCTGATGAAAATAGAAGAAAACTAGCATATAGAAGAGAAAAATCATCGAAATTTTTATTTAGCATCCGAATATATTATAAGGTTTTCTGATAAATTTTCATGAATTTTGGATTAACATAACTATTTTCCCATTTTTAGTCCATTATAAATACACAAATAGTGCAAAAATAGAAATCCATTATGAAAAATTCCCAAAACATTTTTCAGAATATTTTACATGAGGTAGGATCTACAAATAATCATACATAATCTTTCCACATTCCCTAAATTGGTTTTATGATTTATTGGAACTAAACAAAAAGAAAATTCAAAACCATACTAAAGTATTTTAGAGACCTCAATGAGAATCTGTTATTTACTTTAGGGGTCATCTACGAATATATCTACGATTTATAGACCTCAAAAAGTATTTTAAATGATTTATGACCTTATTTCCTTGTAACAATTTTAATAAATCAAGGAAACGATAAAAACTCTTGGGATTTTTCACATCCTTTTATTATCTTACTGGGATTCTGAGAAAATTTTGTTTTGAACTGAAAAGGATATTTAGATTTTTTTTATGAATAAAGAATTTACATGCACTATTAACAATGTACTTTGTGTTGAGTTTTGAGCATTCTAACACTCCTATGGTGTGCATGCAACCATACAAACCTTGGATCTATGTTTTCTCTATTATACATGCAAACTTTCAATGTTCCAAGGTTTCATCCTATCTAGCATATCATGGGGTATATGTAATACAAAATTACCTTTCTTGTAGCTTCGATTCCTTAAAACTTTGTGAGCCTAACACCCCAAATGTGATGCTAATTTTTCTACTATGAGGCTTCTTTATATAGTGTGCACATTAGGGTTACACCATGTAACTCATGACATTCCACATTCCTCGCGATCCATGGGTTTTAACCTCCATGAAGTATCCATGGGTCACCACATGGGTTTAGCCCAACATGAAGAATTATGGATCACAAGCCCACTATATAAGAATGAATGATTTACCAAATCAATCCCCATTCATTTAATTAGTCGCTTTTGATCACAAAATTAATTCCAAACTAATTCTTAATCAATACTAATTAAATAATATGATTTCATATTAATATATTAGAGCTTATAATATATTTATAAATCATAAATATCTTCTTCTCACAAAAGTCTATCCAAATTTTTCCGATGCCATGCAACCCAAATGGACCATGCTAAATCGGGTCAAGTACATACCAAAGATAGTTATGGACTTAGACACCTTATCCAACAGTCTCGCACATGGATAAGTCTAATAACTATAGTTGCAAGTATGACTTCAGGATCCGACGAGGAATCGTAGCTCTTAAAAGTCTCATCGAACTAAGTTGTGCCAGTTTAGATAAGCGATCATATAATCCTTTGTTCTCAAGATATCAGCCGGACAAATACATGGAACAACGTCGTACTTATTGTCTAGCAGTTTGTTTCCTGATTTCCGATTTGTTTGACGTGGAACTTAATTGAACACATCAATTCAATTCTAACTGGGCCCGTCACATAAGTCAAAACAAAATCATCGAGGGGACCAAGATATCGTTTTTAATCCTTCAAGGATAAAAGGAACAGATAAACTTCGACTCATATGCTTGTACTAACTAATCATCAAATTGTACACAGCAGCATGTTTTATAATATCAAGTTATTGATGCATTTTCGTACTATCAATGTACAACCAACTCATAGTCAACAACTCATATTTCTTGGTTTGAAGACTTATATGATATTACCGTCTCACGATCACTCGAGATAAATTCCATGAAGTCATACAAGTGAGCGTGGGTTGAATCCAATACTCAGAACTTTTGAGCACTCATGAATGTTGCAGCAACAATTGTTATGTCTAATACAATTCAGACAAATCTACAAACCCAATTAATGACAGTCTTATTTCAATACCTACTTCCAAAGTATGATTGACTGTGGATAGTTTGAATAATATAATTATCCTTGAAGTTAAAACATGCAAAATGAAACAATAGTAAATGATCGACACAAGACAATACTATACAAGTAAATAAAAACACCTTTTATTTAAACATCAAATGTCAATTACATTTGAACTATTACATGTTTCGAAAGCTATCTAATTACTAAAACTAATATCATCCTTCAGCCCAATACGCCTCGCATGCTGTAAATGCTTAACCCTGCTCAGTCCCTTCGTGTGGGGATCTGCTGGGTTCTCATCTAATGATACCCTCTTTGCCATGAGGATTCCATCTTCTATTCGATGTCTGATGAAGTGGTATTTTCTGTTGATGTGCCTGGATTTGCTGTGATCCCTTAGTTCCTTGGCTAAGGGAACTGCACTCTCGTTATCACATAAATTCTCCATAGGCTCCTTTATAGTTGGTACAACTCCAAGGTCCCTGATGAAGTTCTTCAGCCATATTGCCTCCTTCGCCGCCTCGCTTGTTGACATGTACCTTGATTCGCAAGTTGAATAAGCTACTATCTCCTGCTTGGAACTTTTCGATGTAATTGCTCCTCCATTTAGAGTAAAGACCCAGCCCGACTAAGAGCGGAAATTATCATTGTCTGTTTGAAAGCTAGCATCACTATATCCTACTACTCTCAAGTCATCACTCCCACCAAGGGTAAGGACCCAGTCCTTAGTCCTCCGCAGGTAGTTGAGAATATTATTCACCGTAGTCTAGTGAGCCTTGCCAAGATTCCGTTGATATCTATTGACCATGCTCAAATCAAAGGCCACATCAGGACGAGTACAAGTAATAACATACATGATCGAGCCTACAGCGGAAGCGTATGGTATTCAACTCATCTCAGCTATCTCAACCTCTGTACTTGGGCTCTAAGTCTTACTCAGTTTGGCATTGCTCTGGATTCGTAAGTCTCCTTTCTTGGAATCCTGCATGCTGAACCTATTCAGCACCTTATCCAAGTAGGTACTTTGACTAAGTCCAATTAGTCTCTTACTCTTGGCTCTTAATATCCTTATCCCTAGGATATAGGCAGCTTCTCCAAGGTCCTTCATAGCGAAACACTTCCCAAGCCAGGACTTAACCTTCTGCAGATTTGGGATGTCATTTCCTATGAGTAGTATGTCATCCACATACAATACTAAAAAGCTAACTATACTCCCACTAGGATTGATCCTCGCTCCTTGAAAAGCCAAACTCTTTGACTTTCTCATTGAAACAAAGATACCATCTATGAGATACCAATTTTAATCCATAGATGGATTTCTCAAGCTTACACACTCTATTAGGGTACTTTGCATCAACAAAATCCTCTGGCTGACTCATGTAAACATCCTCAACCAACTTTCCATTAAAGAAAGCGATTTTGACATCTATTTTCCATATTTCATAATCATGAAATGCAACTATGGCTAGCATAACCCTAATAAACTTAATCTTCGCTACAGGTGAGAATGTCTCATTATAGTCAACTCCCGGAGTTTGAGTAAAGCCCTTCGCAACCAGTCACACCTTATAATCATGTACCTTCCCATCCATGTCGGTCTTCTTCTTGAAGATTCGTTTGCATCCGACTGTCTTACGACCCGGTACATTGTCAACCGAGTTCCAAACTTGATTCTCATACATGGATTGAATTTCGTTGTCCATAGCCTCTTTCCATTTGGTAGACTCAGGGCCTGCCTAGGCTTCCTTGAAGTTGTTAGGTTCATCCAAATTTATCAGTGTACTATCACTGATAATTCCATCACCTTCTATAGTAATATGGAAACCATAATAAAAATCAGGCATGCTCCTAACTCTTGTGGAACGCCATAGAGGTACAGACTCATCAATCGGCTCAACGGGAGTTTCCTCCTCAAGTTTATTGCTAGTGTTTGAGGTTCCTTCACCGCTTGATGCTTGAAGTTCTTCAAGGTCAATTTGCCTCCTACTATTTCCTTGGCTTATGAATTCTCTCTCACGAAAGACTCCTCTCCTCGCCACGAAGATAACATTGTCACTCGGTCTGTAAAAGAGATAACCAAAGGATTTATGTGGGTAGCCATTGAAAATACACCGCTCGCTTCAAGGTACGAGCTTGTCGTGAGTCTCGTACCTCACAAAAGCCTCGCAACCCCAAATCTTTATGTGCTCTAAAGTGGGAACTTTCCTAGTCCACATCTCGTGAGGTGTTTTGGCAACCTTCTTGGTAGGGACTAGATTAAGGATATGGGTGGCAGTCTGTAAGGAATACCCCCAAAATGAGATTGGTAACGAAGCTCGACTCATCATGGAACGAACCATGTCTAACAAGGTTCGATTGTGCCTCTCATCCACACTATTCAACTGTGGTGTCCTAGGAGGTGTCAATTGTGAAACAATTCCACATTCCTTAAGATAGTCAAGGAACTCGATACTAAGATACTCACCACCCTGATCGGATCGGAGCGTCTTCATCTTCCTGCGCAACTGATTCTCCACTTCTTGTTTAAACTCTTTGAATTTTCAAAGGTTTCTGACTTATGCTTGATTAAGTAGATATAGCCATATCTAATGTAATCAGTAGTAAAGGTCACATAGAAGTGGTTAGCATCCCTAGCGGCGGTTTTGAAGGGTCCACAAACATCTGTGTGTATGAGATCCAACAAACCTTCACCCCTAGCACAAGTACCAGTGAAGGGTGACTTAGTCATTTTTCCAAGTAACAAGATTCGCAACTATCATTTGACTTTAAGTCAAATGACTCAAAGACTCCAGCCTTTTGGAGTTGGCCTATGTGCTTCTTGTTAACATGTCCAAGATGACAATCCCACGAGGATGCCTTATCCAAACTAGTGGAAGAATCAATAGGCAGTACATTCATTATCAAAATAAAAAACACCATCACAAGGTAATGCTTTAAAATAAAAAACACCATTATAAAAAGCATTAATACCACCACATTCATTATCAAATGAAAAAGTAAATCCTTGTTTGTACAAACCATGAAAAGAAGTAATATTTCTCGGCATTTTAGACGAGTAACAACACTTATTCAAATCTAATATTAACCCACTACTAAGCAATAAAGAATAAACTCCAATCTTGGTGACAGGTGAAGCTTTCCTATTCCCCATGATCAAGTTTATCTTCCCATGCTCCACATTCTTACTTCTTTTTAGGCCCAGCAAGTCAGAACAAATGTGAATTCCACACCTTATACGAAGGACCCAAGAATTGGTATGTGGTGAATTATTAGACAATATAGTGTAAATACATGCATGGGTGGGTTTCACCTTCCCATCCTTAACATCCTGCAAGTACATGGGGTAGCTTCGCTTCCAGTGCCCTTTTTCCTAACAGTAGAAGCATTTTGCATCCTTTGGTTTGGAAGAGGGTGTACAGAACCCCCTTTGGTTCCATTCGAGGAGGATCCATCATGTGACTTTCCCTTAGTACCCTTCGAAGGGGTCTTCCTCTTTTTCCATTTACCTTGCCCGATTCCCAGAACATGAGCAGTGGTAGGAGTGGTAACAACATTCTTACCTTTGAGACTACTGTCAGTAGTCCTCAAAAGTCCTTGAAGTTTGCTAAGTGTGACTTCCTCCTTGTTCATTTGATAGGTCATGCGGAACTGATTATAACAGGAGGGTAGGGAGTGTAGAATGATATATATTGCTAAATCCTCATCAAATTTCACATTTAACTTTAGCAAACGGTCCACGAATCTTTGCATTTTCTGCAGGTGGCCCGTGATGGACTCTCCATCCTTCATTTTGGTTGTTAACATGGAGGTGATGATTTCATACTTTCCTGACGAGCACTCTGATGGTATCTTTCCATCAGGTCCTGGTGCATCTCATAAGGGTAGAAATCTTCATAGGATTTCTAGTGTTCCGCTGTCATGGTAGCCAACATAATACAAGACACCTTAGTGGCATCTTTCTCATGGCTAGTGTACTCAACAATCTCATCTGGAGTAGCAGAAGACTCATCAATAACCTTTAGCTCCTTATCAAGGACATACTCTTTGTCCTTATAACGAGTGACCATCCTTATGTTCCTAATCCAATCATTGAAATTAGTCCCATTAAAGATGACACTCCCACAAAGATTCATGAGAGAAAAGGAGCCAGTAGGGCTTGAGCCAGAAGCATTGTTGGAAGACATCTAAAAAGGAAGAAAGACAAGTTCAAATTAGATAAAGAGTCCTTAATAAGACATCCAAATGAAAAAGTAAATCCTTGTTTGTACAAACACCATTATAAAAAACACCATTATAAAAAGCATTAATACCACCACATTCATTATCAAATGAAAAAGTAAATCCTTGTTTGTACAAACCATGAAAGGAAGTAATATTTCTCGCCATTTTAGACGAGTAACAACATTTATTCAAATCTAATATTAACCCACTACTAAGCAATAAAGAATAAACTCCAATCTTGGTGACAGGTGAAGCTTTCCTATTCCCCATGATCAAGTTTATCTTCCCATGCTCCACATTCTTACTACTTTTTAGGCCCAGCAAATCAGAACAAATGTGAATTCCACACCTTGTACGAAGGACCCAAGAATTGGTATGTGGTGAATTATTAGACCATATAGTGTAAATACATGCATGGGTGGGTTTCACCTTCCCATCCTTAACATCCTGCAAGTACATGGGGTAGCTTCGCTTCCAGTGCCCTTTTTCCTAACAGTAGAAGCATTTTGCATCCTTCGGTTTGGAAGAGGGTGTACATAACCCCCTTTGGTCCCATTCGAGGAGGATCCATCATGTGACTTTCCCTTAGTACCCTTCGAAGGGGTCTTCCTCTTTTTCCATTTACCTTGCCCGATTCCCAGAACATGAGCAGTGGTAGGAGTGGTAACAACATTCTTACCTTTGAGACTACTGTCAATAGTCCTCAAAAGTCCTTGAAGTTTGCTAAGTGTGAATTCCTCCTTGTTCATTTGATAGGTCATGCGGAACTGATTATAACAGGAGGGTAGGGAGTGTAGAATGATATATATTGCTAACTCCTTATCAAATTTCACATTTAACTTTAGCAAACGGTCCACAAATCTTTGCATTTTCTGCAGGTGGCCCGTGATGGAATCTCCATCCTTCATTTTTGTTGTTATCATGGAGGTGATGATTTCATACTTTCCTGACGAGCACTCTGATGGTATCTTTCCATCAGGTCCTGGTGCATCTCATAAGGGTAGAAATCTTCATAGGATTTCTAGTGTTCCGCTGTCATGGTAGCCAACATAATACAAGACACCTTAGTGGCATCTTTCTCATGGCTAGTGTACTCAGCAATCTCATCTGGAGTAGCAGAAGACTCATCAATAACCTTTAGCTCCTTATCAAGGACATACTCTTTGTCCTTATAACGAGTGACCATCCTTATGTTCCTAATCCAATCATTGAAATTAGTCCCATTAAAGATGACACTCCCACAAAGATTCATGAGAGAAAAGGAGCCAGTAGGGCTTGAGCCAGAAGCATTGTTGGAAGACATCTAAAAAGGAAGAAAGACAAGTTCAAATTAGATAAAGAGTCCTTAATAAGACATCCAAATAAAATATTAAGGCTATGACCCAACACAATATTTTATAACTTGGAAGAGGGATGTCGTAATCCAAGCTACAAAATATTTGAAGGTAGGTAAATAACGATTTACCAATTTCCATCATGAAAAACGAAACAAATTATTATGTTTTAATTGGATTGAAACTCCTAGATCTTTTGAGAATCATTGAAAAATTCAATGACATGTTTAAATCTCGATTATGCCCTTCAAGTTTGTGACTGGGATACCAAGGATCACAAATAAGGTGTGAATAACCATTCAAATTAACTTGGTACTCTTAATTTTATCACATAATCGATGTGCCGGTTAAGCACACACTCTCCCCTGATCTATGATAAACCTTAATCAATCCGTTGCCACCCTTGTTAGTCCAAGTTAGTGTTCCGGTTAACCACACATGCTCCATTAACGACTTAGCAAGGTGCAAAGTGTAATTTCATGGGCTAGCATCAATTTCACATTTTCCTAAAGTAACTAATGTTGGATTAATGTCGAAGTCCATAACTATAATTGGTAAGAGTTGACCCGACCCGACATGGTCCATTTGGGTTGCATGGCATCATGCATTTGGATAGACTATAATGAGAGAAATAAGACACTTATGGTTATTAATATATTATAAGTTCTAGTATATTAATAATAAGAATAATAAGATTATTTAATTAGTATTGATCAAGAATTAATCTAGGATTAATTAAGTGATCAAAAGAAGACTAATTAAATATATGTTTTGATTGTGTAAATCATCCATACCTATATAGTGGGCTAATGCTCCATGGATAATCAAGTTGGGCTAAAACCCATAGGATGGTCCATGGATGCTCCATGGTGTATTTGAACCCATGGATCCAAGGAAATGGAAAGTCATGACAATTAGGGTTTACCCTAATTGTAACACTATATAAAGATCTTATTCTTGACAAAATCAGCCACTAGTATCATACTAGAGTGAGAAAATAAAGGGCTAGCCGATTTCATGAAGTGTAGAATTCTCTCAAGTCATTCCATTTGTATTTGGTGTTGTGTGAACCATTTGAGGTGTCACATTTGGGGCACTAGGCACTCAAGCTTCATGAAGACTTTCTACACCAAAGAGGTATGTATTCTATCTTGCTATAGTCATTGTTTTGTATGCTAGATTAGGATAATACCTTGGATGTTCTTATTTGCATGTATAATAGAGAAAGCATAGATCCAAGGTATTTAGGGTTGCATGTACACTTAGGAGTGTTAGAATGCTCATAACCCAACAGTGGTATCAGAGCCTAGGCTTGTTTTCTATTATACTTGATGCAACTTGCTGAAAAACTCGATTTTCTGGCTTTCTGGGCACTGGACTCGCCGAGTCCACTGATGAACTCACCGAGTCCATGAGTAAAATCGTCCTACTCGCCGAGTAGGTTCATGCACTCGACGAGTAGGAGCCCCAGACAGCATATATTCGACTTTTTCCGCTAGAAATGGACTAGGAACATTACCCTAAGTTGTTTTTGAACATATAAACTTGTTTTTGATGTGGTAATGTTCATGTTAATCCAATTTCAAAGATAATTGTCAATAGATTCATGTTTTGAATTAGTTTAGTGATTAGGCTAATTACATGAAAAAGTGTGATTTGAATTATCTTGTTCTTATGAGTTGCTTAGATTAATAGAAAAGTTAATTGATTATGTGTTTTCAATCCAAATTAATCTAAGAGTTGATTCTAAAATGTGTTTTTGTAACTTGTCCTCATGTTATATGAAAAGTCACATTTAAGTTTCATAAAACTCATAAAAGTTGGCAATGGTTACAAAAGATGAAGAGTCTTGTCCTTAAGTTATGGAGGTTCAAGAGTCACTTCATTAAGTAATAATATATGTAACCTTAATTAATTCCATAAGTTATAAAATAAATAAAAGTTAATTCTTTTATTAGTTTAAAGTCTTCCATAACTTGTCCTCAAGTTATGGAACTTGTAGAGTTTTTGGATTAAAACTACTTTAAACACATAAGTTATGGAATTACTTAGTTTTGAATAGTTTCAAAACTTGCCCTCACGTTTTGGAATTTGAAAAGTTTTCATCTATGAATACTTTAATTCCAAGTTAGCCCTTAGAATTTTAAAAGTTAAAATTCAACCCTTATACTTTATAATATTATAAGTTAATAATATATATGTATAAGAGTAAAGTCAGTCTTACCGCTAGTACGCCTCATTCATGAAGCCGGTCTATAAGGTGGGTATAAGGTTGTTGCCTATAAAATGACAACTTAAGGGGTGTCCACTCTCACCCACCGCTTGCTTGACCGGTGGAGGGTCGTTAGCCGAACGGGTTTGACAGGACTATAATTCTCCCTTCATTAAAAGTATTAATGATAAATACTAAGTAACTAAACTCTTATAAATACCCAATCTTAGTTACTTAGGAAAATGTGAATAAGGTGCTAATCCATGAAATTACACTTTGCACTTTGTTTAAGTCGGTTAGTGGAGCGTGTGTGGTTAACCGGCACACTAACTCGTATTTAACAAGGTAGGCAAAGGGTAACTTAATATTTATCATAGTATCGATGGGGCGTGTGTGGTTAACCGGCACATCGATTGAGGGGTAAACACTTAAGGGTACCAAGTAATTTGCATGGTTACTTCACACCTTGTTTTGTGATCCTCGGCATCCCAGTCACAAAACCTGAAGGGCACACTCGAGATTGAAACATGCCATTGAACAGTTCAATGAATCTCAAAGATCTAGGAGTTTCAAAAACCAATTAAAACCTAATAATACATTTCGTTTATCTTGGTGGAAATTGGTGAATCGTCATTCACCTACCTTCAAATATTTTATAGCTTGGATTACGACATACCTCTTCTCAGTTATAAAATAGTTTGTTGGGTCCTAGCCTTAATATTTCATATTGGGTGTCATATTAAGGACTTTAAGATCAACTATCTTGAATATATCCCAAAACATGTCTGGTTTAGACATTTATGATCTTCCCAAATCTCTTGAAACAAGCTTTCCTATTGAAGATGATGTCCTATGGATATCATACTTCTTTCACCTCCTCCGATTATTCTCCCCAACCCACAAGTTCTTGAAAAGTTTAAGGTCGCTCAAGCCCAATTGGCAAGGCAAGGTCTAGGTGTGGTCACATCTTGGAGATGTAGTCACATATTGACAAGCCGAGAGAGTTGGGTGTCAAAGTCTTGAGAAAGTTTGTGGTTCAATCACTTTCTAAGTCACATAGTGAGTTCCTTTGGGACATCTATGAAACAGACTATGACAAGACCATTAATGATCTTATCTATTTGTTAAGATCAACTTCCTTAAAACTTGATGGACATTGACAATAGTGACACATGAAATCCAGAAAAGCATTCTCTTCCCAAGGAAAGGGATTGGCCATAGTCAACTGGGTTGACCAAATGGTAAAGAGAAAATCTAAGTATGTGATAGTCCCGTGTACCATCATCAAAGGGTCCATATGTTTATATTGCCAAAAGAAGGGGCATTGGTTGCGAAGCTGCCAAATTTACCTAAGGATGTTAAAGTTAAAAGTTTGACTCTATGTGACAACCCAAGAGTTCTCGTTACATTTTCCCCGTTACCGTTAACGGAATGTTCCACTGTATAAAAGTTCCGTTAGTAAGAGGGCGTCAATTTAATAAACATCCCATTTGTTTATAATGTATATGCCGTTAAGTCGTGATATAAGGGAATAAAAACACATGACACACATTTCCATTAAATTGGAAAATGTCAAGTTTTATAGTTACGGCCACTAAATTGGGTGTGACCAAAAGCCTCGTTTAACGGCAGTATCGGGTAAAATACCACTGAGCCCCGACTCAAAACCCTATATATAAGGTTGAGTGGAGTCCATTGGAGACTTTTTACACTCTCTCTCTAGACTCGTTTTCACCCCGAATCCGCAACCAAATGCTTCCAAATTGTAAGTCCGCTTACCCTAGCTTATTCTAAACGTATGGATTTATGTTTATAGCCCAAAAACCATCCAATAAGGCATAGGATAAGGAGTTTACGGCCCATGAACATTCTAGGGCCGTAAACCACTAAAATGGTGCCAATCATGCCTTTAAACTTGACCATAAGCTTTGAAATAATTAGGGGATATAGCCTAGGGGTGTTTAAACCCACTCATGCCTTTTGGGAAAAGTGCTTAGAATAAATCAATGAGCAAGCTAGAAGCATAAAACACCTAAGAATATGACCTTGGGAGTTTACGGCCGTAAACTCCCTTGAGTTAGGCCGTAAACTCCAAGTTGGTCCATGTTAATGCTTTAAACCCATTCACACACTTGATATTTGAGTTTAGCAAAGTTCCACAACTGATAGGAGACCCTTAGCACCCTTAAACGCTACCCGGGACCCCAAACACTCAACCAAAAGTGTTTTCCGCTCCTTTGAGCGTGTATAATTGTTTAATTAGTATTAATTATACTAATTGTATGTGAACATATGTTATCAGATGTTAAATAGGTCATTTTGTGTGTTCAAGTCCTTGCGTGACACCGAACGCCCAAACGACACTTTCGTCGGACCTACTTACACCAGGTGAGTTCATACCCCTAAATGAACCTTTTAAATACTTTTAAATGTTTTTATAGGGGGGGATTACAAGTTAAACATGCCAGTTATCATATCAATCACATGTGATTGATAACCCGCATGCACAAGATTTTACCACTGTACACTGTTTTTTACCGAGTAGGACGCTATAACGCTTTTCAATTGTTTTAAAACTCTTACTTATACTTTTTTTAAACTAAATTCATTCTAAACTGGTTTGTGAAAGATTTTCCAAGATTTCAAACATATTTTACAAGAGAATACAATGTGTGAAATTTCCTGTTCATAAAGGCTTTTCGTCAAAAAGTTCCCTTTTTCGACGTATATTTTTACTTGTTAATTACTGCCGCTTCGCTTATACTTATTTCATATTCCTACTCGGTAGCGCTTCCACTTGTACTGGTAGACGCTTATACCTGATGGACGCTTATACTTATTCATCCTCTTACTTAGGAATAAAATTCTACTTCACTTATACTTGATATCGACTCTACTTCACTTATACTAGATATCGACTCTACTTCACTTATACTTGATACGCCCTCATTTCAATTATTGACGTCACTGTTTCGTGATACGCGTATACTTATTCGACACTTCTACTTCACTTGCGACCGCTTTTACTTCACTTGTTAGACGCTACTACTTCACAAGGATCGCTTCTACTTGATTCACACTCAGCTGTAGATAGATGTATGTCCGTGCTTATATAGATACATATACGTAACGATTGAAAGACTTAGGAAGACTCGTCCACTCTATTTCCTTTTCTTCGTTGAGATGTGGTCTGGTGGGATCGGGCAGCCGTCCGAAGGTCGTTTGGTTCATTGGTTATATACTATGTATATGAGTATGGACATACAGGAAGTTCTCTAGTCGAGTCAGTTAAGAGTCTCTACCTCTAGTCTATGTTTACTTTAGAAACACACTACCCACTGTTTGGAAGTCTCTACCTCTAGTATATCACTTTCATTAGAAACCCACTCCCCTCTAGAAACACACTATCCTCTATTTGGGATGCATCTTCGGGACGCGGCCTTCTCCGTCATCTAGTTGGTAACCAGAGTCTCCTGTAGGGAGAGCGGACATTGTGTGTATAGGCCTATACAGGATTGAAAACCCCGCACCCTGACTGCTAGCTACAGTCCATGGCCCACCAAGCCAAGGGGTGACAAATGTCACATTATGTAGATGCTTGTAGGGCGTCTGGAACTCTAGTCAGTATGGTTACGAGTATCCTAGGTTGCCTTATAATTCATGGCTTTAAGGTAACAGTATTTTCGTCAGCAATTTACACTGTATGCTGATGTCACTTTTCAGAGTCACACTGTTTTGACCCTGCTAGACGTATCTTTCATTTGATACTGTCTAGGGTCTGTAGTCTCTGTTTTGACCTTGCTAGACGTATCTTTCGTTTGATACTGTCGGGGGTCTGTAGTCTCTGTTTTGACCTTGCTATACGTATCTTTCCTCTTGATATTGTCTGGGGTCTGTAGTCTTTTTTTTGACCGTGCGAGATGTACCTTTCATTTGGTATCGTCTTCGGTCTATATTTACTGTTCTAGACTTTACCAGCTGTACCTTTCATTTGGTACCTTCTGGGGTCTGTGTCTCCCCTTCGTTAGACTGAACCAGGCATGTCGTTAGTTCGATACTCTCCTGGGGTCTATGATTCTTCGCCTTAGTCAACAGTCCTCACTGCTGAGGCATATGTTATTCCCTGATGCCTCTCGCTTTCTTTAATAATCAAATTCAGTATTTTGATAATAATAGCCATTAAGGGAAAACTACTCTTACCACTTGACACTGAACAGTCTTGGTAGAAGGCTGCTCTATTTAAAGAAAATATAGGATTTTCTGGAAAGAACACTGATGCACTGAAAACACTTAAGCAACTACTTATTAAAGTTATTTGGCTAAATGACACTAAATACTTATGAACTCACCAGCATTTGTAAAAATCCTGATACTCGCTTTTCAAATAACTTGTAACCTCAGGTCAACAATTAGACAGGTACATCCACGGAGCTGCTGATGAAGATGGCTTAAGTACCTTGCTACAATTTATATATTTTGCTTGTATTACTTTGATACTATGTAATGTAACCATGTAAAATTATTACTATTAATGCAATGTTTTGTTGTACTTTGATTACTATATGCATGTGTTGTGATACTTGACATGACGTCATCCACCCCAGAACGTTTCCGCCGTTCCGGTTTTGGGGTGTGACAGATTGGTATCAGTGCATTGTTTATAGTGAGCTAAGTATATCAATTCATAAAAGATATACAGCCTATAAATGCAATGGGATAAAACACTCTGATCAAGAATTATACTTTAAAGTATAACCATATTTTACCAGAGTATAATAACATCCAGAATCTAAACACTTGAACAAAAGTATCACAAGGACAATAATGAAAGTCTTCGGATGTTGAGCACTACAGTCAAACCTGGGCAGTTATGTAATCGTAAGCTGGGATAAATGTAACTTGATCAACTACATTTATCCGAGATGCGATGAACGTGTGCTTGGGAGTGATAGTGGTGTACAACAGGTCTGAGACTTACCAACTAGGATTGCTAGAGCCAAACATAAAGTTAAAATACTATAGGAGTATTTTAGAACGCTAAAAGATTCACACTAATCCCAGAATGAAATTCAGAAGATAAGAAACAAACAAGAATTTAAAATACCATATGGGTATTTTAGGATGCATAAACTACCTTGCGTGAATCACTAAAAAGATCCTTATTGATATACCTACGACTACAGAGGGTGTACTCCCAAGGTTATATATAATAAGGACCCCATAGGCTAAGAATGTGTGGTTTCGCTCTATTTCCTTTTCCTCGTTGGGATGTGGTTCTAGAGTAGTATCACATATTCGAAGGCCTATCAGATCTAAGTTATATATGATTTGTATACCCTGTGTAATCGTAGCAGGACTCGATATGGATCATACAGTGAAATGTTAATAATCTCTTAGGATTCTTTAGACATTTCCATTCTCGCGCGAACCCTGTAGGCAACCCTACCCACTTCAGAGCTTGACAGAAGAGTTGATTTCGACCCCGAAGAAGTTCATTGAGAAGATTTCCTGTTCGGAAATAAATGAACTGGGTCGAGACTATTGAATGCACCAAGTGCCCATATTCTTTTAGGGACAGTGGTGAGAGATTCGCCTAAATTTCAGAGATTTCCAGTCATCCATCATGAAGTGATAACACCTAGAGTTGGAATCAGAAGAAAGGCGGAGTAGAAATTCAATATGTCCATACGAGAAGAGAACCTTAGGAAACTACCCAAAGGAAACCAATGCCGATGCCAGTCAAAGACATGAGGAAGACCGAGGGAGCCAGTACATGGAACCCGGGAATTGTCTTTTCCTCGTGTTCGGCACGCTAATACACCCATAAAATAATACAATTTAGTGAGTTAGTGGTTACATTACTCACGCTATGTGTTAGGTAAATCGTCGTTTCTCGTTGCCAGACACACGATTAGAGCGGATCCCCGCACCCTAAGTGCTTAGCCATGAGCTTTCATGAGCCTCTCTTTCAGCAGTTTTGTTCCGAACCGTTCTCAAATCTCTCTAGGCCGGAGAGTGACACCTTTCCCAGTATAAAAGGTAACTTAGTAGGAACGACTCGCATCTTATGGCCTTTTTCCGATACTCATACACTCACTTCGATTACCAGGACTACATCATAGGGATGTAGGTCGACACTCAGACAACCAACATCCGAGGCACAGGAAAAATTATGCCTAATACGTTAAGGACATAAATGTCCAGGGTTAACCATCGCCTCTCATTACCTTTTATTCCTTTCCGTGTAGGAAAACCATGCCACCGAAGAAGCGTAACCAATCCACAAGCAAGAAACCCACTCTCTTATTCGATGAAGCTACGTTCCAAGCTGCAGTCTCAGCAGCCGTAGGAGCTGTCATGGCTCACCTAAATGCTAACACCGCCAATGTTAGCAAGGGCCCTGTTGGGATTTCCAATCCTGACGATGGACAGCAACAATCAACACTTCCACACTCAGCCACCCAAGAACCTCCATTGAACCCACTAAAGAGAAAACTCAAGTTAGAGGAGGGAAGTACCTTGGCTCAAGGACCTTCCGAAGGGAAACGAGCTGAGGCAGTCTATACCCCTATCAATCCTTCCCTCCCGACCTCAAGAAGACCATACCTAGGAGACCTTCCCCACTGCAGCAAGTGCAGGTACCATCATCATGGTGCCTGCCGGGAACTCTATTGTGCTAGGTGCCACATGCTGGGGCATACTGCTCACGTCTGCAGAACCTCGGTTGAGTTCATTACATCAACCACCAATGTGGCGACCCGTACAGTTTGCCACCTATGTGGTAAAATGGGACACTTCAAGAAGGACTGCCCAACCGAAGAGAAAGACAAAGATACAGAAGGAGCCTGACACTACTGCTTAGGGAGAAGCGGCAAGGAACTCATTAGGTTTTGGTACGTCTCTCGATCTCGGATAACTTAACTAAGAACATTAAAAGACTAATTCAATGTAAATTCTTCCCTGTAAGGCGAAAGTCGCAGCACTGTTATAAAAATTTAAAATCCATTAGGTAAGACTATAATGACTAAGCATATACGTTACGACCATGTATATCTAAGATGGACAGACCTAGAGTGAGCGAATGCCGCCTCATTTCCTGTTCCTCGTTGGGTTGTGGATTTAGGGCGGGGTCGCTCAGTCAACAGTCCTCCCCACCTTAAATATACATGACTAGTATATGTGAGGCGATTATAGAAATGCCTTGGGAGAATTCGTTCATGAAAAGATACTCTATTCGGAAAACACTTAGAGCTCTCTATAGTTCCGCGTCGACTCTATCGATCCAAGTATCCGTGGTAGCGATACATAGGACGAAACCCGAGACGCCTAGAACTAGTGTGCCTGTTCGGCACATGAATCTATCGATCTTCACTTTACATCATGTTGGAGCGTGCCAACTTCGACGACTCTATTGATCATGGTTTGACTTCGTGCAACCGTGTGTGTATCCTTAAGTGCTGTTCAAAAAGAACTTTCTCCGAAGCCTTGTCGGCAAATAAAGGTTCTCCCGAACCTAAACCTAACAGAAGTACCCAAGGGAGGGTACTGTCACACCCCAAAACCAAGAACGGCGGAAACGTTCTGGGGCGGAGGACGTCATGTTTAATATCAACAACAATGTAAAGTAGTAAACAAGCAACAACATCATCCATTGCATTAATAAAATAATTATTATACAATTGTATTCTGTCAAATTTTGATAAACACTAAAGCATAAATCAAAATGAAAGATAAGTCTTGAATAAGCTTCATCTTCCTTTCTCCTTGCATCGGTACCTGTCTATGATGACCTGAGGATACAAGTAATTTTGAAAGCGAGTATCAGCTATAAAGCTGGTGAGATCATAAGTATTAATGTGACTTAATTTGTGAAAACTTATAATTTCTAAGACATGACATTACTTTGAAAGAAAGCTAGTATAAGTATGAAAATGTTTGTAGCTCAACTGTAACTGTTTGAAAATCCCTAGAAATCCCTATGATTCCTATTAGTAATAAAAAGGAGTCTTCTACCAAGACTTAACTGTTCTGTGTGTAGTCTTCTACCAAGACCTAACTGTTCTGAATGTTGTCTTCTACCAAGACCTAACTGTTCTGAATGTAGTCTTCTACTAAGACCTAATTGTTCTGAATGTACTCTTCTACTAAGACCTAACTGTTCTGAATGTAGTCTTCTACCAAGACCTGACTGTTCTGAATGTTAACTTTAAGCCATCCGTAGATGTACTCTTACCTCTGTTGCTAACAGCTGGGTATAGGAATAGTCAATCCCTTAATTGCGTACCTGTAATGGTACCAACCGTTTGACATCCGTGGATGTACTTTTACCTCTGTAGCTAACAGAGATTCTAGGAATGGTCAATCCCTCAATACGTATCCTTTGGTACTAGGATAATAATCGATTCTATCTCGTCGATTATGTGATTTTATCACAAGGTAAAGGTAAGAACACGGATTTGATAACAGAGTCGATACATATAAAATGTAATAGGACTCCTACTAACATATCTATGCACAAGTACGCCTATAAGTATAATAATGTAAATATTATAGTAGAGTACGGTAAAGTTCTATGTGTGCTAGCTAGAATGTGTGTTCTCCCTATCTAGCAAGTATAGTAATTGTAAACGTTCTAGTATAGATGTATATGTTCTCGTCCTAGTATAATTGTACATGTAATGTATAGTAATGTTCTAGAAAGTATTGACTCATGAATGAACTGACTCATTGTATGATATCGCGTTCTAGTAATGGTTCTAGTATCTTCCTGAACTACCCCTATGGTAGCTTACTAGTATTCTAAGTGGTACGTATGGACATGGATGTATACCCTTACTACCCAAGGGCATAGGATGAACTGGAAATACCCTTTATGACTATATATGTACACATGATATATAACAAATCTTTAAACGACCTTCGGACGAATACCCAATGTCCCACCAGACCACATCTCAAGGCGCGAAAAGGAAATAGGGTGGATAGTCTTCCTAAGTCTTTTAAACATTCCTTATATAACTATACATATAGAGGCATGCAATTTATAATAAAATAAAAGCATAAGTAAGTTTTGTAAAACATTTGAAACATGAATATTATTTTAAGAGAAGATCGACTTGATGTCAATCCATAAAGCAATTTGAAGGAATAAGTATAATAAAACAGTTTTGAGTATAAAGAAACCTTTGTTTGAAACACAGTTGTAAATAAGTTTGAAGTATGATAAACCGAGTAAGAAGTACAGTGTAGTAAGTAGTTTAAAGCATATAAAATGTTTATAAAAATCATTTGAAGGAAACTATTTGGTAAAACGGCTAATGAGTAGCCAAATCTTTTGAATGCTGTATATTAATCACATGTGATTGATGTATTAAGTAATATAATCCGACTTACTAATCACATGTGATTGACATAAAAAGTAGCATGATTCTACTTGTATCCCCCCCATAAAACATTTAAAACAGTTTAAAACATTAGTTAAGGGGTATGAACTCACCTGTAGTATGTGACTGGAAATGAACGGGCTGTTATCGTACGGAAGGATCAGACAAGTGCTTGGTGTCAAGTGATGCCTTAGACACACACAATGATCCTAATTACATATTAAGACATATGTATATAAATAATTAGTGATTATAACACTAATTATACAAGTAACAACATTTAAGCGCGAGGACAACACTTTTGGTCAAGTGCTAGGAGGCAAATGGGTTGCAATAAAGGAGTGCAATGCCCCTAATGAGAGTTTAAGGTCAAAAGACCATAATCATTAGAGTTTACGGCCCAGGGGAGTAGGCTCCTGGCCGTAAACTCTCAAACAAGCCATGAAATGGAGTTTAGAAGTACTACAACTTTAGAGGGGAATTGTTTCAAGGCTAGGCAAGAGTTTAAGGCACCATATTGACTCCTAAGGGGAGTTTACGGCCCAAAGACCCTTTTCCCTTGGAGTTTACGGCCGTAAACTCCCTTGGGAGGGTTCTTATTGTCTTTTCAAGTGTCTAACAATTCTAGGAACAAGTCTAGGCTTCAATAGTTGGATTAAGGGAGGTTTAAGGCACTAAATGGGACCATTTGATGGAGTTTACGGCCATAGAACTCTTTGGGCCGTAAACTCCCTCACACATGAGGTCCTAAGAATTTTAACTAGTCCATATCTCCTCTAAGTACTTGCCCTAAAAGTTTCTTGGCCTATGGAAGTGTTTAGGGTGTCCTTTGACACCATTTAAGGAGTTTACGGCCCAAGAAATACTCTTGGCCATAAACTCTCAAACACTTATGCTTTTTATGTGTTTTCTAGGTCTTAAACACATTAAGGTACATGCCAAAAATGAATACTAAGCCTTAGGAAGAGTTTAAAGGTATTTTGGAACCTAAAACTTGGAGTTTACGGCCCAAGGAGTTTCTTGGCCGTAAACTCCCTTATAAAAATGATTTCTAAGGGTTTTGATGGCATAAATCATGAGTGTAAAGCTTCTAGGTGTTTGTTCTAAGGCTAGGGATCACAAGGCACTCATTTGTGCCCTTTACTTGGAGTTTACGGCCCAAGAGGTGGTTCCTTGGCCGTAAACTCCTCAAACTAAGTGATTTTGATTTGTTTCTAGCCTCCAATGATCATACACTAGGTCCTTAGTTAGTTGCCTAACACGGAAATGGGACTATGTGGCCTTTAGGCTTGATTTTGGAGTTTACTCCCCAAGAACGTTCTTGGGCAGTAAACTCCCGGATCTAGTGTTTTGGACATGTAAACAATGTTATAAAGCATATAACAAGTATTAAAAAACATTTAGGGAAGTAGACTCACAATCTGGGATGAAAACCCGAAGATCCGTGAGAAAGTATTTGGCTTTTCTCTAAATGGAAATCAAATAATGAACCAATTTGGTTCAGAATTCTATTTATAGTCCAGAGATTTTTGGCAGAAAATATTTCTATTCTCGGAGTGGATTCTAATGACCTAGAGTAATGGAATTACAGTGTTGCACAAAATCCTAATGCACCCACTCTCCTAATAACTCCTTAGGTGTAAAACCCTAAAACTGCCAAACTTACTCCAAAAGTTTGAATTCTCACTGTAACTGCTCTACTTCTATTGGATTGAAATGGTTTGATTTGAATGGAAAATTTCGGGTTGTCACATCATCCCCCTGTTAAAGGGAATTTCGTCCCGAAATTAGAATTTAGGCATGGAAGTATACACGAATGATCGAGACGTGAGGAGGAAACTTCCTAATCGATTGGTTGTAGCGTACTTAAGTGAAGTCGGGCTCTCGGTTGGTATCCCAACGAACCTTCACTAATTGGCGACGGCGTTGCTTCGTCCGCTTGACCTCTCGGTCGAGGGTCACTACGGTTCTGATACAAAGGCGAGGATCTTGACGAGTGGACTTGTAAGAGTCCTAATGGAAAGGTATGGTTTCACGGTCGAGATGCGAAGAGTAGAAAGTACGCTACTAAGTTCGCGGAGTAGGTCTAGTTTGTGCGAGGCACAGGACAGATTCTGATAAGAATCTCGGAGGTCCTGTCAAATTGGGATTTTAGCTTTTCACGCTTTATGCAGCGTATTAAGCCATTCTCAGAGTGAGTTATCCTAAAGAACTTGGTCACTCACTCGGAAACTCAAAGGTTCCTTTTCTTGCGTAACTTCCCAGTCAAAGGCCATCCCTTGCTGGGTCAAAGTCGTACGAGTTTCTGAAGCTTGTGAGGAGTTCTGAATGAACTAAGGCGGTAGGTCGGTAAGACCTAGAATTTGACGAAAAACTGTTGGCGTCTCTGGCGTTGATAAATGCTCAATGGTTTTTGACAAATTGAAAGAGTACTCAAAATTTCCCACATTACTAACAGTGTGTCCTAGAAATTTGACTCTTCAATTTCCAAACCTCGTGCCTAGAGAACTTTGCTAAAAGTTCCTCTGTAGGAAATGTTTTCATGGGTTTTCTTCTTACTACGAGGGTAGATAAGTAAGTCATTTCATGGAGAACTGACGAATCGATCCAAGTAAGAAAGACGTAACCCTAAACATTTATCTCATGAAAACCATGGGCGTATTGGTCCTATCCGAAAGGTATCACTACGGACTCAAAGCGTCCACATCAACTTCGGAAGATAGTCTTACAGACATCCTTCCCTAACGCGTCGAACTGGCGATATTTGGATCTCAGGTCCATTTCTGAAAGTAGATTCTTTCCTTACGTGTGCTCAACCATTTTGCCTATGTGCGGCAGAGATAACGATTTCTATAAAAATCTTGACGGATTCCTCGATAACCGAGGCACATACGATGCGATCCATCGATCTCTGGAAGAATCTGACCGGGGTTCTCGAGGGCGAGAAACCTAGTCTTCTAATTCTATTTCTGTGTGGTTCGCTTAGTTGTCTGCACTGATCTGGCATCTCCGTGGGTGTTTAAACTATAGGGTGATCTGTTTTCGGGAGTCATACTGGGTTCTAAGTTTGTTCACATGACGATGTGATTACTCGTATACTTAGGCAGTTTCTCCATCCTGAAATCCATTTTAGAATTCATATAGGGCTTCATGATCACAATTTCGTGTATACGAGTTGTATATAATTAAGATTGAAAAGATAGTCGAATAACTGATTCTTCCATACCCTCACATCCCAAAGAGGAAGAGAGTTAAGGCGGAATCATCAATTCTAAACCTGTAGAACCTTGATTATATAACACTCTTATGTATACCTTCCTCAGTGATAGATCATTCGCATGAATCCCTGGATTGAACTTGACGCACTGCACGAGTGGTACCTCGGGGATTTCTTCGGAAAGAAATTAACTAAGAGGTACTCCGGGAATGAGTACTTCGGCGTTCTGATATGACGGCTTCGCTGGAAAAGTGATCTAGAAGATAGGGATGTACGTATGAAGTTGTTTTCGCGTCGGTCAAATGGAATCTGATTTTATGATAATGTCGGAATCATACAGAAACTTTAAAGACATTAGAATTTAAACATAAGATGTTTACAGACAAAACACAACCGTGCAACCATGAACCAGAGTTACAGTACTTTAGATTTACCACAAGACTATTGCTGTGAAATAAGGTATACTACAAAAGACAAGTATACGCAGCACGAGAATTCCTATATAGGCAGGATCTCGCAAAAGGTAAGACTCTAGTTGCACTAGTTCTAGATAGTTTATAAGTCTGTTACAACGAAACGCCCTAAATATATTAATGTGGTTCCTGAGCAGGCTCTCCTGCAGCTGTGATCCTGAGAATCTTCCCATCAGCACCAGAATTCTGCGTGATCGGGCAATCCCTCTTGAAGTGCCCTGTCTCACCACATTGGTGACATGACTGGCTAGTACTAGCTTTGGTGACGGGATTTCGGTGCTTAGCTAGTGTTATGTGGACACGAGTGCCTTCCTCGTTACTCCACCTCGAAAATTGCTTCTTGAATCGTTCTGCGCTATAACTCAACTTGTGCGCAGGGTTCGTCTCGATGAAAGGGACTTGAGTGACAGGTCGTTTCGGTGCTCCACAGTAACGAGCATGATGCCCTATATTCAGGCAATTGCAACATTGCATCTCATGGCAAGTCCCATGATGATGGGAACTACACTTCTCACACTTAGGGAGTTTTCCCTCATATGACCTGCACGGTATGGGAACGGCAGGGGTTTCCACTTGCTGTTGTGGTATAGCCAGCTTTTGGGCTCTCTTGCGTTCCTTTCGGGCTTGACGCTTTTGTTTCTTGTTCTCTGCTTTCTGACTTTGCGAGCCCGGAACTGTTACTGCTGGGTGACTTCCTGGATGGATATCACGATTGGGAACTTCATTCCCGTCAGCAGCATTGATCGTGTTGATAGCGCTACGGTGCGTCATGACCGCAGTTACTGCAGCCACTACGGCAGCTGTAAATACCGTTTGAAAGGTAGCGGCGTCCATCGGAAAAGTAGAGGTCTCGTTGCTTGGCTGGTTGTTTCCGGATGACGACATGATTCTGTAACATGAAAGAGTAAAGATTTGTAAGCGATTCTGGTTGACCCTGATGTACTTAGATTGTTCATGAAAAGAGTAAGAGTATGATCTCGAAAGTTTGACCTACATCCCTATGATGCAGTCCCGGTAAAGAATGAATGTATGTTCGTAGAATGATCTCAAGACGTTTGTCGTTCGAGCTGAGGTATCGTGGGTTGGTGAATAACAAGATCCAACCATTGAAAGAGACTTGGAAGTGTCTCTTGGAATAAATCACCGTAGTCCATTGACTTGACTAAGGTATG
Organism: Lactuca serriola; assembly: GCF_051521515.1. NCBI lineage: Eukaryota > Viridiplantae > Streptophyta > Magnoliopsida > Asterales > Asteraceae > Lactuca > Lactuca serriola. Next base: position 109,615,897 of record NC_136414.1, on the reverse strand, counting down.
ATTCAGGTAGGCTCCAATGAAAGAAAGATAAAAGTACTTGAATGAAGAATGACTCAAAAGTTAGCCGGCTGTCAATACCTTGGATATTCATGATGTAAAGATTCAAGAAAATGACCTTGTAAAGGTCTTACATCATATCCACAGAAGATAGTTCCCGACAGCATAAAGACCTAACTAAAGTACGTACGGAACAAGATAATTTCATAGAAAATGCCACATCGGGCATAGACAGAAAAACATGATTTCCTTTTATAAGGGAAAATAAAGTAAAGCGTCTATTACGGTGACGGTCATCCCTCTGGTGAACTCTTAGTTCAACCAATTGACGTTCCACGTCAAGTAGGTGTCTTTCGTACACCATCTAGTGTACTTGGAGCTCTTAGCCTTCGGCTCGTGATTCAGCCAATGTTTGCAACAGGGTTTCATGGTTTCTCTTTGATCTCTCGTGAGCATCCTCTAGATGAATGGTGTGGAGGGTATGCATTCCAGCATAGGCGACTACTTCTGTAGTCTGACGTAGGGCTGTCCTGCCTTGAATCTCATTTTTGGCCTCTCTGCGGACCAAGATTGGCAAGACTATATCTGCTAAGCCCTCGTTGCTCAAGTCGTAGAAACTTCGGTCGCCGTCAAATAGCATAAATTGATATTGTCCTTGGCTCCCTGTTTCCAAGCATTCCATTCACTCAGGGTCGGGTCATGAAAAGCCGGAAGAGGGTTAGGAATCGAAACGGGAGCTGCTCGGGGTAGGTTCTCAACCTCTGGCTCGGGGTTAGTATCATACGAAAGGTCTTCATCACGGTGATCATCCAGGGAATAGGATGATCATTCTCTGGTTCTTCTCCAAACCAACCAACTATGACTTCATTCGGAAGATACTGGTTGTCAAGGGGATGGAGTCCAGTTATGATTTCTATGCGAGAATTTAGGGTAAGAAGATAATTATTAGACGAACTATCTAGATAATTATTTAGGAAACCTTCATTAGTTACATCGCTATTTGTGAAGTGCATACCAGCTATGTGTAATCTAAACAGGATAGACCTTCGAATAAGTGACCTTAATTCCTTATTCACACAGAATAGGGGTAAGGCAAAATTAACACAGATTCTGAGTCTATAACATCCTAATTACATGTAGCCTCAGTGTATCCACTTAGCAACTATTCAATCTAGTAATGAAGATCCCATTTTAATTCTCAAGTATAAAGTACTTATAGTAACACCAAATACTCCTATAGTATTTTAAATTTATTGTTATGTTCTATTGTTCTCATTGTGGTAGGGTTGGTAAGATTTTAGCGTTGTTGCAACCACACACTTAAACTTAGGCACATGCTAGTCAACCCTCGGATAATATAAGTGATCAGGCTATATCTTCCCAGTTTTGACCATATGTCTCTAAGCCCACTTGTGTTGCCCAACAATCGTAATTCTTTTGTACTGTCCTTATGACATTGATTTTAGTATGAATGCAGCACGTATACTTTATTAAATATTATACTATTTAAAGTATAAACTCTTGGTCAGAGTATTTTTAATCCCTTATGTATTTATAGTTAGTATATCTTTTATGGGTTGATATACTTAATTCACTATAAACAATGCTCTGATACCAATCTGTCACACCCCAAAACCAAGAACGGCGGAAACGTTCTGGGGCGGAGGACGTCATGTTTAATATCAACAACAATGTAAAGTAGTAAACAAGCAACAACATCATCCATTGAATTAATAAAATAATTATTATACAATTGTATTCTGTCAAATTTTGATAAACACTAAAGCATAAATCAAAATGAAAGATAAGTCTTGAATAAGCTTCATCTTCCTTTCTCCTTGCATCGGTACCTGTCTATGATGACCTGAGGATACAAGTAATTTTGAAAGCGAGTATCAGCTATAAAGCTGGTGAGATCATAAGTATTAATGTGACTTAATTTGTGAAAACTTATAATTTCTAAGACATGACATTACTTTGAAAGAAAGCTAGTATAAGTATGAAAATGTTTGTAGCTCAACTGTAACTGTTTGAAAATCCCTAGAAATCCCTATGATTCCTATTAGTAATAAAAAGGAGTCTTCTACCAAGACTTAACTGTTCTGTGTGTAGTCTTCTACCAAGACCTAACTGTTCTGAATGTTGTCTTCTACCAAGACCTAACTGTTCTGAATGTAGTCTTCTACCAAGACCTAATTGTTCTGAATGTAGTCTTCTACTAAGACCTAACTGTTCTGAATGTAGTCTTCTACCAAGACCTGACTGTTCTGAATGTTAACTTTAAGCCATCCGTAGATGTACTCTTACCTCTGTTGCTAACAGTTGGGTATAGGAATAGTCAATCCCTTAATTGCGTACCTGTAATGGTACCAACCGTTTGACATCCGTGGATGTACTTTTACCTCTGTAGCTAACAGAGATTCTAGGAATGGTCAATCCCTCAATACGTATCCTTTGGTACTAGGATAATAATCCATTCTATCTCGTCGATTATGTGATTTTATCACAAGGTAAAGGTAAGAACACGGATTTGATAACAGAGCCGATACATATAAAATGTAATAGGACTCCTACTAACATATCTATGCATAAGTACTCCTATAAGTATAATAATGTAAATATTATAGTAGAGTACGGTAAAGTTCTACGTGTGCTAGCTAGAATGTGTGTTCTCCCTATCTAGCAAGTATAGTAATTGTAAACGTTCTAGTATAGATGTATGTGTTCTCGTCCTAGTATAATTGTACATGTAATGTATAGTAATGTTCTAGAAAGTATTGACTCATGAATGAACTGACTCATTATATGATATCGCGTTCTAGTAATGGTTCTAGTATCTTCCTGAACTACCCCTATGGTAGCTTACTAGTATTCTAAGTGGTACGTATGGACGTAGATGTATACCCTTACTACCCAAGGGCATAGGATGAACTGGAAAGACCCTTTATGACTATATATGTACACATGATATATAACAAATCTTTAAACGACCTTCGGACGAATACCCAATGTCCCACCAGACCACATCACAAGGCGCGAAAAGGAAATAGGGTGGATAGTCTTCCTAAGTCTTTTAAACATTCCTTATATAACTATACATATAGAGGCATGCAATTTATAATAAAATAAAAGCATAAGTAAGTTTTGTAAAACATTTGAAACATGAATATTATTTTAAGAGAAGATCGACTTGATGTCAATCCATAAAGCAATTTGAAGGAATAAGTATAATAAAACAGTTTTGAGTATAAAGAAACCTTTGTTTGAAACTCAGTTGTAAATAAGTTTGAAGTATGATAAACCGAGTAAGAAGTACAGTGTAGTAAGTAGTTTAAAGCATATAAAATGTTTATAAAAATCATTTGAAGGAAACTATTTGGTAAAACGGCTGATGAGTAGCCAAATCTTTTGAATGCTGTATATTAATCACATGTGATTGATGTATTAAGTAATATAATCCGACTTACTAATCACATGTGATTGACATAAAAAGTAGCATGATTCTACTTGTATCCCCCCCATAAAACATTTAAAACAGTTTAAAACATTAGTTAAGGGGTATGAACTCACCTGCAGTATGTGACTGGAAATGAACGGGCTGTTATCGTACGGAAGGATCGGACAAGTGCTTGGTGTCAAGTGATGACTTAGACACACACAATGATCCTAATTACATATGAAGACATATGTATATAAATAATTAGTGATTATAACACTAATTATACAAGTAACAACATTTAAGCGCGAGGACAACACTTTTGGTCAAGTGCTAGGAGGCAAATGGGTTGCAATAAAGGAGTGCAATGCCCCTAATGAGAGTTTAAGGTCAAAAGACCATAATCATTAGAGTTTACGGCCCAGGGGAGTAGGCTCCTGGCCGTAAACTCTCAAACAAGCCATGAAATGGAGTTTAGAAGTACTACAACTTTAGAGGGGAATTGTTTCAAGGCTAGGCAAGAGTTTAAGGCACCATATTGACTCCTAAGGGGAGTTTACGGCCCAAAGACCCTTTTCCCTTGGAGTTTACGGCCGTAAACTCCCTTGGGAGGGTTCTTATTGTCTTTTCAAGTGTCTAACAATTCTAGGAACAAGTCTAGGCTTCAATAGTTGGATTAAGGGAGGTTTAAGGCACTAAATGGGACCATTTGATGGAGTTTACGGCCATAGAACTCTTTGGGCCGTAAACTCCCTCACACATGAGGTCCTAAGAATTTTAACTAGTCCATATCTCCTCTAAGTACTTGCCCTAAAAGTTTCTTGGCCTATGGAAGTGTTTAGGGTGTCCTTTGACCCCATTTAAGGAGTTTACGGCCCAAGAAATACTCTTGGCCATAAACTCTCAAACACTTATGCTTTTTATGTGTTTTCTAGGTCTTAAACACATTAAGGTACATGCCAAAAATGAATACTAAACCTTAGGAAGAGTTTAAAGGTATTTTGGAACCTAAAACTTGGAGTTTACGGCCCAAGGAGTTTCTTGGCCGTAAACTCCCTTATAGAAATGATTTCTAAGGGTTTTGATGGCATAAATCATGAGTGTAAAGCTTCTAGGTGTTTGTTCTAAGGCTAGGGATCACAAGGCACTCATTTGTGCCCTTTACTTGGAGTTTACGGCCCAAGAGGTGGTTCCTTGGCCGTAAACTCCTCAAACTAAGTGATTTTGATTTGTTTCTAGCCTCCAATGATCATACACTAGGTCCTTAGTTAGTTGCGTAACACGGAAATGGGACTATGTGGCCTTTAGGCTTGATTTTGGAGTTTACTCCCCAAGAACGTTCTTGGGCAGTAAACTCCCGGATCTAGTGTTTTGGACATGTAAACAATGTTATAAAGCATATAACAAGTATTAAAACACATTTAGGGAAGTAGACTCACAATCTGGGATGAAAACCCGAAGATCCGTGAGAGAGTATTTGGCTTTTCTCTAAATGGAAATCAAATAATGAACCAATTTGGTTCAGAATTCTATTTATAGTCCAGAGATTTTTGGCAGAAAATATTTCTATTCTCGGAGTGGATTCTAATGACCTAGAGTAATGGAATTACAGTGTTGCACAAAATCCTAATGCACCCACTCTCCTAATAACTCCTTAGGTGTAAAACCCTAAAACTGCCAAACTTACTCCAAAAGTTTGAATTCTCACTGTAACTGCTCTACTTCTATTGGATTGAAATGGTTTGATTTGAATGGAAAATTTCGGGTTGTCACAGGTACCATACACTGTTGACCGACCCCTCGTAGTCAGATAAACACCGAAGCAAAGGACACTGTAGAAACTTCACTAGACGACAACCATTCGAGGCATACCCCTTAGAATCCCCTGAAAGACCCTTCGCATCTCGCACAATAGGTTCGTGAATCCAGAAAATAGAACTTATGAGGCTGACCACCATAACCAGGGATACGGTGGCCTACATCAAGTATTGGCGGTTATGCCGAGCATGAACTCTACCACGGAGCTCTTCGCAAAACACTTTCAACCTATTCCATAACTTAGGAGTCGGAGTCAAGAGAATCACTGCGGGTTGAACTAGTAAAATTCCGAGTGATGAAACCATATACCCACTAGATTTGACCTAGACCGAGAAAACTCAGAACCTTCGGTAGAGTAGTTGCAGTTGATGCTCTAACTACTCAGGCACCTTGCCCACCCTATTATAGACAGGTAGTGCCTATCATCCTCCACCCTCTTGTATGGAGGAAATCGTCGTCGCCCTCTAGACGATGAAAGAGATTCTCTGAAGTGAACACTAGGATACCGAGAACCATAGGATAACCTTCGCAGCCAAGAATATTTGGTTAAGTGTGAAAGTAGCTGTGTTAAATCTCATGACCCGGATCCCGAAGAGATCATAAGCTTGACGCCAGCTTTGGCGTTAGTCGAAGGGTTATGCAGGAACATACACTTTCCACGCTAGAATAAACCACAGTCTTAGAGATCCCTTGGACTATTAGGTGATCCACGAATACTATCTCACGCAGAGATAGTAGAACCACTTCCCGAGGTAGTCCAACACTCGTCTGGTGAAGCCCTGTCTCCCCAATCCTCAGGGTTTCCGTATCTCAGGCGTCGTTGGTGCAGGTCCATTTTGCACAAGCTTGGGATAGACACTCTAAGGCAAACCAATGATCGTAGTCATGCAACCCACTCGATGATCTAGAAAGTCTCTATCAGCCCGTTGACAGGAAACGCGAAACCAAAGACCACTCGAGCATTCTACGAACCAACCTGAAGGACCACACGCACACAGTACAAGTAAGAACGATAGGAACTTCGAAATGGTGATCACGCCAGTGATGATCTTGCCATAGAAGTACACTATGTTCTAAGTACTGAAAGGCTCTACCCTTCCGAGAGCGTAGGACCATCCGAGGATCCTCATGGAGATTTGGTCCAACCCTATTCAGACTGCTACTACTTTCAGATATGCCACAAGGCTCACACTCGATCGGTCCACGTCTTAGACTTGATATGCGATTATTCGACATCACTCTTCGTACCCCACTCATCTCGATAGAATCCATGGAAAACTCTAACCTCATAGATACAGCAGTTGGAAACCCACTAGCTACAATAGACGGAATCCGCATCCCGTACGTGGAGGTCTGTTGGAATGACAAACACAGACTAGGGTTCACTTGGGAATGCGAGGAAAACCGTATAAAAAGCATTCCCTTACCTCTGCTTGGCCATTCATACCTACTTTCTTGCCTAGAACTGAATTTCGGGACGAAATTCCCTCTAACGGGGGGATGATGTGACAACCCAAGTGTTCCCGTTACATTTTTCCCGTTACCGTTAACGGAATATTCCACTGTATAAAAGTTCCGTTAGTTAGAGGGCGTCAATTTAATAAACATCCCATTTGTTTATAATGTATATGCCGTTAAGTCGTGATATAAGGGAATAAAAACACATGACACACATTTCCATTACATTGGAAAATGTCAAGTTTTATAGTTACGGCCACTAAATCGGGTGCGACCAAAAGCCTCATTTAACGGCAGTATCGGGTAAAATACCACTGAGCCCCGACTCAAAACCCTATATATAAGGTTGAGTGGAGTCCATTGGAGACTTTTTACACTCTCTCTCTATACTCTCTCTCTAGACCCGTTTTCGCCCCGAATCCACAACCAAACGCTTCCAAATTGTATGTCCGCTTACCCTAGCTTATTCTAAACGTATGGATTTATGTTTATAGCCCAAAAACCATCCAAGAAGGCATAGGATAAGGAGTTTACGGCCCAGGAACATTCTAGGGCCGTAAACCCCTAAAATGGTGCCAATCATGCCTTTAAACTTGACCATAAGCTTGGAAATAATTAGGGGATATAGCCTAGGGGTGTTTAAACACTAAAATGCATGGATTTAGAACTCAAAGAAGAGTTTACGGCCCAAGCACATGCTTAGGCCGTAAACTCCACAAGTCATGGCCCCAAATGCACTCCAAACTCATCCTAGGGCTTCATACATAATTTAGGAACTTATCCTCTTGAGTTTAGACCCTTGAAACACTCCAAAATGATTTATTAAAGGGAGTTTATGGCCAGACAAGGGTCAAGGCCGTAAACACCCTTAAACATGCCCAAAATAATTGTTTTGTCCCCCAAATGGCCTTATACATTTACCATAAAATACTAGGAGGGGATTTAAGGGCTTAAACACAAGGAATTGAGGGATGACTTGGAGTCTACGGCCCAAGCAATTATCTAGGCCGTAAACTCCCCAAAACCCACTCAAATGTTGGTTTTAATCCTCCAAAATAGCATCACACTTCATTAGAAATCACTAGAAAGGCATTAGGGGCTTTAAACTTCCCAAAACTAAGGATTAGAGTTTATGGCCGTAAACTCCTTTAGGAGTGGTCCCTTGGCCATAAACTCATAGAACATGCCCTTAGAGGCCTCAAACCCACTCATGCCTTTTGGGAAAAGTGCTTAGAATAAATCAATGAGCAAGCTAGAAGCATAAAACACCCAAGAATATGACCTTGGGAGTTTACGGCCGTAAACTCCCTTGAGTTAGGCCGTAAACTCCAAGTTGGTCCATGTTAATGCTTTAAACCCATTCACACACTTGATATTTGAGTTTAGCAAAGTTCCACAACTGATAGGAGACCCTTAGCACCCTTAAATGCTACCCGGGACCCCAAACACTCAACCAAAAGTGTTTTCCGCTCCTTTGAGCGTGTATAATTGTTTAATTAGTATTAAATATACTAATTGTATGTGAACATATGTTATCATATGTTAAATAGGTCATTTTGTGTGTTCAAGTCCTTGCGTGACACCGAACTCCCAAACGACACTTTCGTCGGACCTACTTACACCAGGTGAGTTCATACCCCTGAATGAACCTTTTAAATACTTTTAAATGTTTTTATAGGGGGGATTACAAGTTAAACATGTTTACCAAAATGTATCATTCCTTTCCATGGTGAGACCTTCAATAGAACGCGGTCTCCAACCTAGAATTCCAAAGGTTTTCGTTGTTTATCCGCAAAAATCTTCTGTCTATCTCGAGAAGCTTTCAACCGTTCTCGGATTGGGACTATCTTCTATGTAGTTTCACGAATAATCTCGGGACCGATTAGAGTACTATCAGGGATTTGGTTCTTTGCTAGTTGTGTATCACCCAGTTCAGCCCAGTTCAGCCCAGCACAGAGGGGATCTACACTTACAGCCATAGAGAGCTTCAAAGGGTACAACTTTAATACTAGTGTGATAGTTGTTGTTGTAGGAGAATTCAACAAGTGGTAAATGGGTATCCTAAGCTTTACTGAAATCTATCACACAAGCCCTTAGCATGTCTTCTAGCGTTTGAACTGTTCTCTTGATTTGCCCATCTGTCTGAGGATGGTACACTGTACTCATGTCAAGATTTGTTCCCAAGGATTTTTGCAATGATTGCCAAAATTGTGAGGTAAATCTACTATCTCAGTCAGAGATAATAGCTATTGGCACAACATGCAACCGTACTATCTCTTTTATGTACGTCCTTGTTAACTTCTCTATTGTATCTGTTTCTTTTATTGGCAGGAAGTGGACAGATTTGGTTAATCTATCGACAATAACCCAAATAGTATGATGACCACCCGTTGTTCTGGGTATCTTGTATATGAAATCCATTGTAATCAGCTCCCACTTCCACTCGGGTATTTCTGGCTGTTGAAGTAAACCTGAGGGCTTTTGATTTTCTACTTTAACCTTGGCACAAGTTAGACACTTGCCCACAAAAGTAGCTATTTCGTCTTTCATGTTTCGCCACCAACAGAGCTTCTTTAGGTCCAGATATATCTTGTCTGAACCCATATGAACAAAGTATCGAGTTTTATGGGCTTCATTCATGACCACGTCTCTGTAGCCACCAAACTTTGGTGTACAGATTCGATTCATGAAATAACATACACCATCACCCTTAGTTTCCAAGTTTTTCTCCACCCCCGTAAGGCTTCACCTGTTATGTTCTCAGGTGTCAAGGCTTCCAACTAAGTCTCCTTAATCCATGCAGATAAGTGGGAATGGATAGTCATAGTTAGAGAACTTACTCGGCGACCCTAGTACTCCTAAGGATTTTTGCAATGATTGCCAAAATTGTGAGGTAAATCTACTGTATCAGTCAGAGATAATAGCTATTGGCACACCATGCAACCATATTATCTCTTTTATGTACGTCCTTGTTAACTTCTCCATTGTATATGTTTCTTTTATTGGTAGGAAGTGGACAGATTTGGTTAATCTATCGACAATAACCCAAATGGTATCATGACCACCTGTTGTTCTGGGTATCTTGTATCTGAAATCCATTGTAATCAGCTCCCACTTCCACTCAGGTATTTATGGTTGTTGAAGTAAACCCGAGGGCTTTTGATTTTCTACTTTAACCTTGGCACAAGTTAGACACTTGCCCACAAAAGTAGCTATTTCGGATTTCATGTTTCGCCACCAATAGAGCTTCTTTAGGTCCAGATATATCTTGTCTAAACCCATATGAACAGAGTATCGAGTTTTATGGGATTCATTCATGAACACGTCTCGGTAGCCACCAAACTTCGGTGTCTAGATTCGATTCATGAAATAACATACACCATCACCCTTAGGTTCCAAGTTTTTCTCCACCCTCTTTAAAGCTTCACCTATTATGTTCTTAGGTGTCATGGCTTCCAACTAAGTCTCCTTAATCTGTGCAGATAAGTGGGAATGGATAGTCATAGTCAGAGACCCTACTTGGTGGCCCTAGTACTCTTTCCGACTCAGGGCATCTGCTACCACATTAGCCTTGCCAGGGTGATAACGAATCTCACATTCGTAATCATTAAGTAGCTCTACCCATCGTCTTTGTCTCGTGTTGAGTTCTTTCTGATCAAAGATATGTTGAAGGCTTTTATGATCAGTAAGGACTGTACACTTTGTACCATACAGATAATGTGTCCAAACCATCAAGGCAAAAACCACTGCTCCTAGTTCAAGATCGAGCATAGTATAATTGACTTTGTGGTTCTTAAGTTGTCTTGAGGCATAGGATATAACCTTTCCTCATTGCATAAGAACACAACCTAGCCCCTAATTAGATGTGTCATAGTAGACTACAAAATCTTCAGTCACTTCTGGGAGGGACAAGATCGATGCACTGCAGCAGGTTTGCTTTAAGATCTGGAAAGCAGTTTCTTGTTTCTTCTCCCATTCAAATGACACACCTTTTTGAGTCAATATGGTGAGTGGTTTTTCAATCTTGGGAAAGTTCTGAATGAATCTCCTGTAGTTGCTAGCGAGAGCTAAAAATTGGCAAATTTATGTTGGGGTTCGTGGGGTCGCCCAACTTTTGATAGCCTTGATCTTCGAAGGATCAACATCAATTCCATCATTGCTGACTACATGACCCAGGAACTCCACCTTTTGAATCCAGAATTTGCATTTGGAGAACATCGCATAAAATTTCTCTGCCCTCAAAGTTTCCAGGACTTGTCTCATGTGTTAGTTGTGTTCTTCCTTACTCTGAGAATAGACTAGTATATCGTCAATGAAGACTATGAAGAACTTGTCCGAGTAAGGTCGACACACTCTATTCATAAGATCCATGAATACTGCATGTGCACTCGTTAGACCAAAGGGCATCACTACAAATTCGTAGTGACTATAACGAGTTATGAAAGCAGTCTTTGGAATGTCTGTCTCTTGGACTCGCAGTTGGTGGTATCCTGATCTCAGGTCAATTTTTGAGAAAAAACTAGCTCCTAGGAGTTGATCAAAGAGGTCATCTATCAATGGTAAAGGGTATCGGTTTTTAACGATAAGTTTGTTTAATTCCTGGTAATCTATGCACTTGCGGAAAGATCCGTTCTTCTTTTTCACGAACAAGACCGACGCTCCCCAAGGTGAGAAGCTCGGTCTAATGAAACCTTTGCTGAGTAATCCATTCAGTTGACTGGACAGTTCTTGCATTTCTGAAGGTGCAAGACGATATGAGGCTTTAGCTACAAGGGTAGCTCTGGGAATCAAGTCGATTTGGAATTTGACTTGGCGTTCAGGTGGAACTCCTGAGATATCTTTAGGGAACACATCAGGTAAATCACAGATTTCAGGGATATCCTTGTTGCTTTTCACTTCTTGTGTCTTATCAACAACGTAAGCTAAGAAGACGCAGTAGTCTTTATGAAGATACTTCTGAGCTTTGACGCAATAAATGATTTGAAGATTCACACTAGATTTATTGCCATAGATAACGAGAGATTCGTTACTTGGCAGATTAAGATAGATGGATTTATCGTAACACAGGATATCAGGACGTTGAAGACTTAACCAATCCATGCCGATTATGTTGTCAAAACTTTTGATTGACACTGGCATAAGGTCAATTTTGAATGAATGGTTATTTAGGGTAAATGTACATCCTATGTATATGTCATTGGTTTTCTCAGTGTTCCCGTTGACCATCTCAATGGTAAATGTATCTTTTAGTGCTTTGGATTTTGTTTTAGAAAGTGTTTGAACTTATAGCTTATGAAACTTTTCTCTGCACTGATATTGAAAATGATGCATGCATAAGAATCATTGAGAAGGAACGTACCGGTCACCACATTTGGATCCGCTACTGCTTCTTCATAGCCAATTGCCAAGACTAGCCCAGTTCCACTAGCATTCTTTAACTTAGGACAATTTCTCTTGAAATGTCCTACTTCCCCACATTCGTCGCATGTTTGACTCACTCCCGTGGCAGGGACTTGAGAAATAGGCTACATTGGTGCCCTACAGAAATGGGCATTATGCTCTTTTCTGTTACAATTCTTGCAGTGCATAACTTTGCAAGCTCCTATATGATGGAAGTTGCATTTACTGCACTTTGGCAACGATCCAACATATCTATGTGGAGTTGCTGGAGTGACCGACACAGTGGTAGGAACAGGGGTTGGAACGGCAGTATGAACAATAGTAGTGTGTGCTGCCACATTTTGTTGCTTTTTCGAGGGCTCCTGAGACGATTGCCCTTTTTGCTTGTTCCAGAATGTCTTCTTCTTAATGATCTTTTCTTTGGGTTTTTCTGGGATAAATACCATAGAGCCCTGATGAACTTTGTGGTCTACTAGTGTCTGTGCCAAATGCTTGGCACTATCAAAAGTGAAAGGGTGAGCAGCTATAACATTTCCTTGTATATGAGGAGAGAGTCCCCAGATGTATCTCTCAACTTTCTTGCTTTCAGTGGGAACCATCCCTAGACACAAAATAGTGAGATCAATGAACCTGACAGTATATGTAATTATATCGAAGTCTTTCATCTTTAGACTCTAAAGTTCTTCCTCTAGCTTTTGAGTTTCGCCGCAAGGACAATATTCTGCTCGCATCAGGGTTTTTAAATCATCCTAGTTCATAGCATTAGCAACTGGATGGGATAAGGATTTGACATAACCATTCCACCAGGAAAGGGCTCTGTCTAGGATGGGACAAGCTACAAACTTAACCTTGCTTGTTTTTGGATAAGCGCAAATTTGAAACACTGATTCCATTTTCTCAAACCAGTGCGTCAGAGTAATAACAACTCCGGTGCCATCAAAAGTTCTGGGTTTTGCATTAGTGAAGTCTTTATACGAACACTCATGAGGGTGTCCTAAATTTTCCCCATGATTAGAGTTAAGAGCACCACCGCTAGCTCCACTGGTACTACTAGCAATGATTTGCACCATGGCAACGACCACAACAGTAACTACTGCTGCTTGGAAGACAACATCATCGAATTGTGGAGGTGGTGGTGGTGGTGGATTCAGTGGAAGTGGTGGATTGTTGTTGTTCTTCCTATTATACTTCCTGGGAGGCATCTTTAATCTATAATGTTTTAAGAAAACGATGATAAGTACAATATCATAGGTCAGGTTAAATTGGTTAAGACATATTTTAATTCCAATTGCATTAACTCCTTACTGTTATAGTGTTCTATTAAATGATAAAAGTTTACTAATATGAGTAAACAATCGCTAAATTCATTTATAGCAACACTTGTAATGAATTTGTATAGTTGAACATAATGAGTCTGCTTTAAGTCTGTAACCAGAATTTATGAAGTTAGATGTTTATGAAAACTTTAACAACTCCTAATGAGATAAAATGCTTATCATTTTCATTGATGTATTGTTTTGTATATGAATTTGGGAGAATTTGATTTAAATATAAGTCTATATTATATCAACAAAAAGAAAATTAGACAACATTGCAACCTACGAGTAGTGTATTCACTCAATCGTAGGGTTTACATATAGTAAAAAGTAATATACACATTCGACATCCTAATTTACATTAAAATAGAAAATAGAAGTAGTGTAAAGACTACTTGCGATGAGTACGGCTCCTAGTACCAGGCTCTGCCACATGGGGTTCTGATTCCCTTAAACGCCTCTCCAGTGTAGTCTGACGCTCTTGGATTGCTCTCATTTCAATTTGAGCAGCAATCATTTCTACATGGAGCATGTCTGTGTGATGTCTGGTTTCATCGTGATCTCCGTCTAGACGATGACGATTTACGGCGTTTTGTTAGGAGGTAGCAGTGACTTCTAGGATTCGGTTGATTGATATACGAGATTGATCAACCCGTCGAGAAATGCGATATGCTATAACAGGGAGGGACCTGTCAGTCGATCCTCCATTACTGATGTCATAAAAATCTTTTTTCATACTAAATAGAGGGCGTTGTCCTTGTTGGCAACTCCACTTGTGTAGTTCTTCACCCCATGTTGGGGTCAGACCTTGAAAATGTTGTTTGGCTACTAGGTGTTGTACTCCTTGCGGTGGGTTATATACCTGTGGTTCCGAGTCTTTGCCATCTGAATTTTCTTCTTCACTATCCTCCTCAGGATCCTCTTCAGGATCATCTTCTATCCAACCATTATTCCCTTGGTTAGGGAAGTAGGGATCTCCGGGTGGAGGATATCCTGAAATAAGGTCTATACGAAGAACTAAAGATAAGATGCATAGAAATGATGTAGTTTTACAAAATACTCCTATAGTATTTTAAATTTGTGTTTTGTTCTAGAGTTCTTCTATATGAGTAGAGTTTGGTAAGTTTTAGACTTGTCCCAACATTACTATCACTCCAAAACACATGTTGGTCATGTCTCAAATAAATATAGGTGATCAGGCCATATTTATCCCAGATATGATTACATAACTTTCCAGGTTTAACTGCAATGTCCAACATCCAAATACTTTTATGTAGTTGTTACTGGGATATTATTTCTATATGTGTGAGTGTTAGTATACTTCTTATAAAATACTTATATTTTAAAAGTATACTTGTAGTCAGAGCACTTTGGCCCCACTATATTTATATTTGTATATCATTTATAAATTGATATACTGAGTTCACTATAAAGAATGCTCTGATACCAATCTGTCACACCCCCCAAACCAGAACGGCGGAAACATTCGGAGGTGGAGGACTTCATATAGTATCACAATAATGCACAATAGTAATCAAAGTACAAGAACAACCATTCTATTTACAAAGTTATAAGCTCTACAACTATGTTCAAAACATAATGTTTATGAATTCAATAGTACAAGCTTAAAAGACATGAGTTTATAGATTTCCGTCTTCTAAAAAAGCTGTGGTTGTACCTGTATCACTGTTTCCTTGAGAATACAAGTAGTTTTTGAAAAGGGGTCAACAATTAAGTTTGTGAGTTCATAAATATGTTTCCAACTGAAATCTGTTTTCTTGTATATTGATAAACTGAACATGTTTTACCTAGAAATCCTATATTTTCTGCTATGTTATATTGTAAGTAAAATGTATAATGATTTCTGTAATAACAACTTGTAAAATGTAGTTTAGTTCTCATAAAATCTTAAAAAGTATGTTTTCTCTGAATTGAAGTAGTATTCTATGTTTACACTTATAAGATACTGTATTATAGTTTTATAATTAAATACAACTATGTGAAGTGTTACTTATTCATACAATAATCATTTTGTTCAATACCAAATTGTGAGTTATTATAATCATGCTTGATGACCTAGGATTAGGGATGTGATTTAGAACCGGAAAATCGGACCGGAACCGGAACCGTTAGAACCGGAATATATATAACCGGGTCCGGTTCCAGGTTTAAAAAATGGCTTTATACGGGTTCCGGGTAATCCGGGTTTGGGTCCATTGGGTCCGGGTAAACCGGGTCTAAAATCCGGAACCGGTTTTTGGAACCGGAACCACTTTTAGGGCCGGAACCACTTTTTGTGAAACGTTTACAAGATGCATATCTTATTCGTTTCAACTCCAATTGACATACGGTTTTTTCTAACATGTAGTTTAGAGTTTGTACATGATTCTAGACTATAAATTTTTCATTTTTAGTTTTATATTCATTGACTTACAGTCCTCAAAAGTTGAGATACCAAAGCTGAAAGTTTTTAGTTTTTTAGTTTTTTTGTATTCAGTGAAAGTTTTAAAGCATGCATATCTAATTCGTTTGAAGTCGGATTGATATGTGGTTTTTTCCAACTTCTAGTTTACAGTTTGTACATGAGTTTAGACTATAATTTTGTCATTTTTGGTTTAACATTCAATGATTTACAGTCCTCCGAAGTCGGGATATCAAAACTGAAAATTTTCAACTTTTCAGCTATTTGTTTTTGTACTTTGTATTATGTGAAAATATTAACACAAGTATATCTCATTCGTTTAAATTCGGATTGACATGCGGATTTTTCCAGAGTGTATTTTAGAGTTTGTACATGATTTTAGACTCTAATTTTGTTAATTGTGGTTTCGTATTCAATAAGTTACAGCCCCCCAAAATGGGGATATCAATATGAAAATTTTCAAAGTTCAACCCACTAAGTTGTAAGTAATTACCAAAAAATTCCGGTTTTTTCGGGTTTTCCGGGTCTAAACCCACTTTATCCGGTTCCAACCTACCAACTTTGATGTTTCCGGGTTTTCCGGTTCTAGACCCACTTTACCCAGAACCATACCCGGAACCGAACCGGAACCGGTTCCTATATACTGGTCCGGTTTCCGGTTCTATAAAATCCCGTTAACCGGTTCCGGGTTTGGACCCACTTTCATCCCTACCTAGGATCACCTAAAACACAATTTTCTTTAGGCAACAAAATATGGTACGACAGTTGTCACAACAAGTCTACCGACCTAGTTGTTGCATGCCACTCTGGTGCGGGATTGTTAGTCCCATATAGATCTATATATGGTTATAATTTTCAGGACTTTTGGTTTATACTTAAGTAAGTACTTAAAGCGTGTCTCACAAGTGCTATATCAATGATTATATGTAGAATAATAAAAAGTTACTTTGTAATAACTATACTGAAAGTAAGTTTCATAAACTATATAAAATATAGTTTTATATGTTTGTTTCTTAGTAAAGTATTATGTTTGTTTTCTAATAGTGTTCTGTGCTTGTTTTCCATCATGTATTCTATTTGTATTCTGTTATGTACTATGTTAGTTTTCGTGTTATGTACTTTGAAACTTGAAACCAATGACTTAGTCCTCTAAACTATACTCATTATAGTTTAGCTGTTTGTTTTACTGTAAAAATCTGTAACACTGTTATTCCATGAAAATCTCTGTTTGTACCCATATATTATCAAATAGTTTGAAAACCATTTTTTATATAAATATAATATTTATATAATTGTGATTAAGTAGATATTTGATTAAATAACTTTACCTCAAGCCCAAAACCAAACAAGGAACATGAAATGGGGTCAAATTACATATTCTAAATCTTCTGAATCCAAATTATATAATTTACATATATATAAATATATAATTTTTAACAATTATAACAATTTGAAATATACTAAAACATTTAAAAATCTTTTGAGATATCAAAACAATTTTATTGTGTGTCACTTGTATTCCCCCCCCCCCCCCCCCCCCCCCGCGGTAAAATAGTTAGAAATCATAAAAATGTTGGTGTATGAACTCACTTGATAGGTGGTGGTTTGGGCAGTGTTTCGTTTCTTAGAAGGGAGTTTTCTTGATGTAACTGAGAGTTTTTAATGAAAAGTCGGCTTCACTCGGGTAGAGTTTCAGCTTAAAATTGAGAACTTCAAGGCTTGCTTTAGGTGGTAAGGAGGTACCCAGGACTTTAGAGGGTTTAGAAAGGCTTAAGGATGTGGTTAAGTGGAGAGAGGATTTGAAAATTCTAAACAAAATATGGAGGCCTCGCATCCTATTTATAGGAGGGGTCTGGTCCTCAATACGTTGGGCGTACCATTGAAAACCTCAGTACGCTGGGCGTACTAGTTGGTGTCTTATCCGATCTTCGGACGTGGCGAGGCTACGAGGTACGCATGGAGGGTAGTCTCATTACGTTGGGCGTAATCTTTTCATATGCTGGGCGTAGTGGCTACCTGGCTTCGGACACGTTATCGAGCACGATATATGTGACTTGCAAAGAAAGAGGCTACGTGGTCAATCCGAGGCCTTGCTTCTGAGTACGTTGGGCATACTCTTGTACGTGGGGCGTACTTCCCTTTTTCAAACTTCAAAAATTCGTATCTTTTACATATAAACTCCGTTTTTGACGTTCTTTATATCCACGCGTAAGTGAGAATGCTCTACAACTTTCGTTTAGACTTCGTCGGCTAATTTTGACTTTATTTTTAAAGTTATATTTTTAACAGGCCGGGACAGGAACAGTCCATTAAAAATTCATAAATTCTTCGTCCAACGACCGTTTTCATCTGTCTTTTTACCGTTGGATTTCTTTTGATAAGATCTCTGATTCTCATTTACGTTGTTTTGGCCAAAAGTTGATCGAACTAAATTTCCAGTTTCGGGCTATGTACTATTGTGTCGAAACTTAGAAAAATCATAACTTCTTCATACGAAGTCAGATTTAGACGTTCTTTTTATGGACACTCTCGGTTTAACGTATACTATAATTTTCATTTAGATAGTGAAGGTTAAAAAGCATTTTATTAAAAATTCACTTTTTACGTTAAACAGTGTTTTGTCAGTTTTGTCGCGGATTTTGGATAGGTCATTACTTCTTCATTATAACTCGAATTTGGGCGTTCTTTATATTTTCGGAATCATTGACATGATTTCTACCACTATGTTCATCTCAAACAAGTTTATTTATCATTTCATTTTTGAGGGTCGATATGTAAATGCACATAGTATATAAAAATTTCTCTTTATTATTTTAAAAAGAACTTCAAATTGATCTATACTATTACATAGATACGAAATAATGGGTTGTTACACCGGTCAATGAAGCGGTGGGTGAGAGTGGACACCCATTAAGTTGCCATTTTATAGGCAGCAACCTTATATCACCTTATAAACCGACTTTATGGATGTGGCTTACTAACGGTAAGACTGACTTGATCTTATACACACACACACATACACACACACACACACATATATATATATATATATATATATATATATATATATATATATATATATATATGTATATTATTAACTTATAATACTATAAAGTATAAGGGTTGAATTTTAAACTTTTAAAATTCTAGGGTTTGGAATTAAAGTTTTCTAAAGTGACTTTACAAATTCCAAAACTTGAGGGCATGTTTTGAAACTATTCAAAACCATTCATTTCTATAACTTCTGAGTTTTAATGACTTTAATGGAAAAGACTCTTGGAAATCCATAACCTGAGGACAAGTTATGGAGTTTATTAAAAAGCTTTTAGATGAACAATTAAACTAACAAGCATGTCAAATAGTTTCTATGATCTAACAAAACTCATAAGCATGCATAATTTATATCAACAGTTTTCAAGAATCATATAAACTTAATATAAAACTTGAAACTTTGACAATTATCTTTGAAATTGGATAAGCACAATCATTACCACATCAAAAACAAGTTTAAAAATCTAAAAACTGTTTAAGGTAACAATCCTTGTCCATTTCCATCATTGAAACTTGAAATTCTGCATTCAGGGCCTCCAACTCATCGAGTACGTGAACCAACTTGACGATTTGGATGAATTTCAACATGGACTCGTCGAGTCCCCCCAATGGAGTATCCATGGGTCACCACATGGGTTTAGCCCAATATGAAGAATTATGGATCACAAGCCACTATATAAGAATGAATGATTTACCAAATCAATCCCCATTTATTTAATTAGTCTCTTTTTATCACAAAATTAATTCTAAACTAATTCTTGATCAATAATAATTAAACAATAATATTTCATATTAATATATTAGAACTTATAATATATTAATAAATCATAAATATCTTCTTCTCAAAAAAGTCTATCCAAATTGTTCGGATGCCATGCAACCCAAATGGACCATGCTAAATTGGGTCAAGCACAGACCAAATATGGACTTAGGCACCTTATCCAACACTTTGATCATCCAGCTCTTTAACTTGATGTTCATCACATGCATCACAGTTTAAAGATCGTGTATGGACATATTTTGTTCATAGTGATGTTTTCAAAGGAAAAAGTTGAATGCATAAGGTAGATGAACTTTTAAAACATGTAAATATCCGTATTTTAGGGTTTGACATAGGTTTTGGTCCTTGGATTTCACCATCAAACAACGTACATGTTGTTCTTTGTGAAACCCTACCACCATCATCATAAAACTCAACATTAATGGCTATGCTCATGAATGTTCATAAAAAGGGTGTAGGAGAAGGAGAAGTGTAAGAAAAACCTTTAAAACTAGAAAAAGGTGAAGGAGAATGAAGGATTTTCGTGATTACCTTGAAGAACAACCCTAGAAGATGAAGATTTGAAGTTTGGAAGGTGTTCTTTGCGGGAGAATTTTGTGGGTTTAGAGAGAGAAGGAGGGAGTTTGAGTGATGTAAATGATAGAGTGTGAGAGAGAGTGAAAAGGAAGATGAAGTGTAACGGGAGATAAAATGATTGAGATTTTAAGGGAAAAGGGGTGTCTTGGAGAGAGTGACCAAATTTATTTGTGAGAGAGGCTCCCTCTCTCTTAAAATTTAAATTTATAAACTTCTTATTTCAATCTTTTTATAAGCTTCTATGTTTTATAAAATCGCCCCTTTATTTAAATATTTATACATTAAAAATCATTGTTTTTAGCTCATAAAATATGATTAATGTTTGATAATTAAATCCTTATATCTTTGATTATATCCTATAGCTTAATTATTTAAATTTAATATAATGAGGTTCATAACAAATCTTATAGAGTTATTAGGTTTTAACGTTTATAAATTTGGATTTTTGGGCTTTTGGAACATTGTTAGATATTTAACGTCATATGGAAGTGAAATTAAAAGATTTTACTTTGTTTCTTGCATTTTATACCCTTTTTCATTTGTGACAAATGTTTGGAGTTTGTTCTAATTCGGGTATTGTCATTTCCTAGAGTAGCTAGAGAACTTACTAAAATCGTAAGAGTCAAGTATATTATTCCTAGATTTTAGTTGGATCCTAGTTTCTACAAGATTGTGACCTAATTTATACTACTAGACCATGTCATGATGTTCATATATGGTTTATAAAAAGATGCATGAGTCCGAGAATGACCTGAATTTGATAGTTGTCACATTCTTGTAGTAGTTGAAATTCTTGTATGGTAAGGTCTCTACTGTAACGATCCATCACTAAGAATAGATGAGTGATGAAAAATAAAAAATCACAAAATGCCTGAGTCGCTACAACAAAAGCTAGAAAAGAAGGCGAAGGTGAAAGGCCTTGAGTAAAGGGGGATTTTAAAGGTAAAACTGGTGTCATGAATCATCTCATGATGGATGTGAGACATATCGACGACGTTGTCTAAGTCTGTCGAATTTCAGAAATAATCTCAGACATACATGTGTTGTAATATAGGCTCGAACGGAGATGCGACCAAGCTAACTTATATGCCTTCAAGCCTAAGGGACTTGTTAACGTATCCCTCAGGAAAAACGTTAAAGAAGAAAAGTCAAACTAGCGCCAAGCTTGGCCTAGTCACACTCTGGTCATACCCAATTTGAGGCCAAGGTCAGGCCTCCACCTGCATGGACTCACTGGTATGGTAGTTGAGGGGCAGAACTATGCCTTACCCTCTTCTCCCCAAGAGAAATACCCCGGAAAACATGGAGCCAATCAGAGAGCTCCACTTACCTATCTGGCGACAACCACAATCATCATTATATCGAAGATTCCCCTCTAGACAAGGGAAGTCTCAACATAATCAGTTAGAACACACGTGCCTCTCGATCAAGTATAAAAGAACCCTTTTATCTTCTCTCAGAATGAATTCTAACTTGATCGTTAGAGCTTTGTCCTGTGAACCACTCACTGACGTTGTCTAATGATCATCTCTTTTCTTTGTACTATGATATCAGGAGAAGGAACCAGCTCGGCACCCACCCTTGATCTCAATCCTTCCATCTCCGACATATCACAACGAAAATCAAGCTCTTGGAGATATTATGGGATGATTTCTTGCAATACATCCCCAATGATGCTAAGAGCATGTGACAGAGCTTACTTTTTGTTGATTCTAGTCAATATGCATCTTTGATTTACACATGGAGGCCAAGCTTGGTTTGGGCAACAACAAAAACCTATTTTCAACCTGTGATCTCAAAAGGAACACTGCCTCTAAAGATCAAACTATATTTGGACCCATTAGATGTTTACCGATGTACATTTTGGAGTCCATTGGACTCACTACGGTAGAGGTGGATGACCACATACATGCTACAAGTGATATTGCCCCATATCAATCTTCTCCGCCTAGACCTAGTCAGCCCACCGCAACACAGGATCTCCAGACTACTGCATACCAAGATGCTCAACCAAAACCCAAAAGAGTCAAATCTCTTGTGGTCTCAAAGAAAACTCCCAGGAACGTTGTCTAACGCCCGTGTTTTGGGGCTAAGCATTTGTAGATTATGTAATAGTCTACGTCAACTGCTGTAACTCTTTTTGAAGTAATAAAGATGAATTATTTGAGTATTATGTGAACTATGTGAATTTATGTACTTTATACTTAATTATAATGGTATAATAAATAAAGAATAAAAATAAGCGGCAAAATTAAAGTGCGAGATAAAGCTGATATCTTTACATATATTTGTAGTGGTCGAAACAAGGATTCCAGATATATAAGGAACGCCGAAATCCGAGTTATAACGAAGAAGTTATGGCATGTAGAAGTTTTGCGGCAAAACCAGCATGACACCGGGAAACGTAAAAAGTGAATTTACAATAAAGGACTTTTTGGACTTAGAAATCTAAACGAAAGTTGTAGAACTTTTTAAATCAAGAGCGTCCATAAAAAGAACGCCAAAATCTGACTTCGTATGAGCAAGTTGTGAATTTTCTAAGATTTGGTTTAGTAGTGCACAACCCGAAACTCGAATTTTAGATTGAGCGGTTTTTGGCCTATGCGACCTAAATGAGAATTAAAGATCTCATTAATAGAAACTCAATGGTAAAAGGAAAGATGAAAATGGAGTATGTATGTAGAAGTTATGAATTTTAGGCGGACATTTAACAGTATAATCTCCTTGAGTACAACTTACCATCCGCTGACTGATGGTCAGAGCGAAAGAACGATTCAAACACTGGAAGATATGCTGAGAGCATGTACCCTGGAGCTCCAAGGGAACTGGGATGAGCACTTAACTCTGGTATAATTTTCCTACAACAATAGTTTCCACTCGAGCATCAAGATGACACCTTATGAAGCTTTGTATGGACATAAGTGTCATACACCATCTTGTTGGCTTAAGGCTGAAGAAAAGCAGTTTATAGGCCCCGAGATAGTCCATGAGACTGCTAAAAAGTTGACAGTAATCAGGGAGAGGATGTTAGCAGCTCAAGATCGTCAGAAGAGCTATGCTCATAAGAACAGACGACCGATGACATTCGAAGTTGGGGATTCGGTTTCTCTTAAAGTCTGACCGTGGAAGGGACTTATAAGATTTGAGAAATGAGGAAAGTTGAGTTCAAGGTTTATTACACCGTTCAAAGTTCTTCAGAGTTTGGAAACCAAGCTTACAAGCTCGAATTACCCGAAGAACTAGATGATATTCATAACACCTTCCATGTGTGTTATCTGAGGAAGTTCACGGGAGAAGTTCCCAACATAATTCCAATCTCAGAGTTAAGAATGGATGAGAGTAAGAGGCTAATCGAAGAGCCCGAGGCAATCGTTGACCGTAAGACTAAGAAGTTACGACGCAAGATGGTCTATTTAGTGCTAGTTTGTTGGAAACATTCAAATGGGCCGAATCTCACCTGGGAGACAGAGAGTGACATGATGAGTTGCTATCCACATCTGTTTGCCGATGCATGATTCTGGTACGGAATCATACTGAGGGGGAGAGAATTGTAACGACCGTGTTTCGGGGCTAAGCATTTGTAGATGATATAATAGTCTACGTTAACTACTGTAACTCTTTTTGAAGTAATAAAGATGAATTATTTAAGTATTATGTGAATTATGTGAATTTATGTGCTTTATACTTAATTATAAAGGTATAATAAATAAAGAATAAAAAATTAGTGTCAAAATTAAAGTGTGATATAAACCTAATATCTTTACATAAAGTTGTAGTGGTCGAAACAAGGATTCCGAAAATATAAGGAACGCCGAAATTTGAGTTATAACGAAGAAGTTATGGCCTGTCGAAGTTTTGCAGCAAAACCGACACGACATCGGGAAACTAAATAGTAAATTTATGATAGAGGACTTTTTGGCCTTAGAAATCTAAACTAAAGTCGTAGAATATGTTAAATCGAAAGCATCCATAAAAAGAACACCCAAATCTGACTTCGTTTGAGGAAGTTGTGAATTTTCTAAGATTTGGTTTAGCAATGCACAACCTGAAACTCAAATTTTAGATCGAGTGGTTTTTGGCCTAGGCAACCAAAATGAGAATTGAATATCTCATTAATAGGAACTCAACGGTAAAAAGACAGACGAAAACGGAGTCTGTATGTAGAAGTTATGAATTTTACGCAGACATTGAACAGTATAATCTTCTTGTACTATTAAAATTACGAGTGGTGAATAATTAGCCGACGAAGTCTAAACGAAAGTTATAGACCTTATTTTTACCTACGCGTGGATATAAATAACGTTGAAAACGAAGCTCGTATGCATGAGTTATGATTTTTCTAATTCGGAAGGCTGCTGTGCGAGTTTAGGTGACATGGCGCGATCATAGCCGCAGCTTCCTCCCTAAGGCTAGCCACCAGGTGGTGACACCTGGCCTGGAACACGACGAGTTGGAGGCTAACTCGACTAGTTTTGGTGATTTCCAACCTATAAACAGAGGTGTCGGGCATTGCCAATTCTTCATACATCTCAAGGCTTCTTTCTCTCTCTAGAACCCCTCTCTAGATCTCCTTAAGCCCCCTAAAGCCTAGGAAAACCTCCTAGCACCCAAAAGAAGCCCCGAGGCTCCCGAAGGCTCCAAGAAAAGAGCTTTTCGGTTCGGAAACGCTGCTCCAGCGAAGCCTGGTTTTTAATAAAAATTCGCTACTAGTGAGATATGCATATCGTACTTTAAATATAGCTTATATGTAAATATAATATCGTTATTATGAACCTACAAATAAGATTTATCAGTGATTCAAATTCGTTATACTGATTGATCTACTTACGGGAATGATGTCTAGGTTGTGATTTAGTAAGGTGTTTAAAGTGGGATTTCCAAATAGTATACTTTGTATACCAAATGGACCCTACCTCCAATATAATCCTACCTGGTTGTTCCTTACTTGATAGATCATGAAAGTAGACTTTGAGTTAATGATGAATCTAGACTAATAATTAGTCGCAATGAATATTAGATTAAAATCTAGTGATAATGATACTAGGTTTCGTCGAAAGAGAATAAATTAATAGAAGCAAAGCGCTGTCTGAGTTCGGAATCACCGCCTTAATAAGTGAGTGCATAGTTACTTTCATCTTACACATAGATATGAAGTATTTTATATAAATTTTGTGCTATGTGTGCGTATTTTCTGAATACTTGCTGTCTATGCTGGATGAAAGATTTCATACATGTTTTAAATGTTTTAAATTGTATATGTATTTTATATCTACAAAACGTGTTGAGTAAAACATGGGTATATATAATAGTTGGGTGTGATGGAATAATATGATGAGAGGTCTCAATGTTGATGACGTTTCCAGTCATCTAGCGGAGTATTGATGAGCACCACGGACTTTTCTAGATAGTCGAGTGGGATGCTAGCAGGCTTGCAACATGTAAGTGTTTGTGAGCAATGTGCTTACTGGTGTACTCCATCCCCCTCATGGTTTCCTTAAGGACATTTATTGATGAGGAATCCCCTTAGCAGTATTGTCCATCCCAATAATGATCCTTAGGCTAGGTCCCTTATGATAGGTGTTTTAGGGACATAAAGTGAGGATAACGGGAATGGGTAATCAGGTTATTGTTGGTTGATGAAATTATTACACTTATTTATTAATGGTTGAAAACCCTACGTGCTCACCACGCTCCCAAGCCTGACCCACTTAGTTTCTTGTATTACAGGTAGTGACACTCGAGCATATATGTGATGTTTCAGATGAGGAATTACGGATTACAAGCCTGGAGATATGAATAAATGTTGTAAGGCTTATATTGTATTGTTTATTCTTTTGATATGTATCGAACATATCATCATGAGGTTTTTAATGAAATACATTTCTTCGGAAATGCTTTGATAAATCTTTATCGTATTTTATTTTGGGAACAAATTCCTCAACACTTTAATTTAAAATGTTACTCTGATTTTCAAACAAAGCATAAACAAAATCGGTCTTTTCTGGCCATGAAAATGGGGATGTCATGGTTGGTATCAGAGCATTAGTTTAAGCGAACTAGGAATTTGTAGGATTTCTAGACTTAAACTTAGAATGCTAAGCGTTGATTGTGAGATGAGTGTCTAGTATATTTTAGACACAAGCACTAGTTTTTTTTAGGAAAGATGCCTAAAATGCTTTTATGTGCTATATCTTATTATTTGTAAGGTCCTGAAAATGGATCTTAACCAATGATCAAGCAATCAATCAATCAATATAACAAGAATTGGAGTAGAAGAAGAATAAAATCAATCAAGCTTGCACACATTTATATATCAAAAACGTCTGGTATAACTTGAATGCTCTTGGCTATGAACTCTGAACAAACAACAACTACAAATGACCTAGATAAGCCCTATATATAGAAAACACTGACCGTAAACAGGGATTACAGCCGTAAACACTAGCCTTATCCGTAGACACCCAAACACCCCACAAAATACATAAAATGACTCAATAGACCTTCTACAATGGAAAGCCAAGACCAAACCACAAACTGGACCCTTTAATCTCCCCCTTGGTTTGGGACTAGCTTAACTTAGTCCTTGTCGACAAGAAGAATGTGACAACCCGAAAATTTCTATCATCTTCAGTCTAACACTTCTCTGAAAGTCAAACTCATTCCTGCTATCATTTAGCCCAATTTGGAGCCTGCTAGAGTGTTCTGAGCCTTGTACACTTAAGGGATAAGTGTCGGGGTTTATCTGCTGAAGCTATAGCACAAAGAGCAAGTCTAAAACCCCTTTACAAGGATTTCACGGCCACCACATGGGAGTTTACAGCCGTAAACTCCATGTGGGCTGTACACTCCTCTTATATGGTGAAGTCTTGGCCATTTTGATCATTCCTTTCCTCCTCTTGGCTGAAATCCTCTCAAGTACCATCACGATCTTCGTCCCCGATCTTCAAAACTCGTAAGTTTATTGTCCTAACTAGTTGATATCTTACAAGATCTAGTGATCCTACATGATTTCATTTGTGAAATCATTCCATTTTGTAGATCTTCAAGTTTCACCAAGAACACCAAGAACACACACTAGTGTTCTTGGCCAAAACCGACCATTCAAGCTCCTAGATCGTAAGTGCTCTTGTTCTAACTCGTTGTACACTAGGTTTTACATCTTTAGGCCTTAGAAAACACCAAGAAACACATGATCAAAGGTGTTTACGGCCAAGGGATTTTCTTGAGCCGTAAACCCTTCTAAGTGAGGTTAAATGCATCCTAGTCCCTTACCAAGCCTTGGATACTAGTCTAGATCATATCCTTGATGTACTTAGGACCTAAAAACATCAAAAGACTATGAATCATTAGAGTTTACAACCGTAATCACATGGAGAAATGGTCCATGGGCCGTAAACTCCACAAAGGAGTGAAATGATTCCACAATCACTTCGAAAGGCTTAGACATGAAGTAGGAATGCTTCTTTATGACTTAAGGGCTTCAAGACACAAAATGGTAGAAGTACCATGAGTTTACGGCTATAAAATCATGAGTTTACAACCGTAAACTCCAAGGGAGTTGGTCCCAAATCCATAAACTCATAAGGAGTTTACCCTTGGACGCAAAACTCAAAGCCCAAGTCCGACAACCCTTAGATGCAATCCTAAGGACTTATAGCAGTTAAATCAAGTGTTTAGCATGTCTTAGGATGTCTTAACTTGTCTAATTAGTGTTATAATCACTAATTGTATATATACATATGTCTTTATATGTTATTAGGTTCATTATGTGTGTTTAAGTCTTCACTTAACACCAAGCACTTGTCCGACACTCCCATCCGATCCACTCACTACAGGTGAGTTCATATCCCTTAAATAACCCTCTTAAATGTTTTTAAATGTTTATAAATTTTTTTATCGGGGGGAATACAAGTTGAATCATGCTAGTTAGTACATCAATCACATGTAATTAATAACTAGCATACAAATGGATTTACTACACTTTTAGTTGTTTACATAGTATACTACTTCCAAATGACTTACTAAAATTTTTTTACATGTTAAAGCTCTTTATCAAACTGTCTTACATACTATATGTTTACATTCAAACTCTGTTACAATTGTGTTTCTAACAAGGGTTTTCTTATACTTAAAATTGTTCTTATCAAACAAACTGCTTTCAAATCATTTTATAAACTGACATCAAGTCATCATTTCTTAGTTATTAAACTTTTCAAAAGTTTTACAAAACTTCTTTTATACTTTTATATATTCAAATGCATGCCTATATGTGTATAGTTATATAAGTAATGTTTAAAGGACTTAGGACGGCTAGCTCGCTTTATTTCCTTTTCCTCGTTGGGATGTGTCCTTAGAGCATCGGTTAATCATCCGAATGTCGTCTAAATAGTAGTTATATATCATGTATACATATATAGAGATAAAAGTTCCATCAGTTGGTTCAGTACCTTTGGGTAGCAAAGGCATACTTCGGTTATACACGTACATTACTAGTAGGTATAATATGTATAGTTAGGAGATACTACTTACTATTCCAAGTACAAGGAATCACACAAGAGTCAGTTCATTCATGATTCTTTACTAATACAATACTTACTATATGAAGAGATACAATTACAGAAAAGCAATTATAAGAATACTAATACATTACATACTATAATAAGGTGTTATAGCATGGAACAAGTATAGGATCTAACTATACCAATGAATTAATAACGCATTGCTCTAAACAAAAGGTGATAGTTATACTGGGTATACATGATCATATAATCATAATGTGGATGCTCACGACTTGCAATTATTGCAGGGGTTGCGTTTGGTTCCCAGAATCTTTTGACAGGGAGAGCGTTTAGTATGGTATCTAGCCATCACATTATACCTTAATACTCATTTTTAGGCAATTAGTACAATAGTATTCACTTTATACAAATACTACACTACTTACACTTTACAAACGACAAGTACAAAAGGATACAATTTCAGTTTTTTTATATTATTTCCTTATTAAGTTTACTCTATGTCACATTCACATGAACGATGAGGTAGGTTAGATTTGAATCATAATAGTTGTATAAGGGAAAAACCTTCACTTATGTAGAGGTTCAAACTTTCAAAACAGTCGGGTCTTGGTAGAAGACTACTTTCAAAACAGTCGGGTCTTGGTAGAAGGCTACGTTCAAAACAGGCAGGTCTTGGTAGAAGGCTTCTTTCAAAACAGTCGGGTCTTGGTAGAAGACTACTTTTTATACTAGTAGGAAATATGAGATTTTGTAGGGTTTTCAAACGTTTACAATTACTTACATACATTTTCATACTTATAGAAACTTTCATTCAAACAATTACAAGTCTTTTCTTTACAGTTTTACAAATCAAAGACACATAAATACTTATGAATTCACCAGCTTTATTGCTGATACTCGCTTTCATAATAACTTTTATTCTCAGGTCATAAATAGACAGGTACGACGACCAGGTTTTGTGAAGACGGAGCGGTCAAGACTCGTCTTTTATTTTGAGTATTCATTATGTTGTTTTATACTTTGAAAGAACACACTTGTAATTAAAATTATACAATTAATGCAATGGATGATGTTGTTGCTTGTTTAATACTTTGCATTGTTGTGATACTTTACATGACATCCTCCGCCCCAAACCGTTTCCGCCGTTCTCGGTTTTAGGGTGCGACAAAGAACGTCTGATTTTCCCATCGCCGCATTCCACATCCGTTTGTTAATGATATCGGCAGCCATAGACATATACTCTTTAGCAGCTGGCTCAAAAATGTCTTCGGCAACCTTGATCTGATGAAGGTTGAACTGATGAATATCCCATTTCCCAAACTGAAACAGATCTCTTTTGTCATATAAATGAATGCATCCATCTTTAAGCTTTATGACAACGGAGGCTGTAGTTTCATCAAAAACCCAGTAGAGCATGGACGAAAATGATCCATCTGGATAATTTTGAAGCACGGGAATCTGTTTTACTTGACTGGTAGCAGACCACATCACAGTTTGAAGAGGAAGATTAGTTTTGGGATCAAGTACACTTGGGTATTGATTGATGATTAACTTTGCAGTCTTCATTGAAGGAAAACCCTTCTTCACTTTATCCTCAAATTTTTTTTGAAATGTATTGCCTTGGGATCATGTGAAGGATTTGCAAAAGGAGCATTCGATAATTCTGTGAGATCAACCCTGGTCTAGGAATGGAAATCATGAAAGTTTTTATAAAACTCCGTGTTACCACTTTTGCGTCTCACGATCCACATATCTAGCATATCATGAAAGCCCCATGAGACAATTCCTAACCTATCACGATATACCTCTCTAAAACGTTTGTCTTCAAGGTCCGTAACAGTGATTTTGGGCAGATTTCCAGGAGCGTTTTGATCTTAGCTCCTTTTAAACAAAAGTTGTCTTTTCTCAGCAGATTTGGCCATTTTGGCATGTTTTAGAGCAACAAAATTTGGAGCTTGAGCTGGTTCCTCTTTAAAAACAGCCACAACTCGAGATGTTTAAACAGGTGGTGGCACAATAGGGGGAGCATGAGAAGGCTGATACATTCTTGACTCATCAACGGATGATTTGAACTTGTCTCCAACTTCCTCTTCCAAATTCTTCTTTAGATCAAAGTAGCTGGCAGTGAGGAGACCAAAGTGACTCTGAAGATCAGTGATCTGATTTGTCTTTAGAGTCTTTTCCTCTTCAAGATCAGCGACATGAATCTTTAGCTTGGTATTCTCAGTCATAAGATCAACTACCCGAATGTCAAGCTCAATATTTTTCTGATTAAGCACATTTATCTCCTTTTGAAGCCCAATAATAGTGGGATCATCTTCTCCTGAGTAGGCTTCCCCAATAGAAATTCCTTTAGCTCTGGGAGAAGGCACTGAGCTTTGTTCTTTAGCCAAATGCAGAGCAACCCTCATAGTGGCAGCATCATGATCTGGCCTAGGAGGAGAAAAATTTGTGGGTGCTGAAGAACCACCAACATCAAAGGTGGTGCTTGGTCCTTCATGAGATGGTCCAGATGAGTCAGCAGTAAGAACAGGTGTTGGATGATTGGAAGGCCTTGAGATAGATCATCAGAGATCAACACACCCGGTCTTGGATCAAGCCTTCTTCTTTTAACAGGAGGCGAGGAGGTCAGAGTTGTTGTAGGATCACTCTCAGGTGGCTCTGTGGTAAGAAAAACATTATTAAGGGGAGGAATCCCTGAAACTGTCTCCTTATGAATTGAATCGCCTGCCATCTGATTGGAGGTAGGAGGCATGATTTCGAGAATATCTTCAGTTTCCCGTATCTCCGTTGTTGGATGAGCAACATCATGGATACTGTCAAAGAACACGTCGAGGTTTTCATTGGACAAAAGATTTTCATTGCTTCCAAAATTCAAGGGAATATCATCCTTTTCATAGCCAGTAAGATCGAGATCCTTGAATGAATCATGAGCATCTTCAGTGTTTACAGATACAGTTTCCTTAGATCCCTCAATATAGTCACTTTGAACAGGCACATATGTCATATCATGTTCTTCTGCCACAGAGGCATTAGGAATAGTAGCTTCCTCTTCATGATCTGAAACAGTTATGATTTCATTTTTTGAAGATACCTGCTCTGAAGATACATGCTCAGAGGATATTTTTTCAGAAGACCCATGAGATCCAGATGCTTCATTCAGCTCAACAAACTTTCCAAATTTGACCAAGGGAAACTTTCCTTGAAAGACATCCTTTCCCTTGCGATCTTGTTTGATTAGTTCAATAGTGTGTGGACCAAGAGACTTCATATATAGGGTCTCTCCTTCTTTGGCCATCTCTGGGAATTACAAATCGACAAACACCTTAATAAACCTAGGATACATCAAGAATGTATCCCTAGTCTTCGCTTTGATGTTTACAGTTAATTCGTCCAGAATAAACCTTGAAAAGTTCAATTTTATTCCTTCAGCAAGCGTGGCAATAGCTCCTGTGTCTCTTAGAGAAACTTCATCCGCACCAATCCGTCTGCTAGATATATAGGTCACAAAGGTGTGAGCCAGGAATCTCCAGTAAGGCGGCAAGAGTTTCTTTATAGTTGGAGGAAAATCGCCTTCGTAGCCCATTTTGTTAAGAAATTTTTGGACTTCATCAACAACAATCTCAGCAGGGTAGGATGATTGATCATCAATTTGTAATGCATCTCTGATGGTTTGCTCTGTGATGATAATTTTGCATCCTTTCACCTTAGCCTCAATGGATACAGATCTGTCATTTCCTCGTTTCATCTTAGCATACATCCAAATTATTTAATGATTCCTTGATACACAACAGGGCTCACGGTGAGAGCAATGGACAAACAACACTCCTTTAGCCCATGAATCATTGATTTGAACTCTCCATGAGCAACAGGAGGTTCCGCCAGTAGAATTGCAAGATTATGACTATCAGCGAACTTGAGGCTTGCCATTTAAACTACATAAAACATGCCAAGTGAGAAAACAAAGTATTTAAATGATATAAAGTTTATGGTTTTCTCAATCAAAGAATTTAATTTTTGGCCTTAAAATAAAAAATCAACACTTTATTGACCAAAATAAGTTTATTGACAAAACAGGGTTTTCGGCCGTAAACAGCTCGGCCGTACACGGTTGGGCCGTAAACACCGACAATCGATTTCCTTCGATTAAGCCCTAAAAAACAAACGATTTGATGTAAAAATCACATATCACCGGTCGATTTTAGCATACCTACAAGAATCACGAGTCAATTTCACAAAAAAATTGAATTTTTTTTGAGAGGGAGAGAGGATTTTGAGGAGTTTACGGCCGTATTCTTGAAAATGAGGAGTGAAGTTTGTGATTTCGGATGTGAGCTCCTATTTTATACCTTGTTCAAATTTAGTTGTTATCCACACATTGCAAGATGAAGTCCAAATCCCAAAATTTTCAAAACTAAAACATTTTAAGAATAAATATTAAAATTAAAAAAAATTAAATAAAAAGTTTTCAAAGTTTAAAATTTTAAAAGAAATTAAAATTTAGAAATTAAAATAAAAATAAAATTAAGAGAAAAAATTTAAAATAAGATAAAACTAATGAAAATAAAAATAAAAATAAAAATTAAAAATAAAAATAAAAATAAAAATAAGAATGAAATTAAAAAATTAAGAATTAAAAATTTAAAAAAATAAAAATAAAAACAAACTTAATTCATCTCAACTAATACTGAACATAATTTTGTGATACTGGGATCTAAGTTATTAGACAGTCTGAATCCACATAGCGGTGCCTTTACCTTCATTTCTATGTCTGGTCGATCGCTGGTATTGTGGTCCACTTAAACTAAAGGATTTATGATAAAATTTAAGACAAGTTAATAGTGACAAGACATTAAATTCTGTGAACTTAGATACTTTTCCTAAAAGACCATTCAGCTGATGACGACCAACGATATTTTTGTCCACCTAAATCGAGCAGCGAGATCTTCAAACAACCTCTAAATGGTTTGATTTTAGTAGCACTAGAACGTGTTCCCCACTTCCCGATATACCTTGGTTATCAAGAACTTCCAAAGAGCTCCTTACTTCAGGTGAGTAAATAATTTTTAAGAAGGAAGTCAGATTTAGAAATGGGTGTGTATGTTGTGTCTGAAGTCGGATATATTTCAATCACGCAGAGGGGACAACATATGGCTAACTAGGATAGACGGATTGAGAGGTAGAATGTTGCATATGTTGTGTCCCAGGTTAGATCTTTCGATCACGCAGAGGGGACAACATATGGCTAACAGATATAGATAGATAAGAAGGTGTGTAGAGATAGAATTACATATGTTGCATTCCAGGTTGGATCTTCCGATCATGCAGAGGAGGTAACATATGACTGACAGAAAGAAAGCAAGAAAATAATTTCCTACAGACCTACTTTATCAGAACCCCCAGTTGCCCTATCAGAACCAGAATTAAGGACATAAGTTGGTACATCAAGGAAAATTGAGCCACAGTTCTAGATGCGTATTAATTTAATGTGTCCGCAGATTCCCATGTATATGTCTCTGATCAACCTATCCAAGCGTCGTATTGTCAGACTCAATGGAACTATGTAGGTTAAAGTTTGTCAGGTCTCTAAACTTCTCAAGTTCATCCAATCCTAGTCAAGTCCATTAAAAGATCCTTCATGTCTACCAATGCATCAAACATAGAGCACAGACTATTCGACTTAGTCACCTTACACAAATTCAGATTATCCGTTATCACATGATTATATCACCTCACAATAGACAAAACTAACAAAAACAAATAATTTTTATTTTCTGATTTTCTAATGTTTTTGGATTTTTAAGTATTTTCTGAAGAAATAAAACAGAAATAACACTATTTTTGGGTTTTTGGATTTTCTAATTTTTGTTTGATTTTTCTTTATTTCTCCCCCTAAATTTGTGCATGGATGAGAATGAAATTAAAATGTGCAAATTTAAACTAACCTTAAACAAAAAAATTAATCCTCAAAATGAATCATTTTCAAAAAACTCACAAGCACATCGAATCGAGCATTGTTAAAAGGCTTTGTGAATAGACCAGCCACATTGTTAGCAGTGGAGACCTGTTCCAGCCGAATGAGCGAACGCTCATAACAGTCTTTGATAAAATGAATTTTGATATCAATGTGCTTGGTTTTGGAATGCTGGACAGGATTTTTAGTAATCTGAATAGCAGCCTCATTATTGCAAAAGATAGGGGTTTCTAGATAGTTCAAACCGTAATCCAACAGCTGATGTTGGATCCATCTAACTTGAGAGCAACAAGAAGAGGCATCAACATATTCCGCTTCTGTTGTTGAGGTTGAGACGGTGTGTTGTTTCTTGCACTTCCACGACACTAGCCTGTCTCCAAGGAATTGACACTCTCCTGATGTAGATTTCCTATCAAGCTCGCAGCCTCCATAATTACTGTCAGCTTACGCATATAAATCGAATTCAGAATTTTTCGGGTACCAAACACCCAATTTTGGGCTGCCTTCGATATACCGAAAGATTCTTTTGACAACAATAAGATGTGAAAGTTTAAGATTAGCCTGATAATGTGCACATTGACAAACTACAAACATGATGTCTGGGCGGCTTGCAGTTAGATACATCAACGATCCGATCATCGATCTGTAGTACGTATGATCTACGGATTCGCCATCAGTATCTGGATTAAGCAGGGGTCTTTCGACCATTGGTGTCGATGCAGTTTTGCATCTTGAAACCCGAACTTCTCAAGTATATCCTCCACATACTTTGATTGATGGAGCAAGATTCCGATTGACTTCTGTTGGACCTGAAGCCCCAAAAACATGGTTATTTCCCCTAGCGAAATCTCAATCCTCTTTTTCATCAGGCCTTCGATCTCTTTACATAGTTGTGGACTGGTAGACCCGAAGATAATGTCGTCAACATAGATTTGGACAAGAATCTGATCATTACCCACATGCTTGATGAATAAATTTTGATTGATAGTGCCACGAGAGTATCCATGCTCGAGCAAGTGTTTTGTAAGACTCGCATACCACGCTCGAGGAGCTTGATGTAACCCATACAACGCCTTGTCTAACTTGTAGACATGATTAGGAAACTTCGAGTTAACAAACCCAGGGGGTTGATCAACATATATTTCTTCCTTCACCATGCCAAACAAGAAAGTTGTTTTAACATCTATCTAATAAACTGTGAAGTTCATGCAAGAAGCATATGCAAGGAAGATACGGATAGCCTCTAAGCGAGCTACTAAAGCATAAACCTCAGTGTAGTCAAGACCCTCGATCTGTCTAAACCCGCGAACCACCAATCTTGCCTTATTGCACACTATCACTCCGGAATCATCCGGCTTATTGCGGTATACCCAGCGTGTGTCAAGAGACTTTTTGCCCTTAGGTAATTCAACTAGTGTCCAAACGCTGAGTTTTTTAAATTGATTCAGATCTTCGTGCATTGCATGTACCCAACTAGGCTCATTTAAAACCATTTCAACATTCTTTGGCTCTATTTGAGAGATAAAGAAAGAATAAAGACATGTGTTTACATCTCTACTCTGACTTCTAGTTTTAACACCATCACCCAGCTGGCCAATGACATTCTCGATCGGATGGCCGCGTTGAATACGTGAGGGTATCTCCTGGGTGATGTCATTGAGGGAGACATGAATATTGTGAAGATTGATAACTCCATCATTTGCTGAACGTTCCACATCAGATGAACCTGTCTCATTAGATGGATCTGCTACATACTAACTAGTAATTTGTTTAGGAAAGAGTAGTTCCAAGAAAGTTGAAGTAACAGCGGAAACATTTCTAGAGATAAACTCTCTTTCAATAGGAATAAGAGGTGTAGCATCAGCATCTGGAGAATCATGTTGAGTGTGAGATTCTGGACTAGTAAGTGGAAAAAATGACTCCCCCATAGGAATTGAAGAGGATACTGGTGGATGTATGTAAACAACTTGTTCGTCTTCATCTTCAGGAGCAATCTTCGAACCAGAGGAAGAGCCAAATGTACCATCTGAATACATATTGAGCGATTTGAACAAAGATGTGTAATCAAACAGCTAATCAAGTCCCACTCTAGCATCCGTTTCATTTTCCTCTAACCAGCGCACGTTGAAGGATTCTACAATCTGCTTCGTCTTCTTGTTGTAAACCCTATATGCAGTGCGAGCAACATACCTTACAAAGTGACAATCATCGGCTTTGGCATTAAATTTTGGGTTGGACTCCAGGTGAAGAAGGGTGCAAGGGCAGCCTAATACACAAAAGTGACTGACTGAAGGCTTATGACCATAAAGAATTTCGTATGGAGTCTTCATCTGGGCTTTTTCGATCAAAACACGATTCTGAACGTAGCAAGCAGTGTTAATCGCCTCAACCCAAAAGATAACAGGTAACCTGGAGTCACAAAGCATCGTCCTTGCAGCGTCTTTCAAAGTTCGATTTCTCCGCTCAGCAACACCATTTTGTTGAGGTGTACGAAATAGCTGTATTGACACACAATTCCCTTTTTCTGCGCAAAAGTGATCAAGAACTGCATTCTTGAATTCTGTTCCATTATTAGTGCGAAGCGCCTTCACCCAGTTATTAGTTTGGTTCTCAATCATTACAATGAACTTCTTTATCAGATCAGGAATCCCAGCCTTGTTGGATAAGACGAAAACCCATGGAAAACGAGAGAAATCATCGATCACAACCATACAATACGAGTTTCTGTTGATGCTTCGGACATTGACCGAACCAAATAAGTCCATGTGCAACAATTGGAGCAACTAGGTGATTGAATTGACCTGTTTTGGCAGGTGTGGTTTTCTATGATGTTTTCCCTAAGCACATGACACACACTTCTCAAATGTTATAAACACTCTGACATGTATGCCACGTACCATCTCATTTTTAGCAAGACGATTTAGATTCTTAGCGTTCGCATGATTGAGTCATCGGTACCACAGCATAGCATTTTGTTCTGAGACCTTTGAAAAGAGGCAAGTGACTTGTTCAGGAATGTTACTATTCATGTCCATTATAAAAGCACTTCCATCCCACTTTGATTTTACAAGAATACACTCTTCCAGGATGACAATTCCTGGCTTGAGGATCATGCACTCTTTCTCAGTGAAATGCATTGAATATCCTTTGTCACAAATTTGATAAACACTCAACAAGCTATGTTTTAACTCGGGAGCAAAGTTGACATTCTCGAAACTTAGAACTCCATTTGTTACGGTTCCCCTCTGAGTGATTTTACCACCTTCTCCGCCCACAAAGGAAACATAACCCCCATTAAAAGATTGAATGTTGCTCAATTGGGAGATGTCTCCAGTCATGTGCCGGGAGCCGCCGCTGTCGCCATACCAAGGTCTGACGACATTCCTCCACAACTGTCCCTGCAAGATGAGCGAAATTATTTAGATTTGGGGACCCAGGTCATTACTTTCCTGGGTTGACCCTTCACATTGACAGATTTATCCTTTAAAACTTTCAACTTGGAATCATCATGTAAAACACTTTCAGAGGATGACGATGATTGGTTGGAAGTTTCTTAACAATCACAGGTGGTTTTCAAATAATTTTGTTTTCAGTTTGCATTGAGCATTTGGATTTTCTACCAGAAGTGGTTGAGGACCCAAAACCGCTCTTTGACAAAACCGATCTTGGCAGAGCCTTGTTCGATTTTGGCAAACTGTTTATGACTTTGTAATTAAAAACCTGTTTATTCTTTTGAAAAACTGCCTTTTTCTTATTTTGATCATTATTCCAATCATCATCTCGAGAACGAGTTCTTGAGGACTTTCTAGTTAAAGACCTTCCTCTAGACTCATTCTCTCTTCTTGGTGACAGATAATGCACAAAATCCCTATTTGGACAATTTCTAGCTATATGACCACCAGTACCACAATTGAATTCAAATCTTTTTATTGTTATTGAAACTGGTACTGGCTTTTTCAGATTTA
Source organism: Lactuca serriola (assembly GCF_051521515.1). Classification (NCBI taxonomy): domain Eukaryota; kingdom Viridiplantae; phylum Streptophyta; class Magnoliopsida; order Asterales; family Asteraceae; genus Lactuca; species Lactuca serriola. The sequence goes on along the minus strand of NC_136414.1, from coordinate 109,577,184 downwards.
TTTTCTTTAATGACACCCTTACTTGTACTACAAGAACATGTGCAAGAATCAGATTGTGCAATAAGTGAGGGTGCATCAGATTGTGTGACTTGTGGAGTCGGTGTGCTTGTCACTGAAACATCAGAATTATCAGGATTATCAAACAAATCATCAAATATGTCAAAAAAATTTAACTCAACATGATCCGATGCAGTATCATCAATTTTAACATTAGAAACATTAAAGTTTTCATTCAAAACAGAAACATCAGGTTTAGACATAGTTTTATTATCAGAAACATATCCTTCAGCTTCGTGCTTTGAATGATCTAACGATTGATCCACAGGGGAAGTAGAAAAATTAGTACTTTCAATATTAATAATTCCTCCTGAAACAAAACCAGTTGGTTTGCCATAAACCATGAATGGTTCGTTGGCAATCTCCTCTTCAGTCAAAGGGCGATACTGATAATTATGATTGAAAGGAGGAGGTACTTTATCGTATCCTAAACCCTTTTGCTGGTTATGTTTGAATTGCAGGCAATGGTCTATCATGTTGGCAACTACTTCGCTTGACACATCAAATTTTTTAAAATCAAAATTTGCAGTTTCAAATTTCCCTTTTAATGTGTCAAGCTCAGTACTCTACTTAGCAAGTTGTCTCTTGACATAGTCATAGTTTTCACATTTGTTGCTATAGTCTTCCTGAAGTCTTCTACAGTATTTGACTTTTGCTTGTAATTGGGACTTTAGGGGTTTTTGTCCTTTCTTGAGTTGATAACCCTCGTATTTTAGGTTCTCGACTTCCCTATGTAATGATTCTATGTCTTAACGAAGAATTTTAACATAATCAATACATGCTTGAGAACAAGAAGATAAACTTACCTGATTTTTCTTGGATTCGGAAGTAGAAGATACCATTAGTGCAAACTACAATTCCATCATCTTTTCTTCAGGATCAGCCTCAACATTCTTCACAGGGACATATCATCATTGATCTGGGACAAGTGAGCATTTTCAGGCCTTGAAATATTCAGAGCCTGAATCTGGTCCTCCCAATCAAAAGACTAAGCAGCCATTGCAGTCTCACTTTTGACAGCAGCACCTCCACGATTATTTCCGATAGCAACCATCGTTCTATCATTATTCACCCTTCTATCTGGTTTCGGGCACTCACGAGCAAAATGACCCGGCTCGTGACAATTGAAGCAGCGTAACTTTCCTTTGTTAAACCCTACCTTCTTGTCGGCATTCATTCCCCAGTTGTTTTTTCCTGTCTTCTTAGCAAACTGTTTTGCCTAGAACACTGCCGTAGCTATTTGCCACGTGATATCCATCTCTTCCACATCTTCTGGATGAATTTGATCTAGGCCAGCAAATGATAGTTGAGGTGGGAGCTCTCCAGCTACAAAGGCATTATAACAGTTGAGAAGTCCAGTGGCAAGAGCAAGATTTTCATCACTTTGCTTGGAGTTTGAGGAAGAAGCCATAATTGGTACATTGGAGGAGGAAACAACTTGTGGAGCAACAGATGACTGCCTTTGAGAGAGAGGCATGGATGACGCAGCAAGAAGAGATGTTGCTGATGGAGTAGGAAAAATTTGAGTCTGAGGTTGTTGAACAGCAAACGCTTAGCCTGGAGAGGATATGAATGATGAAAGAACATTGTTTGAAGAGATTCTGAGATTTGCAGACGAGTAGGAATTCACATGATTAGTCTCTCACTAGTTATCGTCAAGATCACAAGCTTTGATAATTGTCATTCTTTCAGCAAGAGTGACACGATTTAGATCTTTTGTCTTCTTAATGACAGCTACATTCATATCCCATGATTTTGGAAGTGCATTTAGTAGTTTTTTGTTTATCTCGGACTTAGTCAAGAAGATCCCAACTATATTCATCTCAGTAGTGAGTGTGGTAAATCGCAGTAGTTGAGCTTCTAGGGTTTCTCTAGGGATATAGTTGAACATGTTGAATTTCTGTCGTAGCATATCCTGGCGACTTTCTTTCATGTCTTCATTTCCCTCATAGACCTCGATCAAAGCTTCCCATAAAGCTTTGGCTGAAGTATATATTCTCTGAAACCTTGAGCTATATCAGGAAATAAAGCCATGGTCAGAGTAGGTAAAGCCCTTTCGTGTTCTTCAACTTTCTCAAAATCCTCATCAATATAATTTTCAACTGCTTTGTCAACTTGTTGTCCTACAATTGTGGTGGTAATTTTGACTAGACCTTTGGTAACGCTTCGCCAAACTTTGAATCCTTTCATCTTGATGTACTTTTGAATTCGATATTTCCATTCAGGAAACCCATCTGCAGATAACAATCTTGGAATACGCATGGTTGTTCCCATAACTGAATCCAGTTCGTGATGATGTGCTTGACTTTGAGAATCCACTTTTTTTAATTTTTTTATTTTAAGTTGAAAAGATTAAAAACAAAAAAAATATTGGTTTGCGGTCAAGGGTTTTTACGGCTATAAACGGAGTTTACGATCAACGGGGTTTACCGACAATGAAGATTCAGTGTTCACGGTCTATGAAGATTCTTGAGTTTATGGTTTAAAGTCAGTTCACGGTTATTGATGATCTTGAGTTTACGGCCATATATAGGGGTTTACGGCCATAAATACGTGGCTGTAAACTCACAGAAGTTGATGAAAAACTGAAATTCAAGCAGATTCAATCCCCTCTTGTCATGAAATCACCAAAAGCAATCTCGAACAATGATGAAAACAATATCCTTTGCCCGAAAACTTGATTGAGAGATGTTTTGACACCGTTTTTGCTTTGATACCAATTGTCAGATCCTGAAAACGGATCTTAACCAATGATCAAGCAATCAAGCAATCAATATAACAAGAATTGGAGTAGAAGAAGAATAAAATTAATCAAGCTTGCATACGTTTATATATCAAAAACATCTGGTATAGCTTGAATGCTCTTGGCCATGAACCCTAAACGTACAACAACTACAAATGACCTAGACAAGACCTATATATAGAAGACACTGACCATAAACAGGGTTTACAGCCGTAAACACTAGCCCTAGCCGTAAACACCTAAACACCCCCAAAATACATAAAATGACAAAATAAACCTTATACAAAGGAAAGCCTAGACCAAACCACAAACTGGACCCTTCATTATTTGTTCGGATCTATGGTCTATTGCCAACCAGATCTAGAAACCTTATGTGTTCACGATTCTATCGAAAATAAAGATCTAAGTTCACCCTATTCGGTGTATAGATCAAAATGGCAAGAACCCGAGGTGGAGTCCGGAACGCGAATGGAAACATGAATTAACAGCCTCAACCACAAGTGATTGAGTAAATACATGTTGTAGAAAATGCTCCAGAGCCAATCACGATGGCCGGAGTACAAGCGACGATCAAAATGATGTTGGATCGCCAAATGGAGGAGACTAGACGTTTACTACAGCATAATCGAGAGGAAGCTACAATACTGGTCAAACAGACCGAGCTGAATGATGGGCAGTCAGAATGAGGGAACTACAGTGGGACTGTTGGTCAAGCCAACCCACTGATAGTTAGACGAAACAACCAGGATGGAGGAAATGATGAATGTGGATGCAAGTACAAGGATTTCATGGCATCCAAACCATTGTGTCTATCTGGAAGCCTAACACCGGTGGAAGTCATGAACTGGATATCCGAGATGGAGACAATGTTTGAGAGTTGTGAGTGTACCAATAGACAAAAGACCTCTCTCGTGATTCCTCTATTAAAATCTAGAGTACTAAGCTGGTGGCAGCTACTAGCTGATTCAATGCCCAAGGGTGAAGCGAGCAAGATGTCCTGGGAGTATTTTCTAGTGCAACTGAAGATGCAATACTGCTCCGAGCAGGATCTTCTAGAAATAAACAATGAGTTCCAGAATCTGAAGAAGGGAAGAATAAGTGTCGCTGAATACGCTTCAAGTTTTACAGAGAAAATGAAGCTTGTTCCGTACCTAGTTTCAACCGAACTCTCCAATGTTAAAAAGTTTGACTATGGATTACCAGCAGAATTTGGTCTGATGGTCAATCAAGCAACCGCTCTGAAAGCCGCCATCTGGGCTGTTAAGAATGTGGAGAACCAAATATGAGAGAAGGGTCTGGAGAAAGCGGAGGTTGGTGAGAAAAAGGAAAATTGATGGTTCTTCAAATTTCAGCAAGAAGAGCAAGTTCTGAAAATCTGGTACGAAGAAGTCTGGAGGAGGTGAAGCCAAATGGTGAGACAAGTGAAAGAAGAAGCACCATGGAAAATATGATGGATGGGTCACTTGCTTTATGTGTGGAAAGCCTGGGCACTATGCCAATGAGTGCACATTCAATAAGAAGGTATGTTATGATTGCAACGAAGAAGGGCACATTTCGAGGGACTACCCAAAGAAGAAGGAGGCAGGAAGCCCAACATTCCTCCAAAGCCGAAGGCAAGAGCCTTCCAGGTGACGCTCGAGGCTGCAAAGGAGGCAACAAATGTCGCTTTAGGTACCTTTCTTGTAAATGGTTTGCCTGCCATTATACTGTTTGATTCCGGAGCAAACTACTCCTTTGTGTCACATAAGTTTGGTGGGAAACTTGCATTGCCCGTAGAAAAACTTGATAATGCCCTGATTGTAGAAGTTTTCTGTGGCGAGTTCGTACCTATTAGTAATCGTATTAAGAATATAGTCATTGACTTAAACGGAAACGAATTCCATGAAGAGCTGTTAACCATAGAATTGAACGGTTTCGTCATCATTCTGGGGATGAATTGGCTCAGTGCCAATGATGCCGAGATACTATGCCGAAAGAAGATAGTAAGAGTAAACCCACCCGGAAAAGAGTCATTCATGGTGTACGGGGACAAACGCAGAGTGAATTCTGGAATCATCTCCGCGATGAAAGCCAGGAAATGTTTGTCCAAGGGATGCACATCATATTTGGCATTCGTAATTGATGCGAAGAAGGAGAAAAAGGAGGTGTAGAGTATACCAGTGGTGTGTGATTATCCAAAAGACTTTCCCGAAGATCTTCCTAGATTACCGCCTGATAGATAAGTAGAGTTCCAAATACACTTGTTACCAGGGATGCCACCAATAGCAAAATCATTGTACCGACTAGCACCGACGGAGATGAAGGAGCTCATGACACAACTTCAGGAGTTGTTGGACAACGGTTTCATTCAACCTAGTTCATCACCCTGGGAGCTCCGATATTCGTGAAGAAGAAAGACGGAAGAATGAGAATGTGTATAGATTATATAGAGCTGAACAAGGCAACGGTAAAGAACAGGTACCCATTGCCGAGGATTGATGACCTATTCAATCGGCTGCAAGGTTCGAGCTATTTCTCAAAGATCGATCTTAGGTCAGGATATCATCAACTAAAGGTAAGACAGCATGATATTGAGAAGACTGCATTCTGAACAAGATATGGACACTACGAGTTCTTGGTTATGTCATTTGGACTAACCAATGCTCCAGCAGCATTCATGGATTTGATGAATAGGGTTTGTAAACCATTTATCGATAAATCTGTGATAGTGTTCATAGATGACATTCTCATCTACTCGAAAATCCAGGAGGAGCATGGAAATCATGTACCAGAAGTGTTGGAAGTTTTGAAGAGGGAGAAACTTTATGCAAAGTTCTCCGAATGCATTTCTTGGATCTGAGAAGTCCAATTCTTGGGTCATGTGGTTAACCAAGAAGGGATAATGATTGACCCAACAAAGATCGAAGTTATGATGAAGTGGGAACAACCGAAAAGTCGCACGAAGATTCAAAGATTTTTGGGATTAGCTAGATATTACCGAAGGTTTATCCAAGGCTTTTCTTCGATAGCTACTCTTTTGACAGCTTTGACCCACAAAGAAGCTATTTATACTTGGAGTGAGAAGCACGAAGAAGCATTCGAGAAGCTAAAAAAGAAGTTATGTGATGCATCGATTCTTTCTCTACCCGATGGAGTTGAAGACTTCGCGATCTATAGCGACGCATCTGGAGTCGGGTTGGGTTGTGTTCTGACCCAAAGAGAAAAGGTGATAGCATACGCATCTCAAAAATTGAAGGAACATGAAAAGAACTACCCCACTCATGATCTGGAGTTGGCAACTGTAGTTTTTGCCTTGAAGATATGGAGTCATTACCTCTATGGCACGAAGTGCAAACTTTTCACTGATCATAAGAGTCTCCAGTATCTCTTTAATTAGAAGGAATTGAATATGAGACAACGACACTAGCTAGAGTTACTCAAGGACTATGACTATGAGATACATTACCACCCCGGTAAAGAGAATGTTGTCGCTGATGCTCTCAGTCAAAAATTCAACCTTGAGTGAAAAAGGACAAGAGTGTTGAGAATAGAAGTTGTCTCGACGATTGTGGAAAGTATAATGAAAGCTCAAGAAGAAGCTTCAGAGAAGAATGACCGAAAGGAAGAGCATTTGGGAAAAACGTTAGTTTTAGGTACAAATAGTCAGGGACTGAAGGTATTCCAAGATCGGATTTGGGTACCTAAGACAGGAATAAGAAATCTTCTGATGGAAGAAGCTCACAAGACCATGTACTAATTTCATCCCGGCAGCACAAAAGTATATAGGGACCTATAAACCTAATACTGGTGGCCGATGATGAATCTCGATGTTGCAAAGTATGTGGCCGTATGGGAGTTTAGAACCTTTACTTCTACCCATGGGTAAATGGGAAGACATCACCATGGATTTTGTGACTAAACTGCCCAGGACGAAGAACGGTCACGACATGATTTGGGTAGTCGTGGATCGTTTCACCAAGAGTGCACAATTAATAGATGTCGTAGAGAGGTGGTCTACGGATAAACTTGAAAATGCTTACGTGAAGGAAGTGGCAACACTTCACGGTGTTCCTCTGACGATTGTATCGGATCATGATAGTCGTTTCACGTCGAGGTTTTGGAGAACTCTACAATAGGAATTAGGTACGGAGTTGTGTTTGAGTACAGCTTACCATCCACAGACTGATGGTTAGAGCGAAAGAATGATTCAAACACTGGAAGATATGCTCAGAGCATGTAACCTGGAGTTCCAAGGAAACTGGGATGAGCACTTACCTCTGGTAGAATTTTCCTACAACAATAGTTTCCACTCGAGCATCAAGATGACACCTTATGAAGCTTTGTATGGACATAAGTATCGTACACCATCTTGTTGGCTTGAGGCTGTAGAAAAGCAGTTTATGGGCCTCGAGATAGTCCATGAGACTGCTGAAAAGTTGACAGTAATCAGGGAGAGGATATTAGCAGCTCGGGATAGTCAGAAGAGCTATGCTCATCAGATGAGACGACCGATGACATTCGAAGTTGGGGATTTGCTTTTGCTTAAAGTCTCACCATGGAAGGGACTTATAAGATTTGGGAAACGAGGAAAGTTGATTCCAATGTTTATTGGACCATTCAAAGTTCTTCAGAGAATTGGGAACCAAGCTTACATGCTCGAATTACCCGAAGAACTAGATGATATTCATAACACCTTCCACGTGTGTTATTTGAGGAAGTTCATGGCAGAAGTTCCCAACATAATTCCAATCTCAGAGTTAAGAATGGATGAGAATAAGAGGCTAATCAAAGAGCCCGAGGCAATCGCTGACCGTAAGACTAAGAAGTTACAACCCAAGATGGTCGATTTAGTGCTAGTCCGTTGGAAACATTCGAATGGTCTGAATCTCACCTGGGAGACAGAGAGTGACATGATGAGTCGCTATCCATGTCAAAAACGGAGCTCGTATGCGAGAGTTATGATATTTCTAATTCGGGAGGCTGATGTGCGAGTTTAGGTGACATGGCGCGATCATAGCCGTTGCTTCCTCCCTAAGGCTAGCCACCAGATCGTGACACCTGGCCTGGAACTCGACGAGTTGGAGGACAACTCGACAAGTTTTGGTGATTTCCAGCCTATAAATAGAGGTGTCAGGCATTGCCAATTCTTCACACCTCTCAAGCCTTCTTTCTCTGTCTAGAACCCCTCTCTAACTCTCCTTAAGGCCCCTAAAGTCTAGGAAAACCCCCTAGCACCCGAAGGAAGCCTGATGCTCCCGAAGGCTCCAAGAAAATAGCTTTTTGGTTTAGAAATGCTACTCCAACAAAGCCTGGTTTTTAATAAAAACTCGCAGCAAGTGAGATACGCATACCATACTTTAAATATAGCGTATATTTAAATATAATATTGTCATTATGAACCTATAAATAAGATTTATTTGTGATTCAAAGTCGTTATACTGATTGATCTACTTACGGGAATGATGTATAGGTTGTGATTTAGTGAGGTGTTTAAAGTGGGATTTCCAAACAGTATACTTCGTATACCAAACGGACCCTACCTCCAATATAATCCTACCTGGTTGTTCCTTACTTGATAGATCATGAAAGTAGACTTTGAGTTAATGATGAATCTAGACTAATAATTAGTCGCAATGAATATTAGATTAAAATCTAGTGATAATGATACTAGGTTTCGTCGAAAGAAAATAAACTAATAGAAGCAAAGCACTGTCTGTCACACCCCCAAACCAGGCGGCGGAAATGTTCGGGGGCTGTCGTGACTCAATTGAATACCATAACATTGTATATATATGAAACGTAACAACATTCGTCACCATGCATTAATATAGTACAACCACTAAAGTTTACATGAAATACATTGTTTAAACGTTACATTCCCAAAATAAATTGTTCAATTCGTACATAAATAAACTGCAAGCCATCACTGAATATGATTTCCTTTGATTCACTGGTTCCCTGAGAATACAAGTATTTTGAAAAACGTCAACATATGAAATGTTGGTGAGTTCATAAGTAGTATTTGAAGAAAAACAATGTTTCGTATCGTTTGAAATCACAAAAAATTTGATATTTTCTGAAAAGTAAAGCTTTTGAAAACGTTTGTGAAGATCCATAGGTATGCTTGTTTGTTTCTATACTTGTAAAAGTTTGTTCATTGAAGTTGTATGCATTTTGAATCTGTATATATTGAAAACCCTAGGAAAACCCGATGTTTTCCTAATTCCTTGAATTCCATGAAGTTACGTTGAAATCATTGTATAGCGTAAAGTTATCAATACCAGGCGACGTTGGATTTTTTGAGCATGATTAATTGCTACAAACACGCGTTACACAAACGACTAGTCTATAACTATACTAACGATCCCGTAGGCGTCATCCGTACTAATCATGTTATCCAACCGCCCTGACTACGTGTAGTCCCACATCCGAAGAGAAAGAGGGCACGAAGACCTCGATGACTCCATTAACCGGTTGGGGATAAAAATGTACGAGGGGTCCCAGACCCGCCTCGCATGAAATGTAGACTTTACTAGCAATACCAAAGGACCCTTGGGGACCAGTAGTATACAAGCCATTGAAAGTCCTTTTACGTTGTGTTAGATCGGTAAAACCCAACACTTCGTAAGATAGAGGTCTTCGGGCCTTAAGATCAGGTCATTGGGCTAGCTAGGCTCAACGAACAAGATTTTACACTTTTGGGGCCCAAAGATGGTGCGTAGACGTCTGTGCACACTCGCATGTATATTGAATTCCCAAACGTTACTTGTATGAATCGTAGTGTCGTAGTGTCATAGTGTCGTAGTGTTAGTAGTTTCGGATTTTTATTGGTTCGAGACCGAACCAATTCGTTTAACAACGACTTTTGGTATTGTAATGTATTGTATTTCGTCAATAGTCGCGGTGCCATTATTGGATCAATTCACGTGTATTGAATTAGCCTTGAAAGTTTTCTATTTTCAACCCCTCATTGTTTGTAAAATTTACTTTTTCAACCCTTTAATTAAATACTTTCCGGTTTGGTCCTTAAATCAATTTTCTTGACATTTTAACACCAAAAATTATTGAAATTAATATTTTTCAGCATATTTTTCATAGAAAACAGTTTAAGTCCCTGAAATTTCAGTTTTCTCGTTTATAACCCTTCTTTTTCGCAATTTTGACAATTTTGGCCCAATTTGTAAAATTTTTGCAACTTTGGTCCTTTTTAAATTTAAAAAGCATTTTAAACCTTTGAAAAGGACTTCGAACACTTATAGTCCACTGTTTTACAGAAAAACACAGTTTTGGCCCTCCAAAACAGAAAATCTCGCATAATGGGCCTCATTGGGCCGAAAATGTCATTTTTAGCCCATTAAGCTTGAAGTTTATGTTTTTAATCCTCTAAATGAGTATATTTCTAGAAATTGTCTTATTGAAACTGTTTTGACACACCTCATCCATCAGAATTCGTGATATGTCAATTTGGGCCCTTAATTTTGTGTTTTTCACATTTTAGGTCCAAAAATTTGTGTTTTTAGCCCAAAGAAATTGTTACTAAACCATTTAGCCATTTTTCTAGAAATACTTTGTATGTAGAAATATTTTTGATGCTAAAATCATTTAACATAAGGTATATCTCGGTTTTGAGGGGTTTTATGGCTAGATCCAACATTATAACACACAAAAGCATACATATAAGCATGGAAATCATACAAGGCATACAAAACACATATAGATCTACACTTTCACTTGTATTCCCCCCCCCCCACAAAACTCATAAAAACAGAAAATAGGGGGTATGAAGCTCACATTGGGTGTGGTTTCGGTTTTGAAGAGAAAATGGAAGAAAAATGGAGTGATTTTCGGCCTTAGCACCTTTCCTTGGTAGATCTCGAGTTTGGTGACTTCTAAGGTGCATGATCACAAGTTGGAATAGATTTAGAAGAGGTTTTTGATGGAATGAAATAGCTAAATCATGAATATAAGTAAATACTTACCTAAGATGATGATTAGCTTGAAAGATCCTCTTGAAAGCTTCTTAGAATCTCGAAATTATGGAGGGGAAAGGAGAGAGTTTCTTGAGTGTTCTTGAGAGAGTTTGTGAAATGTGTGTGTGTTTGAGATGTGGCCGAGAGTGAGAGAGAGGAGAGAATAGAAGTGATTTTGAAGTGATATGTGCTTGGAAGTATGAGTTCCATGCATAGATACCCTTTGGTTAATAATGAGGTGGCATCCAAAGTCAACTTCTCCTCTTTTCTTCTTGGATTTGGGCCTTGGGCCGAGAATGTGAAAGGAAAAAGGAAAAATTTGGGCCTTTGTCCCTAAGCCCAATATTAGAGTTAATCTTGGGTATGTTTTAAGTCTAAAAGGATGTGGTAGGATTTTTATATTTTTATTGGACTAGTTTAGGTTATTCATGTATTAAAGCTTTTACTTCATTCCATTCTAGGCCCAACATGGCCCAAAATGTTGAAATAAATTAGTGTGGATCCATTTAGAGCCCAATTAGGGTTCTAAGCCCATGATAGTCTAATTGGAAGCTTATTGGTCCATTTGGATCCAATAGGGAAGTCCTAGTCCAAAATGGACTTAAACAAGGGCTTCTAGGGTCTCCAATCGTTTGATGACTATTTGTTGTACTTGCATGATGTATTTGATTGAAGTTTTTGAAGTCATAATCATAGGTGTTACACATGTTCTTAAGTTTTTGATTCACATTAGCTTGAGTGTATAGATTACATGACACAAAATTTTCAGTTGTGACACTGTCTGAGTTCGGAATCACCGCCTTAATAAGTGAGTGCATAGTTACTTTCATCTTACACATAGATATGAAGTATTTTATATAAATTACATGCTATGTATGCATATTTTCTGTATACTTGTTGTCTACGTTGGATGAAAGATTTTATACATGTTTTAAATAATTTAAACTGTATATGTATTTTATATCTACAAAATATGTTGGGTAACATGGGTTGATATAATAGTTGGGTGTGATGAAATAAAATGATGAGAGGCCTCGATGTTGACGATGTTTCCAGTCATCTAGCAGAGTATAGATGACGGCCATAGACTTTTCTAGACAGTCCAGTGGAATGCTAGCAGGCTCGCAACCTGTAGGTGTTTGTGAACGATGTGTTCACCGGTGTACTCCACCCCCCTCATGGCTTCCATAAGGAAATTTATTGCTGAGGAATCCCCTTAGCAGTAGTGTCCATCCCGATGATCATTCTTAGGGTAGGTCCCTTATGATAGTTGTTTTAGGGACATAAAGTGAGGATAACGGGAACAGGTAATCGGGTTATTGTTGGTTGATTAAATTAATAAACTTATTTATTGTGGGTTGAAAACCCTATGTGCTCACCAGGCTCCCAAGCCTGACCCACTCAGTTTCTTGTATTACAGGTAGTGACACTGGAGCATAGACGTGATGTTTTGGATGAAGGATTACAAATTATAGACATGTAGATATGAATAAATGTTTTAAGGCTTATATTGTACTGTTTATGCTTTTGATCTGTATCGAACGTGACATCCAGAGGTTTTTAATGAAATACATTTCTTCGAAAATGCTTTGATAAATCTTTATCGTAATTTATTTTGGGAAGAAATTCCGCAACACTTATATTTAAAATGTTACTCTAATTTTCGAACAAAGCAAAAACAAAATCGGTCTTTTCTGGCCGTGAAAATGGGAATGTCACACGTTGTGAAAAAGGGAGTTGTTCCATCCAAGAAAGAAAAGCCAAGACCGTAGAATCTTCTGCTGCATCTCATCAATCTCCTTCCAAGGCTTTGACTCTATGGTGAATGTTATTGATGACACTGAACCCGAGCCTTTGGTTTCAAGAGATATTTTTAGGAGAAAGAAACTTAAGTTGACCCCATAGGCTCACTCTCTAAAACCAAACTCACAACTCAGATACAGAAAGTGTATCTGTTTTATCTCATCATGGAGACACACCCCCAATTGGATCCCAAGTAGACCCAATTGTGACGAGTTGCCCTAAGGTCTCTAGGGCATCACACTTGCACATATTTGAACCTGAGGAGTTGTGCTCCATTTTACCTCGTGTCACACAAATACTCGATACACCAGTTGCACTGCAGGGCACTTCTTTCTTAGCCCTTGTCGGAACTCAGCCGAGGAAAAACTTGACTTTAGGTTAAGGAGACCAAGGAAGCTCAGGAAATCCTATTCCATTGACATCATGAACAAGTGGTCTAGGCATGGGGAGCACAAATGTGCAAGGAACCATGAATGCGAGGGACACCTCAGTGAGACAAGGATTTGATGGTTACAACTCTGATGATTCTTTGACTCGATTTTGTCCATATACCGAATCCGGAATAAAAAAATTTGAAGCTTTTAAGAGAGCAGTGTAAGCGAGAAAGATGCAACAAGTCCAACGACAACAATAGAAGGAGGAAGCCATTTAGACTGTAGCGAAGTATTGGGCCGACTCTTTCAACAATGCCAAAACGGTTCACGACATTCTTACCATACAAAAATGGATGTCTACCATGGAGGCAACTGTTCAAAATGCTCATCAAATGGAAAACATTATTCGCACTGCTAAACCACCCCCCCCCCCCCAATGAAGAAGATCATGACTCCAATGGCAATGGTACTACAATTAAAATAAGTTCTGCTCCCATGTCCAGTCTAGATAATGATACTTTTAAGGATGTTCAACAAAGACTTCCCTTAGATGTTTTTATCATGGTAGTTGATGACGAGGAATCGAGTGGATCTCAACACTCCACCTCCAAACTAAAATAAAAAGAGAAGAAAGAGATTGTGTTGTACATGAAGGAGTTCCATAGTCTTCAAAACAAAATCGACCAAATCTTGGCTGCAGTCTCCACCAATCAACCGTAGAACACTGAACTTGCCCCCGTACAGTCGCTCGTTGATCGATTTGAATGACTGGAAACAAGGGAGAGAATGGTTGTAGATTGAATGATTATCGGGATTGAAATGGGTATAAGGGAACTGGACAATAGAAGAACCATAGATCATAAGGAGTTCATTTCAACAGCTAAAAAATTGATCAATTAGATAATTTAACTGAAGAATGACTTCAATCAAGCTCTTGACAAACAAACAAGTCACTCCAAATAACTTGTTGAAGAAACCCATACCGCATACGAATCAGGTCTTGCAGTTCTCCAAAACACAATCAACAGTTTACAGTAATCACTCAGTACAAAATCGAGTGTTGATGAAATTCGCCATCTTACAAAGGAGATTTATCAATTACTCTTCAACAAAGAAATCCCGAGCAATCTTCAATTTTGTGAGCAGGTGAAATCTCAATTTAATGAAACCTTTCAAAAGATCGATGGGCTCAAGCAATGGTTTGAGGAGCAACAGGAGGCTACTTCCTCAAAATGGGGAAGTGAAGGCACTCCAAGAAGATAACAAGAATAAAACCCTTCACAATCAAAGACCCTTTTGGTTCATCAACATGAATCCATGCAAGAATTCAACATCCTCCTACCAAAGAGAACAACAAACCACTAACTCCACGGTCTTCACTACAACCATCTCGACAACAAACTCCGCTGCAACAAGATCCTCAATATAATCCTTAACAACAGGCTCCTCCTCAATTCAACAATTTGGACCCGGAAATGTCCTTTGATCACTCCAATGACTCCCCAAACACTCTTCAAAGGAAACGTGACTGGAGGGCTGCAAAGTTTGGTACTCAAATCTGGAGGGCATATGGATCTGATACAAAAATGGACGAGTCATTAATCAACTCTTGGGTAAATCCTACCAGCAGGCTTCTTGATGATGATTACACGCTAATCCTAAAATATATTGAACCTCCATCAAATGGTTACTGGGACATACCCGTCTCTACAAAATCCAAATTTTTCCCAGTATTTCAACCATTTGATCTCAGCCTTCTGGATGATCAAATACTTCTATAACAACCTGATATTTTTCAAGCCAATGTAACGATCTAAAGTCAAGTATTGTAACCTATTTTTGAAATAATAAGAATAGCGTAAAAAATGAAATGCTCAAAAATCTCAATTGGGATATATAAAGTGATAGATATTGTAACAAGGTTTTCAGAAATATAAAGAACAATAAAATCCGAGTTATAACGAAGAAGTTATGACCAATCGAAGATCCGCAACAAAACCGGTAAAACACTGTTAAACATAAAACACAAAATTTCAATAAAATACGCTTTAGCCTTAGGTATCTATATGAAATTCGTAGATATCATTAAACCATGAACGTACATAAAAAGAACGTCCAAATCTAACTTCGTATGAGGAAGCTATGATTTTTGTAAGTTTCAGATATTGCAGTAGACAACTAAAAACTCGAAATAGAGATCGAGCGACTTTTAGCCGACACAACCTAAACAAGAATCGATGATCTCGACAATAGTAGTACAATGGTAGAAAGACAGACGAAAACGGACATCGGATAAAGAAGTTACGAATTTTTAACGGACTTTTCCAGTCCTGGCCTGTTAAAAATAGAATATTAAAAAGAAAATTCAAAATTAGCGGATGGAGTCTAAACGAAAGTTGTAGAGCATAATATCGCCTACGTGTGGATATAAAAGACGTCAAAATCGGAATTCGTATGCGAGAGATATGAATTTGTGAAGTTCGGGACACGAATTCCCACACTATCAGAGGACTCACGACGTGAGCCTGAAGCTCATGACGTGAGCTAGTGATGGATAGGATCCAGATTCGGGCTGTCAGGAGTCGATTCAACAGATGGATAAGATCCAACTCACGAAGTAATCCACTCCATGCTCACGATGTGAGCTCCAAAATTACTCCGTATAAATAGAAACCGAAGTTCCTAGGTTTAGGCTGCTCAACTCTACTTCCCTTTCTACTTTTACTCTGTGTTAAGCATCCGAAGACTACCTCGATGCCCTGGTTTTATATCCAAGCTCTGATGGAAGTTCGAAAGCCCGAGATTTCCGAGAAATCGACTTCTTTCCGGTTGAAGTGCTGGCTAAGCAAAGTATCGTTTTCATCAACTCGTCACTTCTACCAGGTGAGTTCATATCCCTAACTTATCTTTTGAAAGATTTAAAATGCTTTGATGGGGGGGGGGATACAAGTAGAAAAAATTATAGTTATCGAATCAATCACATGTAATTTATAACTATCAAAACAAGTGGATCTCTTATACTTCAAATTGTGTTATGAAACAAACTAGTTCAAAACATTTTACAAACTAACATCAATTCATCTATAACCATTCAAATGGTTAAAACTCTTTTACATGCTAAACTCTTTTATCAAACTCTTTTAAGCTTATATATTGTCAAAAATCATGTCTATGTAGATATAGTTATATAAAAGAGGTTGAAAGGGCTTAGGACTGATAACTCACTTTATTTCTTGTTCCTTGTTTGGTTGTGGACTTTGGGTTTCGGTTATTTGTCTGAGGGTCGTTTGAATCTTAGTTATATATTTAGTATATGTGTATAGATATAAAAGTTCTTACATCAGTTCAACACCTTTGGTTAGCAAAAGTGTATAAACATACTCTGTCATTCAAACAACATTACTAGTAAACTATAATAGGTATAGTTTTGAGAACCACTCTCATTGTACTCCCAATTGAATTCTTACCAATATGTTCATCTTTGTAAACTTTCATTTGAAAGATGCCTCCACGTTGATCAATGAGACGTAATCCTCCAATAACTCCAACTAAACCACCACCACGTCCTCCACAATACAATTCAGTAGCTATCCAAGCTGCAGTGGTTGCGGCTGTTTCGACAGCCTTAGCTAAATTTAGTGCTAGTGGTACTAGTAGGAGTGGAATAACCGTGCATTCCACTTAACATGATGCTCCAGTGCGTTCTAAAGAGTGCTCATATAAGGACTTCACCAGCTGCAAGCCCAGGTCCTTTAACGGGACTAGCAGAATCATTGCTCTCTTGCAATGGTTTGAGAAAACGGAATCGATTTTTGAGATCTGTTCCTCTCTGGAAGGAAGCAAAGTTAAATTTGTTGTCTGCACCTTCGCGGACAGAGCACTGACATGGTGGAATAGCCATGTCAAGTCACTAACTCTAATAGTGGCAAATGATATAGGCTAGGAAGCTCTGAAGGAGCTAATAATCGAGGAATACTGCCCGAGGGGCAAGGTTCAAAAGCTTGAACAGGAACTCCGGAGCCTAACCATGAAGGGCTCTGACATAGTGGCCTACACTGCTAGGTTCAGCGATCTTGTGGCACTATGTCTGGGAATGGTCCCTACTGAGGGAAAGAAAGTCGAGAGGTATATCTTGGGGTTGGTGCCTCCATTTCAGGGGAATGTCTTAATTTCAGACCCCACTACCTTCGACAGTGCCAAGCAACTGGCACAAGTGCTCATCGATCATGGAGTACGCACCCCAACTACAACAACAACCCTGGCCATTCCAGAACCCTACAAGGCTATCGCACCCCCAAACCAAAATGGTGGAAACATTTGGGGGCAGAGGACGTCATGCTCAATATCACAACAATTGTACAATAGTAATCAAAGCAACAACAACCATTTCATTGATAACATGTAGTTTACGTTGTAATTGTTTTACATAAGTTTAACTTTCGAAAGTAAACTAGAAAACTAAGACTTCGCACTATGATGCTCCAGATTCTCGAAAACCTCTATGCATACTTGACTTACTAACTTCCTGAGAATACAAGTAGTTTGAAAGAGTATCAGCATTAAAGTTGGTGAGTGCATAAGTATTTTTGTTGTAAAAGAGATATGTCCGTTTGTTCTTTGGAAAAATGAAATGTTGCCTTAGAGTCTTAAGACCAATTTATATTCGTCTTTCTCATGTTATTAAGGAATGCTTCAAAATTCGAAAGACTAGTAAGCAAAATACGTTCCTGGTGCAATTTCTCGGTGTGTACCTATTAGTAAAGTTTTTATATCGAACGGATCCACTACGTGTTTACTAAGATGCTATTTTCATAAGTAAATCTGCATACTTAAAATAGTATATGTCGTTTTGTACGTGTATACAACCCCTTTTGTGTGGTTCTTAAGTCTCTAATGTTTCCAGAAAATCCTATAGTTTCCATAAGGTGTGTTATAGCCTTTATTGAACCAAGGCCGAAATATGTAAGTATAAGCACCATACTTAGTTTACAAGTGTGTAGTTTTGCTATTAAGAAAACTAGTTTGAAGATGTCCTCACATTGCTAGTGATGACGCTTAACCTGGTAGATTCTGTATTTTCAAAAGGATAGTTTTTAGTCTTTAATGTATTAAGACTCCACTTTTGTAAGTAAAATTCCCGTACTTAAAATAGTATACGTGGTTTTAAATGTGCATAAAACTACTTTTGGTGTGTGCGTATGTGTGTGTGTGTGTGTGGTTCTTAAGTCTCTGTAAACTTTATGTTTTGTTAATACCCCATGTGAGTTGTTATAACTGATGGGTTTTAGGCATAAGAACAATCCTATGTGCTCATACAAACCCTAATGCTTGGATCTGGGTTTCTCTATTGTACATGCTTTGAATCCAAGACTAATAAACTTAGATCTAACATATTATGAACTGAATTAGGGTTTAGAGAAGTACCTTTGACTGTTATATAGCAATAACAATCAATTCCTTGCTTGGATTGGCTTCAAAAGCTTAGTGCCTCAAGTGTTGCACCTCTAATGGAGTCACAAACACCTTATGCAACTTGGATGAAGAGGAGAAGAAGAAAGGCTTCCCAAAAACGACTAGAAACCCTAGAGAATCAATTTTCCACGTTTTTGGAGCCTAAGGGGTCCTTTATATACTTGTGTGGGCTGCTACGGTTTCAGTCAAAACCCTAATGGACAACTTAAACCCTAAGCAGCCCATGGAACCTTCTGGATAAGGCCATGGAAGAAAATATGATGGGCTTCCATCATAATTTCATTCACCCCTTGTTCCTTTAGCATTCCTTAGCCCAATAACTCAATTATCCAATAATTGCAGTCTAGTCCCCTAAATTTAATTAATCTCTTTTAGCCACAAAATTAATTATCAATTAATTCTTGACTAATATTAATTAAACAATATGATTTCTCCTTTAATATATTATTCTCATAATATATTAATAAATCATATTGCAACCTTTCTATCCTTAAATCATCCTACATATTGCTATGGTGAAGGCAACCCAAAAGGACCATGCTCATAATCGGGTCAAGTACATACCTTAATAGTTATGGACTTAGACACTAATCCAACAGTCTCGCACTTGGATAAGTCTAATAACTATTTTCCGTACGACTTTAGAACCTGATCAGCAATCATAGCTTTCAAAAGCCGCTGTCAACTCTGATCTTATCAGATAGTGTGTCCTCTAGATAAGGGATCATGTATTCCTCCATTCTCAAGATATCGTATAGACATAAGACATGAATTTTAATCATTCTCTCTATACTGTTTCCCGACTTCTAATTTATGACGACTGATAACAGACTACAATTAAACACATCAACTTAGTCCCGGCTTGGCCAAGCGCTTAGGTGTCATCACTAAATCATCGAGAGGCCCACAAATATCGCTTTTATCCCACTTTGGATAAAAGGAATGGATAAACTTCGACTCAAATGCTCGCTTGCATTTACTGATCGAATTACACACAACAATAAGTTTTATAACACCAAGTTACTGGTGCGTTTACTTATTATCAATGTGCAACCGACCAACAAATAACAACTCACATGTCTCGGTTTCAAGAATATACAATATTATCGTCTCACTAATCACTCGTGATAAAACCACGAAGTGATCCAAGTGAGCGTGGGTTTAATCCAATACTCTAATCTTATCAAAGCACTCATGAATTCTGCAGCAAACTTGTGCTATGTCTAAACCTTTCAGACAATCTACAGACTCTTCATGACAGTCTTCCTTCATACTTACTTCCAACGTATGACTGACTGTGGATGTTTGAATAACGTAGTTATTCTGGAAGTCAAAACATGCAAACTGAAACATAATAATAATACTTAATGCTATATGGCCCCAAACTTGTGAGAGTAAATAAAACACTTCTATTTAACCACCATATTGATTACTCTTTATTATCGTTTAATGTTTCGGATAGTCAACTCATTGCTTGAATTACAACAACAATTGCCCCATGCTCTGAGAATGCATACCTTGTTTCATATGGTCAATGCTTTGTGAAATAGATCAACTGAAAACTTTTCCAATGATGCTCATTTCACAATTCCTTAATCCTAACCGTTAGTGTAAGAACACAAGGTTCTTGCCACTACTAGAATATGCTAGATTCTAACATTTTACGCTACGATCCTTTCGTAAAGTCATAGCACAAAAGTCAACAAGACTTGGCCAATGAAATTACAAAGAACTCTATCGGAAATTGTTACAAGACAATTCCGTAGACGTGAAGTCTCACATTCGAAGTATATTCATTTTAACATCCTTCATGCATAAAAGTTTCTAATCTAGGCATAGACTCTCAATATCCAACTCCCAATATGGAAACATTACCACATTTGCCATATGACAACTCATTCTTAATAGAATCTTATCTATTCATAATAATGTCGATATGGTCCATCCAATACCATACTTCCAACTACTCACAAGCGACCAATCCTCAGTGAACTTTGGATCGTCCTTTGATAGTTGATTAATTATTTTAGTCAAAACCAATTCTAGTCCTTTTTCCCTCTTAATGCGCTAGACATTTGGAAAATTTTATAATGGTAAAATATTATAGCATTTGCAATCAATCCTATACCCGAAGCGTATGGGACACGATGCATAATATCTTACATAAAGATATGATACTTTATCAATCTTCTGCCATAATATTTTATGTGTCACATTCTCACAATTCGAACTATGAAGAGGGATGCCGTAATCATAGTCGAAATTTGAGAACACACTATGTATCCTTTGACTAAATTTATTAAAATTTCTCATTCTAAGCTTTAGATTTTGAAACGAAGTATAATATTCTCTCCCTTAATTATAGCAAAACAACTTTTCAACCCATGCAACTTTGCAAATTGAATCTTGTTTTCTATAATTAATATTGCTAACTTGCAATACTCGCCATAATAATCATACAAGCATAACATTTATGCTCCCACTATCATGATGATTCTTATATAAGCATAACACTTATGCTCCCACTAGCTTTGACATGTATTCAGAAAACAAATGAACTTCCAGAAAACAATGCTTATTGAATTTCTGAAATTCATATTTCTAATACCAGACGCTTCGATAAGCTTTTATCTAAGCTTCTTAAACTTATACACCTTTTCCTTAGATAGCTCGTATGTGTGTTTGAACAATTTAGAACTTATGTTACTAAGTTCCAAATGTTCAAACTAATTGCCAAATCTCACAATTCGAACTATGGAAAGGGATGCCGTAACCATAATCGAATTTGAGAATACAATTTTCACAATTGATATCTTCATAAGATCTCTCTTAGTGAAAGCATTTCCTCACAGTCATTTTCATGAAGGAGGGAATCTTATGACACTTAGATTTTATGGTGTATGAGTTCCTATCCATGTTAATTCGTCAAAACCAAAGTTTGTGACAAATTCAACCTCATATGGACTGAACTTTCTTAATCTTGATTTCTTGCCTTATGGTAACACGAGTGCCCACCATGTCTTCCAAGTAGTTTAGTAATTTGTCCTTACATATCAATGTACTTTCCATCGACTAAGGCTCTAGTATGCATTCAAATGAGAACTCATAGAACTCACATACACAATTAACTCAATTGGAATGGCATAGAAACAAAATAATGTCAGCACGATAGGCTGTAAACCTCAAGTCGTGTGCTAGTGATGATCTATAAGGTTTATTCTTGATTTGTTATTGAAACCTTTCAAGACCATTAAGACTCCCACTGACTCCTTGATATATAAGATTCTCTTGTCAAGAAACATTTCTTGACAAAGCAAATACTCAAGAGTTAGTGTAGTTCTTATGAAGACAAAACACTTCACATAATTGGTCCTAGTTGGTTTTTGTCTTATCCAAGATAGCACAACTTACCAATTTCAAATGTGCAAGAATAAGAAAACTTTTCTAAATTCCACATTTGATGAGTGTTATAAACCTACTTAAGACTTTTCACTTAATGTCACAATCTTGACTCTAAGACTTGATATTGGAACGAAGTATGATTGGCTTCTTGATTTAACCATTTCTACAATTCTCGATTCCTCTTCTTAGACATGCAATTGCACTAAGACTCACTTAGAGGATCAATTGAGACATGGTTCTTAATCATTAAGACTTATCATAAAACACAATAAAAGGTACTCTCCCTTCTTCTTAGAAAAGAGAAACTTTTATCTTTCTGCCTTCTTGATTCATCTTTATTCGTTCTACTATTCATTTAAACCCTTTCAATCAACTCAGAATTATACTTAATCTTATAAGCATAATCATATTTACTAACCTTTAGTAAATCATGAGGAATATCTTTGTCACTCTTGTGGTGGACTTGATCAACGCACAACCTATTGTACTTGATCTCCTAGTCCTTCAATTGACACTTTGTCAAAGAATTAGTCTAAGTTTCCCTAATGTGAAAGTTTTTCATTCATCATACAATACACATTGCATGATTTCAAGTTTCTGTCCAATTGAAACTTGGGCGATGAGAAACCCTCCCTATTTGGTAAATTTTTGACATTTCCACAAATAACATAATTAAGAATCAAATCCATTGTTGCTAATAATAGAAACATTCAAACATCAATTCTTTCATACATGCCATTGCAAGGATAAATAAATAAGATAAAGTCAAAATTCATTTTATTGCGGAAAAAATTTGTCCTTACAATGTAATTCAATTGAAAAACTATGTTATTACATATTTCTTAACAATCTATTCTAAATCCAAGTAGTAGCTCAAGAATCCATTCTTCAAGTAATGCGATCGAAATCCATTTATTCACGATTAGATTCAGCTCACTTCTTCCCTTAAACTTCCTCTCTTTTCTTCGATCCTACAAAACATCAAAATGCAATCTTATCACATCATGTATTAAGAATCTAGAATAGGAACTTAAAAGAGTTAGATAATGGATTTTACCTGAAGTAGAGCCAAACGTCTTGACTCTCCCATCTCTTAGATCTCTCACGTAGTTAGGGCAACTTCGTCTCCAATGCCCCTTCTCTTGGCAATAAAAGCAAATGGACTCCTTTGGCACAGCACATCGGACAATCACAGACTTAGTTCTTTATGGACTTCCAATGTTGCCAGTGTCCATTGAAGTTTGGGAGTTTGATTCACCAGAAAAATTTGCTTGACCAACACGCCAAATCATTGCTGATTCAGCGGCTATAAGCAAATAGGTGAGATCAATTAAGGTCACATCGTGGTCCATCATATAGTACTCTCTAACGAACTCACTATATGATGCAGGAAGTGACTGAAGAACCCAGTCAACAGCCAACTCACTTGAAATCTCGACACCCAACATGTTTAACCTATCAATGTGTGACTTCATCTCTAAGACGTGCGCACACACAGGTTTCCCATCTTCGTGTTTACTTGCCAAAAGGGCTTGAGTGAGCTTGAACTTTTCAAGCCTTTGAACTTGTGGGTCATGGAGAACAATTGGAGGAGGTGGAGGAAGTGAAGCATGACTCTCATTTCCTTGATCGTATCTCGGAACGTCATCTTCATTTGGAAAGCTTGCTCCAAAGTATTTGGGAAGACCATTGTAAGATGTTGACATCTACAAAACGGGAGAAAATTCAAGTTAAGTTGATTAGAATTCTTGATGCAACACCCAAATGAAACATCAAGCTAGGATCCAACACAATACTCTACAACCTAGAAGAGGGATGCCGTAATCTAGTTGCATAATATTTGAAGGTAGGTAAATGACGATTTACCAATTTCCACCATGAAAAACGAAAAGGAAGATTAAGTTATTAAATGAATTGAAACTCCTAGATCTTTTGAGATTCATTGAACTTTTCAATGGCATGTTTAATCTCGATTATGCCCTACTATTTATGACTGGGATGCCGAGGATCACAAATAAGGTGTGAATAACCATACGAATCACGTGGTGCACCCAATACTACAATCACCTAATCAATGTGTCGGTTAGACACACACGCTCCATTGATCTATGATAAAGATCGATTCACCCTTCGCTACCAATTTCATCCCCAAATTAGTGTGCCGGTTAACCACAAACGCTCCACCAACGTTTGACAAGGGTACGAAGTGTAATTCTACGGATTAGCATACAATTTCACATTTTCCTAAAGTAACTATGATTTGGGAATTTGAAAAAGCATTTAGTTACTTTATACTTCATTATACTTATAATGGAAGGTTTCTGTCCTATCCTACCCGTTCGGCTAACGACCCTCCACTAGTCAAGATTGCGTTGGGTAAGAGTGGATACCCATTCAATCGCCGTTTTATAGATAATTTCCTTAAACACCCCTTATAGACCAGCTTCGTGAATGAGGCCTACCAACGGTAAGACTGACTGTTTACTCATACATATATAATATTAGACTTTTAATGTTATATATAGTATAGGGTGTATTTTAAACTCTTAAAATACTAGGTGGTTTAATTTAGTAACATTATACTTTTAATTTAAATAAATGTAAACCAAAACTTTATGGGTTTATTAAATCACTTTTAATTATACACTTTAATTAATTAATAAAACCATAAGGGTGTGATTTGAATTTTTCAAATTACTAGGGTTTTAGAATTTAACATTTCAAAATTTAAACTTTTAATCAACTTTTAAATTCCAGAACATGAGGGCAAGTTTTGAAACAATTCAAAACATTAGGGATCAAACAACAAATAATTCAAATTAAACAATTAATTTCATAATTATCTATATTTGACCTAATCTTATTTTAGTCATTAGATAATTACCAAATAACTTTAAATAATCCATATTTATCACATAAACAACCAATATTTAAAAGATTTGAAATTATCTATAGTTTTGGCAAGGATAAACATATAATTAAGATAAAATTCGGATTTTAACTTCATAAAACAATTTAAGCATCAAATCCAAGTCAAAACAGCAGCTAAATCCTGAAATTCCCTCTGTCTGACCCCTGGACTCGCCGAGTCAGGGACTGGACTCGCCGAGTCAGACACTCTCGCCTAGTTCATCCATTGACTCGCCGAGTCAGGTCGGGCAGAGGCCAAAAATCGTTTTTTCAGTAAATAATTCAACATAGCATCACATACAACTGAAACCAATCAAGGCTCTGATACCACTGATGGGTTTTAGGCATAAAAAGAATCCTATGTGCTCATACAAACCCTAATGCTTGGATCTAGGTTTCTCTATTGTACATGCTTTGAATTCAAGACTAATAAACTTAGATCTAACATATTATGAACTGAATTAGGGTTTAGAGAAGTACCTTTGACTGTTATATAGCAATAACAATCAATTCCTTGCTTGGATTGGCTTCAAAAGCTTAGTGCCTCAAATGTTGCGCCTCTAATGGAGTCACAAACACCTTATGCAACTTGGATGAAGAGGAGAAGAAGAGAGGCTGCCCAAAAATGACTAGAAACCCTAGAGAATCAGTTTTCTACGTTTTTGGAGCCTAAGGGGTCCTTTATATACTTGTGTGGGCTGCTATAGTTTCAGTCAAAACCCTAATGGACAGCTTAAACCCTAAGCAGCCCATGGAACCTTCTGGATAAGGCCATGGACGAAAATATGATGGGCTTCCATCATAATTTCATTCACCCCTTGTTCCTTTAGCATTCCTTAGCCCAATAACTCAATTATCCAATAATTGCAGTCCAGTCCCCTAAATTTAATTAATCTCTTTTAGCCACAAAATTACTTATCAATTAATTCTTGACTAATATTAATTAAACAATATGATTTCTCCTTTAATATATTATTCTCATAATATATTAATAAATCATATTTAAACCTTTCTCTCCTTAAATCATCCTACATATTGCTATGGTGAAGGCAACCCAAAAGGACCATGCTCATAATCGGGTCAAGTACATACCAAAATAGTTATGGACTGAGACACTAATCCAACAATAACCATGCTAAAACTTGAAGACCTCGTACTCGACATTCTTCAGCCGTCGGAATTGTTATGACACTTGTCACCACAGACCAGCCGTTCTAGATGTTGCAAGCAGCTTAGGTGCGGGTTTGTCAGACCCAATATAGATCTATACACAACTATCACGCTCTCCCTACAAGAGATTCTGATTATAACTACATGACTTTTCTGTGGTACTTAGGAGTACCCCAAAGGAGAATACCTCACAAATTTATTCATTAACAAGTTTACGTATTATGCAACCAAAGTCCCTTTTTGTTTGTAAAGGTATGTGTTTTCCTTTTTGTGTAGGTGAATGTGACTAACAAACTATACCTAATATAGTTTAACAAGAATGTTTTGTTATGATGTAAAACCTTTATAGTTATGATTTTTATCCCTTAGTGAAATAAAATGCTATAAAATACTAAGTATACTTAACCCTAGTATTACGTAATTTCTCGACATGTTACAAAGTGTGAATAACTCTTAAACTTGTTTTTGGTAATTTTACTCTCTATTATCCCTATTTTGGAATATTTATTGAAAAATTATCGTAAGTTGAAAACTGTGTCCGTAAACTCTAAGAGTTTAAAAAGAGAGTCTACTATGTTCATAAAATTCTTATAATTTTTAGTGGTCTCAAACCAGTGTGAAAACATTCATTTTCACAGACTGGTCCGAATACGTTGCTGTAGTGACAGGTTGTTTTTTTTTAAATCACTATAAATTGTATAAAAATAGTATGGAGATGTGTAAGTAGTCATTTTAAAGGTATAAACCTGAACTATTTGTATATTAAATAGTTTTGAAAAATAATAAGTTTAATTTGGGTAAAACATTTCGTGAACAGGTCACAACTTTTCTGTTGTAAGCTGTCAAGTTATGTTTCAAATATGTTTTAGTGTTTTAACTTGTATCCCCCCCCCACCCCCATGAAAACTAAAGAAAACTAGAAAATATAGGGGTATGAACTCACCTTGAGTGATTCTTTGAAGAACGGAAGGTCGAAAATGAGGAGTATCAAGTCAAGAACACTTGATGAACACGTGAAAGCTTGGATGATCCTAAGAACGATTATTTGGTGTTAAAATGTGTGTAGATGATTCAAGGATGTTATGAAAACATGGAATAACACTTGAGTTTAGATGGAATACTTACCAAAAAGTGAAGTAATAGCTCAAGAACACTTCCAAAAAGTGGCTAGAAGTAGAGAGAAAAAGAGGCTCTTTTGAAGGATTGAGATGTATATAAGTGTTTTATTTGATCAAAGTGAACAAAGAAATCCTCCAAGGATTTCTTTATATTGAGGTTGCTGGAGCAAGTGGAAAGGTTGAAGGGATGTTTACCTTGGTTTGTGTGATGTGGACAGGGTTGGACTATTGAGAGGATGACACATGGAAGGCGAGTGGGCACACTTGACCCACTTGTGGGGTAAATATCCTCTTAATATAAAATAATGAGTTTTAATTAATAAATCCTTGAGAAATAAATAAAATATGAGTTCTGGGGGTTAAAAGTGACAAAAATATGAATTTGGTGAAAAAATCCCGTCAAAAACAGGTTTAGGAAGCGAAAGTGGTCGAAAACCGGACAATATGGACCGAATCTGCGAGGTTCGGCGCTAAGAGGGTGAGAACCGAGAGTGGGAGAAGGAGGGACCGAAGGCGCAAAGCTTCTGGCCCGAAGGTGGAAGAAGCGAAGGTGGGTCTCGGACCCGAAGGCTGGTCTCGGTCATACTGACTTCGGTCTCGGCTTAGCAGCTAGGTTCGGTTCAGAAGGGTAGTTTCGGTTCCTAAGGGAGGTTCGGCCCTTAAGAGGGTTTGGTTCTAAGAGGTTGTTTTTCAAATTTTCTTCCTGTTATGAGTGATTTTTGGCCAAGTTAAGGGTCGGGATGACCCGGATCACTATAAAAAGTTTGAGAGAGATTTTGGGAGAGATTTGGGAGAGATTTCACATACTTGGTAAGATTTCACATACTTGGAGAGATTTGGGAGAGATTTGACATACTTGGAGAGATTTCACATATTTGGAGAGATTTGGGAGAGATTTCACATATTTGGAGAGACTTGGGAGGGATTTCACATACTTTATGAGATTTGGGAGAGATTTCACATACTTGGAGAGATTTGGGAGAGATTTCATTTTAGCGATTATTATTGTATCATCTCACAATGCAAGCTTTGTGGACCCCATTATAGTTCGTTTACGATTATTTTAAGTCCCCAAAACGGTCCATAGTCATGTTTTGATGCGTTTAACTCCCTTCTTAAGGTTTCACATTGATAAACACATAGATTTACCGATACACTTGAATTCTTGTGTGACAACCCAAAATTTTCATTCGTATAAACTCCACAATCAAGCACATTAAAAATTAGCCAAATTCATCCCAAAACATTTTTGGCCGGATTTAAGCCGTTCGAGTATTTTATTTTAAATTTTCGACAAACGAGCAATTAAATGGAAGTGTCCGTTAGGAGTGTTATGTAGTAAATAACCATTTAACACCTTGACTACGTGTTCATGGCCAAACAAGGGAGTTTGGACCACAAACCCCAATGGCTATATATATTGCACTTAGCCATTTTCCTTCATTTCTTGCATTTCAAGCTAGAGAAAACCCGATTTCTCTTCCAAGGATCTTCAAGCTTTCAACCCAACCTTTTCATCACGTAAGTACTTCTATCCTAGAGTATATTAAGGCTTGTTATACTTCCATGTATCAAGAAATCACCCAAGAAACACCAAGAACAAGGTGTTTACGGTCCAAGGTGTTCTTGGACCGAAAACCCTAAAATGGGTGCCAAAGTGTGCCCTAGTTCATTCTAAGACTTGACAACTAGCATGGATCCTTTCCTTGATAAGTTTAGCACTTGAAAACACCAAAAACCCCAAGAATATGTGTTTACAGTTTGAGGACCTCCCAAAACCGTAAACACCCCAAAAGGGTGTTTTGATGCCCTTAACACCTTTTATGGCTTGTAAAAGTGACTAGAGTTTTGCATGCTTAACCTAGATACACCAAAACATGAAAGGAAGGGGCAAACATGATTTTATGGCCATAAACGCATTTGTTTACTGCCATAAACTCCCCAAGGAGTGGTTCAAGAACCGTAAACTCCAAAGGGAGGTCATCTTTTCCCCCAACCACTTCCTAAGCCCTTGATTCGAGTCTAGCATAATTCCTTGAGTAGTTTAATACCTTTGAGCATCCAATGGCACCATTGCCATGCGTTTATAGCCATAAACTCATGGGGGAAAATGGTCTTGAAACCGTAAACACTCATAAAGGCCACCATTTGAGGAGTAAAGTCCAATGTGAGGCCATACACTCTTTATATGCAACCTTTAGTACTCCTAGCAATTATGGTAAAGTGTTTCCATGTATTAGGATGTCTTTACTTGCATAATTAGTTATTAAGTGACTAATTTGATACTTAAATGTATCATTACATGTTAAATAGGCTTCGCGTGTGTAGTCAAGTCCTCACTTGACACTTAGCATCCTATACTGTCCGTTCATCTGAATCACCCACGTCAGGTGAGTTCATACCTCTGAATCAACCTTTTAAATATTTTTAAAATGCTTTTATGGTGGGGGGGGGGGAATACAAGTTAAACTGTATAGTTATTATATCAATCACATGTGATTAATAACTGTATAGCAAAATAGATTTTTGCTTGTTAAACTGCTTTATCCAGCTAAATGTTTTCAAATCTTGTGTTCAAATCTCGTTTAAAGTATGAATATCTCTGTTTAGATTATTAAAGATTTTCCAATTGTTTTCCCAGCTTTTTTTATAAACTAACATCAAGTCATAAATTCTTATTTATAAAGTTTTCAAAAGGTTTTACCAAAGTTTCTGTTATGTTTTATTTTGTTAAATGCATGCCTGTATATGTATAGTTATATAAGTAATGTTTAAAGGACTTAGGAAGGCTAACTCGCTTAGATTCCTTTTCCTTGTTTGGATGTGGCTTCAGGGTATCGGTTATCCGTCCGAAGGTCGTTTATTTATTAGTAATATATCATGTATACATATATAGTCATAAAAGTTCTCTTAGCCAATTCATTTCCATTGGGTAGCAAAGGCATCCTTCCATTATTCATATACCTGAATCATTAGTAACTGTTATAGGAATAGTTAGAAGATTCTATTTACTCTCTCTCTCTCTCTCTCTCTCTAGTATGGAGTATTACACAGGAGTCAGTTCATTCGTGAGTCTATACCATTATTTTAATACCTTAAATAAAATGTGACGTACAATTTCCCGATACGATGCTTCCTAGCACCGTCGCCGTGTAACTAGAGTCTCCTGGAGGGAGAGCGGACATCATGTGTATAGATCTATACGGGACAGGCACTCCCGCGTCCTGACTACTAGCTATAGTCCGAGCCGGTAAGGCCTATGGGTGATATAATGTCACAATGCATCATGTGACCTCGAGGGTCATTAGGTATTCGATCGTCAATCAGCATGGTTACATATGAGTTTACATTCACCCCCTTTTATTTTAGACCTTGCCAGGCGTATTTTCCATTTAATACCCTCCTGGTGTCTATGTTTACTAATTTTTAGACTTTGTTAGGCTTATTGTTAAATACCTCCTGGAGTCAATGTTTATTCACCTTTAGACTAAGCAAGGCGTATTGTACATTTGATACCCTCCTGGAGTCTATGTTTTATTCACCTTTAGATTGAGCCAAGTGTATTGTCCATTCGATACCCTCTTGGAGTCTATTGTTTATTCACCTTTAGACTGAGCCAGGCGTATTGTCCATTCGATACCCTCCTAGAGTCTATGTATTATTTACTTTAGCCATCAGTATTACTACTAAGGTATAATATTATTTTTCCTTATTACTTTTACTTGTGATTTTTCTCGCTATTCCTTTAAAGTAAAAACTATATTTTGATAATGATAGTATTTTTAGGGAGTTTACTCCTTAAAATATAAAACAGTCGGGTTTTGGTAGAAGACTGCTTTTGATAGAGATACTCCTTGGTTTAAATATAGAACAATTGGATCTTGGTAGAAAACTGCCTTTATTTAGAAAATATAGGATTTTCTAGAAAGAGTTCTAACACTCTGTAGATTCTAAACCACCATCATTGTGTGAGATCATTTTAAAGTAGAACCGGTTTTGTTACCAATGTCATTAAATACTTATGAACTCACCAGCATTAAAAATGCTGATACTCTCTTTCAAAATAACTTGTATTCTCAGGTCATCGGTAGACAGGTACACTCCGGGAGCTTTTGTGAAGACAACCTTGTACCGAGCTGCTTTATATGTTATTCTCTGTATTTTACTCTTGATGTTGTTGCCGAATGTAACTTATGAAAAATTATTACTATTAATGCAATGGTTGTTGTACTTTGATTACTATACTGCATATGTTGTGATACTTGACATGACGTGCTCCACCCTAGAACGTTTCCATCGTTCTCGGTTTTGGGGTGTGACAGATTGGTATCAAAGCATTGTTTATAGTGAGCTCAGTATATCAAATCATAAAAGATATACAACCTATAAATACATTGGGATAAAACACTCTGACCAAGAATTATACTTGTAAATATAACCATATTTTACAAAAGTATAAGTACATCCAAAATCTAAACACCCGAACAAAGTATCACAAGAAGAACAAGAATAAAAGTCTTTGGATGTTGATCATTACCATCAAACCTGGGCAGTTATGTAATCGTAAGTTGGAATAAATGTAACCTAATCAATTAAATTTATTCGAGATGTGACTAACATGTACTTGGGAGGGATGGTGATGTTGCAACAAGTCTGAAACTTACCGAATAGGAATGCTAGAGCCAAACATAAAGTTTAAAAATACTATGGGAGTATTTTAGGATACTAAAAGATTTACTATCAACCCATAATCATGTTCCGGAGTTAAGTATCAAACCAGTAATTAAAATACCATAGGGGTATTTTAGGAACAATAAATAACCTTGTGTGAAAAACTAAAAAGATCCTTATTGATATACCTATGATTACAAAGTGTATACTCCCAAGGTTATATATAGTAAGGATCTCATAGGCTAAGAACGTGTGGTATCGCTCTACTTCCTTTTCCTTGTTTGGATGTGAATATAGATTAGTATCACATATTCGAAGGCCTATCAGATCTAAGTTATATATGATTTGTGTACCCTATGTAATTGTAGCAGGACTCGATATGGATCACCCAGTGAAATGTTTTAATAATCTCTTAGGATTCTTTAGACATTTCCATTCTCACGCAAACCCCTTTAGAAAACCTTATCCACTTCAGTGATTGGCAGGAGAGTTGATTCAGAACCAGAAAAGGTTCATTGAGAAGGTTTCCAATTTGGAAATAAATAAACAGGGTCGAGACTATTGGAGCCCCATGTGCCTATACCTTTTAGGGACATCGGTGGGAAACTCACCTAAACTTTCGAGATTCCAGTCATCCATCATGAAGTTATGACACTCAGGGTCAGAATCAGAAGTAAGCGGAGTAGAGATTTAGTACGTCTACAAGAGAAGAGAACCCTAGGAAAGTACCTGAAGAAAACCAATGCCTATTCCTGTCAGGGATAAGAGGTGGACAGAGGGAGCCAATGCATGGAACCCGAGAAGTGTCTTTTCCCCCTTATCTTCACAAAAATACATCCATAAAATAATACAATTTAGTGACTTAGTGATTACACTACTCACACTATGTGCCAGGTAAATCGTCTTTTCCCGTCGCAAGTAATACGGATAGATCAGATCTCAAAACCTTGATTGAGAGTGTTTAGCGATAAGTTTTCATGAGCCTTTTCTTTTGTGATCTTCGTTCCGAACTTCTCTTTGGTCTTTTTCGATACAATTACTCCTACCTTGTTACTCGGACTGCATCATAGGGATGTAGGTCGACACTCAGATAACCATAACTCGAGACGTGGGAAAAGTTATGCCTATCATAGTAATGAAAGATACGTCTAGGGTTTACCATCGTCTCTCATCAGCTTGTGTTCCTTTTCGTGTAGGAAGAACCATGCCTCCAAAGAAACGTAACCAGCTTGCTGGCAAAACACCGACTCTCCTATTCGATGAAGCTACGTTTCAAGCTGCAGTTTCAACAGCCGTAGCAGTTGTCATGGCTCACCTGAATGCTAACAACGCCAATATTGGCAGGAACCCTATCGGGAATCTTGATCAAAGTAATGGACAACAGCAACCAACACTAGTGAGTAAAGCCACCCAGGAACCCCAACCAAATCCACTAAAGAGAAAGTTCAAGAACGAGGAGGGAAGTACCTCGACTCAAAGGCCTTCCGACGGGCCACAAGTTGAAGTGGTCAATACCTCCATCAACACTTGCACCTCGAATCCAAGAAGACCATACCTAGGAATCCTTCCCCATTGCAGAAACTGTGGCTACCATCATCATGGTATCTGTCGAGAACCCTTTTGCATTAGGTGCAACATGAAGGGGCATATCGCTCGTTTCTATAAAACCCCGGTTGAGTTCATTACCTCAACCACCAATGTGGGGACCAGTCCGGTATGCCACTTATGTGGTGAAATTGGGCACTTCAAGAGGGACTGCCCCACTAAAAGAAATGAAAACGGCGCAGGAGGAGTCTAACTCTAAGGCCTAGGGGAAACATCAATGAACCCGATAGAATTTTGGTATGTCTCTCAATCCCCAGTGACTAACCGAAAACATTAAATGATTAATCCTAATTGTAATTACTCTCTCGTTAAGGCGAAAGTCGCAGCACTGTTGTAAAATTCAAAAATCCATCAGGTAAAGCTATGATGGCTTAATTATATATGTTAAGGCTATTTATAATTAAGAATGATAGACCTCGAGTGACTGATGTCGGCTCATCTCCTGTTCCTCGTTTGGTTGTGGATTTAGGGTGGAGTCGCTCAGTCAACAATCCTTTTAATCTTAATTATACATGACTAGTGTATACTACGCGGTTAAAGAGAGGCCTCGTGAGAAATCTATTCATGAAAAGTACACTGTTCCAAAACATCAGGATCCCCTATAGTTCCGCGTGGGTTCCATCGGTCCAAGTATCCGCGATAGAGATACCATGGACGAAACCTGAGACGCTGAGAACTTGTGTGCCCTGTTCAACACAGGATCCTATCGATATTCTTTCCATATCATGACGATGTTGGTTAATTTCGAGACTGCCGTCAATCATGCTTGGACTTGGTGTGACCATGTGGAAATTCCTAGTGTTGTGTAAAGAGGACTTTCACCATAGCATCAGCGTCAAATATAGATCCCTCAGAACCTAATAAGAAAACCTAATGCGAACCGTCCGTCGTCTCTATCTTATCTAAACCTTCCGAAGTACCCAGGAGAGGGATTCGACGTGCTGTTAGCCAACCCCTCCTTAGAAAGATAGAACCCGAAGCGAAAGGCACCATAGGTATCCCAGAAGACAATAACCGCCCGAGGCCTATTCAGTAGATCCCCCCAAAAAGACCCTTAGCACCCCACAATTAGGATCGTGAATCAAGAGAAAGAACTCATGGGATTAACTTATTACTACTAAGTATATGCATTAAAGTGGTATATAATTTAGATCGATAAGATTTAAGATGTGTGCTTCCTCCCTACTCCCTGTTCCTCGTTTGGTTGTGGGTCTGGGGTGGGACCACACATCTGAACATCCCGTCAGATCCCAATTATATACGACTTGCATACACCGAGTATTAGTGATTAAACCGAGTATGAGGTCGATCACGAACCTTATAATAAGACCCTTCATCCTATCCCATAGAAAAGGAGCTGGAGTCAAGAGAACCACTATGGGTTGAGCTACTAAAATGACCACAAATCCGAAATTGTTGTCATCTCGGTTAAGCTAACATAGTAGCTAACACCCTCAGTCAGGAAGAGTAACTCAAGTCGTAAGAGTAAAAAACGTCGACTACGACCATCCATTCGCGCTTAATCCCAATAATTAAGCATCTCAGCGGTAGTCCCAGAAACCTGAAAGCTGTGGCAGGTTAAACTCTAAGAGAAATGGATGAGAAGAAAATCAGAGGTTCTGAGTAACGGAACCCTATGCTATCTGGATTTAACTAGAAAGAGAAAACTCAGTGACACCGGAAGAGTAGTTACATGTAATACTCGCACTACTCAGGCACGTCATCCATCCAGTTACAGACAAGTAAGTGCCTAGGAATCGCCACCTCCCCATGCGGGAAAAATCACCGTCGCCCCATAGACGATAGACTGCATTCTCCAGAGATAACACTCGAATGCCAAGAACCCCATGACCACCTCCGCAACCAAGAATACATCAATGAAGAAAATGGTATGTTGCGTTAAGCCTTATAAACTAGATCATAAGGGGATTGTAGACTCGACATCAGTCTAGGTGTTAGCCGATGGGTTATACAAGAACACGCGCTTCCTACGATCTGGAGGGAGCCGACCCATCGGAGAATGGGACATATCTTAGAGATTTGTTGGACTACTAGGTGTTCCAAGGAATATTGTCTCTAAAGAAATAGTACAACCACCTCCTGAAATAGTGTATCACTACAAAAAAAATCTCTAAGGGCCAAGTTAACCCTGATCGGAGACTGCTAACCATGAAACAACGAACTGAGTAAGAGCATGATTCTTTCCGTTTACGGATCGTGCTGTGAAGGCATCTATATGATGATAATGAAAATTTATTTTTCTAAGCATCATCTAGTAAAATCCCCTATCATACCGACCTCGAGAGTTTCCATTAGAGACACCTAAAGAGTTAGAAGTGCAATTCCATTTTGCACTAGGTCGAGATAGATGCCATGTAACCAATAGATGCTAGTATATGGCCAATACATCCGATGATCCAGAAAACCACCGAAAGCCAATCAGTAGGAAATATGAATCCAAAGACGACCTGAGCCTCCTAAAAACCATACCAGAGAATACACTCCAAGTGTGAAAAGAACTTTTGGAGCTCCAGAATGGTGATCACGCCAAGTGATGATCTAACCATGGATGTACATTATGTTATAAGTACTGAAAAGCTCTATCACCCCAAGAGCATAGGACAATCCGAGATTCTTGATAAGAATTGGTCCAACCCTCATCGGACCACAGCTTTTGTTGGAATTCCATAAATTCCACCCGAACCTATCCACGTGTTAGATTCGAAAAAGTGCTTGTCAGACGTAACTCTCGAAATCCCACTCGTCAAGATCAAAATCAATGAGAGCCCAACTTCGTTTAAGAACCCATAGGGATCATGGACCGAGAGTTCAAGCGACCGAAACAAATCTGCATTCCAATAGTAAAGGTTCGCTGGAACGCCAATAGAAGACCTAAGTTCATCTAGGAGCGAGAAGACCTGTTGAGTCTAAAGTATCCTTATCTTCTGAGTTGCTTAATTTCATCTGCGTGTGTGTGCTTGAACTCTAATTTCGGGAAGAAATTCCCTCTAATGGGGGGATGATGTGACCGGAAATTTTCATTCGTATAAACTCCGCAATCAAGCACATTAAAAATTAGCTAAATTCAACCCAAAACATTTTTGGCCGGATTTAAGCCGTTCGATTATTTTCTTTTAAATTTTCGACAAACGTGCAATTAAACGGAAGTGTCCATTTGGAGTGTTATGTAGCAAATAACCATTTAACACCTTGACTAGGTGTTATGGCCAAACAAGGGAGTTTGGACCGCAAACCCCAATGGCTATATATATGGAACCTAGCCATTTTCCTTCATTTCTTGCATTCCAAGCTGGAGAAAACCCGATTTATCTCCCTGTAACAACGCAAATTTTCAAACAAATTTTTCATTTTAAAAAAATAGAGTATTTTCATTCAAAACAAGGCATAAATAATTTAAGTGCCATGTCAAATACAAACTGTCTAAATCCCAAGACCATAAAAACATTCTTCAATGTGTACCGATCACACCGGCGCCTTCCCACGGTCCTCGCTAGTACCTGAAACACATACATAACAACTGTAAGCATAAATGCTTAGTGAGTTCCCCAATATACAACTTACGCGCATACGCCTTTCCAGGCCCTGACCTTCCGGTCCTCAACACAACGCCTTCCGGCCCATAACATAATCGCCTTCCGGCCCATAACATATTGCCTTCCGGCCCACATAACATACATAGCACATATAACAAATAACTTACCACATATAGCATACATATCACATATCATATCTGACCTTCCGGTCACACAGTCAAACCCTTCCGGGTACAGTATAGTGAGAAGACTCACCTCGTGAATGCTGAAAGTTAGCAAATCCTGAAATCACTCGTGCACAATCCGTCGAGCTACAACCTCCCTATAACATCACATATTTCTCATTAACACTTATATCTTCTAAGTGTGACTATCCCTAAGAAGTCAGACTTAGATCAACTCTGGTCAACGGTCAACGGTCAACGGTCAACAGTCAACTCGTCCGGACTCGGCGAGTGCCATGGCGACTCGGCGAGTCTAGACGTCCTCCAATTCTCTGAGATTCCCTTTCTACTCGTCGAGTATCCTCCTTGACCCGACGAGTTACTCCTGGAAGAACCGCGGGGCCACCCCGACTCAACTCGTCGAGTCTGAAGAACAACTCGACGAGTCCCAGTTAATCTTCAAGCTACTCGCCGAGTCTGTTCGTCGAACTCGGCGAGTCCATGCCATGCAACTGCTCAAACTGCATCCTAAGGTCAGAACCGCTCCGACCATTCCTAGGTCTGGCCTTCCTAGGCTGATCCACCACGTAAGGTCCTCATTTCAGTGCTCATGATACACCCTATGATTCATAATTCACATTTTGAACTAAGGCATAAGGATTCCAATCCAAAACCTTCATCAATTCCCGAAATGCACAGGCATGGGACATTCTGGACCTCCAAAGGTCCCAATACAGGGTTACAATCAATTAGGGGACTAGGGTAACATTCAATCTATTCACAAAAAGGGTTCCATAAACCCTAATTCGATAATCACATCAACATAGCAGAGTACACTCGAATTCTTACCTGGATGATGTATTCTCTGTGTGCACAATCCTCAGAATGTGACTCCCTTGCTGTTCCTCTAGCCAATCTCTTCTCTTCCTTGCACAACAACTCTTCTATAATCAACAATGGCCTATAATCCTTGCTCCAGATGCACACAATCGATTTAGGGTTCTTCTCAGAAGGCTAAAATGAATAATGACGGCCAATAAGTCCCTTTTATACGTCCCAAACCTGAACGGTTAGGGTTTTTGCTAAACAGCGTAGACTCGCCGAGTCCATATTTGGACTCGTCGAGTCCAGTCGCGAACCCGCGACCAACTCTGCGATCCTACTCGGCGAGTCTAGGCTCCAACCCGCCGAGTCCCCTCTTAAATCACCCCAAAAACATAATTTAACAATACCTGAGATTCCGGGTTGTTACAATTCTCCCCCACTAGGATTAGACTTCGCCCTCGAAGTCTCACTCTGAAAATAGCTCTGGATGCTGCTCCCGCATCTCACGTACCGGCTCCCAAGTCATTTCCGATCCTTTCCGGTGTTGCCACTGGACCAACACCAGAGGTACCTCCTTGTTCCTCAGAACCTTGATCTTCCGATCCCTGATGGCCACTGGTCTCTCAGCATAATTCAGGCTCGCATCCACCTGAATATCCTCCAATGGAACCATTGCCGACTCATCAGCTATGCACTTCCTCAATTGCGACACATGAAAAGTGTGGTGGATCTGTCCCAACTCTGTTGGCAACTCCAACCGATAGGCTACCCGGCCTATCCTTGCAATTACACGAAATGGCCCAATATACCGGGGCCCCAACTTGCCCCTCTTCCTGAATCGAATCACTCCTTTCCAAGGAGAGACCTTCAGGAGAACGAAGTCGCCGACTTGAAACTCAAGCTCGGATCGGCGCCTGTCTGCATAACTCTTCTGTCGGCTCTGGGCGGTCAATAACCTCTGTCTAACTAGCTGAATCTGCTCTGTCGTCTGAAGCACGATCTCTGTGCTGCCCATCACCCTCTGTCCCACCTCTCCCCAGCAAATGGGGGTTCGACATCTCCTACCATACAACAGCTAAAAAGGTGGCCTACCAATGCTCGAATGATGGCTGTTGTTGTAGGAAAACTCTGCCCATGGTAAATATGCATCCCAGCTACCCCCGAAGTCTAACACACACGCTCGAAGCATGTCCTCCAGCGTCTGAATCGTCCGCTCGCTCTGACCGTCTGTCTGGGGATGATATGCGGTACTAAAATGCAATTTAGTACCCAGCTCCTCATGAAATTTCTTCCAGAACCAGGAAGTGAAACGCACATCACGGTCTGAAACAATCGAGATCGGTACCCCATGCCGAGATACCACCTCTCTCACATATATCTCCGCCAACTTCTCCGCTGAAGAACTCTCACTGATGGCAAGGAAGTGTGCACTCTTCGTCAACCTATCCAGAATCACCCAAATTGCATCAACTCCCCTGGCAGTCCTCGGCAATTTGGTGATGAAATCCATAGTGATCTGTTCCCACTTCCACTCGGGAATCTCCAATGGCTGCAACTTGCCATGCGGCCTCTGGTGCTCGGCCTTAACCTTACGGCAGATCAAACACCTCTCAACGAACCATGCGACATCCCTCTTCATACAGGGCCACCAATACTCTTTCCTCAAATCCAAATACATCTTCGTAGCACCGGGATGGATCGAGAATTTCGATCTATGAGCCTCTTCCATCAAAGTAATACACGTACCGCCCACGAACGGTACCCAAATCCGACCCTGAAACGTCATAAGCCCTCGTCCATCCTTAACGAACTCTGAAATTAACCCAACAACCCGCTCTTTCTTCTGCATCTCTGGTCGTACAGCCTCGGCCTGTGCCCCACGAATAGCATCCAATACTGGAGTCATCACAGTCAGTCTCAAACATACATCTCGCAATGGAGTACTCTCCGCCCTGCGGCTCAATGCATCGGCTACCACATTAGCCTTGCCTGGGTGGTACAGGATCTCACAATCATAATCCTTGACCACATCCAACCACCTCCTCTGACGCATATTTAGGTTGGGCTGATCCATTAAATACTTCAAGCTCTTATGGTCCGTGTATATCGTACATCGAACCCCATACAGGTAGTGACGCCAAATCTTGAGAGCGAACACTACTGCCCCCAACTCTAAATCATGCGTGGGATATCTCGCCTCATGAGGCTTCAGCTGCCTCGACGCATAAGCTATCACATGACCCCTCTGCATCAACACTGCACCCAGTCCCGAAATCGATGCGTCGCAGTATACTACAAAATCTTCCATCCCATCCGGGAGAGCTAATACCGGGGCTTCGCACAACCTCTGGCGAAGTGTCTCAAAGGAGGTCTGCTGCTCCGGTCCCCATGAGAATGCAACACCCTTCCGGGTCAATCTGGTGAGCGGCACTGCTATCTTGGAGAAATCCTTAATGAATCTCCGATAATACCCTGCCAGCCCAAGGAAACTCCTGATCTCGGAGGGTGACTTCGGCACCTCCCAACTCATCACCGCCTCAACCTTGGCCGGATCGACCAATATCCCTTCCTGATTAACAACGTGTCCTAGAAATTGGACCTCCCGCAACCAGAAGTCACATTTGGAGAACTTTGCATAAAGCTTCTCCGACCTCAATATCTCAAGGACCTCCCTCAAATGCTCCTCATGCTGCTCTCTAGATCTCGAATACACCAGAATGTCGTCGATAAATACAATCACTGACCGATCCAACATCGGCCTACATACCCTGTTCATGAGATCCATGAACACCGCCGGGGCATTGGTGAGCCCGAAAGGCATCACTACAAACTCATAATGCCCATATCGCGTCCTAAACGCTGTCTTCTGGACGTCCTCATCCCGCACTCTCACCTGATGGTACCCTGACCTCAGATCGATCTTGGAAAACCAAGATGCTCCCTGCAACTGATCGAATAAGTCATCGATCCTCGGTAACGGGTAACGGTTCTTGACCGTCAACTTGTTCAATTCCCGGTAATCAATGCACATCCGGTGTGAACCATCCTTCTTCTTGACGAACAGAATAGGTGCTCCCCACGGCGAGCTGCTCGGCCGAATGAATCCCTTCCCCAGCAACTCCTGGAGCTGCGAGGACAACTCTTGCATCTCTGGAGGTGCAAGACGATAAGGCACCTTAGCAATAGGCGTGGCCCCCGGAACCAGGTCGATACCAAACTCTACTTGCCTCACAGGAGGTAATCCCGACAGCTCCTCGGGGAAAACATCTGGAAACTCACGCACCACTGGGACCTCCTCAACTGACCTTGGTCTCTCGGAAACCTCCCGCGTATCCATCACATACGCCACAAAACCCTTATAGCCCTGCTGTAGACACTGCCTCGCCCTAGCGGCCGAACAAAAAGTTGATCCTGAACGGGTACCCTCGCCGTACACCGAAAGGACTCCCCCACTATGGTCTCGTATAGTCACCAGCTGACGCTCACAGTCGATGACAGTGTCGAATCGGCTCAACCAGTCCATGCCCACGATGACACAGACATCACCCATCGCAATAGGAATCAGATCAATAGGGAACTCAACCCCGAAAATCTCTAGCACGCACCCCTGAAGAACCTCCGTGGCACAAGTCACTCTCTCGTCAGCTATAGAAACTCTCAAAGGTCGACTCAACGACTCGCGACTAACGCTGATATGCTGACTAAAGGCTAAAGATACAAAGGACCTACTCGCACCCGAGTCAAATAACACTAAAGCAGGCACAGAGTGCACAAGGAAAGTACCTACGCATATAATAACATAAACATAACATCTCGACATTAAAATAAATACATGAATTACAGCATACCTGCCACAACATCGGGCGTAGCGCGGACCTCCTCCGCAGTCAGCTGAAAGGCTCTCCCACGAGCCCTCGGGGCCTCGACCTTCACCGGTCGAGTCTCAGTAGTCCTGGCAGTAGGTGCAGATCCCTAACGAAGCTGAGGGCACTCGGCCTTCCGGTGGCCGGTCTGGTTGCAATGAAAGCAAACGATCAACCCCTTGGGACACTCCCTAGCAATGTGCCCCTCCTTGCCGCACTTGTAGCAAGCACCAGCTCGACACGCCCCATCGTGACCATTGCCGCACTTTCCGCAAGTGCGGCCCTTCGGACCTCCCGTCCTCGAATCGGCGGACTTGATCCGCTTGGCTGCCGGCTGAGATTGAGCCGGCCGCCGGTCCACCTGCTGAGACTCGGCCTCCTCCCTGGCCTGGGTCTCCAACTCGATCTCACGCTTCCTGGCATTCGCCTGAAGCTCAGTAAAAGTATGATAGGTGGAGTTCGACACAAACTCCCAGATATCCCTCCTCAAAACTCCCAAGTACCGGCTCATCCGAGCCTGCTCTGTGGACACCATCTCGGGGCAGAACATCGCCCTCTCATGAAACTTCCGCGTGATTGCCGCAACCGAATCAGTACCCTGCTTGAGGGTTAAGAACTCCTGAACCAATCGTTCCCTCTCCACCGGGGGAACGTACTCATCCCTGAACATGGCAGTAAACCCCTCCCATGTCACTGCTGTAATCTCTGCCAAAGTGAAGTTCGCCGTCACGAACTTCCACCAGTCCTTCGCTCCCAGACGGAGCTCGTTCAAAGCGAACCGTACCCTCAGGTGCTCCGGGCATGAACAAGTGTAGAAGCACCCCTCTATATCCGCGATCCACCTCATCGTAGCAATCGGATCCTGCGTCCCATCGAACTCAGGTGGCTTCGTGTTGCTGAACTCCCGGAACAGCAACGAGTCACCCCCCTGTGGCCTGGCAGCGGCCACAGCTGCGGTAGCTACAGCGGCTGCAGCTTCAGTCAATGCGGCGTACCG
The DNA here is from genome assembly GCF_051521515.1 of Lactuca serriola. Taxonomy (NCBI): domain Eukaryota; kingdom Viridiplantae; phylum Streptophyta; class Magnoliopsida; order Asterales; family Asteraceae; genus Lactuca; species Lactuca serriola. The sequence goes on along the minus strand of NC_136414.1, from coordinate 109,534,507 downwards.
CTCCTCAAACGTCTCCATCAGGGTGGTCTTAATAGACCCAAACGTCTCCAGGATCTCAGCCCGGATCGCCGCAGCTACCTCCTCGTGAATCATCTGACGAATCTCCTCGTCACTCACACTGCTCGAACTCGCTCCGTGGCGTGGTCTAACCATGATGCCTCTGAAATACAACATAAAACTATCAGAGACTCCATCGAGTATAATCGTACTCGATAACGCAACCCTACTCAGTCTCCGATATCTAGGGATTCTTACTTGGGTCTCCCACTGACCCGGTGTCTTCGGTAGTACGGGCCCAATACTACCGACAACACCGCATCAGCATTCATCCCAAATCTTCCTCCCCAAACCCCAGATAGTGAGTACTCTACTTCTGTTATGCACTATCTACTCGCACACTAGCAAAGCATCTCATATCGGCAAACTTTCCTAGACTAAGGCATCACAAATCAGGCCACTCTAGTCCTATCATGAATACCTAGTCTTCTAGCATGCATAACAATTCATATCATATAATATTGTAAGGTATTTTGGGGATCTTTACCGTTCGGGCGCTGACTGATCGTACACACTGCTTCTTTCTTGCTTACCACAAAACCATTTACAAAAGTTTATGCCTTTATTTAAAAAAAGTTCCCTCAAATCCTCGGTTTGAGTTCAGTTACCCCCGAAGGTGCACCCGAATCCCTCAAACCAAGGCTCTGATACCAATTGTAACAACGCAAATTTTCAAATAAATTTTTCATTTTAAAAAAATAGAGTATTTTCATTCAAAACAAGGCATAAATAATTTAAGTGTCATGTCAAATACAAACTGTCTAAATCCCAAGACCATAAAAACATTCTTCAGTGTGTACCGATCACACCGGCGCCTTCCCACGGTCCTCGCTAGTACCTGAAACACATACATAACAACTGTAAGCATAAATGCTTAGTGAGTTCCCCAATATACAACTGACGCGCATACGCCTTTCCAGGCCCTGACCTTCCGGTCCATAACATAATCGCCTTCCGGCCCATAACATATTGCCTTCCGGCCCACATAACATACATAGCACATATAACAAATAACTTACCACATATAGCATACATATCACATATCATATCTGACCTTCCGGTCACACAGTCAAACCCTTCCGGGTACAGTATAGTGAGAAGACTCACCTCGTGAATGCTGAAAGTTAGCAAATCCTGAAATCACTCGTGCACAATCCGTCGAGCTACAACCTCCCTATAACATCACATATTTCTCATTAACACTTATATCTTCTAAGTGTGACTATCCCTAAGAAGTCAGACTTAGATCAACTCTGGTCAACGGTCAACTCGTCCGGACTCGGCGAGTGCCATGGCGACTCGGCGAGTCTAGACGTCCTCCAATTCTCTGAGATTCCCTTTCAACTCGTCGAGTATCCTCCTTGACCCGACGACTTACTCCTGGAAGAATCGCGGGGCCACCCCGACTCAACTCGCCGAGTCTGAAGAACAACTCGACGAGTCCCAGTTAATCTTCAAGCTACTCGCCGAGTCTGTTCGTCGAACTCGGCGAGTCCATGCCATGCAACTGCTCAAACTGCATCCTAAGGTCAGAACCGCTCCGACCATTCCTAGGTCTGGCCTTCCTAGGCTGATCCACCACGTAAGGTCCTCATTTCAGTGCTCATGATACACCCTATGATTCATAATTCACATTTTGAACTAAGGCATAAGGATTCCAATCCAAAACCTTCATCAATTCCCGAAATGCACAGGCATGGGACATTCTGGACCTCCAAAGGTCCCAATACAGGGTTACAATCAATTAGGGGACTAGGGTAACATTTAATCTATTCACAAAAAGGGTTCCATAAACCCTAATTACATAATCACATCAACATAGCAGAGTATACTTGAATTCTTACCTGGATGATGTATTCTCTGTGTCCCCAATCCTCAGAATGTGACTCCCTTGCTGTTCCTCTAGCCAATCTCTTCTCTTCCTTGCACAACAACTCTTATATAATCAACAATGGCCTATAATCCTTGCTCCAGATGCACACAATCGATTTAGGGTTCTTCTCAGAAGGCTAAAATGAATAATGACGGCCAATAAGTCCCTTTTATACGTCCCAAACCTGAACGGTTAGGGTTTTTGCTAAACAGCGTAGACTCGCCGAGTCCATATCTGGACTCGTCGAGTCCAGTCGCGAACCCGCGACCAAGTCTGCGATCCTACTCGGCGAGTCTAGGCTCCAACCCGCCGAGTCCCCTCTTAAATCACCCTAAAAACATAATTTAACAATACCTGAGATTCCGGGCTGTTACACTCCCAAGGATCTTCAAGCTTTCGACCCAACCTTCTCATAACGTAAGTACTTTTATCCTAAAGTATATTAAGGCTTGTTATACTTCCATTTATCAAGAAATCACCCAAGAAACACCAAGAACAAGGTGTTTATGGTCCAAGATGTTCTTAGACTGTAAACCATAAAATAGGTGCCAAAGTGTGCCCTAGTTCATTCTAGACCTTGACAACTAGCATGGATCCTTTCCTTGATATTTTTAGCACTTAAAAACACCAAAACCCCCCAAGAATATGTGTTTACGGTTTGGGGACCTCCTAAAACTGTAAACACCCCCAAGAGGGTGTTTTGATGCCCTTAACACCTTCTTTGGCTTGTATAAGTGACTAGAGCTTTGCATGCTTAACCTAGATACACCAAAAAATGAAAGGAAGGGGAAAACATGAGTTGACGGCCATAAAATCATGTGTTTACTGGCGTAAACTCCCCAAGAACCGTAAACTCCAAATGGAGGTCATCTTGAGCCCCAACCACTTCCTAAGCCGTTGATTCGAGTCTCGCATAATTCCTTGAATAGTTTAATACCTTTGAGCATCCAATGGCACCATTGCCATGAGTTTACGGTCATAAACTCATGGGGGAAAATGGTCTTGAAACCGTAAACATTCATGAAGGCCACCATTTGAGGAGTAAACTCCAATATGAGGCCATACACTCTTTATATGCAACATTTAATACTCCTAGCACTTGTGGTAAAGTGTTTCCATGTATTAGGATGTATTTACTTGCATAATTAGTTATTAAGTGACTAATTTGATACATAAATGTATCATTACATGTTAAATAGGGTTTGTGTGTGTAGTCAAGTCATCACTTGACACTTAGCATCCTATACCGTCCGTTCATCCGAATCACCCACGTCAGGTGAGTTCATACCCCTGAATCAACCTTTTAAATGTTTTTAAAATGCTTTTATCGGGGGGAATACAAGTTCAACTATAGAGTTATTATATCAATCACATGTGATTAATAACTGTATAGCAAAATAGATTTTTGCTTGTTAAACTACTTTATCCAGCTAAAGGTTTTCAAATCTCGTTTAAAGTATGAATATCTCTTTTTTGATTATTAAAGATTTTGCAATGGTTTTCCAAGCTTTTTTTATAAACCGACATCAAGTCATAAATTCTTATTTATAAAGTTTTCCAAAGGTTTTACCAAAGTTTCTGTTATGCATTTATTTTTTTAAATGCATGCCTGTATATGTATATTTATATAAGTGATGTTTAAAGGACTTAGGAAGGCTAACTCGCTTAGATTCCTTTTCCTTGTTTGGATGTGGCTTCAGGGTATCAGTTATCCGTCCGAAGGTTGTTTAATTATTAATTATATATCATGTATACATATATAATCATAAAAGTTCTCTTAGCCAATTCATTTCCTTTGGGTAGCAAAGGAATCCTTCCATTATTCGTATACCTGAATCATTAGTAACTATTATAGTAATAGTTAGAAGATTCTATTTACTCTCTCTCTCTCTCTCTCTAGTACGGAGTGTTACACAAGAGTCAGTTCATTTGTGAGTCTATACCATTATTTTAATACCTTAAATAGAATGTGATGTACAATTTCCCGATACGATGCTTCCTAGCGTCGTCGTTGTGTAGCAGAGTCTCCTATAGGGAGAGTGGACATCATGTGTATAGATCTATACGGGATAGACACTCCTGCATCCTGACTACTAGCTACAGTCCGAGCCGGTAAGGCCCATGGGTGACATATTGTCAGAATGCTTCATGTGACCTTGAGGGTCATCAGGTATTCGATCGTCAATCAGCATGGTTACATATGAGTTTACATTGACCCCCTTTTATTTTAGACCTTGCTAGGCGTATTTTCCATTTAATACCCTCCTGGTGTCTAGGTTTACTTATTTTTAGACTTTGTTAGGCGTATTGTTAAATACCTTCTGCAGTCAATGTTTATTCACCTTTAGACTAAGCAAGGCGTATTGTACATTTGATACCCTCCTGGAGTCTATGTTTTATTCACCTTTAGATTGAGCCAAGTGTATTGTGCATTCGATACCCTCCTGGAGTCTATTGTTTATTCACCTTTAGACTGAGCCAGGCGTATGGTCCATTCGATACCCTCCTAGAGTCTATGTATTATTTACTTTAGCCATCAGTATTACTACTGAGGTATAATATTATTTTCCCTTATTACTTTTACCTATGATTTTTCTCGCAATTCCTTTAAAGTAAAAACTATATTTTGATAATGATAGTATTTTTGGGGAGTTTACTCCTTAAAATATAAAACAGTCGGGTCTTGGTAGAAGACTGCTTTTGATAGAGATACTCCTTGTTTTAAATATAGAACAAATGGATGTTGGTAGAAGACTGCTTTTATTTTGAAAATATAGGATTTTCAGGAAAGAATTCTAACACTCTGTAGATTCTAAACCACCATCATTGTGTGAGATCATTTTAAAGTAGAACCTATTTTTATACCAATGTCATTAAATACTTATGAACTCACCAGCATTAAAAATGCTGATACTCGCTTTCAAAGTAACTTGTATTCTCAGGTCATCGGTAGACATGTACACTCCGGGAGCTTTTGTGAAGACAACCTTGTACCAAGCTGCTTTATATGTTATTCTTTGTATTTTACTCTTGATGTTGTTGTTGAATGTAACTTATGAAAAATTATTACTATTAATGCAATGGTTGTTGTACTTTGATTACTATACTGCATATGTTGTGATACTTGACATGACGTCCTCCACCCCAGAACGTTTCCACCGTTCTCTGTTTTGGGGTGTGACAGATTGGTATCAAAGCATTGTTTATAGTGAGCTCAGTATATCTAATCATAAAAGATATACAACCTATAAAAACATTCGGTATAAGAACATCCAAAATCTAAACACCCGAACAAAGTATCACAAGAAGAAGAAGAATTAAAGTCTTTGGATTTTGATCATTACCATCAAACCTGGGCAATTATGTAATCGTAAGTGTTGGGTTTTGAGCAATCTAACACTTCCTAAGTGTGCATGCAACCCTAATAAACCTTGGATCTATGTTTGTCTAAATACATGTAAAATAATAATTTTCCAAGGTTCATAACCTATCTAACATGGCATGGGGTACTTTTAAACATAAAACAGTTAGAAGAGATTACATACCTTTTTGATGAGATTGATTCTTTGGAGTTTGAGGGCCAAGCACCAATAGTGTGAATGCCTCAAATAGAATCATAAATCACCACAAACTCTTGGAAAACTTTTAGAGAGTACACACACACTTATATTTTCGGCCACACACAAGCATATACCATTAGTGCCACTAGTGGCTATTTCATGCAACATAAGCATGCTTATATAGTGTAAATGATTAGGGTGAAACCCTAACAACCCATGACCTTTCCTTTTCCAAGGATCCATGGGTTAAAAGCTCCATGGATCATCCATGGACTTCCATATAAGCCTAGCCCATTAACAAATGAGTGTTAACGCACACTATATAAAACCAATAGCCCACAATCTAATTAGTCTCCCTTTTAATCTCTAAATTAATTCATAATTAATTTAAGACTAAGACTAATTAAATAACATGACTTCATATTAATATATTATAACTTATAATATATTAATAATCATATGTGTATAACTCTCATAAAATTATCCATAAATAGTTTGGATGAAATGCAACCCAAATGGACCATGCCCGGTCGAGTCAAGTATATACCAAATAAGTTATGGAGTTAGGCACCTTATCCAACACACTCCCACTTGGATAAGTCTAATAACTATATTTGCGTATGTTACTTCAGGAACCAACCAGCAATCGTAGCTCTCGAAAACTCTGTTGAACTATGAAGCGCCATTTTAGATAAGTGATCATATAATCCTCTGTTCTCATGATATCAGCCGGACAAATACATCGAACAACGTCGTACTTATTGTCCAACAGTTTGTTTCCCGATTTTCGATTTGTTTGACAAAGAACTTAATCGAACACATCAATTTATTTATGACCGGCCGGTACATAGGTCACAACAAAATCATCGAGGGCCCAGATATCGCTTCTATTTCTAGAAGGAACAGATAAACTTCGACTCATATGCTTGTTCTACTACTTGTTGAGTTGTACACAAAGGCACGTTTTATAACATCAAGTTACTGATGCATTTACGTGCAATCAATGCACAACCAACGCATAGGTAACAACTCATATCTCTAGGTTTGAAGATTTATATGATATTACCGTCTCACGATCACTCGAGATAAATTCCATGAAGTGATACAAGTGAGCGTGGGTTTATTCCAATACTCATAACTTATGAGCACTCATGAGTGTTGTAGCAACCATTGCTATGACTAAACCCATTTAGCCATCTACAAACTCGATTCATGACAGTCTTGATTCATACCTACTTCCAACATATGAACGACTGTGGAGTGTTTAAATAACTTAGTCATTTGGAAAAAATAACCTAGCTATTTTGGAAGTCAAAACATGCAAAGTGAAACACAATAATAATTGAATCCAATATGGTCTCAGAACCCTTATGAATATAAATAAAACCACCTTTTATTTATCACCATATTGATTACACATTATTCATTGTATAATGTTTCAAATAATCAACTTAAGACTTGAAAAAAAACAACAGTCGTCCCATGCTCCTAGCATGTACACTTTGTTTTTCTAAACAATAGTTATGCCATACTCCAAGTATGCACACTATGTTTGTCTATGATCCTTACATTGTGATGTAGATCAATTGAACATGATTCCATTGATACTCATTTCACAATCCCAAATCCTTATTGTAAATGTGAGAATCCCTGATTGCTATCATTTACCAAAAATCTGTTAGATTTTAAACTTTTATGCAATGTTCCTCTTGTAATGATTATGCACAAAGTCACCAAAACCTTGTCAATAGTCATTACAGAGTATTCCAAAGAAGGTCAACTTCTATGGGACATAAGTCTCATATTCAAAGTACATTGCTTTGAACATCCTTCTTGCATTAAGGTTTTCTAATCTTACATAGATTGAATAACTTCCACCTATGGAGACATTTCCATAGTCCCATTTTGACTATCACTTCCGAACAAGAGTTACTTCTTTTCAGAATATGTCAATATGGTCCTTTCTGACAACTTACATCATATTTCCAACTTTCCCTGAGCAACCAATCTTTGGCGAACCTCAGATTGTCCTCGACAATTGCTTAATCACTTTAGTCGTATCCAGTTCTAGACTTTTCCCTTCTCAATGCCTTAAGCATTTGGAAAATATAGAAAAGATGAATATTATAGCACATGCAATCGATCCAATATCCGAAGCATATGGGACACGATTCATGATGTTTGACATAAAGACATGATACTAGACCAGTCTTTTGCTACAATATTTTTTATCTGCCATGTTTTCAAAATTTTAACTATGAAGAGGGATGCCGTAGTCATAATTGAATTTTGAGAACGCAATATATATAGAATTTCCCTAAGTCGAACCATTCAGACATAAAATTCATACATATATCCTTGACTAAAGATGATTAAAATCTCAATCTAAGCTTTAGAATTGAAATGAAGTATAATTTTCTCTCCCTTAATTATAGCAAAACAAGTTTTCAACCCCTGCAACTTCACGAATTGAAACTTTGTTTTCATTAATTAACATTGCTAACTTGCAACACTAAACGTAATAATCATGCTCCCACTAACATGATGATTAACACTTATGCTCCCACTAGCTCTGACATATTTCTAGAAATCTGCTGGACTTCTGAAATTTAGATTCATACACCCTTTCTTAGATAGCTCACATGTGTGTCTAAACAATTTTCAGAACTATGAAAAGGGATGCCGTAATCATAGTCTCAATTGCTTAGGCATTTTCCATTTCTCACAAGTCCATGTTAGTGTGCCGGTTAACCACATGCGCTCTAGTAACAACTTTTGAAAATGCGAATAACACAATTGATATCTACGTAAAATCTACTTAGTGAAAGCGTTTCCTCACCATCATTTTCATGATACGGAGAGAAACCTTATGACACTTAGATTTTATAGTGTATGAGTTCCTATCCATGTGAATTTGTCAAAACCATAATCACAAGATAAGGATAGTGACAAATTCAGCCTTACATGGATTAAACTTGTTCAGTCTTAGTTTCTTGTCACCTTGGTAGCACAAGGCCCACTAATGCTTCCAAGTTGAACTCTGATAACTCACATGTAAATTCAACTTATTTGAAGTAGGTACATAAATAAGAATTATGTCAACACGATAGGTTGCAAACCTTAAGTCGTGTGCTAGTGATAAATTACAGGTTTTACTCTTGATTAAATCTTGAAACTCTTTCAGGATCTTTAAGGCTCCCACTGTCCCCTTGACATATAAGTTTCCCCAGTCAAGAACCATTCCTTGACAAAACAAATATTGAAGGGACAATGCGGATTCTTATCAAGACTAACACTTCACACAATTGGTCTTAGTTGGTCTTTGTCTCATCCAAGACATCACAACTTACCAATATCAAATGTACAAGAGTAGAAAAACATTTTACTCTTACATTTGACTAGTGTTAATAAATCTTCCTTTATGTCACTCAAAGTTACAATCTTGGAGTATGACTCTAAGAATTGTTTTGGAACGAAGTATGACTCATCTTCTTGATTTTAACCAATCCAACAATTCATGACCTCTCTTCATAGCCATAACAATGCAGTACTAAGACGTCCTTAGAGTATGAATTTGTGATATGGTTTCATAATCATTAAGATGATCATGACCTCTCTTCTCATTTGTTTTTTCATACATTGTTACCTTTCCAATGTTACAAAATTATACTTAACCTCATAAGTATAATCATATTTACTAATCTTTAGTAAATCATGACAAATCAATCTTTGTGGTGGACCTTGACCAGCGCACACCCAGTGTACCTAATTCCTTAGTCCTTCAATTGACTCACATATACATGTGATCAAAGAATTAGTCTTAATTTTCAAAGATGAAAATTTTCATTCATCATACAATACAACTTGTATGATTCCAAGTTTCTGTCCAATTGAAACTTGGGTGATGAAAACTTTCTTCATTTGGTAAATTCAGACACTACCACAAATGAAGGAATCAAATCCACTTTCCAATATTGCTATTACTGGAAACATATAAGCAACAATTTTCCATAGATGCCATTGTAAGGATATTTTTAAAATAAATGAAAATTAAAACCCTTTTTTCTTTTATTTTAAAACTTTGCGGAAAAACTTATCCTTACAATCCACATGAAAACCTTGTTGTTATCCATTCATAAGCAATATATTATAACTCTTAAGCCACAGCTCAAAATTCTGATTACCGAACCATGCGATCGAAACCCACCTTCGCAATCAGAATCAACATATACTTACTTTAAGCTTCCTATCTTTTCTTTGATTCTTAAAAACATCAACATGCGACCCATTCAAATTATGTAATAAGAATCTCCAAATAGGAACTTAATAGAGTTAGTCAGTGGACTTTACCCGAAGTAGTGTCAAACCTCTTGACTTGATCAACCTTATGACCTTTCAGGTGAATAGGGCAGCTTCGCAACCAATGCCCTTTCCTTTGGCAACAAAACACATGGACCCTTTGGTAATGGCACATGAGACTATCTCAGACTTAGCCTTTCTCTTTACCATTTGGTCAACCGAGTTGACTATGGCCGATCCCTTTCCATTGGGAAGAGAAATGCTTTTCTAGATATCCAATGCTACCATTGTCAATGTCCATTTAAGACTTGGGAAGTTGTTCTTTTAATCAAATTTGCTTTACTGGTGTTCCAAATCATTGCTGATTCCACAACACCAAGCAAATAGATAACATCATTAAGGGTCATGTCATAGTCTGTCTCATAGTAGTCCCAAAGAGACTCACTATGTTACTAAGAAAGTGATTGAACATCCAACTTTCACGAGACTTTGACACCCAACTCTCCCGGCTTGTCAATATGTGACTTTATCTCCAAGATGTGAGCACACATAGACTATGCTTGCCAATAGGGATTGAGTGACTTTAAACTTTTCAAGAACTTGTGGGTGAGGGAGAATAATTGGAGGAAATGAAGCATGATGTTGAGGGACACCATCTTCAAGAGATTTGGGAAGATCATAGTTGTCTGAACCAGACATCTATAATGGGAGAAAATCAAGTTAGTTGATTCAAAGTCCTTAATATAACACCCAATATTAAATATTAAGGCTAGGTGTCACACCCCCAAACCTGAATGGCGGAAACGTTCGGGGGCGGATGACTTCATGTGGTAACGTAACAATTGAATACATAGTAAAGAAAGCAATACAACCATCATATATATAATTGAAAGTTTACATTTGTCAAAAGTTACATGTTCAAAACCAATTACAATATGATGTCAAAAATACGAGATTAAACTGGCGCCGCAGCATCCCTTCATCAAAAGCGTAATGAATACCTGAAATTACTGATTTCCTGGGACATACAAGTAATTTTGAAAGAGTAGATCAGCATTTAAGCTGGTGAGTTTCATAAGTATTTAAGTGACAATGTTTGTATGAAATGAAATGTTTTGTCTTTGTTTGTTTGTATTTAGAAAATCCTATATTTTCTACTAGTACAAAAGTAGCCTTCTCTCAAGACCAATGTTTGTTTCCAAAATGTATGTAAGTGTAAAATAACCAATGTGTTTTGAAAACCTTGTAAATCAATGCATTTTTAATACCCCATGTAAGTTTTATAACCATACTATTGACTCGGAATGCCTATAGACAACGTTCTTCAGGCGTTGGAATGTTATGACGTTTTTCACCCCAAACGGTGGACTGCAGCTAACAGTCAGGGCGCGGGTTGTCAAGCCCGTATAGATCTATACACAAACACCATGCTCCCCCTCCAAGGGATTCTGGTATATAATACAGGACTTGAAATGTGTACTCGAACGTACGTGAAGTTAGCGTCTCACAAAACCGTGGTATAAAAACAGATCTACTTGTTAAAATGTTTCATATGTTCTTGTATACGAAAGTGACTTCTTGAAATTCATGTTTCTAGTACATAAGAGTTAGAAATTTGTTTGTAAAACTATACCTATTATAGTTTTCTAAAAGTGTGTCTCGTTTGTTTAGAAATACCTAGAAAAGGAATCATTTGTTATTAAAACATGGATTTTTGGTGTAGAGTCTAAGATAGACAAGTATACATATAATCTAAGAAAATGTTTAGTTTATACATGCATTACAACAATTTATATTTCAAAGGATGGAATATAACATATTTTGTATATATAAAAGTTCCCTATATAGTTTATAAATCACATGCGATTTGGATATATAAAAGCACATAAAATAATTGTTTATGTAACACACGATAATACTCGTGTGTTTTACTTGTAATCCCCCCTTGAAAGCATATAAAAGAATTTAGAGAATATTTAAAAGGTAAATTAAGGGGTATGAACTCACTTGAAAGTTTGGAGATAACGAGATGGAAAACCGGGCAGAGTTTCGTCTCGGGAAACGGATTTTCCTCGGGATTCTCGGGAATCTCGGAGTAAAATCGACCCTCGGGACTTGAGCAAAAAAACCAGAGCCTCGGGTTTGAACGGGCACGGAAAACGAGGCAAGATTGTGAGAGAAAGGAGAGAAATGAGCATTTTTCTCGGAAGCCCTCGCATTCTATTTATAGGAAGGCTGAACCGCCTCGGTACGCGGGGCGTACGCTCATACGCAGTGCGTACGCGTACGTCATGCATGACCGAAGCCTCGACTGTCTCGGCTTCGGATGGGACAGATCGGATGGGGAGGCGGGTCGAATGGGACGGCGGGTCGGATGGGACAGCGGGTCGGTCGGGTCGGTCGGACGGGCGGGTCGGAAGCCTCGGATAGGGCGACGTGGACGATCAGAGGCCAAGTCTCTCGGGTACTCAGGGCGTACAGGGGTACGTAGCGCGTACCTCGGATGAGGACGCTGACTCCTCTTCGGATAAGGTCCGAATTTTGAATTAAATAAATATATAATTTATTTAATAAACTTCAAAAATTCATATCTTCATCATACGAACTCTGTTTTCGATGGTCTTTATATCCACGCGTAGGTGAGGCTACGCTCTACAACTTTTGTTTAGACTCCGTCGGCAAATTCCGAAATGATTTTTTTTATTATTTATATTATAACTCATCGTGTTTAAGGAATTTCTTTGAAAATTCATAACTTCTTTATCTGATGTCGGTTTTTGCCAGACTTTTTACCGCTGAAATACCATTGTCGAGACCTTCGATTCTCGTTTAGGTCATTCTGGCCAAAAGTCACTCGATCTCCGATTCGAGTTTTCAGTTGTCTGTTGTTAAGCTGAACTTGGAAAAATCATAACTTCGATATATGAAATCGGATTTGGGCAGTCTTTTTACGTATGATCATGGTTTAAAGACATTTAAACATAGAAGGAATTTAAATAGAACTATTTGTACATTTTATTATGAAAGTAAATTTTATTACTCAAAAGTGGTTACAATACTTGACCCTTTTAGGTCATTTCAAAGAGTTGAAATATCGGGTTGTCACATCATCCCCCCGTTAGAGAGAATTTCGTCCCGAAATTTAAAGTAGTAAAGATACTAGTGAACATGAAAGAGATGAGGGTACTTTTGTTTCATCTGATCTTCGCGTTCCCATGTGAATTCAGGTCCCCGCTTGGCGTTCCAGCGAACCTTCACGATGGGTATGCGACTTTGTTTTGTTTGTTTGACCACTCGGTCCATGATTTCTACTGGTTCTTCCACAAAGTTGAGGCTCTCGTTGATCTCGATCTCGTCGAGTGGAATAACAAGAGTCTCGTCGGACAGACACTTTTTCAAGTTTGAGACGTGGAAGGTTGGATGGATGTTACTAAGTTTGCGCGGTAGATTAAGCTTGTAAGCCATAGGGCCGATTCTGGCAAGAATCTCGAAAGGCCCTATGTATCTTGGATTTAGTTTCCCCCGCTTTCCAAAGCGTATTAAACCCTTCCACGGTGAGACCTTTAATAAGACATGGTCTCCTACCTGGAATTCCAAAGGTTTCCTCCTTTGGTCAGCGTAGCTTTTCTGTCGGTCTCTAGAGGCTTTCAATCGTTCATGAATCTGAACGATCTTCTCTGTCGTTTCTCGTATGATTTCCGGACCGGTAAGAGTGCTTTCAGGAACTCTTCCTCTATCTAACTGGGTATCGCCAACGTCAGTCCAACACAGAGGGGATCTGCACTTTCGACCATAGAGGGCTTCAAACGGAGCAGCCTTTATGCTTGTACAATAACTATTGTTGTATGAAAATTCGACAAGGGGTAAATGGACATCCCATGCCTTTCCAAAGTCAATCACACAGGCTCTCAGCATATCTTCTAAAGTTTGTATCGTTCTCTCACTTTTCCCATCTGTTTGTGGGTGGTAGGCTGTACTCATGTCTAGCCTAGTTCCCAGGGAACTTTGTAGTGACTGCCAAAATCTTGAAGTGAATCCACTATCTCTATCGGAGATAATGGATATCGGAACACCATGCAGTCGCACTACTTCCCTTAAGTAAGTTCTTGTAAGCTTCTCCATTTTGTCAGTCTCCTTGATGGGTAGGAAATGCGCGGATTTGGTCAATCTGTCGACAATGACCCATATGGTATCGAGTCCACTTGTCGTCTTGGGTAACTTGGTTATGAAATCCATAGTAATCCGCTCCCACTTCCATTATGGTATCTCTAGTTGTTGTAGTAATCCTGACGGTTTCTGATACTCGACCTTAACCTTAGCGCAAGTAAGACATTTACTCACGAAGGTAGCAATTTCTGCTTTCATGTTAGGCCACCAGTACAGTTTCTTAAGATCCAGATACATTTTATCTGAACCTAGGTGAACGGAATACCTTGAGTTGTGAGCTTCGGTCATGACTACATTTCTGAAACCACCATGTTTCGGGGTCTAGATTCGGTCCATGAGATAGTAGGCTCCGCCACCCTTGACTTCAAGATTCTTTTCCGTTCCTCGCAGGGATTCACCCGCCACATTTTCAGGTTGCAAAGCTCCCATTTGTGCCTCCTTAATTTGTGTGGATAAGTGGGAATGGATAGTCATAGTCAGAGATTTGACCCTCCGACCAGTGTATTCTTTTCGACTGAGGGCGCAGCTACTACGTTGGCCTTGCCAGGATGATAACGAATTTCGCATTCGTAGTCATTTAGTAACTCAACCCATCGTCGTTGTCGCATGTTGAGTTCCTTTTGATCGAAAATGTGTTGAAGGCTCTTGTGATCGGTGAAAATAGTACTCTTTGTTCCGTATAAGTAGTGTCTCCAGATCTTCAGAGCAAATACCACTGCTCCTAACTCGAGATCGTGTGTCGTATAGTTCACTTCGTGTGTCTTAAGCTGTCGGGAGGCATAAGCGATAACCTTCCCTCTCTGCATAAGAACACAACCAAGTCCTTGATTTGACGCATCGCAATACACTACGAAGTCTTCTATCCCTTCGGGGAGGGATAGTATCGGTGCGGTGCACAAGGCCTGCTTTAGTGTTTGGAATGCCTTCTCTTGTTTTGCTTCCCAGTCAAAGGCCACGCCTTTCTGGGTTAATGTAGTAAGAGGTTTCTCAATGCTCGAAAACTTCTTTATGAATCTGCGATAGTAGCCAACTAGATTTAGAAATTGACGAATTTCTGTAGGTATCTTTGGTGCCGACCAGTTCTCAATGGCCTTAATTTTGGAGGGGTCCACGTGTATACCTTTCTCGCTAACAACGTGGCCTAAAAATTCGACTCTTCGAATCCAAAATTCGCATTTAGAGAACTTCGCATAGAGTTTCTCCGTTCGCAGTGTTTCTAGGATTTTTCGTAGGTGCTGACTATGCTCTTCCTCACTTCGGGAGTAGATAAGTATATCATCGATAAAGACGATGACGAACTGATCCAAGTAAGGGCGGCATACCCTATTCATTAGGTCCATAAATACTGCTGGTGCATTGGTTAATCCGAACGGCATCACTACAAATTCGTAGTGTCCATAACGAGTTCGGAAAGCTGTCTTTGGAATGTCCCCCTCTAGAACTCGTAATTGGTGATATCCGGATCGTAGATCTATTTTGGAGAAGTAGTTCGCTCCTTGAAGCTGATCGAATAGGTCGTCAATACAGGGTAGAGGATAGCGGTTCTTGACAGTAAGTTTGTTCAGCTCTCTGTAGTCGATGTACATACGGAACGATCCGTCTTTCTTCTTTACAAACAAGACCGGTGCTCCCCAAGGTGAGAAACTTGGTCTTATGAATCCTTTTTGAAGGAGTTTATTAAGTTGACTAGAAAGTTCCTGCATCTCTGCTGGTGCAAGACGATAAGGCGACTTCGCTACTGGGGTAGATCCTGGAACTAAGTCGATTCTGAACTCGACTTGGCGTTGCGGTGGTAATCCTGGTAGTTCTTCTAGAAAGATATCGGGAAAGTCGCGTACTATCGAGATGCCTTTGATGTCCTTCAGTTCTTGACTTGTATCAACGATGTGCGCTAGGAATGCTCGACAATCCTTCCGCAAGCACTTGCGAGCTTGGATGCACGAAATGATGCAAAGGTTTGTACTATATTTGTCGCCGTAGATAACTAATGTTTCGTTGTTAGGGAGATTAAGACGGACTGCTTTCTCAAAGCACATGATGTCGGCGCGAAGAAGACTCAACCAATCCATGCCGACTATGACGTCGAAACTTTTAATTTGGACCGGCATGAGATTGATTGGGAAAGAATGGCCGTCTAAAGTTAACGTACAGCCCATGTATATGCAGTTAGTGTTTTCGGTTTTTCCATTGGCCATCTCTACAGTGAATGATTTTTCTAACTTGCTAGGTTTAGGTTTAAGTAAATGAATAAAGTTTTGACTCACGAAGCTTCTCTCCGCTCCACTATCGAATAATATGCATGCATATGAATTATCGAGAAGGAACGTACCAGCAACTATAGTTGGGTCAGCTACAGCTTCGTCGTGGCCTATTGCCAAAACTCGTCCCACACCTCCAGAGCGTGCTGCCTTAGGACAGTTCCTCTTGTAGTGGCCCACCTCGCCACAACCGTAGCAAGTCTGTCCTACACCCGCACCGGGAACTTGAGTGATCGGCTTTGCGGGGTCCTTGCAGAAACGGGTTGTGTGTCGCTTCCTGTTGCAGTTGGCGCACTACATTTCCCGACAAGGTCCATGGTGGTGGTAATTGTATTTGGTGCACTTTGGAAGGTTACCTACATAAGGCTTTGTTGGGTAGGTATTTGTAGGAGCTGTAGTAGGTACAGTGGCAGCATTCACTGAAACCAGTTGTTTCTTTGCAGATTCCTGGGAAGACCCACCCTTCCCTTGATTCCACACTATCTTCTTGCTATTGTTGTTGTTGTTGTTGTTGTTGTTGTTTCCTTTCTGTGGTTCTGGTGCAGAAGTGGTTGAGTTCTGATGACCTCCGTAGTCAATTAGAGATTGTGCCAGTTCCTTAGCACTTTCAAAGGTGTCAGGTTTGGAAGCTAACACGCTTGATCGAAGTTGGGGCATCAGTCCCCAGATGTACCTTTCTATTTTCTTGCTCTCGGGAGCAATCATATCTGGACAAAGAATTGCCAGCTCGCAGAATCTGTTGGTATAAGTAGCGATGTCGGTACCAACCATTCCGAGAGTCCATAGCTCGTGTTCAAGCTTTTGAATCTCTCCCCGTGGGCAGTATTCTCTCATCATCATGGCTTTCAGGCTCTCCCAGCTTATGGAGTTTGCCACGATTAGGGTACGTACTTTAACGTGGCCATTCCACCAAGCTAAAGCTTTATCAATAAGGGTGAAAGTTGCAAATTTGACTTTGCTGTGCTCGGGGCAGGAGCAGATTTCAAAGACTGCCTCCGTCCTTTCAATCCACTGCCTCAGGGCCATCACACCACCAGTTCCATAAAACATCCGGGGCTTGGCATTGGTGAAGTCCTTATAGGTGCATTCTCGAGGTGGTCCATGACTCTTGCCATGGTTGGATAGGTGTGTGCCAGATCCCGAGCCATTAGTACTCGAGTTATTGATGTGTGACATGGGAGCTACCACCGCTGCGGTGACTGCTGCTTGGAACATAACGGCATCAAATTGAGGTAGTGGAGGTGGTGGTGGTACAGGTGTTTCCCCATCGTTGTTTCGCCTTGGGTTCCTACGCGGAGGCATCCTTCAACTATAGGTTGAAAAGACCAAGATAAGAATTCCATAGAATAGAAAATGTATGTGTCTCATGAACTAAATCGCTATAGTTCAACAACAGATGATAGTATGAGTCTTAAAATAGAAGAATGAAAGTTATTTGTAAGACTGAAAGTATGAAGCAAGTATTTGGTTTCTTAAAGACCTTTCAAAGTTTGAACGAAATACTTAACGTAGTTGTAATAGTGTGACTTATATTAATATAGAATTTGTTACAATGATCATGAAAATTTGACCCCTATAAGGGTCTCCGATTACAAAGTTCGAGAAATTTAAAGACTTTTAGCCGAGGTCCTAAGCAATAACAAAATTTGAGTCTTTGACAAGCACTACTTGCATCGTAGGTTGCGCTTGGAGCTTGACTCTGCATCTGATTGCTTCGACTCCATTAGACGCCTATCAAAAGCGGCTTGTTGTTCCCTCAGTTCAACGAGGGTTGCAATCATTTGCGCTTGGAATGCTTCGGTTTGGAGTTGAGCATTGTCTTGTATCTTGTCCAGCCTACGGATGTCAGAAGTGTGAACCTGCACTTCCACGTTGACATCCCGGAGTCGGCTAGCTTGAACTCCGGACTGATAGGACTGATTGGCTAACTTACCCACCATTACCGGGAGTGCTCGATCAGCCGAACCTCCGCCGCGGACATCATAGAAGTCCCGGCACATGCCGTAGGGAGGGCGTAGGTTTTGCTGTTGGCTCCAATGGTGGAGGTGACTTCCCCAAACGGGAGTCGGTCCTTGAAAGTTCCTTACGAAGACGGGAGGTTGAATGGGTGGTGGATCGATAACTTCCGACTCTGAGTCGGTACCGGAGTCCTCTTCGGGATCATCTTCGATCCATCCTCCGTTGCCTTGGTTTGAAAAGTAGGGGTCGCCAGGGTGGTGAAATCCAGCCATTTGACTGCACGAGAAATAGGGTTATAAGAATTGAATAAAGTTGGAACATGCAAAACATGTAAGTTAAACTAGTTTAGATAGCAAATACTCCTATAGTATTTTAATTCTTGTGTTTGATTCTTGTAATGGTTTGGTAAGGTTTGACTTGTTGCTTACTACGATTATTCCACGATATACGTTGGTCCAATCTCGGGCAAATATAGTTGATCACGCTATATTTGTCCCAAATCAGATTACATATATCGAGTCTTAATCGTAGTGTCAACTTGTCTAAATACTTGTTGTATAGTTAGATATCATGAAAATAATTTGTTGTATGCATGTAATTGTACTTAAATGAACTATCAATTTAAGTTGAACGCAATGTTGCTTAAGCGTAAAAAGAAAATTTGTTTTGTCAGAGAGTATTGGTCCCTTAAGCATTTATAGTTTGTATATCTTATGTGGTTCGATATACTTAGTTCACTATAAACATTGCTCTGATACCAATCTGTCACACCCCCAAACCTGAACGGCGGAAACGTTCGGGGGCGGATGACTTCATGTGGTAACGTAACAATTGAATACATAGTAAAGAAAGCAATACAACCATCATATATATAATTGAAAGTTTACATTTGTCAAAAGTTACATGTTCAAAACCAATTACAATATGATGTCAAAAATACGAGATTAAACTGGCGCCGCAGCATCCCTTCATCAAAAGCGTAATGAATACCTGAAATTACTGATTTCCTGGGACATACAAGTAATTTTGAAAGAGTAGATCAACATTTAAGCTGGTGAGTTTCATAGGTATTTAAGTGACAATGTTTGTATGAAACGAAATGTTTTGTCTTTGTTTGTTTGTATTTCGAAAATCCTATATTTTCTACTTGTATAAAAGTAGCCTTCTCTCAAGACCAATGTTTGTTTCCAAAATATATGTAAGTGTAAAATAACCAATGTGTTTTGAAAACCTTGTAAATCAATGCATTTTTAATACCCCATGTGAGTTTTATAACCATACTATTGACTCGGAATGCCTATACACAACGTTCTTCAGGCGTTGGAATGTTATGACGTTTGTCACCCCAAACGGTGGACTGCAGCTAACAGTCAGGGCGCGGGTTGTCAAGCCCGTATAGATCTATACACAAACACCATGCTCCCCCTCTAAGGGATTCTGGTATATAATACAGGACTTGAAATGTGTACTCGAACGTACGTGAAGTTAGCGTCTCACAAAACCGTGGTATAAAAACAGATCTACTTGTTAAAATGTTTCATTTGTTCTTGTATACGAAAGTGACTTCTTGAAATTCATGTTTCTAGTACATAAGAGTTAGAAATTTGTTTGTAAAACGATACCTATTATAGTTTTCTAAAAGTGTGTCTCGTTTGTTTAGAAATACCTAGAAAAGGAATCATTTGTTATGAAAACATAGATATTTGGTGTAGAGTCTAAGATAGACACGTATACATATAATCTAAGAAAATGTTTAGTTTATACATGCATTACAACAATTTATATTTCAAAGGATGGAATATAACATATTTTGTATATATAAAAGTTCCCTATATAGTTTATAAATCACATGCGATTTGGATATATAAAAGCACATAAAATAATTGTTTATGTATCACACGATAATACTCGTGTGTTTTACTTGTAATCCCCCCCTTGAAAGCATATAAAAGAATTTAGAGAATATTTAAAAGGTAAATTAAGGGGTATGAACTCACTTGAATGTTTGGAGATAGCGAGATGGAAAACCTGGCAGAGTTTCGTCTCGGGAAATGGATTTTCCTCGGGATTCTCGGGAATCTCGGGAGTAAAATCGACCCTCGGGACTTGAGCAAAAAGACCAGAGCTTCGGGTTTGAACGGGCACGGAAAACGAGGCAAGATTGTGAGAGAAAGGAGAGAAATGAGCATTTTTCTCGGAAGCCCTCGCATTCTATTTATAGGAAGGCTGAACCGCCTCGGTACGCGGGGCGTACGCTCGTACGCAGCGCGTACGCGTACGTCATGCATGACCGAAGCCTCGACTGCCTCGGCTTCGGATAGGACGGATCGGATGGGGAGGCGGGTTGGATGGGACGTCGGGTCGGATGGCACAGCGGGTCGGACGGGTCGGTCGGACGGGCGGGTCGGACGGGTCGGAAGCCTCGAATAGGGCGACGTGGACGATCAGAGGCCAAGTCTCTCGGGTACGCAGGGCGTACAGGGGTACGCAGCGCGTACCTCGGATGAGGACGCTGACTCCTCTTCGGATAAGGTCCGAATTTTGAATTAAATAAATATATAATTTATTTAATAAAATTCAAAAATTCATATCTTCATCATACGAACTCCGTTTTTGATGGTTTTTATATCCACGCGTAGGTGAGACTACGCTCTACAACTTTCGTTTAGACTCCGTCGGCAAATTCCGAAATGATTTTTTTTATTATTTATATTATAACTCATCGTGTTTAAGGAATTTCTTTGAAAATTCATAACTTCTTTATCTGATGTCGGTTTTTGCCAGACTTTTTACCGCTGAAATACCATTGTCGAGACCTTCGATTCTCGTTTAGGTCATTCCGGCCAAAAGTCACTCGATCTCCGATTCGAGTTTTCAGCTGTCTGTTGTTAAGCTGAACTTGGAAAAATCATAACTTCGATATATGAAATCGGATTTGGGCGATCTTTTTACGTACGATCATGGTTTAAAGACATTTAAACATAGAAGGAATTTAAATAGAACTATTTGTACATTTTATTATGAAAGTAAATTTTATTACTCAAAAGTGGTTACAATACTTGACCCTTTTAGGTCATTTCAAAGAGTTGAAATATCGGGTTGTCACACTAGGACCCAACACAATATTTTATAATTTGGAAGAGGGATGTCATAATCCAAGCTATAAAATATTTGAAGGTAGGCGAATGACGATTCACCAATTTCCACCATGAAAAACAAAATAATTTATTAGGTTTTAATTGGATTTGAAATTCCTAGATCTTTTGAGATTCATTGAACTTTTCAATGGCATGTTTCAATCTCGAATGTGCCCTCTCAAATTTTGTGACTGGGATGCCGAGGATCACAAAACAAGGTGTGAATAACCATACCAATTCACTTGGTACCCTTAATATTATCACCCAATCAATGTGCCGGTTAACCACACACGCTCCATTGATCTATGACAAACATTAAGTCACCCTTCGTGATCCTTACTAGTCCAAGTTAGTATGCCGGTTAACCACACACGTTCCACCAACGACTTGGTAAGGTACAAAGTGTGAATTCCATGGGCTAGCACCAAATTCACATTTTTCCTAAAGTAACTAAGATTGGGAATTAAATAAAAAATATTTAGTTACTTCATAATAATCATTATACTTTTAATGAGAATTTAAAGTCATTGTCCTACCCGTTCGGCTAACGACCCTCCACCGATCAAGCAAGCGGTGGGTGAGAGTGGACACCCATTAAGTCGCCATTTTATAGGCAACAACCTTATACCCACTAACGGTAAAACGACTTGTTCCCACCGCTAACGGTAAAACGACTTGTTCTTATACAAATATATAATAATTAACCATTAATCTTATAATAGTATAAGGGTAGAATTTTAACTTTTAAAACTTCTAGGGTGTGACAACCCAAAATTTCCCATTCAAATCAAACCATATCAAGCCAATACATGTAGATCAGTTACAGTGAAAATTCAAACTTCAAGTATAAGTTTGACAGTTTTTAGGGTTTTACACCAAAAAGAGATATTAGGAGAGTGGTTGCACTAGGGTTTTGTGCAACACTGTAATTTCATTATCCTAGATCATTAGAATCCATTCCGGGAATAGAAAAATTTTCTGCCAAAAATCTCAAGACTATAAATAGAATTCTGAACCAAATTGGTTCATTAGTTGAATTCCAATTAGAGAAAAGCCAATTTCTCTTTCACGGATCTTCGGGTTTTCATCCCAGATTGTGAGTCTACTTTCCTAGATGTGTTTTAATACTTGTTATATGCTTAATAACATTATTTACATGTCCAAAGTACAAGATCCGGGAGTTTACCGCCCAAGAACGTTCTTGGGGAGTAAACTCCAAAAATCAAGCCTAAAGGCCATCTAGTCCCATTTCCGTGTTAGGCATCTAGCTAAGGACCTCATGTATGAGCATTAGAGGCTAGAAAAAAATCAAAACCATTTAGTTTGAGGAGTTTACGGCCAAGGAACATCTCTTGGGCCGTAAACTCCAAGTAAAGGGCACAAATGAGTGCCTAATGTTCCTTTAGCCTTAGAACAAAAACCTAGAAGCCTTAAACTCATGATTTATGCCACCAAAACAATTAGAAATCCATTTTTGAAGGGAGTTTACGGCCAAGAAGCTCCTTAGGCCGTAAACTCCAAGTTTAAGTGCCAAAATCCCTTCAAACACTTCCTAAGGCTTGGACTCTATTTTAGGCAAGTACCTTAATGTGTTTAGGACCTAGAAAACTCATGAAAAGCACAAGTGTTGAAGAGTTTACGGCCAAGAGTATTTCTTGGGCCGTAAACTCCTTTAAAGGGGTCAAAGGACACCCTAAAAACTTCCTTAGACCAAGAGACAATTAGGGCATGTACCTAGATGAGTTTTGGACTAACTAAAACATTTAGAACCCCATGTGTGAGGGAGTTTACGGCCCAAAAGGTTCCAAGGCCGTAAACTCCATAAAATGGTATCATTTAGTGCCATAAACCTTCCTAAAGCCAAGTACTAAAGCCTAGACTTGTTCCTAGAAATGTTGGAGACTTGAAAGAACAATAATAACCCTCCCAAGGGAGTTTACGACCTTAAACTCCAAGGGAAAAGGGTCTTTGGGCCGTAAACTCCCCATAGGAGTCAATATGGTACCTTAAACACTTGTATAGCCTTGAAACAATTCCCCTCTAAGGTTGTAGTAATTCTAAGCTTCATTTCATGACTTGGTTGAGAGTTTACGGCCAGGAACTTACTCCCCTGGGCCGTAAACTCCAATTCATATGGTATTTTGACCTTAAACTTCCATTAGGGGCATTTCACTTCTTTGTTGCAACCCATTAGCCTCCTAGCACTTGACCAAAAGTGTTATCCTCGCGCTTAAATGTTATTACTTGTATAATTAGTGTTATAATCACTAATTATTTATATACATATGTTTTCATATGTAATTAGGATCATTGTGTGTGTCTAAGTCTTCACTTGACACCAAGCATTTGTCCGATCCTTCCATACGATAACAGCCGTTCAATTCCAGTCACATACTGCAGGTGAGTTCATACCCCTTAACTAATGTTTTAAACTATTTTAAATGTTTTATGGGGGGGATACAAGTAGAATCATGCTACTTAATATGTCAATCGCATGTGATTAGTAAGTAGGGTTATATTACTTATTACATCAATCACATGTGATTAATATACAACATTCAAAAGATTTGGCTACTCATTAGCCGTTTTACCAAACAGTTTCCTTCAAATGATTTTTATAAACATTTTATATGTTTCAAACTACTTTTTACACTGTACCTCTTACTCTGTTTATCATATTTTAAGCTTATTTACAACTGTGTTTCAAACAAATGTTCCTTGTACTTATATTGTTTTATCAAACTTATGCCTTCAAATTGTTTTATAAATTGACATCAAGTCGATCTTTCCTTAAACTAATATTTATGTTTCAAATGTTTTACCAAACTTATTTATGCTTTTATATTATAAATTGCAATGCCTCTATATGTATATTTATATAAGAAATGTTTAAAAGGCTTAGGAAGACTATCCACCCTATTTCCTTTTCGCGCCTTGAGATGTGGTCTGGTGGGATATCGGATACTCGTCCGAAGGTTGTTTAACTATTAGTTATATATCATGTGTACATATAAAGTCATAAAAGGTCCTTCCAATTCATCCTATGCCCTTGGGTAGCAAGGGTATACATCCACGTCCATACGTACCACTTAGATTACTAGTAAGCTACCATATGGGTAGTTCAGGAAGATACTAGAACCATTACTAGAACGCGATATCATACAATGAGTCAGTTCATTCATGAGTCAATACTTTCTAGAACATTACTGTACGTTACATATACTACAAAACTAGAACGTTTACATTACTATACTTGCTAGATAGAGAGAAGACACATTACATCTAGCACACATAGAACATTACAGTTCATTACATTACTATACTTGCTAGATAGAGAGAACACACATTATATCTAGCACACTTAGAACATTACAGTTCATCACATTGCTATACTTGCTAGATAGATAGAACACAAATTATATCTAGCACACTTAGAACATTACAGTTCATCACATTGCTATACTTGCTAGAATAGTTCATTTCATTACAGCTAGAACAGTACATTACATTACAGCTAGAACAGTACATTACATTACATATACGAGAATACGTTAATTACTGTGATTTAAATCGGAGCATGACTTAAAACCTCATGAATTGAGTTGCGGCCAGAGTCCCTTGAAGGGGGAGCGTTGAGTTTGCGTATAGATCTATGCTGGATTGACAATCCTACACCTTGCTGCTAGCTACAGCCGGGCCTGCAGGTCTGCGGGTGCCAAACGTCATTTCTTTATTACGACCATGCATTATGTCGTTGTTACTAGTCGATAGTATGGCGCAATTTATCACATAGTGCCTTTGCTTAAAATTCGGCTTAAGGTAGTTAGTACGGTAGTAGTCCTTTTAGCGCTACGTTTTAGTACTACATTAATTTTTCCATTACATACTTTTAGTGATAACCTCACTTAAACATAAATGTACAAACTATATTTTTGGATAATGATAGTTATACTTTGGGAAAATACATACTCTTACGAGAGCCACACACACACAGAACAGATAGGTCTTGGTAGAAGACACCTTCATGTACTAGAAGGAATCATAGGGATTCTAGAGTTTTTCAAACATTTACAAATACTTAAAGTTCATATACACTTACAAATTCTTATAATACATAGACTTACAAATTCTTACATACAAATTAAGCCAATAAATACTTATGATCTCACCAGCTTTAAAGTTGATACTCGCTTTCAAAATTACTTGTATCCTCAGGTCATCATAGACAGGTACCGATGCAAGCAGAAAGGAAGATGGAGCTTATTCAAGACTTATCTTTCATTTTGATTTATGCTTTAGTGTTTATCAAAATTTGACAGAATACAATTGTATAATAATTATTTTATTAATGCAATTGATGATGTTGTTGCTTTTTTACTACTTTACATTGTTGTTGATACTATACATGACGTCCTCCGCCCCAGAACGTTTCCGCTGTTCTTGGTTTTGGGGTGTGACATAGGGTGTGGAATTAAAGTTTGTGTGAGACTTTACAAATTTCAAAACTTGAGGACAAGTTTTGAACAATTCATAAACTTTTGGATATTCATAACTTATGAGTTTTAATTAAGTGCTTTAAAGCTTTTAATGAAGAGTCTCTTGGAAATCCATAACTTGAGGACAAGTTATGGAGTCCATAAAACATTTATGGGAAAAACTCTTCAAGAAAATGTAACCTACAACTTCTTAAAAAACATTTAAAAGAAAACCTCTTGGAATTCCATAACTTGAGGATGAATTAAGAATTCCATTAAAACACATTAAGATCAAGAATTAACTAACAAACAATTTGCAAATAATTCCTATGATCTAACAAAACTCATATGAACATGAACATCCACATCAACAATTTCAAGAATCATATGAACACATATAAACTTGAAATTTTGATTATAACTTTAAAATTGGTCCACCATCATCATTACCCCATCAAAAACAGATTTTATGAGTCCAAAACAGTTTAAGGTAATGATTCTAGACCAATTCCAGCACCAAAACTCGAAGATATGCTGTCTGGGGGTCCAACTCGTCGACTGCATGAACCAACTCGCCGAGTTGGATGAGTTTTGCCTTGGACTCGTCGAGTCCCTTCATGGACTCGGTGAGTCAGTTGTTTCATGCAACATAAGCATATACCACTAGTGCCACTAGTCGCTATTTCATGCAACATAAGCATGCTTATATGGTGTACATGATTAGGGTGAAACCCTAATAACCCATGAACTTTCCTTTTCCAAGGATCCAGGGGTTAAAAGCTCCATGGATCATCCATGGACTTCCATATAAGCCTAGCCCATTAACAAATGAGTGTTATCCCACACTATATAAAACCAATAGCCCACAATCTAATTAGTCTCCCTTTTAATCTCTAAATTAATTCATAATTAATTTAAGACTAAGACTAATTAAATAACATGACTTCATATTAATATATTATAACTTATAATACATTAATAATCATATGTGTATAATTCTCATAAAATTATCCATAAATAGTTTGGATGAAATGCAACCCAAATGGACCATGCCGGGTCGGGTCAAGTATATACCAAATAAGTTATGGACTTAGACACCTTATCCAACAGTAAGTTGGAATAAATGTAAACTGATCAACTACATTTATTCGAGATGCGACTAACGTGTACTTGGGAGTGATGGTGATGTTGCAACAAGTCTGAAACTTACCAAATAGGAATGCTAGAGCCAAACATAAAGTTTAAAATACTATGGGAGTATTTTAGGATACTTAAAGATTTACTATAAACCCATAATCATATTCAGGAGTTAAGAATCAAACCAGTAATTAAAATACCATAGGGGTATTTTAGGAACCATAAATAACCTTGTGTGAAAAACTAAAAAGATCCTTATTGATATACCTACGATTACAAAGTGTATACTCCCAAGGTTATAGATAGTAAGGATCTCATAGGCTAAGAACATGTGGTTTCGCTCTACTTCCTTTTCCTTGTTTGGATGTGAATATAGATTAGTATCACATATTCGAAAGCCTACCAGATCTAAGTTATATATTATTTGTTTACCCTATGTAATTGTAGCAGGACTCGATATTGATCACCCAGTGAAATGTTTTAATAATCTCTTAGGATTCTTTAGACATTTCCATTCTCGTGCAAACCCCTTTAGAAAACCATATCCACTTCAGTGATTGGCAGGAGAGTTGATTCAGAACCAGAATAGGTTCATTGAGAAGGTTTCCAATTTGGAAATAAATGAACAGGGTCGAGACTATTGAAGCCCCATGTGCCTATACCTTTTAGGGACATCGGTGGGAAACTCACCTAAACTTTCGAGATTCCAGTCATCCATCATGAAGTTATGACACTCAGGGTCAGAATCAGAAGTAAGGCGGAGTAGAGATTTAGTACGTCTACAAGAGAAGAGAACCCTAGGAAAGTACCTGAAGAAAACCAATGCCTATTCCTGTCAGGGATAAGAGGTGGACAGAGGGAGCCAATGCATGGAACCCGAGAAGTGTCTTTTCCCCCTTATCTTCACAAAAATACATCCATAAAATCATACAATTTAGTGAGTTAGTGATTATACTACTCACACTATGTGCCAGGTAAATCGTCTTTTCCCGTCGCAAGTAATACGAATAGATCGGATCTCAAAACCTTGATTGAGAGTGTTTAGTGATAAGTTTTCATGAGCCTTTTCTTCTGTGATCTTCGTTCCGAACTTCTCTTTGGTCTTTTCAAAACCGGAGAGCGAGCTTCTCCAGTTTAAAGATAATTTAGTAGGAACGACACCCATTTTATGGCTTTCCGATACACTTACTCCTACCTTGTTACCCAGACTGCATCATAGGGATGTAGGTTGACACTCAGATAACCATAACTCGAGACACGGGAAAAGTTATGCCTATCATAGTAATGGAAGATACGTCTAGGGTTAACCATCGTCTCTCATCAGCTTGTGTTCCTTTTCGTGTAGGAAGAACCATGCCTCCAAAGAAACGTAACCATCGTGCTGGCAAAACACCGACTCTCCTATTCGATGAAGCTACGTTTCAAGCTGCAGTTTCAGCAGCCGTAGCAGCTGTCATGGCTCACCTGAATGCTAACAATGCCAATGTTGGTAGGAACCTTATCGGGAATCCCGATCAAAGTAATGGAGAGCAGCAACCAGCACCAGTGAGTAAAGCCACCCAGGAACCCCAACCAAATCGACTCAATGGCCTTCCGAAGGGCCACAAGCTGAAGTTGCCAATACCTCCGTCAACACATCCGCCTCGACTCCAAGAAGACCATACCTAGGAAACCTTCCCCATTGCAGAAAGTGTAGCTACCATCATCATGGTATCTGCCGAGAACCCTTTTGCATTAGGTGCAACATGAAGGGGCATGTCGCTCATTTCTGTAAAACCCCGGTTGAGTTCATTACCTCAACCACCAATGTGGGGACCAGTCCGGTATGCCACCTATGTCGTTAAATTGGGCACTTCAAGAGGGACTGCCCCACTGAAAGAAATGACAAAGGCGCAGGAGGAGTCTAACTCTAAGGCCTAGAGGAAACATCAATGAACCCGGTAGAATTTTGGTACGTCTCTCAATCCTCAGTGACTAAACGAAAACATTAAATGATGAATCCTAATTGTAATTACTCTCTCGTTAAGGCGAAAGTCGCAACACTATTGTAAAATTCAAAAATCCATCAGGTAAAGCTATGATGGCTTAACTATATATGTTAAGGCTATTTATAATTAAGAATGATAGACCTCGAGTGAGTGATGCCGCCTCATCTCCTGTTCCTCGTTTGGTTGTGGATTTAGGGCGGAGTCACTCAGTCAACAGTCCTTTTAATCTTAATAATACATGACTAGTGTATACTAGGCGGTTATAGAGAGCCCTCGTGAGAAATCTATTCATGAAAAGTACACTATTCCAAAACATCAGGATCCCCTATAGTTCCGCGTCGGTTCTATCGGTCCAAGTATCTGCGATAGAGATACCATGGACGAAACCCGAGACGCTGAGAACTTGTGTGCCCTGTTCAGAACATGATCCTATCGATCTTCATTCCATATCATGATGATGTTGGTTAATTTCGAGACTGCCGTCAATCATGGTTCGACTTGGTGTGACCATGTGGAAATACCTAGTGCTGTGTAAAGAGGACTTTTACCATAGCCTCTGCGTCAAATAAAGATCCCTCAAAACCTAATAAGAAAACCTAATGCGAACCGTTAGTCATCTCTCTCTTATCCAAACCTATCGAAGTACCCAAGAGAAGGGTTCGACGTGATGTTACCCAACCCCTCCTTAGACAGATAGAACCCGAAGCGAAAGGCACTGCAGGTATCCCAGAAGACAATAACCGCCCGAGGCCTATTCAGTAGATCCGCCCAAAAAGACCCTTAGCATCCCACAATCAGGATCGTGAATCAAGAGAAAGAACTCCTGGGATTAACTTATTACTACTAAGTATATGTATTAGAGTGGTATATAATTTAGATCCATAAGATTTAAGATGTGTGCTTCCTCCCTACTCCCTGTTCCTTGTTTGGTTGTGGGTCTGGGGTGGGACCACACATCTGAACATCCCGTTAGATCCCGATTATATACGACTTGCATACGCCGAGTATTAGTGATTAAACCCAGTATGAGGTCGATCACGAACCTTTTAATAAGACCCTTCATCCTATCCCATAGAAAAGGAGCTGGAGTCAAGAGAACCACTGTGGGTTGAGCTACTAAAATAACCACAAATCTGAAATTGTTGTCATCCCGGTTAAGCCAACATAGTAGCTAACACCCTCAGTCATGAAGAGTAACTCAAGTCGTAAGAGTCAAAAACGTCGACTACGACCATCCATTCGCGCTTAATCCCACAAATTAAGCATCTCAGTAGTAGTCCCAGAAACCTGAAAGTTGTGGCAGGTTAAACTTTAAGAGCAATGGATGAGAAGAAAATCAGAGGTTCTGAGTAACGGAACCCTATGCTATCTGGATTTAACTAGAAAGACAAAACTCAGTGACACTGGAAGAGTAGTTACAAGTAATACTCGCACTACTCAAGCACTTCGTCCATCTAGTTACAGACGAGTAAGTGCCTAGGAATCGCCACCTTCCCATGCGGGAAAAGTCACCGTCGCCCTAAAGACGATAGACTGCATTCTCCAGAGATAACACTCGAATGCCAAGAACCCCATGACCACCTTTGCAACCAAGAATACATCAATGAAGAAAAATGGTATGTTGCGTTAAGCCTTATAAACCAGATCATAAGGGGATTGTAGTCTCGACATCAGTCTAGGCGTTAGTCGATGGGTTATACAAGAACATGCGCTTCCTACGATCTGGAGGGAGCCGACCCATCGGAGAATGGGACATATCTTAGAGATTCGTTGGACTACTAGGTGTTCCAAGGAATACTGTCTCTAAAGAAATAGTAGAACCACCTCCTGAAATAGTCCATCACTACAAAAAAAATCTCTAAGGGCCAAGTTAACCCTGATCGGAGACTGCTAACCATGAAACAACAAACAAAGTAAGAGCATGATTATTTCAATTTAGGGATCATGCTGTGAAGGCATCTATATGATGATAATGAAAATTTATTTTTCTAAGCATCATCTTGTAAAATCCCCTATCATACCGACCTTGAGAGTTTCTGTTAGAGACACCTCAAGAGTTAGAAGTGCAGGTCCATTTTCCACTAGGTCGAGATAGATGCCACGTAACCAATAGATGCTAGTATATGGCCAATACATCTGATGATCTAGAAAACCACTGAAAGCCAATCAGTAAGAAATACGAATCCAAAGACGACCTAAGCCTCCTAAGAACCAAACCGGAGAATACACTCCAAGTGTGAAAAGAACTTTTGGAACTCCAGAATGGCGATCACGCCAAGTGATGATCTAACCATGGAAGTACATTATGTTCTAAGTACTGAAAAGCTCTATCACCCCAAGAGCTTAGGACCATCCGAGATTCTTGATAGGAATTGGTCCAACCCTCGTCGGACCACAACTTTTGTTGGAATTCCATAAATTCCACCGGAACCTATCCATGTCTTAGTCTCGAAAAAGTGCTTGTCCGACGTAACTCTTGAAATCCCACTCGTCAAGATCGAAATCAATGAGAGCCCAACTTCGTGTAAGAACCCATAGGGATCATGGACCGAGAGGTCAAGAGACTGAAACAAATCCGCATTCCGTTAGTAAAGGTTCGCTGGAACGCCAAGAGAAGACCTAAGTTCATCTTGGAGCGAGAAGACCTGTTGAGTCTAAAGTATCCTTATCTTCTGAGTTGCTTAATTTCATCTGCGTGTGTGTGCTTGAACTCTAATTTCGGGACGAAATTCCCTCTAACGGGGGGATGATGTGACAAACTGAAATTTTCATTCGTATAAACTCCGCAATCCAGCACATTAAAAATTAGCCAAATTCATCCCAAAACATTTTTGGCCGGATTTAAGCCGTTCGAGTATTTTATTTTAAATTTTTGACAAACGAGCAATTAAATGGAAGTGTCCATTAGGAGTGTTATGTAGCAAATAACCATTTAACACCTTGACTAGGTGTTCACAGCCAAACAAGGGAGTTTGGACTGCAAACCCCAACGGCTATATATATGGCACTTAGCCATTTTCCTTCATTTCTTGCATTTCAAGCTAGAGAAAACCCGATTTCTCTCCCAAGGATCTTCAAGCTTTTGACCCAACCTTCGCATAATGTAAGTACTTTTATCCTAGAGTACATTAAGGCTTGTTATACTTCCATGTATCAAGAAATCACCCAAGAAACACCAAGAACAAGGTGTTTACGTTCCAAGGTGTTCTTGGACCATAAACCCTAAAATGGGTGCCAAAGTGTGCCCTAATTCGTTCTAAGCCTTGACAATTAGCATGGATCCTTTCCTTGATAAGTTTAGCACTTGAAAACATAAACCCCCCCCCCCCCCAAGAATATGTGTTTACGGCTTGGGGACCTCCCAGAACTGTAAACACGCCCAAGAGGGTGTTTTGATGCCCTTAACACCTTCTATGGCTTGTATAAGTGACTAGAGCTTTGCACGCTTTACCTAGATACACCAAAGCATGAAAGGAAGGAGCAAACATGAGTTTATGGCCGTAAACTCATGTGTTTACTGCCGTAAACTCCCTAAGGAGTGGTCCAAGAACCGTAAACTCCAAAGGGCGGTCATCTTGAGCCCCAACCACTTTCTAATCCCTTGATTCGAGTCTAGCATAATTCCTTGAGTAGTTTAAGACCTTTGAGAATCCAATGGCACCATTGCCTTGAGTTTATGGCCGTAAACTCATGGGGGAAAATGGTCTTGAAACCGTAAACAATCATATAGGCCACATTTTGAGGAGTAAACTCCAATGTGAGGCCATACACTCTTTATATGCAACCTTTAATACTCCTAGCACTTGTGGTAAAGTGTTTCCATGTATTAGGATGTCTTTACTTGCATAATTAGTTATTAAGTGACTAATTTGATACATAAATGTATCATTACATGTTAAATAGGGTTCGCGTGTGTAGTCAAGTCCTCACTTGACACTTAGCATCCTATACCGTCTGTTCATCCAAATCACCCACGTCAGGTGAGTTCATACCCCTGAATCAACCTTTTAAATGTTTTTAAAGTAAAAACTATATTTTGATATTGATAGTATTTTTGGGGAATTTACTCCTTAAAATATAAAACAGTCGGGTCTTGGTAGAAGACTGCTTTTGATAGAGATACTCCTTCATTTAAATATAGAACAATTGGGTCTTGGTAGAAGATTGTTTTTATTTAGAAAATATAGGATTTTCATGAAAGGATTCTAACACTCTGTAGATTCTAAACCACCATCATTGTGTGAGATCATTTTTAAAGTAGAACCTGTTTTTATACCAATGTCATTAAATACTTATGAACTCAGTAGCATTAAAAATGCTTATACTCGCTTTCAAAATAACATGTATTCTCAGGTCATCGGTAGAAAGGTACACTCCGGGAGCTTTTGTGAAGACAACCTTGTACTGAGTTGCTTTATATGTTATTCTCTGTATTTTACTCTTGATGTTGTTGTTGAATGTAACTTATGAAAAATTATTACTATTAATGCAATGGTTGTTGTACTTTGATTGCTATACTGCATATGCTGTGATACTTGACATGACGTCCTCCACCCCAAAACGTTTCCGCCGTTCTCGGTTTTGGGGTGTGACATCTTGACATAAAAATGTACGTTTTCATTGAATAACTTTTAATCATACAAGTATTATACAAGATTGACCGGTTTGACTTGTTGACTTGACTTTGACTTGTTGATTTTGACTTTGACTTGAATTTGACGGTTGTCACTAAGGCAATTGACATCAAGCGGAAGTTATGGGATAACAAGAAAACGAATGCGGTGCAGAACTTTGCCAAAAAGCAGCAGGTCATGGCCATTCATGTTGTGTTAACACCTACTGCTAATATGCCGATGAAGCAGTATGCTGGGAGCTTACCCAAATGCACCTAGTGCAGTTTCTGCCACAACGGAACCTGCCGAGAAATGCAGTGGGCTAACTGCAACAGGAAAGGGCACACTGCCCGTTTCTGCAAGTCTCCTGCTAGGCCAATCGTCCAAGTCCCTGGCATTGGTGTGGGCCAGGCTTGCTACGGATGTGGCGAGGTGGGCCACTACAAAAGAAACTGCCTGAAGGTAGGGAACGTGGGGGGCATAGGAAGAATTTTGGCTATAGGCCTCGAGGAAGCAATAGCCGACCCCACAGTGGTCACTGGTACGTTTCTCCTCGATAACTCTTATGCATGCATACTATTTGGTAGTGGAGTGAAGAGGAGTTTCTTGAACCAGAAATTTCCTCACATACTTAAACAAAAACCACGTGCAGTTAAAGAACCATTCACTATAGAAATGGCTAATGGAAAGACTGAGAGCGCTAGCTGCATATACATAGATTGTACCCAAACACTAGATAGCCATTCATTTCCAATTGACCTCATGCTGGTCTTAATTAAAAGTTTTAACGTCATTATCGGCATAGATTGGTTGAGTCTTCATCGTGCCGACAACATGTGTTACGAGAAGGTAGTGCGCCTTAATCTGTCGTCTAACGAAACTATAGTTATCTATGGCGAGAAACCCGACACGAACCTTCGTATCATCTCGAGTATTCAAGCACGGTAGTACTTACGAAAGGAATTTCATGCATTCCTTGCTCATGTTGTTGATACGAGCCATGAGACTAAAGACATAAAGAACATCCCAGACGTACACGACTTTCCCGACATATTTCCAGAAGAACTACTAGGATTACCAACACAGCGTCAAGTCGAGTTCAAAATCGACTTATTTCCAGGGGCTACCCCCGTAGCCAAATTGCCCTATCGTCAAGCACCAGCTAAGATGCAGGAACTATCTGGCCAACTGAACTAACTGCTCATCAAGGACTTTATTAGACCAAGCTTATCACCCTAGGGAGCACCAGTCATGTTCGTGAAGAAAAAGGATGGATCGTTCCGTATGTGCATCGACTATAGAGAACTAAATAAGCTTACTGTTAAGAATTGTTACCCTCTACCTCACATAGACGACTTGTTCGACCAAATTCAATGGGAAAATTACTTT
This sequence comes from Lactuca serriola, assembly GCF_051521515.1. Lineage (NCBI taxonomy): Eukaryota > Viridiplantae > Streptophyta > Magnoliopsida > Asterales > Asteraceae > Lactuca > Lactuca serriola. The sequence goes on along the minus strand of NC_136414.1, from coordinate 109,499,595 downwards.
TCAAAGATTGACCTGCGATCCGGGTATCACCAATTGCAAGTGCTGGAGGAGGATGTTTTGAAGACAGCTTTCCGAACTCGTTATGGACACTACGAGTTTGTAGTGATGCCTTTCAGATTAACCAATGCGCCCGCAGTATTCTTGGACTTAATGAATAGGGTGTGTCATCCTTAATTGGATTAGTTCGTCATTGTGTTCATCGATGACATACTTATCTACTCTCGAAGTAAGAGGAGCATAGTCAACATCTACGCGAAGCTCTACGCAAAGTTCTCTAAGTGAGAATTTTGGATTTGAAGAGTGGAATTCTTGGGTCATGTGATTAGCGAAGAGGGAATTCACGTTGACCCTTCCAAAATAAAGGGCATTGAAAACTGGTCAGCACCGAAGACGCCTATAGAAATTCGTCAATTTCTAGGCCTCGCTGGCTAGTATCACAGATTCATTCAGAACTTCTCTAGGATCGTGAAACCACTTACAACATTGACCCAGAAGGGCGTGGCCTTTGACTAGGAAGAGAAACAACAGAAGGCGTTCCAAACGCTGAAGCGAGCCTTATGCAACACACCAATACTATCCCTCCCAAAAGGAATAGAATATTTCGTGGTTTATTGCGATGCATCCAACCAAGGGCTCGGTTGTGTTCTTATGCAACGAGGTAAGGTCATTGCCTATGCCTCAAGATAGTTAAAGACACATGAAGTCAACTACACCACACATGATCTTGAGTTAGGAGGAGTGGTATTTGCTCTGAAGATCTGGACACACTACCTGTATGGTATGAAGAGCACTATCTTCACAAACCACAAGAGCCTTCAACATATATTCGACCAGAAGGAGATCAATATGTGAAAACGATGGTGGTTCGAGCTACTCAATGACTATGAATGCAAAATTCATTATCATCCCGGTAAAGCCAACGAAGTAGTTGGCGCCGTAAGTTGGAAAAAATACACTGGTCGTAGAGTCAAATCATTGACTATGACTATCTATTCACACTTGTCCATACAAATTAGGCTCAACTTGAATCCTTGAAACCTGAAAATGTGTCGGGTGAATCCTTGAGAGGGATGGATAAGAAACCTAGAAGTTAGGTTGGTGGAGCCTTATATCTCATGGATCGAATCTGGACACCAAGGCACGGTGGTTTCAGAGACTTGGTCATGATAGAAGTCCACAACACTCGATATTCCGTCCACCCAGGTTCGGAGAAGATGTATCTTGGCCTTAAAAAGCTCTACTGGTGGCCTAACATGAAAACAGAGATTGCTACCTTCGTAAGTAAGTGTCTTACTTGCGCCAAGGTTAAGGTCGAATACCAGAAACCCTCAACTTTACTACAACAACCGGATATACCTGAATGGAAGTGGGCACGGATCACAATGGACTTCATAACCATGTTGGCCAAGACAACAAGTGGTCTAGATACCTTTTGGGTGATCGTAGACAGGTTAACCAAGTCCTCACACTTCTTGCCTATCAAAGAAGCGGACAATATGGAGAAACTAACAAGAACCTACATTAGGGAGATCGTATGACTACATGGTGTTCCCATATCCATTATCTATGATAGAGATAGTAGGCTGACTTCAAGCATCTGGCAATCGCTGCAAGGCTCTCTAGGAACTAGGTTGGACATGAGTACAGCCTACCATCCGCAAACCGATGGGAAAAGTGAGAGGACTATTAAAACTTTCGAGGATATGTTGTGAGCTTGTGTGATAGACTTTGGGAAGGCATGGGATACTCATTTACCCTTTGTCGAGCTCTCCTACAATAACAGTTATCACATGAGCATAGAGGCTGCTCCATTTGAAGTCCTCTATGGCCGAAAGTGCAGATCCCCTCTATGCTGGGCTGAGGTAGGCGACACACAGTTAGCTAAAGGACGAGTTCCTAACAACACTCTCGCAGGTCCAGAGATCATACGGGAAACGACAGAGAAAATTTGTGAATGATTCAAAGCCTCTAGAGACCGACAAAAAAGCTACGCTGACAAGAGAAGGAAACCTTTGGAATTCCAGATTGGTGACCGAGTTCTTTTAAAGGTCTCACCCTGGAAGGGCTTGATACACTTCAGAAGGCATGGACAGCTAAATCCAAGATACGTAGGGCCTTTCAAGATTATCTCTAGAATCGGCCTTGTAGCTTACAAACTTAAACTACCTCACGAACTTAGTAATGTACACCCTACTTTCCACGTTTCGAACTTGAAAAAGTGTCTGGCTGACAAGAATCTTGTAATCCAACTTGACGAGATCGAGATCAATGAGAGCCTCAACTTTGTGCAAGAACCAGTAGAAGTCATGGACGGAGAGGTCACGCAAACAAGCAAAGTCGTATCCCAATATTGATGGTTCATTGGAATGCCAAGCGGGGACCTGAATTGACTTGAGAGCACGAGGATCAAATGAAAATGAAATATCCTCATCTTTTTACTTAGTTATTTTCACTTTCTTAAACTCAAATTTCGGGACGAAATACCTCCAATGGGGGGATAATGTAACAACCCGATATTTTTCAAGTCAATGTAACGATCTAAAGTCAAGTATTGTAACCTATTTTTGAAATAATAAGAATAGCGTCAAAAATTAATTGTTCAAAAATCTCAATTTGGATATATAAATTGATATATATCGTAACAAGGTTTTCAGAAATATAATGAACACTAAAATCCAAGTTGTAACGTAGAAGTTATGACCAATCGAAGATCCACAACAAAACCGGTAAAACACTGTTAAACATAAAACACAAAATTTCAATAAAATACTCTTTTGCCTTAGGTATCTAAATGAAAGTCGTAGATATCATTAAACCGTGAACGTACATAAAAATAACGTCCAAATCAAACTTCGTATGGGGAAGTTATGATTTTTCTAAGTTTCAGATATAGCAATAGATAACTAAAAACTCAAAATAGAGATAGAACGACTTTTAGCCGACACAACCTAAACGACAATCGAAGATTTCGACAATAGTAGTACAATGGTAAAAAGACAGACGAAAACGGACGTCAGATAAAGAAGTTCTGAATTTTTAATGGACTTTTCCTGTCCCGGCCTGTTAAAAATATAATATTAAAAAGAAAATTCAAAATTGGCCGACGAAGTCTAAACGAAAGTTGTAGAGCATAATATCACCTACACGTGGAAATAAAGAACGTCAAAATCAGAACTGGTATGCGAGAGATACAAATTTTTGAAGTTCGGGACATGAATTCCCACACTATCAAAGGACTCACGACGTGAGAGTGATGGATACGTTCCAGAGTCGGGCTGTCAGGAGTCGAGTCAGCGGATGGACACGAAGGTTTCGGGTTTAGGCTGCTCAACTCTACTTTTGTTTCTACTTTTACTCTGTGTTAAGCATCCATAGACTACCCTGATGCGCGAGTTTCATATCCAAGTTCTGAGGGAAGTTTGAAGCCCCGAGATTTCCGAGAAATCGACTTCTTTCCGGTCGAAGTGCTGCCCGAGCAAAGTATCATTTTCATCAAATCGTCACTTCTACCAGGTGAGTTCATACCCCTAACTTATCTTTTGAATTATTTAAAATGCTTTTAGGGGGGGATACAAGTAAAAAACATTATAGATATCGAATAAATCACAGGTGATTTATAACTATCAAAACAAGTGGATCTCTTGTACTTCAAATTGTGTTTTCAAACAAACCAGTTCAAAACATTTTACAAACTAACATCAAGTCATCTATAACCATTCAAATGGTTAAAACTCTTTTTCATGCTAAACTCTTTTATCAAACTCGTTTTTGAGCTTAAGTTTATTGTAATTATGAACTAAACCCTTATTCTTCTTAATTGTTTAGCTCATGTGATTCATGTGAACACTTTATTATGTGCCTAGGATTAATGAATGTGAAACTAGGATTAATTAGAGAATGGGTAAGTTAATATGTGAACTAGTTTGATAAACCAACAACAAGTGGCTAATTGAATTATTAATTTGATTAACCATTACAAGTCTTATTTAACCCGAATAAATAATCAAGAGAATTAATTAATTTAGACAACTGGCCACTGCTTGAATTAGTTTATTTTCTAAGGATTAAAGATAGCGAATGTGAACCTAATCACCTGAATCGGTAGCTAATAAAAGGTTAATCCATTGCACCATTACTATTAAATCAACCATAGGATCAATTGAGTCGAACCTAAACAGAAGTGCTCTTAATTATTGAAATTAGTGGTAATAACTTGTTTTAGCTATTAAGTTAGTTAAATTGCGTGTTAGTTAGTTTGTTTAAGTTTTCTAGTCTTGCAAAACAAGATAAAACCTTTCCTTTTATTACTTGTTTTAGATAAAATTAGTTATTAGTTTAAGTTTTCCGTTTTCTGAGTTCGATACCCTACTTATCTAGCTACACCACATTGACAGGTCCACTGCCTTTGTGTGTTAATTTTATAATTAAAAGTAGGTTTAAAACTAGTTGAGTTCACACACATCAAGTTTTTGGCGCCGTTTCCGGGGAACGGTTCAAAAATTAAATTTAATTTCTAGTTTTATTGATCCTTTGTGTGAGATTTATCTTGCACAATGTTATTTTTTTTACGAATTCAGTTAGTAGAATAATTTTTTGATAGTTTTCTGTTTTTAGAAGTTAGTAAGTAATTTTTCTGTTTATGCTCTGAACTCGCCGAGTGCAATCAAAGTGACTCCGCGAGTCCATCACTGTTTCACGGTTTTGTCTTTTATTTTATTTTTGTTCCTTTTACGTGTTTTTCTTGGTTTGTTTGCAGGCATTACATGACCAGAGGATCCAACACACCCCTGGTTCCTCCAATTGAAGACCTAGAATCCGCTTTAAGGAAAAACAAAGGCAAGGAGGTTGAAAGCTCTAATACACCTAAGAAATCACCGTTGAAGAGCTTGAAAATAGTTTTTGGGAAGAAAAAGAACAAGAAGCTAGGAGAGACCAGCAGTCGAAAGAGCAAAGAAAGCAAATTATAAAATATCGAAGATAATCCAAAAGAGGTCGAATTTGAATACAACTACGAATCCGAATACGAAGAAGAAAGCGACTTTGAAGGAGAACTAGCTAACCCCATGGCTAACATCGATGAAGTTACCATGGGAGAATGGAAGAATAGAACACATGATGATACCGGTCCGGGACTTGTGCAACCCACAATTCCCGCAACTGCCACCTTTGAGCTTAAAGGACAAATAATTGCTCAATTAAAGGAGACCCCCTTCTACGGTAAAGATCATGAAGATGCCTATAAACACTTGGAGGAGGTCAACGATGTAGCTGATTATTTTAATGTTCCAAATGTTCCCCGCGAGACCTAACTTCTTCGTATGGTTCCCGTCACGTTCAAAGGTGTTGCAAAGGATTGGCTCAAGTCACTCCCTCCCGGATCCATAACTACATGGGCTAAGTTGAAAAAAGAATTTATTGACCAGTTTTGCCCACCTTCGAAGATAGCCAAGTTGAAGAAAGCTATTTCCAACTTTGAACAACAAGCTGGAGAGTCCCTTTATAAGGCATGGGAGAGATACAAGGGCCTACTAAGGAAACTGCCCACATCATGATCGAAACAGTCAACAAGAAGTCTCCATTTTCTATGATGGAGTCAATGTAACAACTAGGCAGCTCCTTGACTCGCGAGGACCCCTCACAAAGAAGGCACCCCATGTGATTAAAGAACTAATTGAAGAATTCTCTAAACACTCTAGAGAATATCAAAATCCAAGGCATGAAGTAAGTCGGGGGGTGGTAAACACTGTTAACGATAGCATGGAGGCAATGATGGCTAAACTAGAAAGTTTAGATCGAAGAATGACTAAGATGGACCAATCCATCCACGCTATCCGGGTAGGATGTGAGAATTGTAGAGGACCTCACCTCACTAAGGATTGTGATTTGGACGAAAATGGGAACCGGAAAGCACAAGTTTGCTATTCAAGTGGTGATAGATTTGATGATAATTGGCGAAAACCCAAGATGGAATGGCTCCCGTATGATGGATTGGTAATCCTTCAACTTGGTGTGCTGGGAGAACTTCGACGAACTCAAGTGCAGGAGAATTGTTCAGATTTCCGGAAGCCGAATTAGGTGTGAAACTTGGATGGGTTTCACATTCCCATTAGGAGGGAAGACGACTTTGGTTGCCATCCGGATTGAAGACTGCATGAGTTGGGAGTTTAGTAAACTTCCAATAGTTGGTCCGCGCCTTTTTAGTGATGAATAATAGGTTTTGATGGAACTAGGTTGGGGGTTCCAAGTATGAGTCGAGCCCTATTTTGGGCACGTAGCATGGTCCATGTTCGACGCAAGGTGAGTATCGTTGGTCTGTTCAATGAGCGGTAAGATCATGGGCAGTGGCCATGGCAGGATAAGAGTGTTGGAAAACTGTGGGGTGGCTCGTAGTATTCACTAGGTTGGCAGATAGTGTGGGAGTGTTATAAGAATGTGGGGTGGCCCGTAGCATTCACCGGTTCCTGTGCAGCGGTGAGGGTGTGGAAAATCCATGATTGGTAATGGATTTCTTCATATGCTTTAGACGAGGATCGGTCAGTTCGTAAGACTGTGGGAAGGCCCCATCATGCATGGAATTAGGAAAGGGGTGGGTCGTTGGAGGCCAGTTGTGATATACGACTATAGTTGGTCATGTAGCATTCACTTTTAGCATCGAATTTGGTGGCATCAGGTTTGTTGTACTGTTATGAACGATTGGAGCCATAATTGGTGAAATAACTTGGGAAATTATCGCCAGATGAGGCTTTCATTCAGAAGTTGCATGGGGTGATTGTGTGTGTCTTTTGACTAAGCAACCGGGAAAAAATCTGGTGTTTCAGTTAGTTGGCGGGCAAGTTGGGACTAGGCAGGTCTCGGTTTCTTTTGGAAACTAGCTAGGGGCATTGAGATAAGTCATGGCAATATTATGATTTGGGACTCGTGTGTGGAGTCGCTTGTTATTCGGAGTATGTGCTAAGTAACTTGCAACTTGGAATAAATAATCTCAGAGTAAACGATTTGACCCTCTTGCGCAACTCTCGTCTGAGTCTAACCATTACAGGGATGAGTCCTCTACTCAAAGGATTATGTGAGCCTTTTTCCAAGTATAAGTGTTCTGACTTTGTATACTCAAGGTTGTGATTTTGTCCCTCCGGTTGTAAGGCATGTAAAGTATTGTAAGTATTAATTTCGAGGACGAAGTCAAATTTAAGTGGGCGAGAGTTGTAGCACTCGGGTTCGAATCGCTTCATTATTCAGGGCTTTGGCTCGATCATTAGTTATCAGAAGGCTTAGGTCCTTATGGAAGAAATGATTTGGCCCTTTTTGGATGTAGGTGTTATAGTCTAAGTGTTCTGAGTGTTTGATGGTGTTTTGGAGCCCAATGATATAATCATAATTTGATAACTCAATCCCATATGAATTTTGGGTTTGTTCGGGAAGTTTTAGTGCTAAGGTGAGTTGTTAGAAGTGTAGGGCTTCTCGTCAAGTTTTCATGGATATAAAGTTCGTCGAAAATGGACTTAGAACGAAGGATTTAGGGCTAAATGAAGTTGTAGGGTTTTGGAGGGCCATCTAGCACGCGGGGGTACTAGATGTGTACGTGGAGCATACCGAGTAAGTTGATCACGGGCGGTCCATGAGTACGTCGAACATACTAAGGGGTACATGGGGTGTACTCCCTTCAACACCAAACCCTAATTTTGGGGATTTACCCCAATATAAGCAACATTATATCATTCCTCTGTACATTTTAGGTCAGCCACCATCCCCTTTAGCATACATTAAAACCTTAGAGTTCCTTGAGTGAGTTTTGGAGCTAGGAAGAGTGTTTATGGTGGTTTGTGTGAGAGAAGAAGAAAGTTGAAGAGTCATTTCATGGAAAGAGCTTAGATGTAACAACCCAATTTTCATAAAAATTTTAAACTTTTATTTACATAACATCAACCATAGTAAATATAAAAATCCAAATACTTATCCATGTTATTTTGAAAAATCATAGTACAAAAAACTAAATGATAAAACATCGGATAATGCATGCGTTCTCATCAAGCCGGGCCCTTGCCCTTATCAATAGAAGTACCTGAAATATATTAATAAACTGTAAGCATAAGCTTAGTGAGGTTCCCTATCACACACAACATATAATCACATATTGTCATGCTCATACACATACATAAAATTTACCATGGACTCCTTCCATGTTCTTCAATGGAATGCCATGGGCTACCCCATGGTCATATATCCTCATGCCATCAGCCCCCACATGGTCTTGACAAGTGCCATGGACTCCCCTCATGGTCTTTACATAAACCCATACATAAATCAAATAACATACCATATCCCATTCAATACAAACATATCACATAAATTAATGGGCTGGCCTTGGTGCCTTCAACCCATGAGTGTCGTGAGAAGAATCACCTCAAACAATGACAGTAGTTGAATAGTCCTTGGCTCCGAGTATCTACTATACTGAATACCTAAACCTAAACAGCTCCTTAGATTCAACTCAATACTTCAAACCCTAAGAGTCAACATTAGTCAAAGTTAAAGTCAAGGTCAACATTCCGGGTTGACTCAACTCGTTGAGTAAGGCTATCAACTCGTCGAGTTCCCTTGTTGACTGCCCGGATCGTGACAATTCCCATCAACTCATTGATTTCACTCATGAACTCCTCAAGTTGGCCAGATAACCAACTTCTTAATGCATTAAGTCGTTTCCTCTGAATCCAAATACTCCAAACCTCATATCCCTTTCAAAATGATGTATAGAAGGGTAAAGTTTCCAACTTTACCATCAAGGACCATCCATAAAGCATCAATCGCAAACCTTAGGTACTTTCAAGAGGGTCTTGACCCATTAAGCCCCTAAACTCTCACTCCAATGTTCCAAAACAAAGATCTGTTGTCCCAAGATAGGCAAAACACATAAAGTTTCCAACTTTACATCCATGCATGCTAGAAATACACTCAAAGGCTCATTTGTGACCTCATAATGGACATATTGCATGAATGGGACATAGGGACCAATAAAGTTTGCCACTTTAAGCCAATAGATATCATGAAGGGGTCAGATCTAGCTTAACAACTCTTGGAATCCACATCTATTTGGACAACTCAACCAAAACTGCAAAATCATGCTTAAACTTCAAATGAGGAGATCTTGATGAATACATGACAAGGTGTTCACTTTATACCTCAAAGATGCTGCCCTTGAAGAAGAGTTTCTGGATCTAAAGCCCCTCCACCAAACTAGATGCTTCCCACCCTCAAGCTCCTTTCTAGAATCACCAAAAACCACTCTTTTAAGCTCACCACACTTAAGATGCAAGATAAAATAGGAATCTAGGGTTTCTCTTGACAAGGGAGGCTGGTAGGGAGGCCAGCCAAAAGGGTTTAAGTCCTTTATATAAGGTGCAACACCCTAAAATTAGGGTTTCATATTTGGCCGTCAACTCATCGAGTTGGGGCTCCCTAACTCGTCGAGTTGGATCCTTAAACTCCACGGCCAAAAAAATTTCTACACGACAAGCTGGAGCTCCCCAACTCGTCGAGTTCCAGCCTAAATCCTTAAAATATTGAGAAATGAATAATACTTAGACCAAACATTACAAATCTACCCCACTTGAACTAGACTTCGTCCTCGAGGTCTGGTGATGCAAATAGGTCCAAATAATGTTTCCTCGTCTCATCCTCCAGCTTCCAGGTCCATTCAGAGCCTCTTCGGTGCTGCCATTGCACCTTTATTAACTTCACTTCCTTGTTCTGGTGGGTTTTCGTTTCTCTGTCCAGAAACGCGATGGGCTTTTCCACATAATTCAAGCTCTCATCAATCTGAATATGATCAAGAAACACAACCATCGACTCATCAAGCACATAAGTCTGCAACTACGAAATGTGAAATGTCCTGTGGATTTGCCCAAGCTCCTCAGGCAAGTCCAATTGATACGTAACCTTGCCCACCCGGGCGATGATCCGAAATGAACCATTATACATGTCGCCCAACTTGCCCTGCCTCCTAAACCGGATAACACCCTTCCAGGGTGACACCTTCAGGAGTACCATATCCCCGACCTGAAATTCTAGGTCCAATATGCACCTATCCGCATAGTTATTTTGCCTGCTTTGTGTTGTTTGTAGTAGTCGTGAACCTACTGAATCAACTCGGTCATCATAAATACCACTTTGGTACTCCCCATAACTCAATATCCGACCTCCCCCCAGCAAACTGGAGTCCCACATTTCCCACCATAAAGCTCCCCAAACGGTGTTCGGTCAATACTAGCATCATAACTATTCTTGTATGAGACCTCTGCTAGTGGAAGGTAAGTATCCCAACTCGCTCTAAAATCCAATACACATGCCTGAAGCATATCCTCGAGCGTCTGAATTGTCCACTCACCCTGACCGTCAGTCAGGGTGATAAGTAGTGCTAAAATGAAACTGAGTTCCCAACTCCTCAATGAACTTCCTCCAAAACCTATAGGTGAAACGAACATCATAGTCCGAAACTACAGACACTGGCACCCTGTCTCAAACCACCACTTCCCGCACATAAATATCTGCTAACTTCTCAGCAGAGATACTCTTGGAGATCATAATAAAATGAGCACTCTTGGTCAACCTGCCCACAATAACCCAGATGGAGTCGACACCCCATGTCGTCCTAGGTAACTTCGTGATAAAATCGATAGAAATCTCTTCACATTTCCACATGGGGATAGGTAGCGGTTGCATCTTACTGTGGGGCCTCTGATGCTCGACTTTCACCTTCCTGCCAGTCAAGCACTCCTCAATAAACCATGCAATATCCCGCTTCATGCAGGGCCACCAATAACTTGATCTCTAGCCTTTATACATCTTCGTGGCCCCCGGATGGATAGAAAATTTCAATTTATGCACCTCATCCAAGATCTTTTGCCTGACACCCCCGAAAGTCGATACCCAAACTCTGCCACATTGGGTCAACAGACCCCGACCGTCTTGAACAAAAAGTGGAATTTGCCCCCGAATCCGCTCCACCTTCTAGTTCTACTTCATCAGTCCTTCAACCTGAGCCTCCTTGAGCATATCCAATAGAGGAAAACTCATCGTCATCCTTAGGAAAACATCTTGGATCGGCGCACTCGCCACCTTACGACTCAAGGCACTAGCCACCAAATTGGCCTTCCCGGGAGGATAAAACATCTCGCAATCATAATATTTTACTACATCGAGCCATACCCTGTGTCGCATGTTCAAATTTTGTTGATCCATCAAATACTCCAGACTTTTATGATCAGTGAAAATGGTGCATCGGACGCCATACACGTAATGTCTCCAAATCTTAAAGGCAAACACCACTGCCCCTTAATCCCATAATAGAAGCGTCACAATACACTTCAATGTCATCCAATCCATCAGGTAGTGCTAAACTTGAGGCCTCACATAATCTCTACCTCAAGGTCTTGAATGTCGACTGTCAATCTAGACCCAACCGAAAGGTCACGCTTTTCTTGGTCAATTGGTTAAAGGGTACGATGATCTTGGATAAATACTGAATAAATCTCCGATAGTACCCTGCAAGAACTAAATACTCCAGATCTCGGATGCATTCTTCGAAACCTCCTAATGCATTACCGCCTCAATTTTGGTCGGATCAACCAAAATACCCTCCTCATTGATGATGTGCCCCAAAAACTGCACCTCACGCAACCAAAAATTACATTTGGAGAATTTGACATATGGCCTTTCCATCCTCAAGGTCTCCAATACCTCCCTCAAATGCTGCTTGTGCTGCTCCTTGGTCTTAGAATAGACAAAAATATCATCAACGAAGACGATCACAGACCAATCCACCATCGGTGTAAAAACCCGATTTTTGAGATCCATGAATGCTGCTAGAGCATTGGTGAGCCCAAATAGCAATACCACGAACTCATAATAACCATAACTAGTTCTCAAGACCATCTTCGGTATATCCTCATCCCTAATCCTCATCTAGTAATACCCGACCGAAGATCAATTCCAGAAAACAAAGATGCAGTCTGGAGCTAATCGAATAAATCATTAATCCTCGGAAGTGGATAATGGCTCTTCACCGTCAGCTTGTTGAGTTCCTGATAATTGATACACATTCTCTATGACCCATCCTTCCTTTTTATGAACATAATCGATGCTCCCCACGGGGAACTCCTCGGACGAATAAATCCTCGGTCTAGCAGCTCCTGAAGCTGCGTAGACATCTCCTCCATCTCGGGGGCAGAGCTAGACAATAAGGTGCTTGGCTATCAGAGCAACACTAGGCACGAAATCAATACGGAACTCCACTTGCCTCTCTGGAGGTACACCTACCAACTCCTTAGGAAATAAGTCGAGTGTCACACCCCCAAACCGGAACGGCAGAAACGTTCGGGGGCCGAGGACCTCATGTACTGTATAACAACACAAGTATAATAGTAATCAAATTAATAACAACCATTGTATTGATAACATAGTATTTACATTGTGTTCAAAACATAACATTGCTTAACATTAAAACTATAGCAAATGATAAGATGAAATACTAATATGCTCTGACTTTGTAATTCCTGGGAGAATAACTGTCTACTAACTTTTCAGGAATTACAACTGATTTGAAAAAGTGTCAACATTAAAGTATGCAAGTTCATAAGTATTTTTGTTATAGAATGTATATTCTTTGTTCTTGAAAATGTTAATTTGTTCCTCTAAAAAATCAAATATTTTCTTTGTAAATAAGTTATAGTCTTATTACTTTCAGAGCAGAGAGTATCAATTTCTTATGTTTAAATATCTGTGATTCAAGGTTTAAATTCATGTAATTGGTATGACTCGTAAATAAGTGTTGAATCTTTTGTAAATATGTTCCAAGTTGCACCCGCGCTACTTTAAAGCATTGTTTTCGATAAGTAATCGTATTTTTTTTTTCAAAAAGATGAATTGCAAACTGTTTACTTGTAAAATAATGATGTTGATCCTAGAAAATCTTATATTTTCCGTAGAGATTGAGTTGTAGTCTTAAACGTTCAAAGACCGAAAGGTAGTAGTATAAATGCCATATTGAATTTGATGATACCTAGTTTTATTCATAAATAAAACTAGTTGATAATATGTTTGCTCTATAAATTTTGATACGATGTGAGTACCATTTTAGACTATTTAAAAAGTATATTACTACGTAAATGAGTCGTTGTTTTCTCCATGTGAGTTCTTATAACCATATTGTAACCTATTATGGCATGATCGCAACGTTCTTCAGGCGTCGAAATGTTAACGACATTTGTCACCCTAGGCCTGTTGGCCTAGCTGTAGCTAACAGTTAAGGTGTAGGGTTGTAAGTTTCGTATATATCCATAGAAAAATATCTCGCTCTTCCTACAAGAGACTCTAGTTATAATTCATGACTTGGTTGGTACGTAGATAAGTACATAAAGACGTAGCACAAATTGCTTCAAAAAACTTTATTAGTAATAAAGTGGAAAACCTTTTTGTTTATATGTTAACCTGAACTTTGTAAAATAGTTCCTTTGTTCCATAAACTATACCTATTATAGTTTATAACTTTGTAAAATAGTTCATTTGTTCCATAAACTATACCTATTATAGTTTATATGTTTGTAAAATAGTTCCTTTGTTCCATAAACTATACCCATTATAGTTTATAAGTTTGTAAAATAGTTCCTTTGTTCCATAAACTATACATATTATAGTTTATAAGTTTGTAAAATAGTTCCCTCGTTCCATAAACTATACCTATTATAGTTTATAAGTTTGTTTCAATTGATATAAAAACTGTTGCGACTTAATATGTTTTGTAATTATTTATAATTTAACCGTAACGATGTTTGACATCATTAATGAATTTCACATTAAATTCATATTAATTGTAAGAAAATATAATAAGTCGTTTATATTTTTAAACACAAGATTTCTTATATGTTACTTGTATTCCCCCTACAACAATTTAAAATCATAAAAACATAAGGGTATGAACTCACTTCGATTTTGTGTGTTCAGTTGAGTCGTGAAGTGCTAACGATGATACTCGGATTAGAATACGTAAAGGTAGTTGTATCCGAATAATATTTAGACACGTAATCGTATTTAAATTGTTAGAGAACACTTAATTTAGGTAACGAATACTTACAAAAGTTACTATGACTTAGTTGGACTATCATAGGAATTTTTGGTATGAAAGTGGGTCTAATATAGGTCGTATAACATTAAGATTGAAAAGATGGTCGGATGCGTGGCTCTGCCCCAAGTCCACAACCAAACAAGGAACAAGAGGTACGACGGAATTACACATCCTATGTCCATAGAATCTTAATTATATACCACCCTCGCGTATGCACATAGTAGTGATAAGCTAGCTGTATGGTTCCTTACTCTCTATTCTTGAACTTGACTTGCTCTACGAGTGGTATTCATGGTAAGTTTACTAAGGAAATTTCGGGAAGGTTATAGACTTTTGGAACAACCTTGGTGGTTTTCACTTTGATTTTCTTGTCAACGGAGTGAGTTAGGGAGGTGTGGTACCCATCGCATGGGTACTTCTGAGTTTTGAAGGGATAGACGATTTAGAGGTTTATGTCGGGTTTGTCGTTATAGATTGAAAATTTTTCATTAGATGGTTGGTTATGGCGAAGGGTCTTCTCGTAGCACGGATAATTGATATGACGAGGTCCACGCCAATCTACGCTGAATGATGCCGTTAGAACTTCTTACGGTAACAGATGTTAAGTCGATTCGGAAGGAGTGGTTGTTTAGAGCGATGGGGTATTCTATGTATACGTCTTTAGTGCTTTTCGTTTTATCATTGTTATTACTATTGCGAATATTTGCACTGCATTTAGCGAGTATAGGCAGTAAGAGTGCTCCGATAATGGACAATTATGCAATTTCATAATATATAATCTCTACTAGGTCCCTCTATAATCACTTGGTGTATACAAATCATATTTAGTCAAGATGGAGAAGCGAGTGGACTGAGTAACCTTGCCCTAAATCTACAATCAAATAAGAAATCGTAAATAAGGCAGAATCAGTCACTCCAATCCTGCATAATCTTAACTATATATGACAATAATGATAACTAAGCCATTATAGCTCACCTGTAAGGATCCTTAGTTCTTATATGACTGATGCGTTTTATTTTGATGAGGGAGCAATTTATGATTCTGATTTTAATTGTTAAAAATTTCAGCGATAATTCGATGCTTAATTATTGTTGTTTGGAAACGTACTAAAAATCCCAAAAGGGTACCTCATTGCTTCTTCATGTTCTGTTGTTAAACTCCTCCTACTCCTCAGTCATTCCTCTCTGTTGTATAATCTCTCTTGAAATGTCCCGTTTCACCACAAGCATGTCATATTTGACTTTTACCAGCATTGGTGGTTGAAGCGAAGTGTTGGGCCAGAGTACTATAGAGGCGGGCGGTGTGCCCCTTCTTGTTGCACCTCTTGCAATACAACTCCCAACAGACTCCATAATGATGGCAGTTGCAATTTCTGCAGTGTGGGAGATTTCCATAGTATGGTGTTGTCGGTGTTGAGGCAATAGGGCTAGTGGGGGTAGGGATGGCTACTGCTTGCTGGTTTTTGGTATGCCCTTGAGTCGAACTGCCCCTTTCTCGTTCCTGAACTTTCGTTTCATGTTCTCAGGTTTATGGGTTGGGGTATCCTTGTAGGTTGGCACTCGTTGGTTTCCTTGGTTATCACTGCGGTTGGGATTGAAGACACCATTTCCATTCTCACTTGCGTTATTTGCATTTAGATGCGCCATGATGGCTGACACGGTGGCTGTGACCGCAACGTAAAAAGTAGCGGAGTCTATCTGCAGAAATGACGTTTTGTCGGTTGGCTGGTTACTTCCTTTTGGAAGCATAGTTCGGTTGCACGGCAAGAAACGAATTCGTAAGTAACTAGGGTCATTTCTAGGTGTATTCTATATATTTATGTATACATATAAATTTCTCGTTTTGTTGTACAATTCTCAGTGTTTCGACCTACATCCCTATGATGTACTTATGGAAGTGGGTAGAAATAGGTATTATACAAATGCTAAGTTCACCCATCCTAGTACCACTACAGCCCAAGCATGCTTAAATGTGGAGTTTTTGTTGGATTTGGTGTCTAAACCCATAACTATAACAAGGATATACTTGACTCGATTGTAGCATGGTCCTTTTGGGTTGCCTTCACCAGTAAAATTCGACAGGGTGGACTTTTGAGAATAAGGTTATTTATGATTTATTAATATATTACAAGTTTAATATATTAATATGAAATCATATTATTTAATTAGTATTGATCGAGAATTAATTTGGAATTAAGTTTATGATCAAAAGAGACTAATTAAATATATGCGGATTGATTATGTAACTCAGTGATACTTATAGTTTGGGCTAATAATCCATGATTATTTAGATGGTCTAATACAATGAGATAATCCGCGGATAGTCCATGGAGGTTAAATCCATGAAGCATGAGAATTTGGAAATCCATGGGTTATTAGGGTTTACAAGGTGTAACCCTAGCATTTGCCACACTATAAATAGAACCCTCATGAACCAAAATCGGTTGCACCATCTTTTGAGCTAAGTAACTTACTGTCTCAAGCCTCCTATTTCATATTGGTGTTTGTGAACCATTAGAGGCATCACACTTGAGGTGCTCAAGCTTTCAAAGGTCAAGAACTACAAGTCCTTCTAAGAGGTAACTCATCTAACTAGTTGTATTGCTCTTTTGGAAATTTGCATGCTAGTTAGAACAATGCTTTGGAAAAATAAAAATATACATGTATAATTAGAGAAAATATAGATCCAAAGTGTTTAGGGTTGCATGTGCACCATAAGAATATTATAGTGCTCAAAACCCAACAGTAGTATCAGAAACTGGTTGATTTTTGTAATATTTTATGCTTGTTAATTTTCGAAGTTGAAAAAAATAGATTTTCTTGCATCTGATTGATGAACTCGTCGAGTCCATTGTTTGAATCGATGAGTCCACTTAGTAACAGGGGCAACTCGACGATTCAGTTCATCCACTCGTCAAGTCCATGGCTCTAGTGGCAGAATTTCAAGTTTTCTTGGCCTAGATTGGATTGGAATCATTACTACAAACTGTTTTACATCATTAAATCTATTTTTTATGATATGGTAGTGATTATGCTTATCCAATCACAAGATAATTGTCAATGTTATTGTTTTATATCGCAAATTGTTGACTTGTACTATCTTGTTTATAAGTTTAACTAGATCAATCTAGAATCATATGATAATTTTAGTTGTTGAAAATTGATTTAAGTAATTTTAATGACCTCCATAACTTGTCCTCAAGTTATGGAAAATGAAAAGTCTCATATATTAAAATGACATTAAATTCATAAGTTATTGTGATGAAAGGACAAGTGTCAAATATTAAGATAATAGGTTAATTATTTGTGTTATTTGATATGAATAGCCTTGCTATATGAGTTAGATTAGATCAACAGAATATTATATGATAATTTTCCTTGTTAGAATTGATCTAAATGTTCTTTATTGAGTTGCATAACTTGTCCTCAAGTTATGGAACATGAAAAGTCTTTTCATAAATGTTTTTATGAACACCATAACTTGTCCTCAACTTATGAAAAATCAAGAGTCTTTTCATAAATCCCAACACTAACTCATAAGTTAAGGATATGAAGAGTTTTGACAAGTTTCAAAACTTTCCGTCATGTTTTAGAATCTGTAAAGTCTCACTCATGAAACTTTAATTTCAAACCCTAGAGTTTTAAAATTTGTAATTCAACCCTTATAGTATTATTATATTAAAAGTTGATATATATATATATATATATATATATATATATATATATATATATACACATACATATATACGTATATGTGTATATATATATATATATATATATGTATGTATAAGACAAGTCAGTCTTACCGTTAATAGGTCTCATTCACAAAGCCGGTCTGTAAGGGGATCTAAGGTTACTGCCTATAAAATGGAGGTTTAATGGGTGTCTACTTTCACCCACCGCTTCCTTGACTGGTGGAGGGTCGTTAGATGAACGTATGATCGGACGTTTATTCTCCCTCATTAAAATTATAATGATAAATATAAAGTAACTAAACTTTTATTAAATTCCCAATCTTACTTACTTTGGGAAAATGTGAAAATGGTGCTAATCCATGAAATTACACTTTGCACCTTGTTAAGTCGTTAGTGGAGTGTGTATGGTTAACCACCACACTAATATGGGACCGAAGCAAAGAGTAGCTTGATGTTAATCAAAGATCGATGGAGCATGTGTGGTTAACCGACACATTGATTAGGTGATTTGTAAAATTGGGTCTACCGAGCTAATTTGCATGGTTATTCACACCTTTATGTGATCATCGGCATCTCAGTCACAAATTTGAAGGGCACAATCGAGATTTAAACATGCCATTGAAAAGTTCAATGAATCTCAAAGGATCTAGGAATTTTTAATCCAATTAAAACTTAATAATCTATTTCGTTTTTCATGGTGGAATTTGGTAAATCGTCATTTATCTACCTTCAAATATTTTACAATTGGATTACAACATCCCTCTTTGCAATTGTAAAATATTGTGTTGGGTCCTAGCCTTAAGATTTTGTTTTGGGTTTTATATTAAGGACTTAAATCAACTAACTTGAATTTCTCCCGTTATAGATGTCTAGTTCAGACAACTATGGTCTTCTCGAATCTGTTGGAAAAGGCTTTCCACATGAAGATGATATTCCACAATACCATACTTCACTTCCTCCACCTTCTCTGATTATCCTCCCTAACCCACCAGTTCAAAGACTTGAAAAGTTCAAGGTCACTCAAGCCCTATTGGCTAGTAAACACCAAGATGGAAGGTCTGTGTGTGAACATGTCTTGGAGATGAACTCACACACTGACACACTGGAATGTTAGGAGTCGTTGTCTCAAGGAAGTTGGCAGTTGAATTGGTTCTTCAGTCACTTCTTGAGTCGTATAGTCAGTTTGTTAAAGACTACTATATGACAGACCACGACATGTCCCTTATCGATCTTACATATTTGCTAATTGTTGCTGAATCAACAATGATTTGACACACCGGTAATGCAACTTTGATTGGAAGATCTACTTCCCAAACTTCCATGGACATTGACAATGAAAACATTGGAAGTCCAGAAAAGATTTCTCTTTCCGAGAGAAAAGGAAAGGCTAAGTCTGAGATTGTCCCATGTACCATTCCTAAAGAGTCCATTTGTTTCTATTGCCAAGAGAAAGGGCATTGGTTGCGAAGCTGCCCTAACTACCTGAGAGATCTAAGAGCTGGTAAAGTCAAAAAGGTTTGACTCTACTTCAGGTATTTTCGATATCTAACTCGATTAAGTTCCTACATATAGATTCTTATTACATGATGTAAAGTTACATTATGATGTTTTGTAGACTCAATGAAAAAGAAGGAAGCTTAAGGGAAAAAGTAAGGCTGAATTTGATCGCAAAGAGATGGATTTCGATTGCATGGTTCGATGATCGGATTTTTGAGCTGTTTCTTAGGAGTTATAATAGATTGCATAGAATATGCAGTAACATAGTTTTCATTTTTAATTGCATTGTAAGGATAGGTTTTTCCGCACCTTTTATAAATAAATAAAATTTTGATTTTTATCTTATTTATATTTCCTTGCAACGACATTTGTGAAAATTGATATTTGTATGTATTTTTAGCAATATGAATTTGATTCTTTCTTTTGTTGTGGTGTCTAAACTTACCAAATACGGAAAGATTCTTATCAACCATGTTTTAGTTGGATAGATACTTGGGATCATGCAACTTGTATTGTGTGATGAATGAAAACTTCATTTTTGGGAAATTAAGACTAATTCCTTGTTCACATACAGAGGTGAGTTAAGTAAAGGACTAGGGGATCAGGTACACTTGGTTCTACGCTAGTCAGGTCCACCACAAAGAACGATAGGAATCTTCGTTATGGTTTACTAAAGTTAGTAAATATGGTTATGCTTACAAGATTAAGTATAATTCCAAGTCATTGAAAAGTCTCAATGTATGGCAGAACGAATGAGAATAATCAAAATCAGCAGAAAGATAAAAGTTTCTCCAATCTAGAAAGATGGGAGAGTACTTGAGTTTCATGTTTTATGATCATCTTAATGTTTATGAAAACCATATCACAATTTGATCCTCTAAGGATGCTGTAGTGCATTTGCTTGGCTAAGAAAACGAATCAGGAATTGTTGAAATGGTTAAATCAACTAAGATGAATCGTACTTCGTTCCAAAATCAAATCTTAGAGTCATACTTCAAGATTGTTTATTGAGTGACATATCAGCAAATGTAGAGTAAAATGTTTTCTACTCTTGTACATTTGAAATTGGTAAGTTGTGATGTTTTGGATAAAACAAAGACCAACTAAGACCAATTGTGAAAAGTGTTTGTCTTGACAAGAAACCACACTAACTCTTGAATATTTGTTTGTCAAGTAATGTTCTTGACAAAGAGAATCTTATATGTGAAAGAGGTCAGTGGGTGTCTTAAAGATCAAGTAAAGTTTCGAGAACTAATCAAGAGTAAACCCATTGAGTTGCTTAGATTAATAGGAAGTTATGTGAAATTGTTGTTTTCAATCAAAATTAATCTAAGAGTTGGTTCTAAAATGTGTTTTTGTAACTTATCCTCAACTTATATGAAAAGTCACATTTAAAATCCATAAAACTCATAAAGATTTCCATAAGTTATGAATAAGGAAGAGTCACATTATTTTAATAGTTTAAAGTATTCCATAACTTGTCCTCAAGTTATGGAGCTTGAAGAGTTTTTGGATTAAAACTACTTTAAACACATAGGTTATGGAAATTGAATAGTTTTGAATAGTTTCAAAACTTGCCCTTAAGTTTTAGAATTTGAAATGTTTTCCCTTATGAATACTTTAATTCAAAGTTAAGCCCATAGAATTTTAAAAGGTAAAATTCAACCCTTATACTTTATAATAGTATAAGTTAATAATATTTATATATATATATATATATATATATATATATATATATATATATATATGTATAAGAGCAAGTCGTCTTACCATTAGTAGGCCTCATTCACGAAGTCGGGTCGCATGAGTCTGGATTTCCCCAAGGGGGGGTATAAGGTTACTACATATAAAATGGCATTTTAATGGGTGTCCACTCTCACCTACTGCTTCCTTCACTAGTGGAGGGTCGTTAGCTGAACAGGTAGAACAAGGACCATAATTCTCCCTTCATTAAAAGTATTAATGGTAAATATAAAGTAACTAAAATGTTTTTATAATTCCCAATCTTAGTTACTTTAGGAAAATGTGAATAAGGTACTAATCCATGAAATTATACTTTGCATTTTGTTTTAGTCGGTTAGTGGTGCGTGTGTGGTTAACTGGCACACTAACATGTATTTAACAAGGTAGGCAAAGGGTAACTTGATGTTTATCATAGTATCGATGGAGCGTGTGTGGTTAACCGACACATCGATTGAGGGGTAAACACTTAAGAGTACCAAGTAATTTGCATGGTTACTTCAAACCTTGTTTTGTGATCCTCGGCATCCCAGTCACAAAACCTGAAGGGCACACTCAAGATTGAAATATACCACTAAACAGTTCAATGAATCTCAAAAGATCTAGGAGTTTCAAATCCAAGTAAAACCTAATTAAATTATTTCATTTTCATGGTGGTAATTGGTGAATCATCATTCAACTACCTTCAAATATTTTATAGCTTTGATTACGGCATCCCTCTTCCAAGTTATAAAAGTATTGTGTTGGGCCCTAGCCTTAATATTTCATATTGGGTGTTATATTAACGACTTTAAATCAACTATCTTGAATATCTCCCAAAGGATGTCTAGTTCAGACCTCTATGATCTTCCCAAATCTCTTGGAACTTCACTTCCTCCACCTCCTCCAATTATCCTCCCTAACCCACAAGTTCAAGGTCACTCAAGCCCTATTAGGAAGCAAGGTCTATGTATGATCACATATTGGAGATGAAGTCACATATTGACAAGCCGGGAGAGTTTGGTGTCAAAGTCTTAAGAAAGTTGGTTGTTCATTCACTTTCTAAGTCACATAGTGAGTTACCTTTGGGACTACTATGAAATAGACTATGACATGACCCTTAATGATCTTATCTATTTGCTTGGTACTACTGAATCAACAATGATTTGGAGCTTTGATAAAGAGAATTTAATTGGTATATCAACTTCCCAAACCTTCAATGGACATTGACAATGGTTGCATTGAATACCCAGTAAAAGCTTTCTCTTCCCTATTGAAAGGGATTGGTCATAGTCAACTCGGTTGACCAAATGGTAAAGAGAAAGGCTATGTTTGAGATTATCCCATGTACCATTCCCAAATAGTCCATATGGTTCTATTGCCAAAAGGGAAGGGCACTGGTTGTGAAGCTACAAGTTTACCTGAAAGATCATAATGTTGGTAAAGTCAATAAGTTTGACTCTACTTCAGGTAAAGTCCACTATCTAACTCGATTAAGTTTCTATTCTAAGATTAGTATTACATGTTTTGACTGGGTCACATGCTGATGTTTTAAGAATCAAAGGAAAAGTGAAGGAAACTTAAAGAAAGAGTATGCTGAATCTGACCGCGAAGATGGATTTCTATCGCTTGATTGAAGATCGATTCTTGAGCTACTCTTAGGAGTTATGATAGATTGCATGGAAACATGTAATAGCATAGTTTTCATTTAAATTTGCATTGTAAGGAAAAGTTTTTTCCGCATTTTATAAATAAATAAAAGTTTGTTTTACTTTATTTTATATCTCCTTGCAATGGCATTTATGAAAACTTGATGTTTGTATGTTTCTAGCAAATATGAATTTGATTATTTCATTTGTGGTAGTGTCTAAATTTACCAAATAAGGAAAGTTTCTCGTTATCCATGTTTTCAGTTGGATAGACACTTGGAATCATACAAGTTGTAGAGTACGATGAATGAGAACTTTCAGCTTTGGAAAAATTAAGACTAAGTTCCTTGTTCACATGTATATGTGCGTCGAGTGAAGGACTAAGGAATCGAGTACACATTCTTGTGCACTGGTCAAGTCCACCACAAAAGATCTATCAGACTATTCGTCATAATTTACTAATGCTTATTAAATATGGTTACGCTTACAAGTTTAAGTGTAATTTTGATACATTGGAAAATTTTTGATGTATGGCAGAACGAATGAGAAGAATCAAATTAGGAAGAAGGATAAAAGTTTCTCGAATCTGAAAAGATGGGAGAGTACTTTAGTATCCTGTTATATGATCATCTTAATGATTAAGATACCTTATCACAATTCATCCTCTAAGTGCATTCTGATAGCTAAGAAGAGGAGCTATGAATTGTTGAAGTGGTCAAATCAAGAAGATGATTCATACCTCGTTCCAAAAATAAACAATTCTTAGAGTCATACTCCAAGATTGTAACTTGAGTGACATATCTTAAAGGAAGGTTTCCTAACACTAGTCAAATGTAAGAGTAATAGTGTCCTACTTTTGTACATTTGAAATTGGTAAGTTGTGATGTTTTGGATAAAACAAAGACAACCTAAGACCAATTGTGTGGAGTATTTGTCATGATAAAGAATCCAAACTATCTCTTGAATATTTGGCAAGATAGTCTTATATGTCAAGAGGACAGTGGGAGTCTTAAAGATCCTAGAAGAATTTCAAGATCTGATCAAGAATAAAAAAACTATAGTTTAAAACTAGCACACGACGTGAGGTTTATAACCTATTATGTTGACATATTTCTATTTCTGTGCCCATTCCAGTTAAAGTTGGCTTTGCATATGAGTTCTTAGAGTTCTCAATTGGTTGCATAACAGCTTGGAAGCACTGACAGGCCCTTGAGCTGGCAGGTGGCAAGAAATTAAGATTGAGTTCAGTCCATATGAGTTTGTATTTGTCATTATCCTTGTCTTGTGACTATGGTTTTGACAATTCACATGGATAAGAACACATACACCATAAAATCTACGGGTCATAAGGTTTCTCTCCGATTCATGAAAATGATGATGAAGAAACACTTCCACCAAGTAGATTTGAAGCAGATAGCAAAGGTTCAAACAATTGAGACTATGATTACGGCATCCCTTATCAAGGCAATCTCGTCTCAAAAATCTGAACTTTGGTAAGAAATTCAATAAAGTATTGACTTCTAGAAGTCCAGCTGATTTCTGAGTACATACAAAGTTAGTGGGAGCATAAGTGTTATGCTAATAATCATCATGTTAGTGGGAGCATGATAATTATTGTTAGTGTTGCAAGTTAGCAATGTTAATTATAGAAGACAAAAGGTTTCAATTGGAGAAATTTGTTTTGCTGTAATTAAGGGAGAGGAAATCATACTTCATCTCAAATCTATAAGCTTAGATCGTGAGATTTTAATCATCTTTAGTTAAGAATATATATATATATATATATATATATATATATATATATATATATATATATGAATTTTATGTGGGTTTGGCTCAACATGAGGAAATTCTATATATGGGTCTATTATTTGGGTTTTAAAATTCGATTATGATTACGGCATCCCTTTTCATAATCTGAATTATGAGAACATGCCAAATAGAAATAGAAATATTGTAGCAAAAGGACTGGTCTATGCTTTGGATATAGGATCGATTGCATGTGCTATAATATTCATCCATTCTGCAATTTTCCAAATGCGTAGGGCATTAAGAAGGGAAAGGTCTAGAATTGTATATGACTAAAAGGATTAAGCAATTGTCGAGGACAATCTAAGGTTTACCAAAGATTGGTTGCTCAGGATAGTTGGAAGTATAATGTTAATTTTGGAAGGACCACATTTACATACTCTGAAAAGAGGTAACTCTTGTTCAAGAGTAATAGTCAAAAGCAGAATATGGAAATGTTCACATAGGTGGAAGTTATTCATTAAATCTGTGTAAGATTAGGAAACTTAATGCAAGAAGAATGTTCAAAGGCAATGAACTTTGAATATGAGACATCGGTTCCATGGAGTTGGTCTCCTTTGGAATGCTCTGTAATGTTTGTTGTCAAGTCTTGTGATTTTGTGCATAATCATTACAAGAGGATCAATGCATATAAGTTTAGAATCTAATAGATTTCGGTAAATGGCATGAATTTGGAATTCCTGCATTTGTATTAAGGATTCAGGATTATGAAATGAGGATCATTGGAATTATGTTCAAATGATCTATTTCACAAAGTAAAGATCATAGACAAACTTAGTATGAACACTTTGTGTATGGCATGACTAGTGTATAGAAAAAGATAGTGTACATGCTTGGAGCATGGGACAACTATTGTTTTAATTCAAGTATAAAGTTGATAGTCTGAAACAGTATGCACTAAATGATAGGTAATCAATATGGTGATAAATAAAAGATATGTTATTTATATTCATAAGTTCTGAGACCATATTTGGATTCGATTATTCTTGTGTTTCACTTTGCATGTTTTGACTTCCAGAATAACTAGGTTGTTTTTCCTGAATGACTAAGTTATTTAAATCATCCACAGTTGGTCATATGTTGGAAATAGATATGAATCAAGACTGTCATGGGTTGGCTTGTAGAGGTCAAAGATGTTGGACAAAGTGGTCCTACAACACTCATGACTGCTCATAAGTTCTGAGTATTGGATTCAACCCACGCTCATTGAAATCACTTCATGGATTTTATCATGAGTGATCATGAGACAATAATATCTTATATTCTTCGAACCTAGAGATATGAATTATTACTATGAGTTGGTTATACATTGATCGCTTGAAACCACATTTCTAACTCGATGTTATAAAACGTGCCTTTGTGTATGAATCAACAAGTAGTAGAACAAGCCATATGAGTCGCAGTTTATCCATTCCTTCTACCTTTGGGATAAAAGCGATATATGTGGGCCCCTTGATGATTTAATGATAACACATGTGAGTGCTTGGCTAAGCCAGGACTGATTTGATCTGTTCAATCAGTTAGTCATCATAAATCGGAAATCAGGAAACAACAAATGGACAGAGAGAATGATTTATAATCCATCTCTTAGTCCATATGATATCTAGAATGGAAGAATATATGATCCCTTATCTAATGGACAAGTCATTGACAAAGGTCAGAGTTCATTGGCAAGGTCAGAGTTTGACAGAAGCTTTTGAGAGCTACAATTGCTAGTCGGTTTATGAAGTCATACTTGCAATAATAGTTTTAGACTTATCCAAGTGGGAGACTGTTGGATTAATGTCTAAGTCCATAACTATAATCGGTAAGACTTGACCTGACCCGGCATGGTCCATTTGGGTTGCATGGCATCAGGACAACTAGATTAACAAGCTGAGGAAAAAGGATACTAGTGATTTATATTAATATATTATAAGTTCTAATATATTAATATAATCATATTATTTAATTAGTTTTTATCAAGATTTAATTTATACTTAATTAAGTGATCAAAAGGAACTAATTAAATATGGACTCTTAGATATATATGTGTGATGGGCCAAGTTTATTTAGGTTGGGCTAAGCTTTCATGGATAGTCCATGGAGTGTTTAACCCATGGATCATATGAAATGAAAGGTCATGGGTATTAGGGTTTAACCCTAATCTCCACATTATATAAAGATGTCCTTGGTTAGTGAAATTGGGACTAGTGTGTGTACACAAAAAGGGCAAGGCCGATTTCACTAGAGAGAACCAAAGTATCGTTATTCTTAAGGTTATTCTAAGTGTTCATGGTGTTGTGTGTACCATTTGAGGTGTCACACTTGGGGCACTAGGCACTCAAGCTTCATGAAGACTAGTTACATAGTTAAGGTATGTATTCTATCCATTTTATTACCCAAGTATCAAAAGATTGTAGGCTAGTTAGGGTAATACCTTGGAATATTCATATTTGAATGTATAATACAAAAAACATAGATCCAATGTATTTAGGGTTGCATGTACACTTAGGAGTGTTAGAATGCTTAAAACCCAACACTTTATGTGATAAGTCATCCATATGAATCAAATTTAAGAGTTCGGAGCGAGGACTTAAAAGTTTAAGTGATTATTGGAGAAGAACGGGGTTCAGGAGAGTATGTTTGGCGTACCGATTGGTACGATGCCCATATTGACCCCATAGGGTGTACGCTAGGCATACCAGCTGAGTATGTGGGGCGTACCTCGGCCAATTTGACCTTTCTGTTTTGTTTACTTGTTGTCCGTGGATCGTTGACCAGAAGTTTGACCAAGTTTGACCATTGGTTATTTTGTGACTTGTTGGATATTGGGCCTTCTCGGGTTAGGCCCATAATGGGCTTGGGTCTAATTTTGATATTTGGGCCTTATTGGCCCTTGTGGTGTTATTTTGCGTTTGGGCTTTGTTTTGGGCTTGGTTTATTGGGGCATTGTTGGGCCACCTGAGAACAAGTATTGTGGATTAAGTAAAAGTTAATGGGCTCTAAAGTAAGGCCCATGTAAGGGTTTGGGCCAAATTTGGAAAATTAGGCCATATGTGGGCTTTAGATGATTATTGGTTAGCGAGCCTTTTTATTGTGAGTTTGGGCCTTAACCTTGGACCAAACTAGGTGGGGGTAAAATGGTATAGTTACCCCATATATGGATTTTTGAATACAGATTAGAATCCAAATGTTAATTGAATGTCAGAGATTAATTCGTAGGTTCGCCTATTGAGGTGAGCCATCTCACCATATCCACGAGTCGAAGGCACCAAGGCCGGCCCAAGATCTGGTTATGAAGTATGCTAGTTGTTGCACGATACATGTTATGTTCGGGTTGAAATATACCCTAGGGCGGGGCCTAGTGTGTCATGCTCGGGTTGAAATATATGTCAGGGCGGGGCCTACTGAGTTATGTTTAAGTTGATATATACCCCATGGCGGGCCCACTATGATATGTTTCGGCTGAAATATACCCCAGGTCGAGGCCCTAGGGTGCGGTGCCCATACTTGGTTTTGGGGTTGGAAAGAAGGGCAGGGCTGAGCCTATTTGTATGAATTGTATGTGGTAATTTGGGGAACTCACTAAGCTTTGTGCTTACAATTGTTGTTTATGGTTTTTGGTACTTTCGGATCGAAAGGGAATTGCTCGGCTTGATCTCAATGCATACACCCATTCTTTTCTGCAGTTATGTGATTTTGGGATTGTACTCTAATAACTGTTTTTATTATAAAATATTTTTAAGTGTTTGGGTAAATAATAAATGGGTGTTTTGGTTATTTTAAAAAGGAAAGTTTTACTTTCGATTTTTGGGATGTTACAAGTTGTGTGGCATAATCAACATTCAAATCATAGTAAATGCCATCAAGCATCACATAAACTTCCAATTTTGATTTGTCTAACCCAGAACTGCAACTAGACCAACACATAATACTATACCAAAAAGAAAACTCTATACGCAAGACTCGGTTTTCTAACCAGACTTATTCCAGTCAGCACTGGTTGATGCTCCATTTTGTTGAACTTGTGAAGGAGTTGTGAATTAGTGACTTCATAAAAAAGTACTTGAAACATGCAACTTCATGATTTGGGTAAACTAGTTCTTTGTAAGCTATCGCATCTTTTTTTTCATCAGTTGAAATGTAAGCACCTTTTTTTTTTGTTGAATAGTATTGTCGAACCCGAAAGCGATAACCAAGTCATCGGAACTTCAAACAACAACAGTAACAATGTGGAAAGAGCAGAGTGATTTAGGGCTAAAATCAACATCTGTAATTGTTCTGGATATTGATCAATAGTTGGAAGTAAGTGAGGATTCGTGTTCTGAGTCTTCATCATAGGTTGTTAGATTTATTCCTCGTTGGTGGTGTTTGTGGGATCAACATTGGTGTTAGGATCCGCCATTGTTGTGATTGCAAGGATTCTTGAAGACGATGAAAAACTGATGATATGGGGAAATTTATTCTGAGATCATAATGTCTGAAAATAATATCACCAATTTCCTTTTATAGTCGATGGAATATTTGAATTTGAACCGGTAACCAATAACATATTGCCATGTTTTGCATTGGTTACTTTACAGTTCACCGTAAAAATCACCATGTCATAAAAGTGATCAGCATGTTTTACTCAAATCCCGTGAAGATCCTGAACCGTCTTGTCCGCCAGATATTTCATTGTTCTCAACCAAATAAGAACTACTACATATTTCGAACTATGAACAAGGACATCTTGTTGTTTTGACATTAATAGAACACCATTCCTTTGCATTGAGGTAAGGCTCATTCGCTTTTGGGATTTGAAAGTGAAATCACATGCCAGACTTTGCGAAATCTGGGTTTTGAGATGGTAATACCTAAAACCTCAAGGATTCCAGTGCAATTGTGTGCCAAAGAATGAGCGAGAAGCAAATTATAAAAAACATGTGCATATTGTGATATCCACTTACATTTGATAGGAAAGCAGTTGGATCCCAGGCAAACAACACTTCATTTGACATCAAGAGAGATGACGAACTGCTTGTATGGTTTCCCTTGAAATACAATCGAATACTCATTAATGATCATCGAAGGCATTATTTTCGAAAGGTAGGCCCAATTTTTCTCAATACCACAACTTAACATACGTGTGATTCAATTGATCGAAATTACTTGCATGGCCAGTGTAGTCAAGAGCAATAATGGTTGGATATCGTTTGTAATAACAAGAAATCAGAAAGATATTCAGACGAAAATCATATTCCAAAAAATAAGTAGTAGATCTTGTTGGGCAAAAATGTCATGGTTTTAGAACATTTCATCAAGTTCACACATGTCGAATGGAATATGATTTTGAATATTGAAAAGTTACTTAAACAAGTGTTTCGTTATAATCTTGAACAAAAATATTCACCATCAATTCCTTGATTGGTTGGAGTTTTTGGGTTTCACCATCATCACGAAAGAATGACTCAGGATCATAAACATAGAGTGCGTCAATATCTACATTCTGGAAGGTTTCGAACAAAGATGTCAAGAATATGCAGTGAAGTGTGTAATTATGATTGAAATTCTGGTGAAAAAGATTGTACAGAAGAACTCGTTGTACCACTACGAAATATAGGGACATTGCAGAAATCTTTTTACTCAATATGAGAAGAGAAAGTTAGCTCTTCGACTAATGTGAATATAGCTAAATTGGGAAGGAACATTCGTAGTTCCATTAAGGCTTCACACACATAAAGTCTAGGAGGCTTGAGGTAAACATACAGAACATGCTTCTAGGGATACTTACCTAGTACAAAAGTTCAAAAGACTACATGTGCCTTAGATAGATATGATCATGGAGCATGCACCTCAGCAGTACGTTGTTATAATGAGACACGAAAAGTTAAGAAAAATATGATACTAAAAAATCTTTATAATTTTTTTTGAAAATCAAATTACAAAAATAAGAAAATCCTTTTGGATTTTTGGTTTTAGAAAACAAATACAAATATAAGAAAACCTTTTCGGATTTTTGAATTTTGAAACAAAATAAACAAAAACAAACTTGTAAAATGTTGTCTAGTAACGTTCGACGTAGTAAGTAGCAATTCACAATGATATTGCACATCAAACAACATTCTCCCCCACAAAGTAAATTAACATCAAAATGGTTCAGAGGAAATGTCAATGTGAACGGATGCGAACGATGAACTGAAATAGCAACCTTTGAACGATTCAGAAAAACACTAATCGAGTCAAAGCCTTTTCGATCAAGAAGAAACTGGAATAAAATTGCTGTGACAACCCGGAATTTCCATTCTGTACAAACTATATCACTTTAATAGAAGTTATAGTAGTCACAGTTAATTTTCAGACTTTTTCGTGTAAGTTTGAGTAATTCAGGGTTTACACTTCAGGAGATATCAGGAGAGTGGATGCACTAGGGTTTAGTTCAACACTGTTATTCAACACTCTATTATATTGGAAATCATTTCTGGAATAAAAATATTTTCTGCCAAAAATATCTCAGGACTATAAATAGAATTCTGAACCAAATTCATTCATTATTCGCATTTCCAACTAGAGAAAAGCCATTTTCTCTCTCACGGTTCTTCGGGTTTTTATACCAAAACATGAGTAACTCGCTCTAGTAGTGTTTGAAAGCTAATTATGTGTTTATAACATGATTTAGATAGCTAAATAACTAGATTTAGGAGTTTACTCCCCAAGGTGTTCTTAGGCGGTAAACTCCAGAAACAATGCCTAGACCTTCCCTTATGATATGATACCACTTTGTGCTTGTATAGAAGTGTATTAGGGACAAGAAAACAACCAAGAAACACATATGTTTGGGTGTTCACGGCCCAAGAAGATCTTGGACCGTGAACTCCAAAATCATGGACAAAAGGGTGCTTTTAAGGCACCTAAAGCCTTAGACATTTACTAGGAATTGTTTCCACTTAAATGAAGGACCAAAACACATCAAAAACACCCCTCAAAGTGATTTCACGGCCCTAATAAGGTTCTTGGGTCATGAACATCAAACAAAGGCACCAAAGTGTGCCTAAGGCCTTCATATGCTTGGGATAAAAGTCTAAGACCTATACTACATGTGCAAGAGGCTTGAAAGCAACAAAAACACCATTCCAAGGGAGTTTACGGCAGTAAACTCCAAAGGAAATGGCCTTAGGGCCGTAAACTCCTCTAAGGAGTGTTTCTATGCCTTAAACCCTTCCAAGAATTAACCCACAAAGTTGGAATGCTTCTAGGGATTATTTAACACCTTAAAACAACCAAAGACATTAAGCCTTGGAATTTACATTCGTAAACTCAAGAGTTTACAACCGTAAACTCCATGTGTGAGGTTATATGGAGAGTAAACTCAAGTATAGGGTCCTTTGGAAGCCTAAACCCAAGTGCCTTGTCCCACAATAGCCTAGATGCAATCCTTAGGGCTTATAACACTTATATAAAGTGTTTATTATGTTCTAGGATGTCTTAACATTATCAATTAGTAATTTAAGACTAATTGAGAGCATATATGTGTGATTATATGTTTATTAGGATCGTAGTGTTTGTACAGGTCCTCACTTGATGTGACAACCCGATAGTTCAACTC
Source organism: Lactuca serriola (assembly GCF_051521515.1). Lineage (NCBI taxonomy): Eukaryota > Viridiplantae > Streptophyta > Magnoliopsida > Asterales > Asteraceae > Lactuca > Lactuca serriola. Next base: position 109,467,543 of record NC_136414.1, on the reverse strand, counting down.
TTTGTAATGACCTAAAAGGTCAAGTATTGTAACCACTTTTGAGTTAATAAAATTTACTTTCATAATAAAAATGTACAAATAGTTCTATTTAAATTCCTTCTATGTTTAAATGTCTTTAAACCATGATCGTACGTAAAAAGAACGCCCAAATCCGACTTCATATATTGAAGTTATGATTTTTCCAAGTTCAGCTTAGCAACAGACAGCTAAAAACTCGAATCGGAGATCAAGCGAATTTTGGCCAGAATGACCTAAACGAGAATCGAATGTCTCGACAATGGTATTTCAGCGGTAAAAAGTCTGGCGAAAACCGACAATGGTCTCGACGATGTGTTATAAAATAAATAAGAAAAATAATTTCGGAATTTGCCAACGGAATCTAAATGAAAGTTGTAGAGCGTAGTCTCACCTACGTGTGGATATAAAGACCATCGAAAACGGAGTTCGTATGAAGAAGATATGAATTTTTGAAGTTTATTAAATAAATTATATATTTATTTAATTCAAAATTCAAGCATTATCCGAAGAGGAGTCAGCGTCCTCATCCGAGGTACGCGCTGCGTACTCCTGTACGCCCTGCGTACCCGAGGGACTTGGCCTCGGATCGTCCACGTCGCCCTATGCGAGGCTACCGACCCGTCCGACCCGCCCGTCCGACCGACCCGTCCGACCCGCCGTCCCATCCGACCCGACAGACTGATCCGTCCCATCCGAAGCCAAGGCAGTCGAGGCTTCGGTCATGCATGACGTACGCGTACGCGCTGCGTACGAGCGTACGCCCCGCGTACGAGGCTTCTTAGACCCTCCTATAAATAGCATGCGAGGGCTTCCGAAAAAGATGCTCATTTCTCTCCTTTCTCTCTCGATATTGCCTCGTTTTCCGTGCCCGTTCAAACCCGAAGCTCTGGTCTTTTTGCTCAAGTCCCGAGGGTCGATTTTACTCCCGCGATTTCCGAGAATCCCGAGAAAAATCTGTTTCCCGAGACGAAACTCTGCCTGGTTTTCCATCTCGCTATCTTCAAACTTTCAAGTGAGTTCATACCCCTTAATTTACCTTTTAAATGTTCTATAAATTCTTTTATATGCTTTCAAGGGGGGATTACAAGTAAAACACACGATAATTATCGTGTGTTACATAAAGAACTATTTTATATGCTTTTATATATCCAAATCACATGCGATTTACAAACTTTATAAGGAACTTTCATATATATAACATATGTTAAAATAGCATTCTATCTTTTGAAATATAAACTGTTGTAATGCATGTATAAACTAAACTTTTCTTAGATTATACTTGTCCATCTTAGACTCTACACCAAAAATCTATGCTTTCATAAACAAATGATTCCTTTTCTAGGTATTTCTAAACAAATGAGACACACTTTTAGAAAACTATAATAGGTATAGTTTTACGAACAAATTTCTAACTCTTATGTACTAGAAACATGAATTTCAAGAAGTCACTTTCGTATACAAGAACAAACGTAACATTTTAACAAGTAGATCTGAGTTTATACCACGGTTTTGTGAGACACTAACTTCATGTACGTTCGAGTACACATTTCAAGTCCTGTATTATATACCAGAATCCCTTGGAGGGGGAGCATGGTGTTTGTGTATAGATATATACGGGCTTGACAACCCGCGCCCTGACTGTTAGCTGCAGTCCACCGTTTGGGGTGACAAACGTCATAACATTCCAACGCCTGAAGAACGTTGTGTATAGGCATTCCAAGTCAATAGTATGGTTATAAAACTCACATGGGGTATTAAAAGTGCATTGATTTACAAGGTTTTTCATACACATTGGTTATTTTACCACTTACATACATTTTAGAAACAAACATTGGTCTTCAGTGAAGGCTACTTTTGTACTAGTAGAAAATATAGGATTTTCTAAACACAAACAAACAAAGACAAAACATTTCATTTCATACAAACATTGTCATTTAAATACTTATGAAACTCACCAGCTTAAATGCTGATCTACTCTTTCAAAATTACTTGTATGTCCCAGGAAATCAGTAATTTCAGGTATTCATTATGCTTTTGATGAAGGGATGCTGCGGCGCCAGTTTAATCTTGTATTTTGACATCATATTGTAATTGGTTTTGAACATGTAACTTCTGACAAATGTAAACTTTCAATTATATATATGATGGTTGTATTGCTTTCTTTACTATGTATTCATTTGTTACGTTACCACATGAAGTCATCCGCCCCCGAACGTTTCCGCCGTTCAGGTTTGGGGTGTGACACTTGACACTTAACAATCCTACACCGTCCAGTTCATCCCAACCACCATCTACAGGTGAGTTCATACCCCTAATCAATGTTTTAAATGATTTTAAATGCTTTAATGGGGGGGGGGGGGGAATACAAGTAGAGAACAACATGCTATTAAATTACTCATATGTATTTTATAACTGTGTTTTCATCCAGCAGATTTCACATACTACAAAATGCGATGCATGAAATGGTTTTCCATCTTAAAATACCTTGATAACAAAAGTATTAGTTTTGAAATGTTTATTAACATGACATCAAGTCACTCTTAATTATTATTCAAAACTCTTAGATATCTTGCAAAACAATTACGTTTACCTTCTTGAACAAACAATTTCCTTTCAGTTAATTATCGTAGGGATAGTTAGAAGATACAAAACAATATTTCTATTACAAGGAATCACACAAGAGTCAGTTCATTCATGAGTCTATACCAGTACATTACATGATACATGAGTACATTTATCTAGGATTACATGATACATGAGTACATTTATCTAGGATTACATGATACATAAGTATGTTTTCATAGATACATTTATCTGAATACGCTTACATGAATACCATACATGAGTACTGTTACATAGATACATTATCCTGTATTCACTTACCTGGATACTTGTACCTAGAGTTATGAGGAAGATTTATTCGTACCTTCTGTGTAAATTTTCCTGCCTATCCCTATTCGATGGGATGTCTAGACGAGACTAACCATTCCGGAACCCAGCTGTTAGCACCACTGGGTGATGAACATCTACAGATGTCTAAGGTTATCACTTATAATAGATAGATTGATATCGGAACTAACCATTCCTCCATCCTGTTGTTGCAACAGAGGATGAGATGAAAATCTTCGGATGATTATTAGGTTACCACTTATATTAGGAGTCGGCTATGGGACTAATCCTTCCTCCAACCTGCTGCTGCTACAGTGGACAATTGGACCATCTTCGGAGGTTCATTAGGTTATACATATCGCTTACTACGATGGCGTGTTAGTCCAGGTATCCAGGGATAACACTTACATGGTTATATTTTTCCTATTTACTTTATTTTGTGATATATTCACATAAACGATGAGTTAGACTAATTACTGTTGGTAGTAGTCAAAAAGAAGGAAAAACTATCATTTTACTTACAAAACATTCGGGTCTTGGTAGAAGACTACATTATCATAACAAAACATTCGGGTCTTGGTAGAAGACTACATTATCATAACAAAACATTCAGGTCTTGGTAGAAGACTACATTGTCATAACAAAACATTCGGGTCTTGGTAGAAGACTACATTTCATACTAGTAGGAAATAAGGGATTTCTTAGGGTTTTTCATACTTATATAAACTATCTAACTTAAAGGTTTTACATGACATTCATAACAGCTTTTCAAAGCAAGACAATGACACTTAAATACTTATGAATTCACCAGCTTTAAAGCTGATACTCTCTTTCAAAACAACTTGTATTCTCAGGTCATCAGTAGACATGTACGGTGGCCAGGTTTTGAGAAGACGGAGCAGAAAAGTCTCGTCTTTTATTTTGATTATATATTTTTGGTGTCTTATTACAATGAAAGAACACACATGTATGAAAACTTTACTTATAATGCAATGGATGATGTTGTTGCTTGTTTACTGTTTCACACTGTTGTGATACTGTACATGACGTCCTCCACCCCGGAACGTTTCCGCTGTTCTTGGTTTTGGGGTTTTACAGATTGGTATCAGAGCATTGTTTATAGTGAATATGGTATATCAACCCATAAAAGATATACTAACTATAAATACATGGGGATTAAAACACTCTGTCTAAGAGTTATACTTTTAAACAATAAAATATTTAAGTAAGTATATGTGCCTGCATTCATACTAAAATCAGTGTCACAATGACAAGAACAAAAGTATTACGATTGTTGAATATCACAAGTAAGCCTGGGGATATATAGTCAGTCTTGGGAATAGCATAGCCTTATCAACTATGCTGGTCCGAGGAGTGATTAGCATATGCTCAAGAATGGTTGTGATGTGGCAACAGGTCTAAAAACTTACCAACACAACCATAAAGAAATACCATAGAGGTATTTGGTCTTACTGTAATTATCTTAGTCAGTTCGTCTATTTAGCTATTTCTTATATCCCTTTTCTTGTGTAGATTTTAATGGCTGGATTTCACCACGGCGATCCGTACTTCCCGAACCAAGGCAATGCTGGTTGGCTAGAGGCAGAACCAGAAGATGATCACCCAATCCCTTTGGATGATCACCATGCTGAGGGTTTTTCCGATAGTTCTGACTCGGAGCCTGAAGTCAACAACCTACCCCCAGTTGCTCAAAACCCAAACCTGAACCCCTGTCCCGCATTTCAAGGACCCACACCTCTGTAGGCCACTAACTTGACTAGATGGAGTCCGGAACAAGGTCAACCCATTCCCTACAATGGAGACCGAACTTTCTACAACTTCACTGAAGGAGGTTCTGCTGACAGGGTCCTACCCATCATGGTTCGTAGAATTTCCAGAAACACGATATTGGGTCAAGCAACTATTAACCGGGTCGTGGAGATTGAAGCCAACTCTGGCGTTAACACTGTCCACATTCATCAACTAGAGTCTGCTCATGAAAGGACTTTGGTCCGCAATGCAAATCTGCAGAGGGAACTTGTTGAAACTCAAGCTGAAGTTAGGGAACTTCGAGCTCAGCAAGTGAGAGCTGACATGCGTATGAGGGACATGGAACGTCTACTATCGGGATCCAGAACTCATGCTAGCAGTTCTCGTCGCCGATAGAATCTCGTCGACTCATCTTTTGGATATAACCTAGTTTCTGTAAAAACTTTGGTCTAATTTCCTATCTTTATAAATCTTAGACCTATTAGGTCTTGATCTAGTCTTAATTCTGTCAAAATTATCCATCTTCGTTGATGTAAGGCCTACTTCTAGGCCATTTTTCCCGAACTTGTTACATCTTATGGAAATCATTATCCAAATGTTGTCATCTTTGTTTAGTCATTCTATTCTTTCTGTTGTTGGACTATGGGGAGTTAGTCCATGAGACACATTCATTAATCATTTATTCTTATCCATGTCGTCATCTTGTAAACGTATAGTTATAGATGCTGCCACGCAGAAATACCAGGCGTAACCCAAACAACGAAGCGCCAATACCAACACCTCCACCACCACCTAAACCTCTTCAACCACCTACTCCTTTCGATGCCAACATGTTCCAGGCAGCTTTCACAGCGGCAGTTGCAGCTACTGTGTCAGCAATCAACGCTCCTATCCTTAGTGGATCAGGAATAGGTGCACCTCCCTCGAACCACGGCGAAAGCCATGGACACCCTCGGAAATGCACTTACAAGGACTTCACGAACACCAAACCCCGCAGCTTTAATGGAACTGGGGGTGTTATGGTGTTGAGACAATGGTTTGAAAAGATGGTATCCATCTTTGAAATCTGTTCTTGCCAGGAGGGCAACAAGGTCAAGTTTGCAGCTTGTACCTTCTCTGACAGAGCACTAACATGGTGGAACGGCGATGTTAATTATCTGACTTTGGTGGTGGCGTATTCCATCAGCTGCGAAAAGTTGAAGGACATGCTTATGAAAGAGTATTGTCCTTGAGGCGAAGTACAAAAGCTCGAGCAGGAATTCTGGGGTCTACAAATGGTTGGATCCGACATCACGACCTACACAAATAGGTTATGTGATCTGGCAAACCTATGCCCTGATATGGTTGCTCTTGAGAGCAAGAAGATAGAGAGATATATCTGGGGACTGTCGACCCAGATCCAGTCAAGTGTGTTAGCTTCCAGGCCTATTACTTTCGATAGCGCCAAAGAACTGGCACAATCTCTCATAGATCACAGGAAACCTCAGAACCCAACAATCCCTACACCCGTACCACAAAAGTCCAACCCCGACCACAACAGGAAGGGGTGGAATAAGAGGAAAAGAGGGGCTTCGCCAGAATCCTCCAAGAAACAACAACTTGTGGCGATCAATGTTGCCACAGTGACTCCCATTGTCCCTGCGAACCCCTTACCAGCAAAAACATATGTTGCAACTCTCCCGAGGTGCACCAAGTGTAATTTCCACCACCACAGACCTTGCAAGGAGATACAGTGTTCTAACTGCAATAGGAAGGGACACACAGTCCGTTTCTGCAAGACTCCAACAGCTCAGGCCGCCTAGGTTCCTAACGCCGGTATGGGCCAAACTTGCTACGATTGTGACGACGTGGGCCACTACAAGAGGAACTGCCCTAAAGCGGGGATGGCTGGAGGAGTAGGAAGAGTTATGGCCCTAGGCCACGAGGAAGCGGTAGCTGATCCTATGGTAGTTACTGGTACGTTTCTCCTCGATAACTCATATGCTTGCATACTTTTCGATAGTGGAACAGAGAAAAGTTACGTAAGCCACAAATTTGCACACCTACGATAGAAATGGATAACAGGAAAATGGAGAGTACTAACTGCATATACGTAGGTTGTACCTTAACTTTAGATAGCCATACATTCAAGATAGACCTCATGCCAGTCCAAATTAAATGTTTCGACGTTATCATCGGCATGGATGGGTTGAGTCTTCTTCGCGCCGACATCATGTGCTTTGTAAAAGCAGTTCGTCTTAACCTTCCTAACAACGAAACCTTAGTTATCTATGGTGACAAACCTAGTACGAGCCTTCGCATCATTTCGTGCATTCAAGCCCAGAAGTGCTTGCGAAAGGAATATCATGCATTCCTCTCACACGTCGTTGATACAAGTCAAGAAACGAAAAACATTCAGGACATCCCAGAAGTACGCGACTTTCCCGACATCTTCCCAGAAGAACTTCCCGGTTTACCACCGCAACGCCAAGTCGAGTTCAGAATCGCCTTAGTGCCAGGAGCTACCCCAGTAGCCAAATCTCCTTATCGTCTGGCACCAGCCGAGATGCAGGAACTTTCGAGTCAACTTAACGAACTTCTCAAGAAGGGATTCATTAGACCAAGCTTCTCACCATGGGGAGCACCGGTCTTGTTCGTCAAGAAGAAGGATGGATCGTTTTGCATGTGCATCGACTATAGAGAACTCAACAAACTTACCATTAAAAATCGTTATCCTTTGCCCTGCATTGACGATTTATTTGATTAACTTCAAGGAGCCAACTACTTCTCGAAGATAGATCTACGATCCGGATATCACCAACTACGAGTATTAGAGGAGGATGTTCCCAAGACAGCCTTCCGAACTCGTTATGGACACTACGAGTTTGTGGTGATGTCGTTCGGATTAACAAACGCGCACGCCATATTCATGGATCTGATGAATAGGGTGTGTCGTCCTTACTTGGATCAGTTCGTCATCGTCTTCATTGATGACATACTCATCTACTCTCAAAGTAAGGAGGAACATAGCCAACATCTCCGTAGAGTCTTAGAAACATTGCGAGCGGAGAAGCTCTATGCGAAGTTCTCCAAATGTGAATTTTAGATTCGACGAGTCGAATTTTTGGGCCATGTTGTTAGCGAAGAGGGAATACACGTGGACCCCTCCAAAATCAAGGCCATTGAGAACTGGTCAGCTCCGAAGACACCTACAGAAATTCGTCAATTTCTAGGTTTCGCTGGCTACTATCGCAGGTTCATTCAGAACTTCTCCAGCATAGCAAAACCTCTTACAACCCTGACCCAGAAAGGCGTGGCCTTTGACTAAGAAGAGAATCAGGAAAGAGCGTTCCAAACGCTCAAAAGAGCCTTGTGCACCGCACCGATACTATCCCTCCCCGAAGGGATAGAGGACTTCGTTGTCTATTGTGATGCATCAAATCAAGGACTTGGATGTGTTTTGATGCAGCGAGGTAAAGTCATAGCCTATGCCTCGAGACAGCTGAAGACACATGAGGTTAACTACACCACCCATGATCTTAAACTAGGAGCAGTCGTATTTGCTCTGAAGATCTTGAGACACTACCTGTATGGTACAAAAAGCACGATATTTACAGACCACAAGAGTCTACAACACATTTTCGACCAGAAAGAGCTCAACATGAGACAACGACGGTGGGTCGACCTACTCAGTGATTACGAGTGCGATATTCGTTATCATCCGGGTAAAGCCAATGTAGGAGCCGACGCCCTAAGTCGGAAAGAATATTTTGGTCAAAGGGTCAAATCTTTGACTCTAACTATCCATTCACACTTGTCCACGCAAATAAAGGAGGCTCAGCTCGACGCTTTGAAACCTGAAAACGTGGCTGGTGAATCCCTTATAGGGATGGATAAGAACATGGAAGTCAAGGGTGGCGGAGCCTTGTACCTCATGGATCGGATCTGGACACCGAAACACGGTGGCTTCAGAGACTTGGTCATGATGGAAGCTCACAACACTCGTTATTCCGTCCACCCGGGTTCAGATAAGATGTATCTGGATCTTAAAAAGTTACACTGGTGGCCTAACATGAAAGCAGATATTGCTACCTTCGTGAGTAAATGCCTTACTTGCACAAAGGTCAAGGTCGAATACTAGAAACCCTCCGGTCTCCTATAGCAACCGGAGATACCAGAATGGAAGTGGGAGCGGATCACTATGGACTTCATAACCAAGTTGCCCAAGACAACGGGTGGACTTGATTCCATATGGGTCATCATCGATAGATTGACCAAGTCTGCACACTTCCTGCCGATCAAAGAAACAGACAAGATGGAGAAACTTACGAAAACCTACATTAGGGAAATTGTAAGACTGCACGATGTTCCTATATCCATTATCTCAGATAGAGATAGTAGATTCACTTTGAGGTTCTGGCAGTCATTACAAAGTTCCCTAGGAACTAGGCTGGACATGAGTACGGCCTACCATCCACAAACCGACGGGCAAAGTGAGAGAACTATCCAAACCTTAGAAGATATGTTTCGTGCCTGTGTGATTGACTTTGGAAAAGCTTGGGATACCCTTTTACCCCTTGTCGAATTTTCCTACAACAACAATTATCACACGAGCATAAAGGCAGCTCCATTCGAGGCCCTCTATGGCCGAAAGTGCAGATCCCCTCTGTGTTGGGCTGAGGTGGGTGATACCCAGTTAGCTAAGGGACGAGTTCCCGAGAGCACTCTCACGGGTCCGGAGATCATTCGGGAAACGACAGAGAAGATCGTTCAAATTCGTGAACGATTGAAAGCCTCTAGAGACCGACAGAAAAGCTACGCTGACAAGCGAAGGAAACCGTTGGAATTCCAGGTGGGCGACCGAGTCCTACTGAATGTCTCACCCTGGAAGGGCTTGATACACTTTGGAAAGCGTGGAAATCTCAATCCAAGATACATAGGGCCTTTCGAGATCCTCGCGAGAATCGGCCCTGTAGCTTACAAACTCAATCTACCGCATGAACTCAGTAACGTACATCCTACCTTCCACGTCTCGAACTAGAAAAAGTGTCTGTCCGAAGAGACTCTTGTTATTCCACTCGACGAGATCGAGATCAACAAGAGCTTCAACTTCGTGGAAGAACCAGTAGAGATCATGGACCGAGAGGTCAAGAAAACAAAGCAGAGTCGTATCCCAATAGTGAAGGTTCCCTGGAACGCAAAGCGTGGACCTGAATTCACTTGGGAACGAGAGGATCAGATGAAACTGAAATACCCTCATCTTTTCACTTAGTTATTTGTAATTTCTTATTTGTTTAAATTCTAATTTCGGGACGAAATTCCTTCTAACGGGGGGATCATGTGACAACCCGGAATTTCCATTATGTACAAACAATATCACTTCAATAGAAGTTATAGCAATCACAGTTAATCTTCAGAATTTTTTGTGTAAGTTTGAGTAATTCAGGGTTTACACTTCAGGAGATATCAGGAGAGTGGATGCACTAGGGTTTAGTGCAACACTGTTATTCCAACACTCTGTTATATTAGAAATCATTTATGGAATAAAAAGATTTTCTGCCAAAAATATCTCAGGACTATAAATAGAATTCTGAACCAAATTCATTCATTATTCGCATTTCCAACTAGAGAAAACCCATTTTCTCTCTCACGGGTCTTCGGGTTTTTATACCAAAACGTGATTAACTCTCTCTAGTAGTGTTAGAAAGCTTATTATGTGTTTATAACATGATTTAGATAGCTAAATAACTAGATTTAGGAGTTTACTCCCCAAGGTGTTCTTGGGCGGTAAACTCCCGAAACAATGCCTAGACCTTCCCTTATGATATGATACCACTTTGTGCTTGTATAGAAGTGTATTAGGGACAAGAAAACAACCAAGAAACACATATGTTTAGGTGTTCACGCCTCAAGAAGATCTTGGACCGTGAACTCCAAAATCATAGACAAAAGGGTGCTTTTAAGGCACCTAAAGCCTTACACATTTACTAGGAATTGTTTCCACTTAAATGAAGGACCAAAACACATCAAAAACACCCTTCAAAGTGAGTTCATGGCCCTAATAAGGTTCTTGGGTCGTGAACATCAAACAAAGGCACCAAAGTGTGCCTAAGGCCTTCATATGCTTGGGATAAAAGTCTAAGACCTATACTACATGTGCAAGAGGCTAGAAAGCAACAAAAACACCATTCCAAGGGAGTTTACGGCAGTAAACTCCAAAGGAAATGGCCTTAGGGCTGTAAACTCCTCTAAGGAGTATTTCTATGCTTTAAATCCTTCCAAGAATTAACCCACAAAGTTGGAATGCTTCTAGGGATTATTTAACACCTTAAAACAACCAAAGACATTAAGCCTTGGAGTTTACGGCCGTAAACTCAAGAGTTTACAACCGTAAACTCCATGTGTGAGGTTATATGGAGAGTAAACTCAAGTATAGGGTCCTTTGGAACCCTAAACCCAAGAGCCTTGTCCCACAATAGCCTAGATGCAATCTTTAGGGCTTATAACACTTATATAAAGTGTTTATTATGTTCTAGTATGTCTTAACATTATCAATTAGTAATTTAAGACTAATTGAGTGCATATATGTGTGATTATATGTTCATTAGGATCGTAGTGTGTGTACAAGTCCTCACATGACACCTAACAATCCTACACCGTCCAGTTCATCCAAACCACCATCTACAGGTGAGTTCATACCCCTAACCAATGTTTTAAATGATTTTAAATGCTTTAATGGGGGGGGGAATACAAGTAGAAAACAACATGTTATTAAATTACTCATATGTATTTTATAACTGTGTTTTCATCCAGCAAATTTCACATACTACAAAATGTGATGCATGAAAGGGTTTTCCATCTTAAAATACCTTGATAACAAAAGTATTAGTTTTGAAATGTTTATTAACATGACATCAAGTCACTCTTTATTATTATTCAAAACTCTTAGATATCTTGCAAAACCATTATGTTTACCTTCTTGAACAAACAATTTCCTTTCAGTTAATTATCATAGGGATAGTTAGAATATACAAAACAATATTCCTATTACATGGAATCACACAAGAGTCAGTTCATTCATGAGTCTATACCAGTACATTACATGATACATGAGTACATTTATCTAGGATTACATGATACGTGAGTACATTTATCTAGGATTACATGATACATAAGTACGTTTTCATAGATATATTTATCTGAATACGCTTACAAGAATACCATACACGCGTACTGCTACATAGATACATTATCCTGTATTCACTTACATGTATACTTATACCTAGAGTTATGAGGAAGATTTATTTGTACCTTCTGTGTAAATTTTCCTGCCTATCCCTGTTCGACAGGATGTCTAGACGGGACTAACCATTCCGGAACCCAGTTGTTACCACAACTAGGTGATGAACATCTACGGATGTCTAAGGTTATCACTTATAATAGATAGACTGATATCGGAACTAACGATTCCTCCATCCTGCTGTTGCAACTGACGATGAGATGAAAATATTTGGATGATCATTAGGTTATCACTTATATTAGGAGTCAGCTACGGGACTAACCCTTCCTCCAACGTGCTGCTGCTACAGAGGACAATTGGACCATCTTCGGAGGTTCATTAGGTTATACATATCGCTTACTGCGATGGCGTGTTAGTCCTAGTATCCAGGGATAACACTTACATGGTTATATTTTTCCTATTTACTTTATTTTGTGATATATTCACATAAACGATGAGTTAGACTAATTACTGTTTGTAGTAGTCAAAAAGTAGGAAAAACTATCATTTTACTTACAAAACATTCGGGTCTTGGTAGAAGACTACATTATCATAACAAAACATCCGGGTCTTGGTAGAAGACTACATTATCATAACAAAACATTCGGGTCTTGGTAGAATACTACATTGTCATAACAAAACATTCGGGTCTTGGTAGAAGACTACATTTCATACTAGTAGGAAATAAGGGATTTCTTAGGGTTTTTCATACATATATCAATTGTCTTACTTAAAGGTTTTACATGACATTCATAACAGCTTTTCAAAGCAAGACAATGACACTTAAATACTTATGAATTCACCAGCTTTAAAGCTGATACTCTCTTTCAAAATAACTTGTATTCTCATGTCGTCAGTAGACAGGTACGGTGGCCAGGTTTTGAGAAGACGGAGCAGACAAGTCTCGTCTTTTATTTTGATTATATATTTTTGGTGTCTTATTACAATGAAAGAACACACATGTATTAAAACTTTACTTATAATGCAATGGATGATGTTGTTGCTTGTTTACTATTTTACACTGTTGTGATATTGTACATGACGTCCTCCACTCCGGAACGTTTCCGCCGTTCTTGGTTTTGGGGTGTGACAATTGCCTTTGATGAACCCGAAACCATTCAAAATCCTTAAAAATGACTTCTCATCTAAAGGTTTTGTAAAAATATCTGCAAGTTGATCCGTTGTTTTCACAAAATGAACCTTAATGTTCGCGTCTTCTACATGGTCTTTTATGAAGTGATAGCAAAGAGCAACATGTTTGGTTTTCGAATGCAGGACTGGATTATGACATATGCGAATGGCACTTTGCAAGTCGCGATACAAAGGAATTTTCTTCATATTGAGTGCATAATCGTGCAGTTGGGTTTTTATCCAAATAACTTGAGATGTGCACCCTACAGAAACTACATATTGTGCTTCTATAGTCGAAATTTAAACATACGTTTGTTTCTTCGATTTCTAGCTTACTAGCTTGCCATCCAACAATTGACATCCACCTGTCATGCTCTTTAGATCAAGTTGACAGCCACCTAGGAGAATGCTTGAATAAAGAAGTCTGTCTTTGATGGATACTATAGGCCAAACAAAACAGTTCCGTTGAGATAGCAAAAAATGTTCTTCACAGCATTGAGATAAGTTTCTCTTGGGTTCGATTGGTTCCTAGCACAATTTTATACAACAAAAATAATATCAGGTCGAATTACGGTGATATACAAGAGCAAACCTATCATGCTTCTATATGTTGTTATGTCAACAACAGGCTTATCCGACGAAGGATTCAAGCGAATGCCAAATGCCATAGGTACTTTTACTTTAGTGATATTCGTCATCCCAAATCCTTCATGAAGGTTGCGAGTATATTCTCCTAATTAATAAAGATGCCTTCCCTGCTTTGATGAATATGTAAACCCAGAAAATTATTAATTTTCCCAATCATACTCATTTCGAACTGGCTTTTCATAGGCTCCTCAAATTCCTTAGATGACAAAGAGTCAATCGAACCAAAAATTATATCATCGACATAAATTTGAACAAGTATCAGGTGATTCCCAACTTTCTAACGAAACAAAGTGGGTTCAAATGATCCTCGTTTAAGTTTAGCAATTTTCAAAAAAAATGGTCAAGGTTGCATACCAGGGACGAGGTGTTTGGTTCAACCCATAGACTGCCTTATCTAAAATATAACAGTGATCGGGATAAGTATCATTGACAAAACCCAGAGGTTGTTCGACATATATTGTTTCCTCCAAAAGTAATTTAAGGAAAGCACACTTTATGTCCATTTCATACACATAGAAATCTCTATGCGCTGCATAAGTAAGAAAATTTTGAACTGCCTCAAGTCATGAAACGAGACAAAGATTTTCTCATAATCAATTCCTTCTTGTTGAGAGTAACCTTTAACTACTAATATTGCTTTATTTCGAATTACATTGACTTCTTTATCAATTTTATTTTTAAAAATTCATTTTAAACCAATTAAAAAAACATCCTTTGGTTTAGGAATTAACCTCCAAACTTTGATGATTTAGATTATCAGGATTCGATCCACTTCGCTCCTCCTAAACCAATGGATTTGAGTTCTGATGCTCCCCCTCGACATCAGCATGGTCGAGCACATGCTCCCCCTCGAATTGAGATGTAGTTCGCACAAACGCCCCCTCAACAGTTGAATCTTTATTGTCATCATGTAATGTCGAACTAAAGTGCCCGCCCTCCACTTCATGATTAGTCGAAACTAATACTCGTTCGATATTCACCCTTGAATTTGATGTAGAATGTGTGTCATCTTTTTCCCATGTAACAATCGAATCATTTGAATTTTTCGATAATTTAGGAACATGGTTATCATTAGCATGGTTTTTAGCATCAATCGCCCTATCTGGAATGCCAAAAATCAAATCATAATCAATATCATAAGGATTCATGATTTCAAAATCATCATTTGTTTCAGAAAGGATAGGCTTTTGTACGAAAGACTGTTCGACTCGCTGGACATAATCGTCATCAAATGTAAGGTTGAAAGTTTCTTCGATCTTTCTAGTTCCTTTATTCAACACCCCATAGGCAACATAATTGTTTGAATATCCAAAGAAGATTCCTTCATCAGCTCTCAACTAAAATTTAGAAAGATTGTCCTTGAGATTCATTATGAAACACCTACACCCAAAAACTTGAAAAAATTTAACATTAGGAATTCTTTTGTTTATTATCTCATAAGGTGTGATGTTGAAACGACGATGAATATAAGAACGGTTTTCTGTAAAACAAGCCGTCGAAACAACTTCTGCCCAAAGATATTGAGGCAGATTCGCATATGTAAGCATGGTTCTTGCAGTGTCGCATAAAGAATGATTTCTCCTTTCGACTACATCATTTTGTTGTGCTGTCTAAGTAGATGAAAAGTTTTGCGAAATTCCCAACTCAGTCAATAATGAAAAGTTTTGTGAAATTCCCAACTCAGTCAATAATGAATCAAGACTTTGATTCTTAAATTCTGAGCCATTGTCATTCTTTAAGATGGGATAGACGAAGATGCCATAACCAACTAAGGTCAGCTGAAGCTTTCAACAACAAACACACAGAAGGAACTCCAACAATAGGTTTCATGCCGATCGTGAACATGTCTCCATTTCTTTTCAACTTAAGAATAATCTCATTTGTTTCTTTGTTAGAAATAATGTTGCCTTCTTCATCAAACACAAATTGATTTCCCATGCCCATAACAAGTTGAAAAACACTAATCAAATTATGTTTTAAGCCTTCAACATACGTCACTCTATTTATTGTGAATTGTCCATTCGTTAGCTTTCTGTATCCCTTGAATTTAAATTTATTGTTATTACCAAACTTTACTACTCCTGCATTATCCAACTTTTGAAAATATATCAAATTCCCCTTTCGCCCAGTCATGTGATGCGAGCTACCACTATCAATCTACGAATTCTCACTGTATTCCTTGTGACATAGTACTTATGATCAATTATAAGAATTTACGTCCCCAAGACCTTTAGGGTCCTTGGACATTAGCTGGAAATGCATTACGAATGGATGAAGCCATTACCCAACTTCAAACCTTAGACTTTAAAGAGTCTATTAAGTTAATGTTATTGTCTTTAGGCATCAAAATGTAATCATTCAATGGAAAATGTTCAACATTGATTTTTACTCTTTCGTCTTTTGTCTAAAGTCCATCATTTTTGTTCTTAGGAATTTCTTTCCACTTTTTCACAGATAGATTTGACTCTTGTGACAAAGAATGTCACACCTCCAAACAATAATGGCAAAAACATTCGGGGACGGATGACATCATGTATAGTATCATAAAAAAGAAGTAATAGTAAAGAAATCAAACACAACCATCATATATATGAATTAAAAGGTTACATTGTTTCATGAGTTACATGTTTCCAAATAAATTACAATATGATGACAAAATGAGTTTTTAAGTGACGGCTTAGCGACCCGTCATTAAAAGCTGGTGGTTACTTGTTTTAGTGATTTCCTAAGAATACAAGTAGTTATGAAAGAGTGTCAACAATTAAATTGGTGAGTTCATAAGAGTTTTGTATGATAAAATATGTCGTATTACCTTGTAAAATGATAGAGTGTATTTTTTTTCAGAAAATCCGATATTTTCCATTAATACGAATTGTAGTCTTAGAAACCTCAAGACCGATATGTATAAGTTTTATGTGCTAAAAATCTGTAATACGTTGTTTTACTTTACGTAAAACTATTTAAGTATATGGTTCATGAAACGCCCGTAGTACTATGAAAATAGTGTAATGTCGTTTTATCTATATAAAACCAGCTAAATGTTTGTTAGCCTCGTAACCCAAATGTATTGTTAATACCCCATGTGAGTTATTATAACCATGCTAGCGACTACTTGGCCTGTGATGACGTTCTTCAGGCGTCAGAATGTTATGACATTTGTCACCCCAGACCTACCGGTCTAACTGTAGCTAACAGTTTAGTTGCGGGATTGTCAGTCTCGTATAGATCTATACACACGTATCACGCTCTCTATACAAGAGATTATGGTTTATAATACAGGACTTAAGTTATGTACTTAAAAGTACGGTGAAGCCAAATGTCTCACAAAATTTGTATTAACAGGTTTATGTATGAAAAATCCCTTTTTCCTGTAAATGTATGTATTACCCTTTCATAGTGTTTATTTAACGTAAAAATAATTATATTTTTATATATTTATTTATTTTCCCCAAATGGTAAAATAGCGTGAATATTCCACAAACTATACCTATTATACTTTGTAAGTGTATGTTCCGTTGAAATGAAAACCTTTGTGTTTTAACAACTTTGCATGTAAAAGTTTATAATTTTGGTAGCAACGCTATTTTACGTATTTAACATTTTCAATTAAACTGTATATAAAATATAAGAAAACATAAGAAACGGTTTTTATTTGAACATCAGTTTTCTTGTGTTTCACTTGTATCCCCCACCTCCACCCCCCCCCCAAAAAAAATATAGAAAAAGATGTCAAAAATGTAGGGGTATGAACTCACCTTATATGAATTTGCGGTTTGATAATGAGGTGACGGTTATGATCTTTAAGTTAGAACACTTGAAGGTAGTCTTATCCTAATTGTTTCAAACAATAATGACATGTGTAAACTTGATGAAACTACTAATTTAATTATTGTATAAACAACAAATAAATGAAGAACTTACAAAATTCCTACGAATTTATCTTGACGTATGCTTTTGTTGAAGGCTTGAATGTGTTTAACATATGAATGTTGAAAGTGCTTCTTTGATAGATTTTGGTGTGAAAGATTGTTAACTGTGAATGAGTTTTGAAATGGTCACAATATCGTGATTATATATGGGTAAGAAGTGTAAGAGAAGTGACATTTACGTTGGAATGTGTAATATATCACATTGGGAAGGTAAATTATCAATCAAGTGGCACCACTTGCCCACCTTTTGGTGATTTCGGCCAAGGTATGACTGATCACCTTGATTTTAGTTTGGTTCCACCCATGAATGGGTGATTTCGGTCCTAGTAGCACCCACAAATGAGATTTCGGCCCCCGTGAAACCGAAAACCCCTTTGATCCTAGATTCTAAAAACCAAAAACTCCTTCGATCTAGATTCCTAAAACCGAAAGACCTTATAATGGGGTATAATTTATGCTTTTAACTCTTAATTATTTGACTTGTGTTGACTTACAATAGTCCATTTCAATATAAAGAGTCACATATTTAACAATCACATTAGAATTTACGAAATTACTACATATATATAAATTTTATAGTAGAATGGCAATATAAAATTGAATATATTCATATTGTAATTACTACAATACTATACATATTAAATTCAAACAAGAATAATAGCATACAAATGGTGTTCTCACGTTCTCACAATGAATACTGTTCTCAAATGAACTTAATTCTATATATATATATATATATATATATATATATATATATATATATATATATATATATATATACTTATTCAAAAGATGCCTCTTTGGCTATAGATGATTCATTGCAACAAGGTTATGATGTGATTTTGTCCCAAAATTAGCATTTTAAGTGGGTACTTCTGTTTCATTTGATCTTCACGTTCCCATGTGAATTCAGGTCCTCACTTAGCGTTCCAGCGAACCTTCACTATTGGTATACGACTTTGTTTCGTCGTTTTGATCTCCATATCCATGATTTCCACAGGTTCTACTATGAAGTGTAGATTCTCATTTATCTCAATTTTCATCAAGTGGGATTACAAGAGTTTCTTCGGATGGACCTTTATTTAGATTGGACATGTAGAAGGTGGGGCGTACGTTACAAAGTTCTTGTGGTAGTCGAAGTTTATAAGCTACCGAACCAATCCTTGCGAGGATCTCAAATTGTCCGACATATCTTGGATTCAATTTCCCATGCTTTTCAAAATATATCATTCCTTTCCATGGTGAGATTTTTAAGAGTATGCGGTCACCAACCTGGAACTCCAAGGGTTTGCGTCGCTTATCTACATAGCTATTTTGTCGATCTCAAGATGCTTTCGGTCTTTCTTGAATTTGGACGATCTTCTCTGTTGTCTCACTTATGATCTTAGGGCCGGTGAGAGTGCTGGTAGGAACTTGCCACATTGCTAGTTGTGTGCCACCCACTTCAGCCCAACACAGAGGTGAGCTGCACTTGCAGACATAGAGGGCTTTGAATGGAGCAACTCTGATGCTATTGTGATAGCTATTGTTGTATGAGAACTCAAAGAGTGGTAAATGGGTATCCCAAGCTTTACAAAAGTCTATCACGCAAGCTCTCAACATATCCGCCAATGTTTGAAAAGTTCTTTCACTTTGCCCGTCGGTCTGTGGGTGGTAGGCCATACTCATTTTGAGTTTAGTTCCCAGGGATTTTTATAGTGACTTCCAGAACCATGATGTGAATCTACTATCCCTGTCGGAGATGATGGATATGAAGGGTTTTGATCATTCTAACACTCCTATGGTGTACATGCAACCCTAGAAACCTTGGATCTATGTTGTCTCTAAAATACATGCAAATAATAATTTTCCAAGATTTACTTCCTAAATAGCATGTTATGGGGTACTTGAATCATAAAACACTAATAGAATTAGATACCTTTTAGTAGTAGTAGATTTCTTAGAGTTTGAGAGTCTAGCACCAATAATGTGGATGCCTCACATGGAAGTCACAAATCGCCACAAACTTTGGAAACTTGAGAGAGTAGTACAATGGTCAAATGGAATTCAAAAATCACCTCAAATGGAAGCCACCCTTAGTTCTCACACACACTAGTGCCATTTCAAGTGCCAAGTACCTCTTTAGATAGTGTGGTGGATTCGGGTTACAGTCATGTAAACCCTAACACCCATGACCTTTCATTTCCATAAGATCCATGTGTTAAAGCTCCATGGACTTTCCATGCAAGCCTAGCCCACTCTAATTAAGCATTAGCCCACACTATATAATTACAATAGCCCATATTTAATTAGTCACCCTTTTGATCACCAAATTAGTTCTAAACTAGTTTTAGATCAGTACTAATTAAATAATATGATTTCATATTGATATATTAGAACTTATAATATACTAATAAATCATAACTTATACTATTCTCAAAAGATTATATATATATATATATATATATATAAATTATTTGGGTGAAGTGCAACCCAAATGGACCATGTCGGGTCGGGTCAAATACATCTCAAATATAGTTATGGACTTAGACACCTTATTCAACAGTCTCCTACTTGGATAAGTCTAATAACTATAGTTGCACGCATGACTTCAGGAACCGACCGACAATCGTAGCTCTAAAAACTATGTCGAACTATGAAGCGCCATTTTAGATAAGGGATCATATAATCCTCTGTTCTAGATATCAGTCGGACAAATACATGGAACAATGTCGTACTTATTGTCTTGCGATTTGTTTCCCAATTTCCGATTTGTCTAACATAGAACGTAATCGAACACATAAATTTAGTTCTAACTGAGCCCGGTACATTGGTCAAAACAAAATCATCGAGGGTCCTAGATATTGCTTCTAATCCTAGAAGGAATAGATAAACTTCGACTCATATGCTTGTTCTACTATTTGTTGAATTATACACAAAGGTACGTTTTATGACATCAAGTTACTGATGTGTTTTCGTACAATCAATGCATAACCAACTCATAGGAAACAAATCATATCTGTAGGTTTGAAGATTTATATGATATTACCGTCTCGCAATCACTCAAGATAAATTCCATGAAGTGATACAAGTGAACGTGGGTTTAATCCAATACTCAGAATGTATGAGCACTCACGAAAGTTGTAGCATCTCTTGTTATGTCCAACACCTTAGACATCTACAAGCCAACTTCATGATAGTCTTGATTCATACCTACTTCCAACATATGACCGACTGTGGAGAATTTGAATAAAGAAATTATTCTGGAAGTCAAAGCATGAAAAATTGAAACAATAGTAAATAATTGACATACGATAACAACACTTTACTTATAAATAAACTACAACTTTTACTTAATCATCAAATGTCAATTACATTTTACAAGTTTCAGGGCTATCTAATTTGTAAAACTAATATTGTCCTTCAGCCCGATGCGCCTCGCATGCTGCAAATGCTTAACCCTAGTCAGTCCCTTCGTGAGGGGATCTGTTGGGTTCTCTTCTGATGATATCCTCTTTGCTACGAGGAGTCCTTCTTCTATCTTATGTCTTACGAAGTGATATTTTCTATCAATGTGTCTGGATCTGCCATGATGTCTCAGTTCCTTGGCTATGGCAACCACACTATTGCTGTCACATAAAATCTCCATAGGCTCCTTTATAGTTGGTACAACTCCAAGGTCTCCAATGAAGTTCCTCAGCCATCTCGCCTCCTTTGCCGCTTCACTCGCTGCTATATACTCTGATTCACATGTCAAATCAACGACTGTCTCCTACTTGGAACTTTTCCAAGTAACGGCTCCTCCATTCATGGTAAAGACCCAGCTCGACTGAGAGCGGAAATTATCCATATCAGTCTGAAAGCTAGTGTCACTATACCCCACAAATCACAAGTCATCACTCCCACCATTGGTAAGGATCAAATCCTTAGCCCTTCACAGGTACCTGGGAATCTTATTTAATGCAGTCCAGTAAGCCTTGCTAGGATTTGTAACAACCCGTCATTTCAGGTCCTTGAAATTCGAGTCTTGTAACCTCTTTGAAAAAGTAATTAGAATATCATCGAAAAATGAAGTATTCAAAGGCTCTGTTTGGAGTACGCTATGTAATAGATATCTTCTTAAGGTTTCCAAGCATATAAAGAACACTAAAATCCGAGTTATAACGAAGAAGTTATGACCATTCTAAGTTTTCCGACAAAAACCGGCAATACGAAGTTACGTAAAAACTCGAATCGGAGATCGAGCGACTTTTGGCCGGAATGACCTAAACGAGAATCGAAGGTCTCGACAATGGTATTTCAGCGGTAAAAAGTCTGGCAAAAACCGACGTCAGATAAAATAAATAATAAAAATAATTTCGGAATTTGCCAACGGAGTCTAAACGAAATTTGTAGAGCGTAGTCTCACCTATGCGTGGATATAAAGACCATCGAAAACGGAGCTCGTATGAAGAAGATATGAATTTTTGAAGTTTATTAAATAAATTATATATTATTTAAATCAAAATTCGGACCTTATCCGAAGAGGAGTTAGCGTCCTCATCTGAGGTACGCGCTGCGTACCCCTGTACGCCCTGCGTACCCGAGAGACTTGGCCTCGGAACGTCCACATCGCCCTATCCGAGGCTTCCGACCCGTCCGACCCGCTGTCCCATCCGACCCGCCGTCCCATCCGACCCACCTCCCCACCGACCCGTCCCATCCGAAGCCGAGGCAGTCGAGGCTTAAATATATATAATTAATATATAAATAAAAACGTTGTCTTTTAACCGGCTGTTCTTCTTTGTCAACGCTACTAAGGACCTATAGGTTCGCAATAATTTAAATTGGTTATTTTAAAAAGAAAAGGCGCTATTTAGCCCTACATTAGTAGAAGTAAGCGGCTGAGTTAGCCTAGCCTACCCTTCGCCCGCCCGCCACCAGTGGAAGCAAGCACCTTGAAGGGAATTTCCATCGCGAAGGATTCAATCCAGCCACAGGTTCCCCTACGGCTACCTTGTTACGACTTCACCCCAGTCGAAGACCCCACCGTGGTATGCGCCAATAAGACCACCAAAATCCTTTGTGGCACTAGTGGTACACAGAAGTCATGGGTGATCATTGGTCCGATGCTTCGGGCGAAACCTATTCCCATGGTGTGACGGGCGGTGTGTACAGGGCCCGGGTACATATTCACCGCGGCATGCTGATCCGCGATTACTAGCGATTCCAATTTCGGTCATGCATGACGTATGCGTACGCACTGCGTACGAGCGTACGCCCCGCGTACCGAGGCGGTTCAGCCTTCCTATAAATAGAATGCGAGGGCTTCTGAGAAAAATGCTCATTTCTCTCCTCTCTCTCACAATCTTGCCTCGTTTTCCGTGCCCGTTCAAACCCGAAGCTCTGGTCATTTTGCTCAAGTCCCGAGGGTCGATTTTACTCCCGAGATTCCCGAGAATCCCGAGGAAAATCTGTTTCCCGAGACGAAACTCTGTCCGGTTTTCCATCTCGCTATCTTCAAACTATCAAGTGAGTTCATATCCCCTTCGAACACTCTTTAAATACATTTTAAATGCTTTTACACTCTTTTAGGGGAGGAATACAAGTAAACACACGACTAAAATCGTGTGAAACATTAATCTTTTGATATACTTTTCATACTGTTGTTTTAACTATCTTATGAAGTTATTATGATGCAAAACACCTCACAACACAGCTTTACCCTCTTGGGATACAATATGTTTATAAATAGAAATATGTTTTATTTATACGTTTACATACAAATACATCATATCAAGGGTAACATTCTTTACTAAATCATTTTATGCATTCAAAGAACTTATGATTTATGCTTTGTCAAACATTGTGAAAAAGGATAAACTTTGCATACAAACTACTACTTTAATACAGACTTAGTTGAGAATCCGTGAGACGTGTACATCTTCAAACACTGCCTTTTTTGAGAAAAGGTATCGCTACAAGTCCTGTCTATAACCAGAGTCTCCCGTTCGGAGAATGTGTCAAATGTGTATAGATCTATACGGGAAGTCATGATCCCGCGCCTTGACTGTTAGCTACAGTCCGTCTTTTGGGGTGACAGTTGTCATAACGCTACGATGCCTGAAGAACGTCGCTACAGGCATATTATGTTTAGTATGGTTATAAAACTCATCGGATATACAATTATTATGGTATTATGCTTTTATGAACGAGTAGCTATTAAAACTATTCTTCATCTAACAAGTGCGATCTTCGTATAGCTTTACTATGTAAAACTATGACACAACTTACAAGCACGTCGGTTGCTTGCGATTTTCGGTCTTGGAGACTGCCAGTTATGTCAGGAAAATAAGGGTTTTTCCTGTATACAAACCAAACAACTAACAGGAAAATAAGGGTTTTTCCTGTATACAAACCAAACAACTAATAGGAAAATAAGGGATTTTCTTGGTGCAACCATTTACAACTTATAACACGAACATTCATATGCATTTCATACTTTTATAAGAAAATAAGGGTTTTTCTTGGAAAATACAACAACTCATATCTCAACCATTAGGGAAAATATGGGATTTTTCTGGATCTAATACATTCATTTTCAAACACAACAAATCATAACTCTTTACATTTGAAACACTGCGTTTTTTTTGGAAAACATACACGAACTTTCGAATGGCGTACATTTTCTCAAAACACTACTCATGAACTCACCAACTTATATGTTGACACTTTTTCTTTGAAATAACTTGTATTCTCAGGGAACCACTAAGCAGATTTGGAAATCAACTTTTGGAGATTAACGTGCTGACGTTAATTACTTCTTTTGAAAGATGATTATGTATTTAACTTTTGAACATGTAACGGATACAATTATGTAAACATTTTGGAAACTTTAATATATATGGTGGTGTGTACTTTCCTTTCTATGAACTATTATGATACTAAATATGACGTCCTCCGCCCCCGAACGTTTCCGCCGTTCTGGTTTGGGGGTGTGACAGGATTCCCCTGATATCTGCTAACCATACTTAAAGCAAAGGTCATGTCAGGGCGATTACAAGTCATAGAATACATGATCGAGCCAACAAGGGAAGCATATGGAAATCGACTCATCTCAGCTATCTCTTCCTCCGTACACGGGCTCTGAGCCTTGCTCAGTTTGGCATTATGCTACATCGGCAAGTCACATTTCTTGGAATTTTGCATGTTGAACCTTTTCAACACTTTTTCCAAATAGGTGCTTTGACTAAGTCCAATTAGTCTTTTACTCCTTTCTCTCAATATCCTTATCCCTAGGATATAGGCAACTTCTCCAAGGTCCATCATAGCGAAACACTTCCCAAGCCAGGACTTAACCTCTTGCAAGGTTGGGATGTCATTTCCCATGAGTAGTATGTCATCCATATATAGTACCAAAGAGCTAACTATACTCCCACAAGCTTTGACATACACACAGGACTCATCTTCGCTTCTCGAAAAGCCAAACTCTTTGACTTTCTCATCAAAACAAAGGTTCCAACTGTGAGATGCTTGTTTCAACCCATAAATGGATTTCTTAAGCTTGCACACTCTATCAGGGTACTCTGCACTGACAAAACCCTCTGGCTGACTCATGTAAACATCCTCAGCCAACTTTCCATTAATGAAAGTGGTTTTGACATCCATTTTCCATATTTCATAATCATGAACTACAACAATGGACATAATCTTTGCCATTGGTGAGAAGGTTTCATCATAATCAACTCCCTGAGTTTGAGTGAAGCCCTTCGCAACCAGTTGCACTTTTCCATCCATGTCGGTCTTCTTCTAGAAGATCCACTTGCACCCAACCGTCTTATGACCCGGTACATTGTCAACCAAGTTCCAGACTTGATTGTTATACATGGACTGAATCTCATGTCCATAGCCTCTTTCCATTTAGCAGACTTAGGGCCTGCCATGGCTTCCCTACAGCTCTTAGGATAATCCAAATTTACCATTGTGCTATCACTGATAAATGTATCACCTTCCACAGTAATATGGAAACCATAGTAATGCTCAGGTGGATTCCTAACCCTAGTGGAACGCCTTAAAGTACAAACTCCTCAGTTGGTTCAACAGCAGTTTCCTCCTCAGGTTGATTGCTTGGATTTGAGGTTCCTTCACCACTTGACTCTTGAATTTCTTCAAGGTCAATTTGCCTCCCACTGTTTCCTTAGATTATGAATTCTCTCTCGCGAAAGACCCCTCTCCTTGCTACAAAGACCACATTATCATTGGGTCTATAGAAGAGGTAACCAAAGGATTTATGTGGGTAGCCGATGAAAATACACCGCTCACTTCAAGGTTCGAGCTTGTCGTGAGTCGTGCGCCTTACGAAAGCCTCGCACACCCAAATCTTGATGTTGTCCAAAGTGGGAGCTTTCCTAGTCCACATCTCATGAGGTGTTTTGGCAACCTCCTTTGTAGGTACTAGATTAAGGATATGGGCGGCAGTCTCTAATGCATACCCCCAAAATGAGATTGGTAGCAAAGCTTGACTCATCATAAAACGAACCATGTCCAGCAAGGTTCGATTACGCCTCTCAGCCACACCATTAAGTTGTAGTGTTCCGGGAGGTGTCAATTGTGAGACAATCCCACATTCCTTTAGATAACCAAGGAACTTTGTACGTTAACTCCGTGAGTACCAAATGAATACGCCAGGGCTATATACAACGAAGATCTAATAAATAATGGGATGTGTGACTTCCGCCTCGTTTCCTGTTACTTGTTTGGTTGTGGGCTTAAGGAAGATCCACACAACCGATTATTTGTTTGCTCTGGGTTTCATTGGACTACTAGGTGTTCAACGAATACTATCTCACACAGAAATAGTAGAACCACCTCCCGAGGTAGTCCAGCACTTTAGAAAATCTCTAAGGATTGAGTTAGCCCTGAGCAGAACTTACTATTCGTGAAATAGCAAAACAAGTAAGAGCATGATTCTTTCCCGTTAGGAATCATATGGTGAAAGCGTCGACTAGACGATGATGAAAAGTTTAAAAACTTTCTAAACAATCATCTTGTTGAAACCCTATCTCACCAACCCTGAGAGTTTCCATTAGAAACAACTCAAGAAACAGAAGTGCAGGTTCATTTTGCACAAGATTGAGATAGTCACCCTGCAGCAAACAGATACCCGTAGACATCCAATTCATCCGATGACCCAAAAAACCTCTAAAAGCCAATCGATAGGAAACATGAATCTGAGGGTAACCTGAACCTTCCAACAACCAACCTGAAGGACTACACCCATAGGCCAGAGTTCACTTGAGAGTGCGAGGACCAACCGAATAGGAAGTGCCCTCATACCTCTACCTGATCTTTTATGCTACTTCCATGCCTAAACCCAAATTTCGGGACAAAATTCCCTCTAACGGGGGATGATGTGACAACCCGAAATTTATTCCGTCATTTTAACCACATCTTCCGTTAAGAAAACCCGCTTTACTAAATTGTCCGTTAACCTTTTTGGGATTAGGTTAATTGAATTGGGACTTTTTATTATGACTTCATAAGGGTTGGAACACATTAGAAACACCCTCATTAATCCCTTGAAAATTTTTAGTTACAAACAAGTCGAAATATGACCATTTAATCGGGTGCGACCAAAAGCCTCGTTTAACGTCAATATCGGGTAGATTTCCACTGAGTCACAAGCTCAACTCCTATATAAGGCGGAGTGGACTCCATTCACACCCTTTTCACTCTCTCCCTACAACTTACCTTCGATCCAAAACCGCCCATTTCGAGCCCCAAACTAGTAACTAATCTACCCTAGCTTGTTGTTTAGCTCATTTAACATGCAAATTCGTGTTTAAGACATCAAATAGGGGCCAATTTATGTGTTTACAGCCCAAGAACACTCTTGGATCGTGAACACCCATAAGTGGGGTTTTGAAGCCCCAAAACCCTTCAAAATCACTCCTAGGGCTTAGATATGACTTGTAGACTTGCATGTACGAGCTTAGAACACCAAAAGCTTATTATATGGAGAGTAAACACCTCTTCAAGGGCCGTGAACACCTTATAAGGTGTTAGAATTGCCCTCAAACACCTCCTATGACTTGGGAAAATGTCTAGAATCAACCACAAACGAAGTAGGGGCATTTAACTTCAATTAAACCAAGGACATAGGAATTTATGACCGTAAACCCCCCTAGGATTGGTTCATGGGCCGTAAACTCCATAGAATGGCCAAATGATGCCCTAAACTCCCCTATATGGATTGGAAAAATGCATAAAACTTTATTCTCTATCATTTAAGACCTTTATACACAAAAGTAAAGGGCTAGTAGGAGTTTACTGCCATAAACTCTATGGTTACTGCCGTAAAATCCCAAGGATGGTCTATTTGAGGCCTTAAACCCTTCATAAGCCCTAGAATTGAGCCTAGCTTAATTCCATTAGTGAGATAAGACCATTAAGCATCCTAGAACACCCCCACCATGAGTTTACGGCCGTAAACTCATGGGGAGTTTGTCTTTTGGGCCGTAAACTCTATAAAGAGTTTACTCTTGAAGAGTAAACTCCCTAACTAGGCTATACACTCCCTTACATGTTACCCGGGACACTCCTAGCACTTGACCAAAGTGTTTTCCGCACATTAGGATGTGTATATTTGTTTAATTAGTATTATAATTACTAATTGTATGTAAACATATGTCATCATATGTTAATAGGTCACTAAGTGTGTTCAAGCCTTTACTTGACACAGAGCACCAAACCGGCAACTCCGCCCGATCCACTTACAGCAGGTGAGTTCATACCCCTGAATGAACCTTTTAATGATTTTAACTGCTTTTATAGGGGGGGGGGCAATAAAAGTTGATCTATACAGTTATTATATAAATCACATGTGATTGATAACTATATAGCAAAATGGATTTTTGTATGTTATACTGTTTTATCCGGCTTAAGACTTTTCAATCTCACTTTCAACTCTTGTTAAAGGTTTTTCCAAAGGTTTTTCTTCACTTAATCTGTATTATACAAATCATTTTCAAAGTTGTTATGAAAGGTTTTTGTTCAAAGGATTCCAAAGATTTTCTAACTTGTTTTACAAACTGATATCAAGCCGTAAAATTTTTATGCGTTAAGGTTTTCCCAAAGTTTTCATCAGAGTTTTCCTCTATGCTTATATTTTGTTAGATGCATGCCCATACTTGTATAGTTATATAAATAATGTTTAAAGGAATTAGGAAAGCTAATTCGCCCTATTTCCTTTTCCTCGTTTGGATGTGGTCTGGTGGATATTGGATATCCGTCCGAAGGTCGTTTAATCATTAATTATATATCATGTATACATGTATAGACAAAAAGGTTTCCATCGGCCAGTTCATTTCCCTTAGGTAGCAAGGGCATCCGTCCATTCATCACTCATAGATTAGAGACACTAGTAACTATTATAGGAATAGTTAGGAGGTTTTATTCACTTTTTCTAGTACAAGAATTCCAATGGAGTCAGTTCATTCGCGAGTCTATATCACTTCTCCAACACCTATAATAGAACTCAGAATATGAGATGCATCCTCTGGACATGGATCTCCCTGTCGTCAAGTTGGTAACCAGAGTCTCCTGGAGGGAGAGCGGGCATTGTGTGTATAGATTTATATGGGACTGACACTCCCGCATCCTGACTGCTAGCTACAGTCCACGGCCTACCAAGCCAAGGGGTGACAAATGTCACATTTATTTCAACGTTTGCAGGGTGTCAAGTACTAGTGTCAATCAATATGGTTACGAGTATCTCCATGTTTACCTTATAATTCCTAGCCTTAAGGTAATGAGAATTTAACACTGTATTCTTGAAACAACACTCGTAGGATTACCCTTTGTTTTAGACCTTGCTAGCTGTATCGTTCATTTGATACAGTCTGGGGTCTGTGTTTCTTTGTTTTAGACCTTGCTAGCTGTATCGTTCATTTGATAATGTCCGGGGTCTGTGTTTCCCTGTTTTAGACCTTGCTAGCTGTATCGTTCATTTGATACTGTCTGGGGTCTGTGTTTCTTTGTTTTAGACCTTGTTAGCCGTATCGTACATTTGATACCGTCTGGGGTCTGTGTTTCTTTTGTTAGACTGAGCCAGGCGTATCATTCATTTGATACTCTCCTGGAGTCTAAGATTTATTTTGTCTTAGTCAGCAGTGTTTCTGCTGAGGCATATGTTATTTTCCGTTAGTATTTTACTAGTGATATTCTCCTACTCTCCTTAAGGTCAAATACCGTATTTTGGTAATGATAGTGTTTAAGGGAAAATTACTCTTTACAGCATAACTCTGTCGAGTCTTGGTAGAAGACTGCTTTTATTTAGAAAATATAGGATTTTCTTGAAAGGACGCTAATACACTGTGGATTCTAAACTACTACTTTTCATAAAGTTATTTTGAATAAAATGCTTACTTACATAAATGACACTAACTACTTATGAACTCACCAGCATTTCTAAAAATGCTGATAGTCGCTTTCAAAATAACTTGTATTCTCAGGTCTGCAATAGACAGGTACATCTCAGGAGCTTTTGGTGAAGACAGTTTAGTACCGAGCTGCATATATACTAGATTTTGTATTACCTTGATGTCTCTATAAAATGTAACTTATGTAAAACTATTACTATTAATGCAATGGTTGTTGTACTTTGATTACTATACTGCATATGATGTGATACTTGACATGACGTCATCCACCCCTGAACGTTTTTGTCGTTCCGGTTTTGGGGTGTGATAATTTTTACTTAACTTTCATCATATCAGAAGATATAGGATCTTCTTGAAGAACAGGAAAACTTTTCTAAAAGAACTTTCAACTTATTTTACATCACCAAAATACTTATGAACTCACCAGCTTAAATAATGATCTACTCTTTCAAAATAACTTGTATTCTCAGGAAACTATCAGACGGGTACACGCACTGGGATTCAAAAGATGAAGTATAGTAGCTTCATGTCTTATTTTGTTATTTACTTTTGGATTCAATCTTTTGTGAATCACTACTTGTAAACACTTTAATATTAATACAATGGTTATTGTTACTATGATTGCTATGATACATGTGTTGTGATACTAAACATGACGTCCTCCACCCCCGAACGTTTCTGCCGTTCCAGTTTGGGGGTGTGACATAAATGATGAGGGTTTCGTTAGTTGGTAGGTTAAGGCGAACGACCTTTTCGTAACACTTGATATTGGCATGGCAAAGACTTAACCAATCCATACCAATAATAACATCAAAGCTTCTTATTATGATCGGCATTAGATCGATTTGGAAGGAGTGTTTGTTTAGAGTTAGAGTAAATCCTAAGTATATATCTTTAGCGCTTTCAGTTTTACTGTTTTCAATTTTTACTTTGAACATTTCGTTGTGTGATTGTGGTTTTTGATTAAGTATGTGTTTAAATTTGTGGCTTACGAAACTCCTCTCCAATCCACTATCGAAAAGTATGCATACATATGAGTTATTGAGGAGAAACGTACCGGTAACCACTGTGGGTTCTTCAACTGCTTCCTCGTGTCTTATGGCCAAAACCCTTCCCACATCGCCAGTATTAGTGTTTCTTGCCTTTGGGCACTCACTTTTGAAATGCCGGTCTCCTCATAGATGTATCAGGCTCGGCTTACCCCAACATTGGCGGCCTGGGTGATTTGTTGGTCTGGCGCCTTACAGAAATGAGTTGTATGCGCCTTTTTGTTTCAATTGTTGTAGTATATTTCCCGACAAGCGCATGTGTGGTGAAAGTTGCACTTCTTGCCTTTGGGTAGGTTCCCGGCATATTTTCTCAATGGCGTTGGAGCGGTAGGGGTAGCAGCAGCGTGAATAGCAACAATTCGTTGTTTCTTGGCAGGGTCCTATGTCGGTTGGTCCTTCTTTTTGTTCCAGAACTTTCTTTTATTGCCGCTCCCTTTCGTTTGCTTGGGGACAGGGTCCATGATGTCTTGGCGGACTCCATGATCGATGAGTCTCTGGGCCAAGCGTTTGGTACTGTCAAAAGTAATCGGGTTTGAAGCTAACACGTTTCCTTGAATCTGGGGGATAGTCTCCAAATGTATCTCTCCGCCTTTTTACTTTCCGGGGTGACCATCTCGGGATACAATACTTCTAGATCACTATATCTGGTAGTATAAGTTGCGATGTCAGAGCATGTCATTTTGAGGTTCTACAACTCCTATTCCAACTTTTTCACTTCGCCCCTTGGGAAACACTCTTCCAGCGTTAAAATCTTCAAGTCTTCCAAGCTCATCAAATTAGCCAGTAGGAGGGTCAATGACTTGACATGGCCATTCCACCGGGTAAGGGCCCTGTCAAAGAAAGTGCAAGCTGTGAATTTGACTTTGTTTGCTTCGTGGCACGCACAAATTTCAAAGACTGATTCAATTTTCTCGAACCATTTCATTGGAGTGATGACACCTCTGCTTCCATTAAAGGATTTGGGTTTTCCATTAGTGAAGTCTTTGTAGGAACATTCCTTTGAGCGTCCCTGACTGTCTCCCTGGTTAGAATTCTTAGTACCATTTCCTACCCCATTAGTACCATTGGTGCTGATTTGTGACATGGCGGCCGCCACAGTGGCTGTTACAGCAGCCTAAAAAACGATAAGGTCGAATTATGGAGGTGTTGGCGGTCGTGGTGATGTTGTTGTGGTGTTGTTGAAACGCCTGTTAGATTTGCGCGATGGCATTCTTCTACCATAAGGTTAAAGACGAAATGATGGTAAGTCTTCAGTAGTGATTATAAGTCGGATGCCATTGAACTAGATTTTATCAGTTCTATATGTATTGTGTCCTGACTTTAAAGTATTTGCAAGCATTTCATAATAGAATTCTATGTAAAATAAACTTATGAATTTTCATAGTGACGCCTAAAATGAAAATATGTGACTTGATCCATACTTGGTCCTTCTAAAATCACTTGTGTATCCAAGTTATATATAATTAAGATTGAATAGATCGTCCAATAAGTGCTTCTACCCTAATTCCACAACCAAACGAAGAACAGGACTTAAAGCAGACTCAGAAATCCTAAGTCTAATGGATCTTAATTATATATGACTCTAACGTATACACTAAGCAATCATAGATTTACCATGAGTAAACAATTTGTCCAAACAAGGTTATGAATTTTTAGTGGTAACTCTCCCAATGAAATAAAATGCATGCCAATTTCATTGACATATTTTAGTACATAGTGTTTGTAAAATTTGACCTTGTTGCAGGCCTACAACACATCAATGTAAGGGACAATTTTGACAGCATCACGAACCCTCGAATAGTGTAGTCACTTAATCGCAGGGTCGAATCTATATGTAGAAAAGAATAGCACCAATGCCTACTCGTAAACCTAGTCTATATCAAAATGTGATTAGTGTATGCACTACTCGCGGCGCTGTGAGCCATGAAATGAAGATATCAAAGTTTGCATCATCGTGGCCTCTTCTCTGGCTTCTGCCACTTGAGTCTCTGCTACTATCACATGTCCTTCTAACACAACTTGACGTTCCCAAAATCCCCTGATCTCTGCTCGGTTCGCAGTCACTTCCTCCTGAAGAGCCGCGGTGTGGTTCCTGGTCTTATCATGGTCTTCGTCCAGGCGACGAAGGCGAACTACACTGACCTCAGTGGTGGCACTAACTTCCATGATGTGGTTGACGAATGCCCTTGCTTGTTTACCAAGGCGAGCGATGTGGCGTACTATGACAGGTAGAGCTGATCCTGGCTCAATCTCTTCAAATCTACCGCCCATCAAGGTGTTGGGACCTAAAAGTTTCATCAGGGAGCGGGGACAGGAGGTGGATTGTAGACCTCTGGTTCCGAGTCAGTGTCTTCCTAATCCTCCTCCTCGTCCTTTTCCTCCTCTGAATCGTCTTCTGGGTCTTCTTCCATTATTTCCTTAGGATCCTCTTCGGGATCCTCTTTAATCCATCCACCATTTCCCTAGTTAGGGAATAGGGGTCTCAGGGTATATGAAATCCTTCCATTGCGTCTGTGCGAGAATAGGGATATGAGAAATATATGAAAAACTTAAGTGTATAATTTTGTAATATTTTTGAGGAAAAAATAAATTTTTAATAGAAATTTTTTTAATGAATTTTTTTGTGATGTGACTCATACCGGGTCCTCCTATAATTATTTAGTGTATCCACGTTGTATATAATCAAGATCGAATAGACCGTCGGATAAGTAGCTCCACACTAAGCCCACAACCAAACAAGGAACATGATTTAAAGTAGGTTGGTAAGTTCTAGACATGTTTCCCACCATGACTATTCCCAACCATATGCTAGTCACCTGTCAGAAAAATATAGTTCATCAGGCTATATTCATCCCAAACCTGATTACATATCCCAAGGCATACTTGTAGTGTTCGACTCATCCTTTTACTTTTGTATTGTCCTAGTCATGACAATATACCGGCATGTATGCATGTACTTATAGTTTTCATAAAATATCATTATATTTTTAAAGTATACTTGTACGAAAATGTTATGTCGGAGAGTTTTAGTCCCATTGTATTTATAGTTTGTATATCTTACATGGTTTGATATACTTAGTTCACTATAAACAATGCTCTGATACCAATCTGTCACACCCACAAACCAGAACGGCGGAAATGTTCGGAGGCAGATGACGTCATGTATAGTATCATAACAATTGAGTAATAGTAAAGAAAGAAAACACCACCGTCATATATATATTTTAAAGGGTTATATTGTTTCATGAGTTACATGTTTCCAAATAAATTACAATATGATGATAAAATGAGTTTTTAACTGACGCCTTAGCGTCCCTTCCCCAAAAGCTGGTGATTGCCTGTTTTAGTGATTTCCTGAAAATACAAGTAGTTTTGACAGAGTTTCAACAATTAAGTTGGTGATTTCATAAGAGTTTTGATTGATAAAATATGTCGTTTTTCCTTGTAAAATGATAGAGTGTATTTTTTCAGAAAATCCGATATTTTCCTTTAAAATGAATTGTAGTCTTAGAAACCTCAAGACAGATAGGTATAAGTTTTATATGCTTAAAATCTATAATACATAGTTTTAGTTTACATAAAACCATTTACGTATATGGTTCCTGAAAGGCCCGTTGTACTATGAAAATAGTGTAATGTAGTTTTATCTATATAAAACCAGTTAAATGTTTCTTAGCCTTGTAAACCAAATGTATTATTAATACCCCATGTGAGTTATTATAACCATGCTAGCAACTAGTTGGCTTGTGACGATGTTCTTCAGGCGTCGGTATGTTATGACATTTGTCACCCCAGACCTGCCAGTCTAACTGTAGCTAACAGCTTAGGTGCGAGATTGTCAGTCTCTTACAGATCTATACACAAGTATCTGGCTCTCCCTATAAGAAATTATGGTTGATAATACAGGACTTAAGTTATGTACTTAAAAGTACGGTGAAGCCAAATGTCTCAAAAAATTTGTATCAATAGGTTTACGTATGAAAATTCTATTTTTCTTGTAAATGTATGTATTACCCTTTCATAGTGTTTATATAACATAAAAATAATTATATTTTTATATAATTATTTCTTGTCCCAAAAGGGTAAAATAGGGTGAATATTCCACAAACTATACATATTATAGTTTGTAAATGCATGTTTCGTCGAAATGAAAACGTTTACGTTTTAACAAATTTGCATGTAAAAGTTTATAATTTTGGTAGCAATGTTATTTTACCTATTTTACATTTTCACGTAAAATGTATATAAAATATAAGAATACATAAGTATCAGTTTGTATTTTAACTTGATTTTTCTTGTATTTCACTTTTATTCCTCTAAAATATAGAAAAAGACGTGAAAAATGTAAGGGTATGAACTCACCTTATATGAATTTGCGGTTTGATAATGAGGTGACGGTGATGATGTTTAAGTTAGAACACTTGAAGGTAGTCTTATCCTAATCATTTCAAACACATAATGACATGTGTAAATTTGATGCAACTAGTAATTTAATTGTTGTATAAACACTAAATAAATGAAGAACTTGCAAAAGTCCTACAAATTTATCTTGACATATGATTTTCTTGAAGGCTTGAATGTGTTTAACTTATGAATGTTGCAAGTGTTTCTTTCATAGATTTTGGGGTGAAAGATTGTTAACTGTGAATGAGTTTGGAAATGGTCCTTGTCACACCCCAAAACTGAGAACGGCGGAAACGTTCTGGGGCGGAGGACGTCATGTAATGTATGACAACAATGTAAAGTAGTAAACAAGCAACAACATCATCCACTGCATTAATAGTATAAATTTAATTACAAGTGTGTTCTTTCATAGTATAGAACAACATAATAACTAATCAAAATAAAAGAGGAGTCTTGATTTCTCCGTCTTCACAAAACCTGGTCGTTCTACCTGTCTATTTGTGACCTGAGAATACAAGTTATTTTGAAATCGAGTATCAACAATAAAGCTGGTGAATTCATAAGTATTAATGTGTCTTTGATTTGTAAATACTGTAAAGTAAAAACTTGTAAACATTTGGAGAAAAGTATGAAAATGTTTGTAAGTAATTGTAAACGTTTGAAAACCCTATGAAATCCTATATTTCCTACTAGTATAAAAGTAGTCTTCTACCAAGACTCGGTTGTTTTGAAAGTAGTCTTCTACCAAGACCCGACTGTTTTGTAAGTAATTTTAAACGTTTGAAAACCCTAGGAAATCCTATATTTCCTACTAGTATAAAAGTAGTCTTCTACCAAGACTCGGCTGTTTTGAAAGTAGTCTTCTACCAAGACCTGACTGTTTTGTAGGTAATTGTAAACGTTTGAAAACCATAGAAAATCCCATATTTCCTACTAGTATAAAAAGTAGTCTTCTACCAAGACTCGACTGTTTTGTAAGTAAGCATCACTGTAAATGTGACGATTTTTCCTTGTTTAACTATTATTATAAAATTATAGTCCACCTCGTCGTTTATGCGTATGAGTCACAATATAAAGGTAATGAGGAAAATAGTCTATCTATATCAAATATGTCCTACCTCGTCGTTCATGTGAATGTGTCACAAAATAAAGGAAGGAGAATAATATAATAACTAAAGATGTATCCTTTTGCATTAGGATATACACGGCGTGGAAACCCGCCGAACAGTACAACCGTGGACACCCGCCGACGCTCCTTTTCCCTACTATAGCTAACAGCTTTGGGTGTAGAATGGTAAGTCCCGAAACATTTGTAACAAATCCTATGACATAGTATCTATTAAACGTATTAATGTAGACGTATTCATGTAAGCATATCTCTGTAAATGTATTCATGTAAGCGTATCTATGTACATGTAGTCATGTAAGTGTATCTATGTAAACGTATTCATGTAACATGTAATGTATTAGTATAGACTCATGAATGAACTGACTCTTGTGTGATTCCTTGTACTTGGAATTGTTAAGTAGTAATGTAGTATCTCCTAACTATACCTATTATAGTTACTAGTAATGTACGAGTATAACCGCAAGTATACCTTTGCTACCTAAAGGTACTGAACTGACTAATGGAACCTTTATACCTATATATGTATACATATATAAATAATATTTAGACGACATTCGAACGAGCAACCGATGCCCTAAGGCCACATCCCAACGAGGAAAAGGAAATAAAGCAAGCTAACCGTCCTAAGTCCTTTAAACATTACATATATAACTATACATATATGGGCATGCATTTGACAATATAAAAGTATAAAAGAAGTTTTGTAAAACCTTTGAAAAGTTTAATAACGAGGAAATGATGACTTGATATTAGTTTATAAAATGATTTGAAAGTAGTTTGTTTGATAAGACATTTTAAGTATAAGGAAAACCTTTGTTTGAGAACACCTTTGTAACAGAGTTTTAAAGGAAACTTACAGTGTGTAAGACAGTTTGATAAAGAGTTTTAAACATGTAAAAACGTTTAAGAAGGTCATTTGAAGAAATCTGTTTGGTAAAACAGTTAACGTATAGTAAATCCATCTACATGCTAGTTATTAATCACATGCGATTGATATAATAACTAAGCCTGATTCAACTTGTATCCCCCCCCCCCATAAAGCATCTATAAACATTTAAAAGCATTTAAAAGGTTAATTAAGGGGTATGAACTCACTTGATTGATTGGGAGAAAGCGAGATGATAATTGAGCAGAACTTCGACTTGGAAAAGTTGATTTTCTCAGGAATCTCGGGAATCTCAGGAATCTCGGGAACCTCGAGAACACAAAACCTTCCTTCGGGACTTGAAGGTGA
This sequence comes from Lactuca serriola, assembly GCF_051521515.1. Lineage (NCBI taxonomy): Eukaryota > Viridiplantae > Streptophyta > Magnoliopsida > Asterales > Asteraceae > Lactuca > Lactuca serriola. Next base: position 109,429,686 of record NC_136414.1, on the reverse strand, counting down.
AAATCGGGGCTTTGAGAGGGCTTCGGGGGCTTAAACGCAGAGTTTCGGCGCGAGAAAGAAGGTTACTGAGCAATGAAAACCGGAGCCCTTGAAATCTATTTATAGGGCCATATTTTGGGTGCCACGTCGTAATATAGTAGATCACATTGTCTTAAAATACCTCATGGTAGAATATATGTAATATAGTAGATCTTCACTTCATATATGTAATATAGTAGATCACATGGTCTTAAAATACCTCATGGTAGAATATACCTCATCATACTACCTTTGTGATGCGGTTTATACGAATGTTGAATGTTTTTAACACTTTATCATGGAAAAATGTTACCATTTAAATGATTGGTCTCGACCACCTACAAATGCTAAAGAGTTATATAACATGAGACACTCATCAACAAGGAATATAATAGAAAGATGTTTTGGATTAATTAAATGGGTTTAGGTCATTTTTGGTCACTTAACTTTTGGTTTTGTGTTCATTTGGCCACTTAACTCTTTTTAAGTTTTTTTTGGTCATCAAACTTTTGATTTTGTGATCATTTAGTCACTTAACTTTTGGTTTGGTCACATTTAGTCACCTAACATTTAAAATTATGCTCATTTAGTCATTAAACTTTTAAATTTTTTCAATACTTTAGTGACTAAATGAGCACAATTTTAAAAGTTAGGTGACTAAATGAGCACAGATCTAAAAGTTAAGTGACTAAATGTGACCAAACCAAAAGTTAAGTGACTAAATGAGCACAAAGTCAAAAGTTTGATGACCCTTTAAAACTGAAAAAGAGTTAAGTGACCAAATGAGCACAAAAGCAAAAGTTAAGTGACCAAAATTGACCTAAACCCTAATTAAATCTAAATGGCCTATTTTATATGACAATCCAGACTATCCAATATAATCTATGCCACACATAATGATTGCATGATGTTTGATGCATAATTTATGTGTAGAACCACAAACGAACACCCTTTTGATCACGAAATCCCCATAAATCACACAGAATTCGGAGACCAAAATGAAAATTTTATATCTATCGTAGAAACCGCATAAAGATGGACTAACCATTAAGATCTTGCTAATACTATGTTTATTGATTTGCATGCAAGGCATGCCAACAATCAGTTTATTCCATGTTTTTAAGTAAACTCGTTACGTGGTGTTGATACTATGTTTAAAGATTGAACAACTCCATCATTATTTTATTATTCTTGTTGATAATTTGCATTCATTATGTGATGATAATATTATGTTTAATTCATAATTGACTAATTCAAGCATATATTATATAACTTCATTTTGTAGAAATGATAGGGTTTTGGATGCAAACTTGATTGATGAAAAATTATTACAGTCACATGTATCAGGAAAAATATGTTGATGCTTACAACGAATTTAAAGTCAATGACTTAACGGCGGTGCAAAAATTACTCGATGTAAGTCTTCCTAAATCGGGTTTAAAAAGAAAAACCCCATACTAAATCAAGGATGAAGACATGGAAAAACCATTTCAACATCGTGGATGGCATGGTATATAGAATAAACACGAGTGGATTAGGTTGGAATACATCTAAATGTGGTGCTATTGTTGATGTTGAAAATTGAGATGAGTACATAAAGGTAAATGATTATGGTTTTAGTGTTTTTTTATCATTAAAACATATTGTAAATGAATAGTAACCCATTAATTTTGTGCCTTTCTTTTAAAGATATAAAGGTGTTGCATGTTTTGTGCGATAAACCATTTCCCCAACTCGATAACCTGTGTAAAATCTTCAGTAACGATAGAGCTACTAGTAATATGGATATTGATCTTGGAGAAGAAAATGTGGTTAGAGAGACACAAAGAAACTCATGTGTTGATGTGGAAAGGTTGGGAGATATCATGGAAGAGACAAAACAAACTGTAACACCCGAAATATTGAGGGGAAATTGTTGAGAATAAGATTTATATAAGTTGAATTCGGTGAGTTGGAGGGGAAAACTCAGCGAGTTTATGATGGAAGATTCGTGGGGTTAAGTGAGCCAACACGGCGAGTTGAGGTGCCTTAACTCGGCCAGTTGGTGGCTAGGAAGGAAACCCTAATTTTAGGGTGTTGAACTCTATTTAAAAGCCTTAAGATCCTTTGGCTGGCCTCCTTAGCAGCCTCCATTGTTGTCAAAACCCTAAATCGAGTTGTAGCCTCCATTATCAAACGTTGGAGCCTTGGATGAAGTTTGGGAGATATCGTGGAAGAGACAAAAAAAATTGTAACACCCGAAATCTTGAGGGGAAATTATTGAGAATAAGCTTTCTATAAGTTAAACTTGGCGAGCTGGAGGGGCCAACTCGGCGAGTTTATGATGGAAGATTTGCAGGATTAAATGAACCAACATGACGAGTTGAGGTGCCTCAACTCGACCAGTTGGTGGCTGGGAAGAAACCCTAATTTTAGGGTGTTGCACCCTATTTAAAAGCCTTAAGGTCCTTTGGCTGGCCTCCTTAGTAGTCTCCATGGTTGTCAAAACTCTAAATCGAGTTATAGCCTCCATTGTCAAACATTGGATCCTTGGATGAAGTTTGGTGGTCATTTTGTGCAATATGAAGGAGTTAGAAGATCTTAAAGTTCTAAGCATAGAGAAGGAAGTCTTGGATCTAGAATATCTACTCAATGATTGAGGTATTACGTTCTCTTCTTGATGACTAGATGCTTAGATTTCTCTTTTGGGTTAATTTGTTATGCTTTAGCCATGGGTTGGACGAATGTTTGGATTAGGACATCCCAAAGCATTATTGTTTCAAATCTTGGGTTGTCATGGACGCTTTTTGCATAAAGGTGCCAACTTTATGGATTTAAGGACTTCTTGTGTGCATTAAGTCCCTTATTAAGGCTTTCTTGAGAGTTTCAGCTTCTCCTACGCATGCATGAATGTAAAGTTGGCAACTTTACATAGTTTTCCAACTCTAGGATGTTAGATCTGCAATTTGGGGCTTTGTCTTTAGAGATTAAATGCTTAATGGTTAAGACCTCACTTTTTTAAGTCTAAGGTTTGGGTTTGTACCCATTTTGCTAGTTCCTAGGGGTAAAGTTGGAAACTTTACCCTTCAAGATCTCATTTTGGTGGAGATCTGACCTTTGGAGCTCTTGGATTCGATGAAGGCAGCTTAATGTATTAAGTTGTTGGGTCTCGAGTGAACTCGGCGAGTTGTTTTGGTTTTCCCTGTTTCTGAGTTTATGTAGAACTCGGTGAGTTGGCTAGACAACTCAGCGAGTTGGGTCAATATGGATTATGGATATTGTCCTTTTGGCTTATGTCTTTGACCAAGTTTGTCCCAAGAGGTTCTTGAGGTAATCTGAATTGTATCTAAGGAATGAATGGGCTTAGGATAAGGCCCATATGAGATTAGGCCCAATTTGGAAAATTGGTCCATTAGTGGGCCTTTATGGATCCTTTGGTATTAGGCTTGAGAGTTTGAGTTATTAATGGGCCATCAGAACACAAAGTGTTGGTCTAGAGAGAACCGTTAGGCCTTAAGGCAAGGCCATGTAAGGGGTTTGGGCCCAATTTGGAAAATTGGGCCAACGGTTGATTTGTGGGCCTTTGAGCCTTTCTAGAGTGCAGTTAGGTCATAAATTTGGACAAGGTTAGGTAGGGTAAAATGGTCCTTTTATCCCAGGCATTGAGTCATGGTTTGGTTTGGAACCCAATTGTTAAATAGGTGTCGTTTTGTTATTAATAGTTCAGGGATCAATCAACCTGCGGCCATGAGTTTTCTGTAAGATTCAGCAGTGCGAGGTGATTCTTCTTACTATATACATGGGTCGAAGGCACCAATGTCGGCCCATTCATTGTTATGTGGTATGTTAGTTGTCTCTGTAATACTTGCACGAAAGACCCTGTGAAGAGCCCGAGGCAATTGGATATCAGACCATGGGGCGAGCCCATGGCATTCCAGGTAAAGGCCATGGGGGAGCCCATGGCATACCAGATAAAGACCATGGAGAGATCCCATGGCAACTATATGTATGTGTGTGTGTGTGATAATTTGTGATTGTATGTAGTATGGTATTTTGGGGAACTCACTAAGCTTTGTGCTTACAGTTTTCAGTTTATGTTTCAGCTACTTCAACTTTCTTGTAACGACCAAAATTTCAAACAATTAAAACTTTTCAAAAACCACCCATTTTAATAACGTTGTTACAAAAAGGTTTTCAATACATTATTTAACAGAGTATTTTCCCAGGTTCATATCATAAAACATCAACGCGAGGAACGGTACGATCACACCTTTGCCTTGCCACAGACTCCTGAGAACCTGAAAACATAAAACCACAACTGTAAGCCCGAAAGCTTAGTGAGATACCCCCAATATACCAACCACATATACGCCCTTCCAGGCCATGACCTTCTGGTCTAAAACATATCGCCTTCCGGCCCATAACGCAATGCCTTTCGGCCCATATCATATTGCCTTCTGGCCCATAACATATTGCCTTCCGGCCCACAGCATAAAAGGCATACATATCATAACAGAACATAGAACGACCCTACATACCGGGTCACACCCCAGGTCTAGCAATCATACGCATAACACATAATCATATAACAGTTCACAGTCAGCAATCGATCAACAGACCACATAACATAGCATTACTCTATTCAAGATACCGGCCTAGCCGGTCACTAGCATAACATCACCCTACGAATCAGTCAACATACTAAATGCACACATACGCCTTTCCAGGCCATGACCTTCCGGTCCACATAGCAATGCCTTCCGGCCCACAACATGTAAAGCCTTCCGGCCTGCAACATATAGCGCCTTCCGGCCCATATCATAACAACTGACAACTACCGGGATTTCCATCCGATAAAAAGGTTGGCCTTGGTGCCATAAACCCTAGCGATATAGTGAGGATAACTCACCTTGAAACTGCCGACTGAACAGATAGCTCAAGCTGCTCCGATCACTAATACGATCTCCACCTCTTGACAGCCACCAATGCACTAAACTCAACAATAATCAACAATTACCAAAATACCCTTGGAACCACTGGTCAACCCTTGGTCAAAGACAAGGTCAAAGTCAACCCCTGACTGACCCTACTTGCCGAGTCAACCCAATGACTCGCCGAGTCCCCATACTCAGAACTTCACTCGATCCGCGATCTAACTCGCCGAGTCACCCCGAGACTCGCCGAGTTCAACAACTCTGAGTCCACTCGCCCTCAACTCACCGAGTCATCCCTTGACTCACCGATTCTCGACTCAACCAGAGAATATCGGGACTCTTCGACAAGACTCGCCGAGTCTAAGAACAGATTCGCCGAGTCTATGGCTATCTTCAACCTACTCGCCGAGTTGTTCATACAACTCGCCGAGTTCCAAGCCATCTTCATCCGACTCGCCGAGTTGTTCTTCCAACTCGTCGAGTCCCAGCTCATCTTCAAGCAACTCATCGAGTTCACCCATGTGACTCGCCGAGTACCACCGATCTAAATCCATACAGAAGCATTCCAGACCATGCAATTGATCCAAAACATAGATCTAGCCTCCTACAATTCATCCATCACGTAAAGTGGCAATCTTTACATGAATCCATAGAGATCTAGGCCATATTCACTCATAACTAGGGTTTGGGACTTGCAAGCTTCACTAAACACTCCAACAAAGGGACTTTCATGCTCTCTGATTCTCCTCTTCTCCAGATCTGAGGTAGCAACCTCAGATCTACCCTCTAGACTTCCAATTACATCCATAGGCAAGATCCCACAAACCCTAAAATGAAGAAACAACATACAATCAGACCAAGAACGAGATATTACCTCCAATGGACGCCCCCAACTGCAATGAAGTTGATTCCAAGCAAAGCCCCTTGCCCCAAGCCTTCAATTCCCACAAAATTCCTTCAATGATTACTTCTCCAAGCTTCAATCCACTCAACAATGGAGCTCCTCTGCGATTTAGGGTTTCTAGAACTCAAGAGGGAAGTAAAGAGGCTGGGGAAGGAACATAATGTTCCTTATATAGGGCTCAACCCCGAGAATTAGGGTTTTCTCCACCCAACACCTACTCGCCGAGTCCATCTCATCGACTCGCCGAGTCGGCTACTTAACACGCGGTCAAGCCGCGACTCTACTCGCCGAGTCCATCCATGGACTCGCCGAGTCACTCTTTCCCAATTAACACTTTTGGCCCTTCAACTCTATTCTCGCTATTTCGGGATGTTACAATTCTCCCCCACTTATATTAGGCTTCGCCCTCGAAGCCTATAGCAGCTCAACTCCAAGGATACTCCCACAATGCTCCACCTGGCCTCAACCAGACCAGGTCCCACAAGGCATACCCAAACGAACTCGAATACACTTTCCTTCCCTCACGGTGTCCTGACCACCGTCTCAAATAGGGAACCGGATTCACCCTCTAATATCTTCGCTTAACCCCTGAGAATTACCCATAATGCAACACTGCTCCAAATCACAACCATCACTCGACTCATAAAGGCTAGAAAACCATGAACCATCGGATCCCCGATCCGAATCCCACTCTACCCATTCCGTGATGACGGAAAAACTCATTCTCTATATCAGAGCAACTCTCACGAGTTCTCCTCTCGCAACCGCCCACACAAGCTGAACCAGCTCTAACACCTTCAGGTTGGGAAACCTGATACACTGATACTATCCTCAAACATCTCCCAGGATGAACCACTAATATCCACCCCATACCCTGATCAAAATCACACTGAGAATTCAAGATTCTCTCTCTCCCTGCATCCCTTCTGAGCCTCAACAGACATCCCAAACCGGATGAGCTCCTACTTCACTGCCGCGAACACGATGCTCAAAACCATACTCGAAATACTCCAACCATAACTCTGCTCTGCAGCTTTCACTTTCGTGAACTTGCATTCCCCTTCGGAGTTACACACCTTTCTCTTTTCCTTTTCCAAGGAACCCTCTTAGCCATAATGCCACCCCAACCTGTGCCACGGTGCTCGCCCAAGCGACACCACCCTTTTTGCGTAACCGCTATTCACATACTCTGGCTCTCATTGCAGGGGCTCTCAAGCCCATGCACTCTCTCCACTCACCAAAATCACTACCTCAGCTAAACAAGATCACTAACCCGGGGCCAGACCTTCCAATGCAATCACACTGCAACATACACAATCCGCAATCTCAAACTGATCCAGCAATACCAACAGAGTCTCCAGCATGACTGGACCGACTCTCATAACACACACTAGCCACTCGAGGCTATATCACTGTGGGTCCGTACACCCAAACTCTGCGAACCCTCAGGTTCTAACTCTGGGAACCTTCCGGTTCCAACTCTAGAAACATGCACAACATAAATCCCGTGGGATTAATGCAGTACAACCCATCACGTACATCAAGCATACAAATACTCTGATCGCATAACCCTGGTTACCTACTCAAACTTGATCCCGGCCTGCTCCCAGGCCTCCACAATCAAATGCCCTAGGTCTGTATCCCGCCCCGCATACCCGACACTCGCTCTTGTCAGCCTATACTCTGAGCTGACAGAACACTGCTGAATCCCAACAGCTAAGCACCCGCACATACTCATTGATCTCCCGGAGAATTCTCCAATTCTCCCCCACTTAAAGCACTGACTAACAGCCACCGATCGCCATTAACGACCTTCCAGAACAACCCCGCACAAAGAGAACACTTACACACTGACTGCTTCCCACAAGCATAAGCAACCCTCAGCAAAACACATCTCCTCCCTGATCAATCCGCTCAAAAGAATCCGGTCTTTCAATTATCCACTCCAAGACTGCAGATGCTACCCGACATTCAACCCAGTGCCGCATCTCCACTATCAACCTTCACGAATGATAACCAACGGAATTCCCAAACAATAACCCATAACCAAACCCACAACCTGCAAAAGGATGAATACCGCATCGAAAACCGCACAAGGATACCGGCACCAAAACACCAAACTATAACCATACCAAACCTTCAGGGAACAACGAATGCCAAAGCGAAAACCTGAAACACCAATCCATAACCATGCCAAACCCGCGAAACAACGAATACCGCATCGAAACCCATACAAAGATACCAGCACAACGATACTCACAATATTCGCAAGATAACAAGACATCAAGAAAGTAACGTACCCGCAGCTGCCTCCGGCACTGCTCCGACCTCCTCTGCCGCAAGCTGATAAGCACGACCCTGAGCCCTTGGGGCTCCATTCCCTCCTGACCTCTACCTGAAATCCTCAGAGTGGCCAATGCTGGAGCCTGCACCGGCCCTGCAGAAAACTGTGGACAGTTGACCCTCAAATGTCCAATCTGACGACAATGACAACAAATCCTCAAATCCCGAATCGACACTGACTGCCGACAATCCCGCGCATAGTACCCCTCCTTTCCGCACTTGCGACATGCACAACCGGACCAGCAAACTCCAGCGTGACCCCTTCCACACTTCCCACAAGTGTGGCCGCTCCGATCCCCCACTCTAACATCAACGGTCCTGGACCGTTTCGGCGCCGGCTGCGACTGCATCGGAGCCTGCCTCAACTCACGCGACTGCAACTCAACCTCTAACTCACGCCGCCTGGCGGCCTCCTGCAACTCTAAAAAGGTCTCGCACCTCTGCGCAGACACGGACTGTCTGATATTCCCCTTGAGCATACTCAGATATCGAGACATCTGAGCCTGCTCTGAAACGAACTCAGGACAAAACACCGCCCTCTCAGTGAACATCCTGGTGATCTCAGTCACCGACTCCGAATCCTGCTTCAGCTCAAGGAACTCCCGAGCCAATCTCTCCCTCTCATCCCGCGGAACATAGCGAGTGCTGAACATTTCTCTGAACTGATCCCATGAAACCACAGCCCTCTACGCATCGGAAAATGACCCCGTGGTCAATCTCCACCAACCCTCCGCCCCGAGCCTCAACAGGTTCAGAGCACACCTCACCCTCTGATCAGCAGGGCATAAACGCGTGGAGAAACACCCCTCCACGTCTGATAACCATCTCATAGCAACAATCGGGTCCTGAACTCCATCGAATGTGGGAGGCTTCGTATAATAGAAATCCCGATACTGAAAACCCCGACTAACTCCTCCCCTTACAACCGCTGCTACAGCCGCTGTAGCCGCCGCGGCAGTCGTCTCTGCGAGAGCCGCATATCGCGCATCAAAATACTCACTCATGGCGGTCTTGATCGTCCCAAAAAATTCCGGCAACTCAGCCCGGAACAATGTAGCAACCTCATCACGCAGGATCTCGCGAATCCTCGCATCCAACTCGCTCGTGCCCGTCTGATCGATAACCTCAGACGACACCGATCCACCCGGAACTCGCTCTCCAGCTCCCGATCCAGATCCAGATCCACTATCATCATGCCTCGAAATCTCCATACCGAAGACACCATACCAATCTCAGACACTTCCCACAATCCTGGGATCCAACTCTCGCAACCCAACCCTAGAGATCATGGTTTCCCTGATACGCGTATGGGTCCTGTGCTTTCAGTAGTACGGGCCCATACTACCTTCCACACCTACCCATATTTGTATGAAGTACTACCACCATACCCTAGAGAACATGCATAACAACTATCAACCCTCACCACTAGAGGAACACTGAGAATCTCCCATAAGGGACCCTAGGCTACAGGCATCACAAATCAGGCAACATTATCATGAATTCCTGAAGATCCCTAGCCTAGCTCTAGTATGCTGTTCTATCAAGCTCAATAAGACAAATATCACGTATGGTATCTTGGGGTTACTTACTGGCTCCGGCTGATCGTACCTCCGCGTCCTCCTTTTACTTAATTTGAAAACCATTTTAATTTCTCTTTTTAAAATCCTCCTCGATTTGAGACTGGAGTCACACGAATGTTTCCCCCAATTCACTCAAACCAAGGCTCTGATACCAACTTGTAACGACCAAAATTTCAAACAATTAAAACTTTTCAAAAACCACCCATTTTAATAACGTTGTTACAAAAAGGTTTTCAATACATTATTTATCAGAGTATTTTCCCAGGTTTATATCATAAAACATCAACGCGAGGAACGGTACGATCACGCCTTTGCCTTGCCACAGACTCCTGAGAACCTGAAAACATAAAACCACAACTGTAAGCCCGAAAGCTTAGTGAGATACCCCCAATATAACAACCACATATACGCCCTTCCAGGCCACGACCTTCTGGTCTAAAACATATCGCCTTCTGGCCCATAACGCAATGCCTTCCGGCCCATATCATATTGCCTTCCGGCCCATAACATATTGCCTTCCGGCCCACAGCATAAAAAGCATACATATCATAACAGAACATAGAACGACCCTGCATACCGGGTCACACCCCAGGTCTAGCAATCATACGCATAACACATAATCATATAACAGTTCACAGTCAGCAATCGATCAACAGACCACATAACATAGCATTACTCTATTCAAGATACCGGCCTAGCCGGTCACTAGCATAACATCACCCTACGAATCAGTCAACATACTAAATGCACACATACGCCTTTCCAGGCCATGACCTTCCGGTCCACATAGCAATGCCTTCCGGCCCATATCATAATAACTGACAACTACCCGGATTTCCATCCGATAAAAAGGTTGGCCTTGGTGCCATAAACCCTAGCGATATAGTGAGGATAACTCACCTGGAAACTGCCGACTGAACAGATAGCTCAAGCTGCTCCGATCACTGATACGATCTCCACCTCTGGACAGCCACTAATGCACTGAACTCAACAATAATCAACAATTACCAAAATACCCCTGGAACCACTGGTCAACCCTTGGTCAAAGACAAGGTCAAAGTCAACCCCTGACTGACCCTACTTGCCGAGTCAACCCGATGACTCGCCGAGTCCCCATACTCAGAACTTCACTCGATCCGCGATCTAACTCGCCGAGTCACCCCGAGACTCGCCGAGTTCAACAACTCTGAGTCCACTCGCCCTCAACTCACCGAGTCATCCCTTGACTCACCGATTCTCGACTCAACCAGAGAATATCGGGACTCTTCGACAAGACTCGCCGAGTCTAAGAACAGATTCGTCGAGTCTATGGCTATCTTCAACCTACTCGCCGAGTTGTTCATACAAATCGCCGAGTTCCAAGCCATCTTCATCCGACTCGCCGAGTTGTTCTTCCAACTCGTCGAGTCCCAGCTCATCTTCAAGCAACTCATCGAGTTCACCCATGTGACTCGCCGAGTACCACCAATCTGAATCCATACAGAAGCATTCCAGACCATGCAATTGATCCAAAACATAGATCTAGCCTCCTACAATTCATCCATCACGTAAAGTGGCAATCTTTACGTGAATCCATAGAGATCTAGGCCATATTCACTCATAACTAGGGTTTGGGACTTGCAAGCTTCACTAAACACTCCAACACAGGGACTTTCATGCTCTCTGATTCTCCTCTTCTCCAAATCTGAGGTAGCAACCTCAGATCTACCCTCTAGACTTCCAATTACATCCATAGGCAAGATCCCACAAACCCCAAAATGAAGAAACAACATACAATCAGACCAAGAACGAGATATTACCTCCAATGGACGCCCCCAACTGCAATGAAGATGATTCCAAGCAAAGCCCCTTGCCCCAAGCCTTCAATTCCCACAAAATTCCTTCAATGATTACTTCTCCAAGCTTCAATTCACTCAACAATGGAGCTCCTCTGCGATTTAGGGTTTCTAGAACTCAAGAGGGAAGTAAAGAGGCTGGGGAAGGAACATAATGTTCCTTATATAGGGCTCAACCCCGAGAATTAGGGTTTTCTCCACCCGGCGCCTACTCGCCGAGTCCATCTCATCGACTCGCCGAGTCGGCTACTTAACACGCGGTCAAGCCGCGACTCTACTCGCCGAGTCCATCCATGGACTCGCCGAGTCACTCTTTCCCAATTAACACTTTTGGCCCTTCAACTCTACTCTCGCTATTTCGGGATGTTACATTTCTAAGGACAGAGATCGGGATGATTGTAGAGCACACGCCACAGGTTTCCGCATTCTATGAATTACTCTTATTTGTTGATGTTTTTGCTAACTCTTGGTTACCTTGTTTTCATGGGAAAGAAATGTATTAAAGATTTATTAATCTAAAAACGAAAATTTTTATGTCATGATTTTCGGGACGTTTCATGAACTACTAGTGTCATTCATAAACATAAAAGGCCTAAAATTGATGATGCCGAAAGATATTATAAAGAAGCAACAGAAGAAATGAATAAGATTTTCATGGTGGTTAATGAGAAAATTACGAAAACGGTATACAATATAGGAAGACAACAAAACAAGGAATCGGGTTATAGATAAAATTATAGAAGATATACAATGCATACCAAATATTAATGTCAAAACAACAAATTAAGGCGACGGACAAATTTAGTAAAGATCCATCCCGCCAACGATCCTTATGGAAGATGAAAATATTTGTTACATGGAAATGATAGCAGATTGTCAATACCATTAATAAGTTATCTTAAATTATGTGTTTTCTATTTGTTATGAATATTAAATTTGACTTTCTACACATCTTATATCAGATATAGTTTTGTTTTTGAGTTTTTAGGTATATTGAATTTGACTTTTTGAACATCCTATATTGGATATAGTTTTTAAATAGTTGGATTTTCATATTTCTTTATGTTTGTAGCTATTTGTAACTTATTCCTTTATATTAGAAATATGTTTTCCAATACAAGATGTATATATAAAATAATATTAATTGAAAATAAAATAAAATATTTGGAAACAAGTAAACTTAAAATGAGAAATTATAAACAAAAATGACACATATTTTGACAAATTAAATATATATATATATATATATATATATATATATATATATATATATATATATATATATATATATATATATATTTATTTATTGCAAATGATTTGAAAAAATAAAAAACTCATTTTCATTTTCATTTTATTAAGAGTAAATTATTGAGATCGTCCCTATGGTTTTGTAAAAATTGCACGATTGGTCCCTAATATTATTTTTGCACTCGGATCGTCCTTATGGTTTGATTTTTTTTTTGCGTTTTTCATCCCTTACATACATAAAGTTAGAGACCAAACGTGCAATTTTGAGCAAACCATAGGGACGAAAAATGCAAAATAATCGAACCACAGAGACGATCCGAGTGCAAAAAAAGGTTAACGACCAAACTTGTAATTTCAGTAATTTACTCTTTTATTAATTAATACCTACAAAACAAGAGAAATGATTTTAAGAAATATTTATCTACTTAATTCTTAGTTCTATAAAACAATGAAATCAATTCTTTTGGACATTTAAATTCCCCGCTATTTCATTTCTCCTCATCAAACATAAGGGCCTAAGACTATATGCATAATATAATCTATTTCTAGCTTCTCTTTCTACAAATTTGAAATTTTATAAATAAAAATCAACAAAAATAAAAGCCACGAAATTTTAGAATGAACACTTGTACATTAATGTCGAATTATGTCGGTATTATCCTATTCATTTATGGTGGTAATTAGGCAAAATGTTTAATCTGTAAGTCAAACCAGTTGTGACTACTGCAACCGTGATATTTCAGCTGTAACTGGTCTATTCATTTTTTTGTACATATGTGGACTATTTTTTAATTTATAAATTAAATCAACGAGAAGGATATATGAGCATTATTATTGGCATTTATAAAAGAAAGAGAAATCAGTAGTTTCTGCAGAAGAAGAAAGAAATGATGAGCCAGGAAGAAGAGATGGGTAACAGGAAAAATAAGCAAGAAAATGATGATGATGATGATCATGAAAACGACATGGTGATGCCAGGGTTTAGATTTCATCCAACGGAGGACGAGCTTGTAGAGTTCTACCTTCGCCGTAAGGTAGAGGGCAAGAGATTCAATGTTGAACTCATCACTTTTCTTGATCTTTATCGTTATGATCCTTGGGAACTTCCTGGTATACTTTCGATTCTCCCTTTCTTTACTTAAACCTAGCTATTTAGCTATCTACCTACCTTCAGTTTACTTCGTCTATTTATTCATTCTGCTATGATTCTTATCAGATCACTCATTTTTTCACTACAATTTTCTCGTCACCGTAAACTAAACTGCCATCCTCATCATCATATCATATCGTGGTCCTCTACTTTTTTATCCGGTGAATGAGGATGTGGGTGTCTTTCTTTCTTGACCATTTTTTGTGGGTATTTAGTAGAATTTAGTGTGTTGTTCTAATTTTAAATCTGTAGTAGTTGAATTTGGCCAAATTACACGTATTCGTCATCGGCATAATCACGTTTCATCATGAGTCATCACTCTCATCTCCTTCTGGTCGAGCTAATGATGATGCATGCGCAATTTTCAAGGGTATTTTCTAGGTGCGCGCGGTTATTTTTCATTATTTAATAACTGAATTGCGTAAAATTATGTGCTTTTGTGTGTACTGAGATTTCTCCTTCGTTCGTTGTGTACCTTTTGTTTCATCGCTCCAATTACATCATGGCCTTAACCGAGGTGCAACATTCATCATATATAATCTCTCATCTTTTCTGTTAGCGCAACTGTATTTTTTGTTTGTGTTCTCCATGATTTTGCAATTTTCTTATAATTTGATGGATTACGATTATCTGGGTTAACAAATTGTTCATTTTTCTTGGTCCTGGAGCTCACGCTATTTTTATTAAATTTGTTTAAATCTTAATTAGATTAGGGCCCTAATGTTTATCGATCCATTTATTTATCCATACTGGTGTATATTGTATAATTCATTTTTTTTTCTTGTTTTACATGTTGTTTTAGCATTGGCAGCAATTGGAGAAAAGGAATGGTTTTTCTATGTTCCAAGAGATAGGAAGTACCGCAATGGGGATCGCCCAAACCGTGTGACAACTTCGGGTTATTGGAAGGCCACTGGAGCTGATAGAATGATCCGAACTGATAATTTCAGGTCCATTGGGTTAAAGAAAACACTCGTTTTTTATTCTGGAAAGGCTCCCAAAGGCATTCGAACAAGTTGGATCATGAATGAGTATCGGTTGCCTCAACATGAAACGGAAAGGTTACAGAAGGTACCAATGAGTTCTCTTCGACTAACTCTTAATTAATAGTTTTTTCTTTTTTATTTCTACGAACGGCTACGATTTAACATCTGTCTGGGCTCCTTGTTAGAAAAATTAAAAACTTTGTGCTCCAAGGTTTCGAACCCTTGAATCAAAAGAGTAAAATGGTTTTCAACAGAAAAATGTGAACTTATTTTGAAGTGAAAGGAAATCTGACTCAAGATGCCTTTAAATTAATGAATGTTGGTTCTCAATTTGTTCCTCGCAACATTTAAAGTGATAAAACAAACGTATATAAACTGCTGAACCATGTCACCGCTAACTTTAAATGCAAGTCTCTTTCTGTTCATCATTATCACCGCTAGCTTTAAATGCATGGATTAATTTATTTTTTGATTTTTGTAGGCCGAGATTTCACTCTGTAGGGTCTACAAACGAGCTGGAGTAGAAGACCACCCATGTCTCCCTCGCACCCTCCCAACGACTAGGGCTTCAATATTTTCTGCAAGAGCTTCTAATGCGGACAAGAAGCAACATTCAAAGAACTTGTTAAGTTTCCAGTCCTCCTTGGAACAACAACAAGGCCAAAGTTCAAACCAGCAAAATGACGAAAAATTAAGCGAAACGAGTGGTAGTAGCACCACGGACATTGTTGGAACCGCTCTTGGCCTCTCCAGTCCTATCAACCCCTCTACCTACAACAACTTTATTACTTCATTTCCGGCCATCACCACCACACTTCCACCACATGTACATCTACATACGGCCTCTTTGGTCTCCCCAACCGCCTCCACGTCCTCCTCGGTATTCCCAACCACTGTTGATGATCTTCACAGAATTCTAAGCTATCAACAAGCTTCTGTCAATAATCCATCATCTCAGGCTTTTCATCATATCCAAAATTATCAACATAAAATTTCTACTACTTTTCTACCACAACCACAACCACATCAACTGGCACCACAACCACAATCACAGCATCAACTGCAAATGCAACCGCATTCACAAGGACTTCTTGCTCTTAATAACATGGCAGGAGAGGTTCACGTCACTTTTCCTGATAGGTTTTGGGATTGGAATCCCATGCCCAGCTGCGAGGGAAGCAAGGATTATACCAACTCTTTCAAGTAATTATATATATATATATATATATATATATATATATATATATATATATATATATATATATATATATATATATATATATATATATATATATATATATATATATAATGAGGAACTTAAATTAAATAGTAAGATTCATGGGAGACTATCATTTTTAATATTGGCTTTCATATGGCCATGGTTAGTTGGAGACAATATATATGTGTAAGCTAATTGCATAACTTGTAGCATGTCGTAGCTGACAAGCTTTATGCTAATTCGTAATATTTTAAAGACATATGTATTGCATAATAGGGTTTGGAAATTATGTTTCTTATGGCTTGTGTCTTTGTGATCCATTTGTAATTTTGCTGGAGCTAAGCTTCCATCAGCTAGAGACCTTATATATGTATGTATAGGGTAGATGTTAAACTATAATATCTACTTCACACTTTTTCCCAAGGCATATATAGTATTTCCTTAAGACTTCCAAATTAGTTACTGATTGCTCGTTTACTCCACTTCATTCTTTGTTTCTCATGTGTTGATAAATGAGGACATAAAACAAACAAGTGAATCAGATGTAACACTGCATATTTAATAGTTTTATGTCTTTCTGAACAACATACACAAGAACAAATTACCTAGTGATTGGTTGAGGTTCCTACTTGCCTCAGAGGACAATCTGTCAGCTCTTAATGCGACACACATGACTAAGATGCAAGATAAACAAACACGACTTACTGAAGTACCTGATTCACAGAATTAGGGTAATTTTAATACGTTGAATGCGCAAAAACTAGAGAGATCTTTCACTTACAAGAAAATGATAATTGTTGAGCCCTTGAATTCCGGCTGTCTTCACGGCACTCAAGTCCCTCAGAAAACAATTAATCTCCACAACAACACCTCAAACCCTAAATGATCGATGCCTATTGCCTTAGAGCCTTGAAGAAGCTAATATGTCCGATAACTTATTTGTTTTTCTAGCGGAAATATATATAATTTGTTTTTCAAGAGTCACTTCATCGGTGATAATATTTTAGGAATTAATCTAATTAAACATTTGAAGTTAATATGTTGAGCCTGCCCAATTACAGCCTTGATGATGTTATTGGGAAAACCTTAGGACAACGCACCGTCTATATATGCACTGGTCTGATATAAAGAAGACACGTACCTTCAATTTGCTTGAACATTAATGCATTGATCAACACAACTCTACATTCTCTTTCGGAAAAAAGTGCAAAAGCAAACACTTTGTTGTTTTAGCTAAATTTTCACATCTGGTATGGGAGAAAACTAAATCTACCACCTTGACCCAATTCGCTTATTAAACTACTAGCGTAGTATATAAGGTATTTAAGCAGCATATTCTCAGAGTTATTTTGGATTACAAAATGAATCATGTGCATGATTCAGCTTTTTGATTTCAAAAGCCCCAACCATTTTTGCATCAAAAGGACGTTGTCTAACCAACTGATCTTGGACTTGAAAGGGTTGCCTGAATTGGTTTTATTTCTATATGTACATACATCAATAACAATTTCCTGGTAACCGAAACTTCGTGGGGCTGAACTTTAACACACAAAAACGACTGGGGTAGCTAGCTGCCTTACTTCTGTATCATATTTTAATTCCATTCACATTAACAAATTTTATTTAAAACTTACGTCACCACAAAAAGATATTAGAAGGGTAATGCTACACTAGACTTGAACAGTTGAACTCATTTCCATCTCATAAATCATAACGACCGTCAAAACTATGTTAGTTTTCCTAATCCAGTAATTCTCATCATAAAACCACCTTGGAAAACGTGTAAAAGCTGGGGTTATTCTGGAGAAGGTGAAAAGTATGTTGAACTGAAGGCGCAAAACAACAATGGAGGATAACGATGGATTGTACGACTTTGAAGTTCGGAGACTGTAGGGACATAGCTAATTGATGAAAACATATGGAAGATGGAAGTTATCAATTTTTCAAGTCTTTTTTGACAACTCCCACTACATTCCATCTAGGGTTCTGGTCCAGTCGAATGAGAGGAGATAGTAGCTGAAAAGTCTTCCTTGACTTAGGGTAGGGTTGGGCTAAAGCCTAAATTATCATTATTGCTTGTTCTCTGGCCCCGGATGGCCGCATGGTTCGGGTGTGCCTAATCCCATGACTGTCCCATGTTTAACAATTGCAGCTCTAGTTTCAATTTTTTTAATCATATTTATATATAGAAAAAATAATAATTTACCAAACATAGTTTATTACTATCATCTAGTGGGTACCATAACCTTAGATGCAGCATGACGTCAAAACGGTGTACAAGCATACAAAAACCATACTAAAGTTTGACATTAAATAGTGTAAGGTTATACTAATTAAATAATAGTTAATTTGTGTAACATCATTGAGTACACCACATTTCAGTTTAACATTTGTCTCTAAACCGAGTTCACTAAAAAAAAGTATAGGTATTAACAGCGAAGCCCCAAAAGTCGCCCCTAAATGTATTATACACTACTAGAAACTTGGGTTTGAGCTAGGGATTTAAAAAATGATTTATTCTGTTGCAAATTTTAGGCTTATAGAAAGGGAATTACCAGAGATCCATGATGGTTTAGACAATTGTTTTATTTATTTAACATATAACATATTAGAGAGGGTTTAGCGAGGGATCAGCTACGGATCTCACAAAGTGTTTATCGACATACCCAGTAATCGATGGAAAACTAAGGGATTTGGCGAGGGTTCAACGAGGGGAAAAATTGTCGACTTTTTGCCATATGGTATGTGTTTAGCGAGAGAATGTCGACGGAGCGTACGCACGTTATGTTTTTTCAATTGATGATCTCTCGCTGAAATTGGCGCAATCCAATTCCAATTTCACGATGTTTGTTTAAGTTTCCTTCCATCCCAAATCTGCTTTATCACTCCAATTGAACACGCATGACTCTCGAATTGCAACTTAACCTAATCTCACCCTCTACGTTCAAACAGATGACGACACCATGGACCATTGCAGCTTCCGATTTCGACAATCTATATATTCTTAAAATCTAAAATTATTCTTGGTTAACTTCCGATTCAGGTGAATCTCTTGATTTTATTTGCTTTAGTCATATATTAGGTTAGGTTTGGTTCAGTTGCACAATATATTATGTTAGGGTTTAATTTCTTCATTTTTTCCGCTTTTTCAATTTTCGTTCCTCTTATATCGATTGCATCTATATTAGAATAGATACTTAGAATTAGAACTTAAACTGGGGCTTGATTGATTGCTTTAGTCATATATAAGCCTAACAGCATAAGTTTTGAGCATCAAAGCTTCACCCTGAAGCTCTCCTGTCATCTCTGTACATGCATCCACAAGCTCTATAACAAGCCTAACATCACCAGTTTCATAGGAAATGATTGTTTGAACGGAGAAGAGTCACTACCCATCTCATAGTTGTAAGATGAACTGCTTCATCAAAAAAGTAAGTTATCAACTTCGAGGAGACAATCTTATGCCATTGTTCAAGAAGCTCTTATGATGTAATGGTCACAACTAGTTCAGCTAGCATCTCAAGCAACATGGAGCGACACATTCTGATATGCAAGGGTTGTTTATCGACTAATGTTCTATTTTTGTTTTCTTATTCACAGTTACATACTTCACCCCATGATTTAGAATTACACCTTTTTCAGATTCTACACCTTCATCCAAACCATATGACGGTTTCACAATATGCATCTTGCTAGTAACTCGATAGATGCCCCTAAAAATACATATAATATAGCAAACAAAACTCCAAGAACATAAAAAAAATATAAAATACTGTAACATTCCATTTGAAATTCAGTAACAAAATAATAAACCCCAAACCCCAAGATGTAAATTTATATTTTATATCATTTTAAAGTAGCCCTAAAATCCATAATATTAGCGAGGTGTTTGTTTCAGGGAGCCAAATTATATAATTTGGATTTTCGAGGCTTAAAGTCTAATTCCGAGATTTATTTTGTAAAGATTTTCAAAAGTCAGGGATTTTGGAATGTTGAGGGCTGAATTGGTAAATGTTGGATTTACGTAGAAAGGAATTGAGATGGAGGGGCTGGAAGTGTAAATATATATAGGGGAAGTTGCATATGACCGGGCATATAAACCCATCACCCATGTGTCCCGTAACCCTAACCCTAATCGTGTATGCATCAACCGCCACCCTCACTTCTCTCATTTCGAGCCGCCGCCGGCGATTGCGTCGCTACCATGGGCCACCAGATGTCGCAGTGCTGCCTCCGCTGCTAGCAAAGATGAAATACCTTGAGCCCAACATCATGATCATCAGGAATGGTCGGGAAACTAAGTTTTGGGTGTAGCTACTGCTGTTCTCTAGTTAGACTACTCTTCCCGTCGCTACACTGCCGCCTCCGTGAAGACAATGCCATCGCTAGTCGCACCTCCTCTCCGCCACCTTTCTTCCACAGTCGCTTCGCCGCCAACCGCTAGCGTTGCTGTTGTTCGCTGTGGTTTCTGCTCGTTCCCTTCCACCGTTATCATGTTGATATGTCTCAGTCACGACCGTCGTCGCCGCTCCAGCGGCTATTCCACCCGTTGTCGTCGCCGCACGACACCAGGTGGGTGGTTATGATTATCTTTCAGTCATGGTGTGTGTACTGGCATGTTGCGTGATCGTTACTCAAAAGAGAATCCACCACCACCACCGTGAGGTGGTGGCTATCATCTCCGGCCACCGCATGTTGCTGCAACGACGGCTGTATGTAACACTAGCCGAATAGGTCAATAACAATCACATGTGATTATGCTAATCATGTAATGTGATAAATGTACTATTTATTTCATGATAAATTCTAATACAAATATGAACTTTCTTTATGATACAACTCAAAGTATACGTCCATACGATTCCAAAAATATAGAGAACGTCTGAATCTGACTTCGCATGAAGAAGTTATGATAAACCGAACACTATAAATCTCTATAATAAGAGGAATTTAAAATAGAATTAGAATTAGCTATTTAAGTCTAAAAGAGAGTTGTATTACTCTTAAATACCTACGCGTGCATATAAAGAACGTCAAAAACGGAGTTCGTATGTGAAAGTTACGACCTTCCGAAGATTCAGCTGTCAAAAACCCTAATCTGACTGAGCTCACGACGTGAGCACAGGACTCACGACGTGAGAAGTCATCTATCTATATCTCGGAATCTAGAAGGTGTGTGACGAGGCTACGAGGTGATCAGATCCAAACGCACGACGTGAGCAAAGATATCTCACGACGTGAGGAGTCACATGGCCACCTTCCGAAGCTAGGGACACAAATGGCAAGACTACGAGCTGATCATGCAAGACTCACGACATGAGCCTTATGAAACTCACGACGTGAGTTTTTAAAATCCTTACTATAAATAGCAGGTCCGACTTCAGCCATTCTTACACCTAAACTTCTTCTCTTTCTCTCCTTTGCTGAGGCCATTTTGCATCCCGAGCCCCGACGATCTCGCACGCTGACCGTTTTGCTTAGATAACATAAAATCACGCTACTAGGGTGAGTTTCACGGCCCCACTTTCTAATATTTCGGGGGAAAACGCATGTATATATGTTATTATTATGTCTATATGGTAGTATATACTTATGATAATCGGGATATGATTGTTCTAAATATAACATTTTAAATACATACAACTGTTATTAACTTATCAGTATGTTAATTTACTAATGTAGATCTTGAATTATACTTAGGATTCTATATATATGTTGTGTGCGATATAATACCGAAGTCTAAATGTTAAGTTATATAGTATGTTGTTATTAATAGTTTTATGTCAAGATAAAACTGGATATGTTATACGTTGTTATTATTAGTTTTATGTCAAGATAAAACTGGATATGTTATATGTTGTTATTGTTAGTTTTATGTCAAGATAAAACTTGGTATTGTTATTGATAGTTTTATGTCAAGATAAAACTAGAAACGTTATATGTTGTTATTATTGGTTTTAGGTCAAGATAAAACCTGGTTTTACTTCAGGATATAGCTGTTATACTGCTTACGTATTACGAAGTTAGAAGTAATGTTTAAAAGCATAGTCTAGTAACTTAGGGTTTTAGACATGAAGATGCTTTTGTTGTTAGAGCTATACGAAGTCGTCAAACTCTACATGAGTAATTGTATTCATCAACTAAGATTGGGGATTTTAGCGGAAATCCTCTGAACTGTAACCGTTAATCCCGTGTGAGCGAGGAAGTCGTGTATAATTAGTATACGGGTTGACCACCCCACTTGTGACTGTTAGCTACAGTCAACCAAAAGCAAGTGATGAACTATCCTTTTATTTGTTATTGTTCCAGCGTCGATGAAGCGTACGGTGTTGTTTCTCATGGTAAATCATAAGTGTGTTTGTTTCTCATGGTAAATCATGAGTGTGTTCTATCAAAGGTATTATGTCATAGCAGCGGTTACAGGCTCTTGTTAGCAAATTGTTAGAAACATTATACCTTGTCGTATACAAGTATTAATGTTAAGTATAAGTTTTCCCCTACTTATACCTTAGGATTAATAAATGTTTAGGTATAACACTTAATTGATAAGTATACTATTATACCTAATATACATACTAAATGTTGGAGAGTCAAAATGATACTTTCAAAACTATACTTTTGAATGTGTGAAAATGTATTATTTTATGGAGTCAAAACCTGTGGACTCACCAACTTTATGTTGACGTATTTTTAAAATGCATATGTTTTCAGAAACTTGAAAAGCTGGTATGTATTCAAACAGGAGAAGTTTTACTATTATCTTTCTATTTATTAAGAAGTATGCCATAGTCGGATATTATGTAATAAATAATAGGAAAACAATAATGTAACTTTCAATCATCAATAAAGGTATGTATTTTCTTTAGTATTGTTCAATGTATGTTATATAACTGTGATACGAAAAATGACGTTACAGTATCCGGTGTTTCAGCCGAAGGCCGGGGTGTGACAGATTGGTATCAGAGCTATTAACTATAATGAACTGGTACTTTCTTAGGAAAGCACGTCTATAGTATTAGGACTTACTCTATTAGGTTTAGGTATATCCCTTAGCCTATAAATAAAAAGTATTATTAATTATTCTACTGAAGGACTACTTACGGGAGCGGTGACAAGGATAGACATGTCGATTTGGGTTGCTGCTAAAATGATCCTGCCCTTTCGACAGTCCTGACTGGCCGGAGCCTTATCAGATAGACCTAAGGTAACAAACAATAGTAAAAGTGTGAATACAATAAATAAGAATATAGAGTCATATATAAAGACTCAGACACGCGATGAGAGTACACCTTAATACCCGGAATGTTTTTGATCTCAAGGATTTTGATCAAATATTCCAACTAATGTTTATATGTGCATAGATCCTATCACAACTAGGTGTAGGTGCGCAATTACATTTTATTATGATCAGATCATATGAACTATTTAATTTGGGAGAAATATTTGATAGACTAAACTCTTGGAGATCTAAAATGTATAGGAATCCGACATGGCACATTCACGAGAATGGATAATCATCGAGGATACGGATGAAGAAGAGGAAGTTTCATTCCCTATGATGGTAGGCGATCCTTACTACCCTGTAACTCCAACCACCTTTCATCCAATACCTTCTGACGATGGAGCACCTTTACCCTCCAACGAATGGGAAGAGAGTGAACCAATGGAAGAAAGCGAATCCATGGAGGAGACAGAGTCGGTGGCATCATCTCTACCACCACTGAACACTCTTTACCGTAAAGTTCCAGGAGTAAAAACGAAACGCACTGCATGTAAATCTATACCGATATGGAAAAAGCTTAAGAAGATTCAGAAGGCAACATCTTCAGGAAGTCATAGAGTTCAAGATGAACCTACACGAATCGCACAAACAGTTGATAGATGGGTGGCAGAAGAAAAAGCTGCCAAGATGTATGAGACTGGTCAGTCATCTCGACCACATCTCCCACATTCTTATGAAGATAACACTTTATCTCAACTGTATGAGAAAAGTGTGAAAATTGAAGATAAGATGGAAATTGTCGAAGGGTGGGCTACTCATCTCTCTGGAAGAGTGCGAAGGCTAGATGGACAAAGGACACGAGATCAGGAATCGGTGATGGATGTCCATCATCGTATAAATTTTGCTTATAATGACATGATTACTCACGATGCCAGTATTGCAGAGTTAGAGCTCTACAATCAAACCTCAAGAAATGAAGAACGCACAGGAAGTCTTGAGCAGAGAACTCAAGCACTTGAAGAGCAAGTGGTTAATGTCACTGACGTGCTGGGTCATCACTTAGGTTTCTGGTAGATAAGCTACAACTAGTGGTTATGTAAATAGAGAAAATCAGACTAGTTAAGGCGAAAAGAGGAAAGTTTATAGCAAGGATGTAGAAAACCTTGCAAATTTTGCAATGGTTATAGAACTTTTCTCTTATAAACCTAAATAAACTGATGTAACCACTGGTAATAATATGAAGCATACGTTACAGTAATCATTATGTTGTCTATTATGTTTTACGCTGTGAATAATAACTAGAGTATTTATTACTCGTGTATTAAATGATTAACAAAACTCATAAAAATTCTTATTATTTATAATAGGAACTAAAACAAAATGCCTAGAAGGAGTAATCGGCTAAACCCTAACCGACCATCAGCACCACAACAACAACAACCACAACCACCACCAGAAATAAACCCCTCAGTAAGTACAGTACAACTTGAAGAAATCATAGCTCAAAGAATTATTGCGGCTCTATCTAATGTCACAAGAGATGGAGTTAGAAATTAAGGCCATGTAGGGACCTCTAGAACATGTACCTACAAAGATTTTATGAATTGCAGGCCAAAAATCTTTCATGGAAATGAAGGGGTAGTGAATTTGACAAGGTGGATAGAAAAGACAGAATTCGTCTTTAAAATAAGCTTTTGTACAGATGATTGTAAAGTACGATTTGCAGCATGTACTTTCGCTGATGCAGCACTTACATGGTGGAATAGCCATGTGAATACAATGGGAATTGATACTGCAAATTCCATGAAATAGGAGGAGCTAAAAAAGATGCTAGTAGAGGAGTATTGTCCTAGGGAGGATATACATAAACTGGAACAAGAACTGTGGACCCTAACCATGAAGGGTTCAGCGATAAAAGCTTATACCGCTAGATTTAATGATCTTGTTGTAATGTGTCCAGCACTTGTAACCCCTGAATATAAAGAGATTGAGCGATATATCTGTGGTTTAGCATCGCAAATCAAAGGCATGGTGATCGCATCAAAGCCTACGACTTATGACAGCACCAAGAGGATAGCTCATCAGGTAACCTTCACAGAGTTCCAAGGAACAGAAGTGGTCTTAAAGGCTGAGTCTCCTAAATCTAGAACAAACAAGCGCAAGTTTAATAGGAAGAATCCCAAACAATCATCTGAGAAAAGACAAGAAGTGGCAACCAACTACGCAGCCACAACAGCAGTACCTACTCAACCAAAATCTTCATGGTGCAATCAGTGCAACCGTCAACATCCAGGTGATTGTTTTGTCTGCATGAAGTGCAAGAAAAAGGGGCATACTGCTAGTTACTGCAGGAGCACAACACCTGCAACAGTCGATCAACAAACCAATAATGGGACAAGCCGTGGTGAAGGAAGAAAATGCTACGAGTGTGGGGAGGTTGGACATATCAAGAAAGAATGTCCAAAGTTAAGGAGTCCAAGGAGGCATAGGACGTGGCAGGGCGTTTGTGATTGGAAGCGGAGAGGCTATACAGGACCCTTCGGTCGTATCTGGTATGTTTCATATAGATAATTTATATGCTTCTATACTCTTTGACTCTGGAGCAGATCGAAGTTTTATAACTCCGACATTTAGAAAATTTTTAAGTCATAAGTCTAGCATATTAAAATAAATCTATGAAGTAGAAATCGCTAACGGTCAAACTGAGAAAACACATGAAATCCTAGAAAACTGTCTGTTAACTCTTAATAACTACCTTTTCCACGTCAACCTCATGCCAATGCCTATCGGTAGTTTTGATGTTATAATTGGCATGGATTGGTTATCCTCACACCGCGCCAAATTCTATGTCATGAGAAAGCCATGCGACTACCCTTACCAAACGGCGAAGCTCTGATTATCTATGGCGATAAATCTGGGAAGAACCTCAAAGTCATCTCTTGTACTAAGACCCAGAAATATCTACATAAGAAATGTAGCGCATTCTTAGCTCACATTGTAGATAGGAAGAGAAAGACAAAAGAAATCAAGGACATACCTCAAGTATGTGATTTCCCTGACGTGTTTCCTGAAGATCTACCTGGAATACCTCCCGTCCGACAAGTTGAGTTTCAAATCGACTTAATTCCAGGAGCAACACCAGTAGCAAAATCTCCTTATCGATTGGCTCCATCGGAAATGCAAGAATTGTCTAGCCAACTACAAGAACTTCTTAACAAAGGCTTTATCCAACCAAGTTTTTCACCTTGGGGAGCACCAATCTTGTTTGTCAAGAACAAGGATGGATCCTTTCGAATGTGTATTGATTATCGGGAGCTGAACAAGCTAACGATCAAGAATCGTTATCCGCTTCCAAGAATTGATGATTTATTCGATCAACTGCAAGGATCTAGCTACTACTCAAAGATAGATCTTAGATCAGGATACCATCAACTCAGAGTACAAGAAGACGGCATTCCAAAAACAGCATTTAGAACTCGTTATGGTCACTATGAGTTCTTAGTTATGTCTTTTGGATTAACCAATGCCCCAACAGTGTTTATGGATCTCATGAATCATGTATGCAAACCATACTTGGATAAATTTGTGATCGTATTTATCGATGATATATTGATATATTCACGAACCAAGGAAGAACATGGTCAACACCTGCAAATAATCTTGGAACTACTAAGAAAAGAAAAGTTGTACGCTAAATTCTCCAAGTGCGAGTTTTGGATTAGAGAAGTACAAATTTTTAAGCCATGTAGTTAGCAACAAAAGGATTCATGTCCAACCCTCCAAGATTGAAGCAATTAAGAATTGGGAAGCACCAAAGACGCCAACAGAAGTGCGTCAATTCTTAGGACTTGTTGGCTATTACCATAGATTCATAGATAATTTCTCCAAAATAGCCAAGCCACTTACAACACTAACCCATAAGGATATGAAGTTCAACTGGGAAGATAACCAAGAAGCAGCTTTTCTAAAACTGAAGCAAATGTTGTGTAGTGCACCAATCCTATCCCTTCCAGATGGAACAGAAGATTTTGTCGTGTACTGCGACGCATCAAATCAAGGATTGGGATGTGTGTTGATGCAAAGAGGAAAAGTTATCGCATATGCATCATGACAACTTAAGGTGCATGAGAATAATTACACTACCCATGATCTTGAATTGGGAGCTGTAGTTTTTGCACCAAAAATTTGGAGACATTACTTATACTGTACTAAGTGTACTATTTTTACCGACCACAAGAGTCTCCAACATATCTTCGACCAAAAAGATCTTAATATGAGACAAAGAAGATGGTTTGAATTGTCGAATGATTACGAATGTGAGATTCGTTATCATCCCGGAAAGGAAAACGTGGTAGCAGATGCCTTGAGCCAGAAAGAATACATTAAACCTCGATGGGTACGAGCATTAACTATAACTATCTATTCTAACTTTACCGCACAAATTAGAAAAGCTCAGCTTGAGGCTCTAAAAGAAGAAAACATCAAGAACGAAGCTTTGCAAGGAATGGAAAAGCAACTTATATGAAAAGATGACGGAATACAATACTTTATGAACCGAGTTTGGATGCCTAGGTTTGGTAAAATCAGGGACTTGGTCTTAGAAGAAACCCACAAGTCCAGATATTCTGTGCATCCAGGTTCTGACAAAATGTACTTAGATTTAAAAGTACATTATTGGTGGCCAAACATGAAGGCAGAAATTGCTACTTATGTGAGTAGATGTTTGACTTGTTCTAGAGTGAAGGCAGAACATCAAAAGCCTTCAGTTTTACTTGAACAACCGGAAATACCTGAATGGAAATGAGAGCAGATATCAATGGACTTCATCACTAAGTTACCTAAAATTCCTAGTGGGTCCGATACTATTTGGGTGATAGTCGATAGATTGACTAAGTCCGCCCAATTCTTACCAATTAATGAGAACGACAAGATGGAGAAACTTACTAGAGTTTATCTTAAGGAAATTGTCAGATTCCATGGAGTTCTAAATTCTATTATTTCTGACCGTGATAGTAGATTCACTTCACGATTTTGGCAATCTCTACAAAAATCCTTAGGAACACGTCTAGACATGAGTACAGCTTACCATCCACAGACTGATGGTCAGATTCAGAGAACCATTTAGACTTTAGAAGATATGCTCTGAGCCTGTGTAATAGACTTTGGAAATGCGTGGGATACTCATTTACCGCTAATTGAGTTTTCCTACAACAATAGTCATCACACTAGCATCAAGGCTGAACCGTTTGAGGCTCTTTATGGACGAAAATGTCGTTCCCCAGTATGTTGGGCAGAAGTTGGAGATACGCAGATGGCCAGAGAACGTACAGGCGATACCTTACGTACTGGACCAGAAATAATCCATGAGACAACTGAAAAGATCGTGCAAATTAAGGATCGACTAAAGGCTGCACGTGATCGTCAAAAGAGCTATGCTGACGTAAGACGTAAGCCTTTAGAATTCCAAGTTGGAGATAAAGTAATGTTGAAAGTCTCTCCTTGGAAAGGTCTAATTCGATTCGGGAAGCGAGGCAAACTAAACCAACGATATATAGGACCTTTTGAAATTCTGGCAAGAATTGGTTATGTCGTATACCAACTCAAGTTGTCTCAAGAGCTAAGTAATGTACATGATGTTTTTCACGTATCAAATCTCAAAATATGTCTATCTGATGACACTCTTGTTGTACCTCTCGACGAGATACAAATCAATACCAAACTCAACTTCGCAGAAGAACCTGTCGAGATCATGGATCGAGAAGTCAAACGATTAAAGCAAAGTCGTATTCCTATAGTGAAAGTTCGATGGAACTCTTTACAAGGACCTGAATTTACTTGGGAACGTGAAGATCAGATGAAAGCAAAATACCCCCAACTATTTGACAAAACCTTATCCACAAGATAAATTTTGGGACGAAATTGTTCTAACGGGGGGAGAATGTAACACTAGCCAAATAGGTCAATAATAATCACGTGTGATTATGCTGATCATGTAATGTGATAAATGTACTATGTATTTCATGATAAATTCTAATACAAATATCACTACTAGAAAAAAGGCCTTTAATGACGCGCAAACAATGACACACACTGATAGACGACACGCATTCGCACGTGCCCTAAAAATTAATGTTAGTTTTCCAAAATTTTAAGGATAGAGGACACACATTTATGCGTGCCCTAAAAATAGTGTCAGAAAAGAAGAAAAAGAAATGCGGAGGGTGCCTTTCATAAAATGTGCGTCGAGTAACAGTGTCGCTTTATAATTATTTAATGAAACACGCCTTTTAGGCAGGACTTATCAAACACGGAGGAAAAAAATCCTCAAAATTTTGGAAGACCCGCTCATTCTTTCCTCTCCACTGCCGATGACCTTCATTTTCTCCCCTCCTTCTCTCTATAAAACCTAGCAGCCGCCACCATCAGAAACATTGGCTTCGTTCTGTGTTGTAAGAACGCGAGTCTGATCCTTCATTAATAGCTAAAGGGGGAAAATCACCAAAATTTTGAAGAAACCCACTCACTCTCTCCTTAGATCTCCACCCGACGGATCGACCTTCATTCTTCCCCCTCTCTGTAACACCCTCGCTTCCTTCTAGAAATCGAGGACCATTCTCTCTCGATCGTATCTTTATGGAGACGA
Organism: Lactuca serriola; assembly: GCF_051521515.1. Lineage (NCBI taxonomy): Eukaryota > Viridiplantae > Streptophyta > Magnoliopsida > Asterales > Asteraceae > Lactuca > Lactuca serriola. The sequence continues at coordinate 109,399,625 of NC_136414.1, read as the reverse complement.
TTAGACACAATAATCTCAACATAAAATTGGTAACTGAACCCCTCTTCACCTCTACCCTACTCCATCTACAACAAATCCTCACATTTACAAACCCTAGTCTAGTTGCGCTTCTAGCCTTGGTTTTATTTCTTCATCTGTTCAGCAAATAAGGGGAACACAAATTCTCATTAATCCTTCAACTTCATCTTCTCAATCAAGCAAAAAGGATTCTGATTTTTTTCGTGCATCTACATCATCTTTGCTGCAATTTCACATGGTATTATCGATTTCTCCTTTATGCCTCCCATTTTTCCTGCATCTACTTCTCAAACTTTTGATATTTTCCTGCATTCACAAGTCAAACTTCTTATTTTTTGCTTGCATCTTCTTCTCAATTAAGCACAAAAGTATCACATTGTTTTGCAGTTGATGTGAGTTTATAGTTGCTTCATTTTTTCTTTTTGTGCAGCGAGCTTTACTTGCTGAGCCAGCTGCTCGATTAGAAATGACACCAATGGTCTGCTCATAACTTATATCTCTCTCAACTCTCAACTCTCAAGCGTCTTTGATTTATTTTGCGATAATATTTACCATTTTGTCCTTGGCTCAGGCTGCTAATGCTGCTTGGAACATGGGGGAGTGGGATCAGATGTCTGAGTATGTATCTAAACTGGATGATGGTGATGAAAGTAAACTCAGGTTGTTTGGGAACAGTTCTTAATGCAATAAAAATTGCATCCAGATCATCTGCAACCCCAAAAAAGGCCTGAAGATAGTTCTCAACATCAACAATTAGCTCTAATACTTGAAAACCCTGATTCAAGATAACAACAAAATCAACATAATTTGAAGAATACTTTTTTTTTTCAGTTTTCATATGTTATAATTATAAACTGTGCCAAGTATCGTGGTAAGGCCATCAGATCTTGAACAAGTCCAAGTAAAAAGTTTTGTTAAATCTAACATGTAAACCTGCATTTTGGTTTATTATTAATTCTTCTACTTAACTTAATTACTCCATAATGTCTCACAGTGTCATGTTCATCTTACTGCAGAAGCATATTCCACCAGAATTGTGGCGAGTGTGTGATTGTAAAGTGGTGAGGGAACCTTATTCTTGATTTCAATTCCTGTGTCCATAAAACAATTAACCTTAACAAATAAGTAAATGTGTGGTACTTTCTCAGCAAAAAGAAACCCCAACATAGATATGTAGACATCTACAGAAAAAAAAAATGATAAATACATAATCAATGACGGTTGCTCTTATGTTATCGGCTCTCAGTCCCCAATATCCAATTGAATAAAGTTTTAACCCTACTGTACTAAAAAAGGATAGAAGCATGGAAAATAATAATCAATGGTGGTTACAGAAAGTCTTCGTACTGTCACCTACATGCGGAATACTGCTGCCACAGGTGATGGTGGCAGTAATGGGACATTCTTCAGGGTTGTTCTCTTAGTTCGTAGAGAAAAGGTATTATTTGGAATCTGGATTTGGATATCTTCACTTGTAATTGTTTGCTTAGAACTTCAAATATCTTTCAACTTTTTTTGATTTTACAGTATGATGAAGCACTTGAATATGTCTAAAGAGCAAGGAAGTGTTTGGCAACTGAGCTTGCTGCTCTGGTTAGTTTCCAAATTCCAACATCAAACCATAAACCCTAAACCAATGTGTGTGTTGACTATGTTAAAATGTCTCTGAATTAGAAGAGGTATTCATATTTCCTTTAATCATTTTGCTACTAATTTAATGAAATTTATGTTCTAAAGGATCATCATAATTCATATTCATGTTATTCTTGTTTGTGACAGGTCATCGATTACTATACTCTTCTAGTTGGAAACTCTATTTCCTTAAACGCCAGGTTATCATTAACTATTCTTGGTTGCTATTCCAGCACATTCGCAAGTATCTACGCGAGCTACTTTCTTTAATATCAGAATTATGGTCATCATTCAGTCTCCCAGCAGCTAATCGTCCTGTTCATGGACCCCCGGTAAAGTGTGCTTCTATTATCTGTCTTTTGTACAATACACAGGTGTCAAAGGGAAATAATGTAATTTGACTTTCTGATCAGATCCTGCACCTAGTTGAACAACTTTGTCTGGCCCTGAATGATGAGTTCAGGAGATATCTTCCTATAATTCTTCTATTTGGAGATGGAAAGACTCCACATTATATGAAAGTTGATCGGAACAAATGGGCTGATGAAGATGATGATGCAGGTATGGTGATTGTTACTAATTTTGTCACCCACCATTTCTATATTTAATCATGTTATATGTATATTGTATTCAGAAGTTTAGTAAAATATGTTTTTAGGTCCTGCTGCTGACCTTGACATGGGAGGAATGGATTTCTCAGTAAGAAAATAGTTTCTTAAAATATTATTACTGAAGTTTCTTTCTTTTTCTATCACTAATGACTTATCCTCATACATAAATTCGGTGACGTGGGAGGCATGGGCATGCCTGACATGGGTGATTTCTCTATGGGTGATGACCTTGAAGACAGATCTCATGTTTATTGTGTAGAGTGGCCCTGACATTGACATGACAACAGAGGATACATGGGGCGTCAACTACCGAGCCCTACAAGATCTGTTTGAATTAACAGAGGCAAGGATGGATGTAATAAAGTATGAGGTTGGAGTTCAAATGCTTGAAATATACAATGAACAAGTCAAAGATTTGTTGGTAGTTGATGGCTCCAATAGAAGATATCCTTTCAATTCTCTACCCTTCCTTTTCATGCTTATTATTTTTTTTAATTTTTTTAAATCTTGACAACCTACACGTTGGATATATGAAACAAGTCCCAACTTAATGATCTTAATGTTCCGGATGTTTCTTTGGTTTCTGTTAAATGTACACAATATGTTCTTCATCTCATGAGAATTGGTCTTAATGTTCCGGATGCGTCTTTGGTTTATGTTTATTGATTCTAATTTAAACAATTTTGTACTTCAATTTTGCTCCAACAACATCAGCCATTTCATTTCTCTTTTCTCCCATTCCCATACCACCTCTAAAAAAATTATGTGCTTCATTTTTTGGTAATCAGGTGAAGTAGAACCTGGGATTGTTGAAATTCTCTGTTATGAAAAGTTAATTTGTTTCTAAACTCCTGAATTGAATCATAATTTTGCCCCTCTTCCTTTATCATGTTGTATATCCTTCTCTTTGCATTCTTAGATAGTTACACATATCTGTTATAAGGGCACATAATTCTAATTTTCTATCCATAGGAAGGTTATTACATTTACATGTCATCTGTTAAAACGTGTTTGAGTGAGTGGTCCTGTGTTGTTTTATTTCTATCTGTACATTTCTTATCTTGTATAACAGGCTCTTGAATTATTATTTACAGCTTGTCTCTAAGAATAAGATATTGTTCATCCTTTAGTGTTTTTTTCATTTATTAATAAATTTCTCAGTTTATTCATTCCAGATAAAAGTCAGATTCGATTTCCAATTTGGTGTATCTCCCAAGATTTTTGACCCTGTATACCCAGTACACGAGTTTCCTCTTCCTCTACATTTAGCAGAATCAGGTCTCGGATAAGATGGAATTCATTAGGGAGCACTTCCCTATGGAGTTAAGCTTATAGCATTTCCATTATTCTTTCTAATTAAAGCAAGACTGGACATTTAAGGTCATTTGTCTGCTACCCTTCTCTTCTAAGTAGTGATCCTTTTCGTTGCTGTGTGTTTGTGCATGATGTGTGTTGGCCTTCTACTGGGGCTGGGAGGGTAAACAAGGGATCAAATTTATATATTCATGATGCTAATATTGCTGACAAAATAGAGAACCAGGATCAGTCAAATAATAGGTGTATTCACCTGATTACATTTAGTAATCCTTTAATAGTGAAAAACTATTTACCAGTTGAAGTATCTGTCATGATTGAGAGTGGTGGAGTTTCACGTAGCATGTATTGTATACGATTGTGATGTTTTTATTTATTTATTTATTTATTTATTTTTAACTTTTTTCAGGCTCAACTAAGTGTTACACCTAGAAAAGAAGGTCGGTTAAGTGTTACACCTAATTAGCAACTGCACATGAAGAAGCTGGGAATTCTAGAGTGGGAATTGGGACAAGTACTGATTTATCCCCTTCTACAAATGAGTTTACTTTCTTACCCTTTTACCCTTTTACCAATGAATTTACATTATTATTCTTTTTTTTTTTTGCAACTGATTTTACCTTCTTACCCTTTACGGTTATCCAGGAGCTGGATGCATTTTAGATCCCATCATCTTAATCTTAACTTGGTTGACTTTGTTTATCAGTTTGTAACTTGTGGTTTGATTTGGTTTCATAATATTTATAGTTAGTTAGACTTTGTTATGGAGCTACTTTCCTAACTAGAAAGTAAACAGGTGAGTTACTTGTGTTTGTAATTGTATGATATATATATATATATATATATATATACACACACACACACACACACATTTATAGGAAATAAGATGGAATAAGTGGTTGTGGTTGTGTACAAATACTGGGCATATAAAATTTTATAAAATTGTAAATGTGGTGCAAGGGTAGTTCTAAATATTTGCATCTCGTTTCAGGGGTTACTCAAGGAAAATGCAAATGCTAGCAAATACTGGGCATGTGGAGGTGACTTTAGAGATACACCAAATGACTTAAATTTCTACTTAAATGGTCTCATATGGCCTGATTGGACTCCTCATCCTGCTGTAAATGGTGATTACTATAATTTTTTTGCTTATTATTTAGGTTTTTGTTTAGTTATTTCCAACAAAAATGTTTCCATGATGAATCTTTTGGTAGAGACAATGTATAAGAATTACTTCATTGAGCTAATTATGATGCGATCCTTTGTTTATTTGTTTTCAGAGGTCAAGTATTGCTATCAACCAATTAAAAATTCATTCACCAATGGCGTAATTAAGGTATCAATATCATCACTCTTACTGTCTATATCATTTTCATGAAAATGTTTATGTTGCGTATTATATATTCATATGTGCAGTTGTGCTTTCTGTATAGCAAATGTTAACCTTGGTCTTTGCGTTTTTTGTTCATAGATTACAAACACCAATTTCTTTCAAACAACAGAAGATCTAGAGTTTAATTGGGTGATTGAAGGTGATAGATGTAAACTTGATTCTGGAACTCTCAGTCTACCAACATTAAAGTTTAATTGGGTGATTGAAGGTGATGTTGGTTCTTGAAACGAGACTCAAGATATCATATTTTGGCATGGCTAGAAGCTTTGGAGGAAACGAGACTGAAGCAAAAATAAACACACACAGAGTTGTTGGCACATAGTAAGCTAGATGATGCAATTGTATATAAATGAGTTCATTTTTTTATAGCATTTACTCACTATTGGAATAATTATTTTTATTTGACATATTAGTGAAATGAATTATCTTTGTTATTTATGGTATTTTATTTTGTATTATGAGATTTTTAATGTATTATTTAATTTGAAAACTAGTAAATCTATAAATAATATTTTTTTTAAACATTTAAAATTATGATACGCAAAAATGTGTGTCATCTTCATTTATGACATGGCCTTTCTTGACAGGGGCTTTCTTGATACGCATTGCGTGTCACTAACACGCGTGTCGTAGCGTTACGACACGCGAATGCGTGTCGTCTTCCTTTATGACAGGGCCTTCCTTGATACGCATTGTGTGTCGTAAACGCGCGTCGTAATTGTGCGTCGTAAATGAGCGTCGTAAATGCACGTCGTCTATAGACGACGCGAAAAAGCGCGTCATCTCTCTTTATGACAGGGCCTTCCTTGACGCACATTTGCGCGTCGTCTGAGCCTTTTACGACGCGCAATGAGCGTCGTAAAAGGCTGTTTTTCTAGTAGTGTATGAACTTTCTTTATGATACGACTCAAAGAATACGTCCATACGATTTCAAAAATATAGAGAACGTCTGAATCTGACTTCGCATGAAGAAGTTATGATACACCGAACACTTTAAATCTCTATAATAAGAGTAATTTAAAATAGACTTAGAATTAGCTATTTAAGTCTAAAAGAGAGTTGTAGTACTCTTAAATACCTACATGTACATATAAAGAACGTCAAAAACGGAGTTCGTATGTGAAAGTTACGACCTTCCGAAGATTCAGCTGTCAAAAACCCTAATCTGACTGAGCTCACAATGTGAGCACAGGACTCACGACGTGAGAAGTCATGTATCCATATCTCGGAATCTAGAATGTGTGTGACGAGGCTGCGAGGGGATCAGATCCAAACTCACGATGTCAGCAAAGATATCTCACGATGTGAGGAGTCACATGGCCACGTTCCGAAGCTAGGGACGCAAATGTCAAGATAAAACCTGGTTTTACTTCATGATATAGCTGTTATACTGCTTACGTATTACGAAGTTAGAAATAATGTTTAAAAGCATAGTCTAGTAACTTAGGGTTTTAGACATGAAGATGCTTTTGTTGTTAGAGCTATACGAAGTCGTCAAACTCTACATGAGTAATTGTATTCATCAACTAAGATTGGGGATTTTAGCAGAAATCCTCTGAACTGTAACCGTTAATCCCGTGTGAGCGAGGAAGTCGTGTATAATTAGTATATGGGTTGACCACCCCACTTGTGACTGTTAGCTACAGTTAACCCAAAGCAAGCGATGAACTATCCTTTTTATTTGTTATTGTTCTGACATCGATGAAGCGTACGGTGTTGTTTCTCATGGTAAATCATGAGTGTGTTCTATCAGAGGTATTATGTCATAGCAGCGGTTATAGGCTCATGGTAGCAAATTGTTAGAAACATTATACCTTGTCGTATACAAGTATTAATGTTAAGTATAAGTTTTCCCCTACCTATACCTTAGGATTAAGAAATGTTTAGGTATAACACTTAATTGATAAGTATACTATTATACCTAATATGCATACTAAATGTTGGAGAGCCAAAATGATACTTTCAAAACTATACTTTTGAATGTGTGAAAATGTATTATTTTATGGAGTCAAAACCTGTGGACTCACCAACTTTATGTTGACGTACTTTTAAAATGCATGTGTTTTCAGGAACTTGAAAAGCTGGTATGTATTCAAACAGGAGAAGTTTTACTATTATCTTTCTGTTTATTAAGAAGTATGCCATAGTCAGATATTGTGTAATAAATACTAGGAAAACAATAATGTAACTTTCAATCATCAATAAAGGTACGTATTTTCTTTAGTATTGTTCAATGTATGTTATATAACTATGATACGAAAATGACGTTACACTACCCGGTGTTTCCACCGACGGCCGGGGTGTGACACTGTATCATGTGTATTATTGAATATAAATGTGTGTGTGTGATTCATTGTGTATTAGGCGTGTGTTTGATGGTGTAATGTTGTATGTTCATTGTATAGCCGGAAAATCCGAAGAAACCCACCATCACCACCAAAGTGGGGTGGTGGCTGTCGCCACCAACCGCCATGTTTGGTGGCGGTGTGTATTGTGCGTGATTCAATTCCTATTAGAGATGCTTGGACATATTTTAGTCTAGAATCATAACCACCATCATGAGGTGGTGGCTGCCGCCATTGACCACCACCGCCCGAGCTAGCAATGGGTGGTGTCCGGCCTAATGAAACCCTAATTGATCTAAAAGCCTAACCATTTGCCTAATTGGCATGCGATTAGGTTGGAAACCCTAATTAGGGTTTAGAAAACCCTAATTTTTTAGATGTTAGTTTTGGGCTTTGTCGGGACCCGCATTTTGGACCATTAGATTGGAGTTATGAATTAAGCCCGACCATACTGTATGATTGCTCTAGTAGATTGGTGGGCTTAATGGATTAAGTACTTAATGGGTTAAGTGTTTCAAATTAATCGTAATCGTCATTTCATGTGAAAACCCTAACTGTGTTGGGTTTTGAGTTGGGCCTTTCTGTTGGGCCTAGATGTAACACCCGTCAAAATTAGGTCAATAACAATCACATGTGATTATGCCAATCATGTAATGTGATTTTGTTAAACTAGTAATGTGATAAACTTACTATGTAATTAATGTTAAAGTATGAACTTTCATACATAATTTATGATACAACTCAAAGTATACGTCTATATGATTCCAAAGTTATAGAGAACGTCTAAATCTAGCTTCGCGTGAAGAAGTTATGATAAACTGAACACTATAAATATCTATAATAAGTGGAATTTAAAATAGACTTAGAATTAGCTATTGGAGTCTAAAAGAGAGTTGTAGTACTCGTAAATGCCTACGCGTGGATATAAAGAACGTCAAAAACGGAGGTCGTATGCAAAAGTTATGGCCTTCCGAAGATGTCGCTGTCAGAAAACCCTAATTTGACTGAACTCACGAGGTGAGCATAAAAACTCACAACGTGAGTAGTCAAACCGCCATATTTCGGATCTAGAAGGTGTGACGAGGCTACGGGGGGATAAGATCCAAACTCACGACGTGAACAAGGCATTTTTCACGTCGTGAGGGCTCATTTTTCCACCTTCAGAAGCTAGAAGACGGATGGCAAGTCTACGAAGAGATAAGATCCAAACTCACGACGTGAACAATGAGTTTTTCACGTCATGAGGGCGAAAAATCTTACTATAAATAGCAAGATCGACCCCAGCCATTCTTACACATGATCTCCTTTCTCCTCTCTCATTTGCTGAAGCCCTCTTGCATCCCGAGCCCCGACGACCTCGTACGCTGACAGTTTCTGCTTAGATTACATAAAATCACGCTGCTAAGGTGAATTTCACGACCCCACTTTCTAATATTTTGGGGGAAAACACATGCTAGATATTATATATATGTTATTATTATGTCTATATGATAGCATATAGTTATAATAGTTGGGGTATAGTTGTTCTAAATATAATATTTTGAATATATACAACTATTATCAACTTATCGGTATGTTAATTTACTAATGTAGATCTTGAGTTATACTTAGGATTCTTTATATATTTTGTGTGTGATATAGTCCCGAAGTTATATTCGGAAGTTCTATATGTTAAGTTATAAAGTATGTTGCTATTATTGGTTTTATGTCAAGATAAAACTGGATATGTTATTTGTTGTTATTGTTAGTTTTATGTTAAGATAAAACTTAGTATTGTTATTGATAGTTTTATGTCAAGATAAAACTAGGAACATTATGTTTTGTTATTATTGGTTTTAGGTCAAGATAAAACCTGGTTATACTTCAATATATAGCTGTTATACTGCCTCAATGTTATGAAGTTAGGAGTAATGTTTAAAAGCATAGTCTAGTGACTTGGGGTTTAGACCTGAAAATGCTTTTGTTGTTAGAGCTATAGGAAGCCATCAAAGTCTACATGAGCTACCTCATTCATCAACTAAGATTGGGATCTTAGTAGAAGTCCTCTGATCTGTAACTGTTAATCCCGTGTGAGCGAGTAAGTCGTGTATGAATAAGATACGGGTTGACGACCCCACTCGTGGTTGTTAATTACAACCCAAGACAAGCGAGTGACGATTCATTCCTTTTATTTTTATTCCGGCGTTGATGAAGCGCGTGGTGTTTGTTTCTCATGGTAAATCATGAGTGTATTGTTTTGTCAGAGGTTTTGTTGTCAAGCAGCGGTTACGGACTCATGGTAGCAAATTGTTATAAGCATTATACTTTGTCGTTATACAAGTATTAATGTTAAGTATAAGTTTCCCCTACTTATACCCTAGGTACTACTTGTATATTAAGTAGATAATTATACCTAGCACACTTACTCATATAGAATTGAAATAGATTTATACGTAGTGGTTTTACTCGTATGGATCTGAAATAAGATTTATACGTAGCAACTTTCGTTTGTATGGAAGTACAAACACTTATATTCATTGTATATGAGACTTATAGGTATATACTTATTTGGTAAGTAAACTTTTATACCCAGGATATATATAGTAATCGTTGGAGAGTCAAAATTATACTTTCAAAACTATACTTTTGGAACTCGGAATATGTATTATTTTTAGATGGAGTCAAAACCTGTGGACTCACCAACTTTATGTTGACGTATTTTAAATGCATGTGTTTTCAGGAAGTTGATAACTATGATACGAGAAATGACGTTACACTGCCCGGTCTTTCCACCGACGGCTGGGGTGTTACACTAGATGTTTGGATCCTTGATGGGCCATTTAATTACAAGAATATGGACTAGGGAATTTTGATGGGCTTTTGGGTGAGGCCCATGTGAAGGGTTTGGGCGTAATTTGGAAAATTGGGCCATATGTTGGGCTTTGGTTCATTGTTTGACTTTTGGGCCTTGGGAGTGTGAGTTTGGGCCTTGGGCATGAATCAAGCTAGGTTGGGGGTAAAGTAGTCTTTTTACACCAAGCATGGACTTATGGTTATGCATTGGAACCCAATTATTAATTAGGTCTTGTTTTGATGTTGATAGTTCAGGAATTTGTCATCCAAAAGCTAGAGTTTTGTCTGCGGGACTTCAGCAGTGTGAGGTGACTTACCTTCCCGGTAGCAGTGGGTTTAAGACACCAAGGTCAGCGCACTAGTACGAGTTTGTAGTTAGATGATTGTCTGTGTGATAATTGTTTAGTATGCCACTATCGGTTATGTTTTATGTTCTAGTATGCTATGATTTTGTGTGGTAGTGGTAGGGGTGAAATAGACCATGTATCCGTTCGGTAAGACCGAAGGGGAGGCCAGCACCTATATATGCTAAGCAGTATCCAAATCGGTAAGACCAAAGGGGAGGCCTGCACCCAGATATGCTCGGCAGTATCTGTAACGTCATGATTTTTACTCAAATTATTTCATTTATTTTTAAAATCTTTTAACGGAAAATGCAATGGAAGACTATAAACATTGTTTATTTCAAAAACCTTTCAAACCACAATGTTACGTTCAATTCAAAACCAAAATATCAAACGTATTTAATTGTAGCGGAAGCATAAGTTTCAAAATTAAATAACGTTTCCAAGTGGCATCTTTATTCTAAGGATAAACTACCCAAAAGTGACCCCATCTCACCAAGCCAAGCTCTTAAGCTACCTGTACCAATCGTAAAGGCACAAAGCAAAGAAACAAGTGTCAGCAAATGCTTCGTGAGCCAATAGGAGTTTGTACACAACCAAAGGGAAAACATATCATCCCCTAACAAGTCAATCATTGAAATTATGATCATATAATCAAATTGACATATCAATCAATAATCAATCATCTTTCGCATAAAATTCAATCATTCAATTTTTGTATTATCCATTTACATATCATTCATTAGTGCAACATCAATCGTATTTCATGCATAATCATATCGTAATCGTACATCATCATATCAAAGGAATCTATCATAATCGTATGGGCGTAGGTAGTCTCATAGTGATACCTAACCCCAAGGGAAAAACCCGTTCACTACTTGTGTGCTTGGCCAGCCAAATGCTTTAGGTGGTTCGCGACTCCCACCCGTCACACCGACCCCAAGACTCCACTTTCACTACTCCGACTATACAATGTACAAGTACATCGTGGTGTCGTTCTGGTGTTGGTACAAGTGGTGGCATTCGTCCGCCACCTCCCAACACCTACGTGATGTTTGTACAAGCCTCGTTCGAATGGCCAACATCACTCCAGTCCGCAAACACCGAAGTGTACGCGTCCGATGTGTCGCACGGGCATCTAGAAAGACCGAGCAACTCGTAAATGGCTTAATCGCTTTTCGTAGGAGGTATTTTTCAACCAACCAGGCTCGAAGGTATCCGAATAGGGTTTCATGCTAAATGCTAGGTTCTACCCTTTGCCCCCTACGCATAACCCCGCATAATCAATCGTAAATTAAGTACAAGCATGCAATATTCGTATTATCATAATCAAGATTCATAAAATTTATACCACGAAGATAGTCAAATATCAGCCGTCATTTCATATAGCATATCATAGTTGCAATTAATCATATCAAGTACATAGGCATATCAACCAAATTTACTAAGCATGCAAATGTCACAGAAGACAAAACAATGACATATACTGCAGATATAGGTATAATCAACAATTAATAATATTTTAATTTGACTAATCGAGCCGTTTCCGGAAAGTAGTTTTCGATTATGTACAAGGTTTATGAAAAGTCTATTGACTCACCTTTGGTTCGGTAGTGAAATCACTTCAAAACGTGAATTCGTAGCTCTTTTACTCAACAAATACCTAAACAAAAAGTATATATTTATTTAGTTTAGGCTAAGATAAACATGATTAACACTCGCATATTTAGCTTATCACATATTACTTTATTAGACTAGTCTATTGTTGTTTATAAATTACGATTGCCTTTATTTGCTTTATTACTTAATTAAATTGTATGTTAGTATCCTTCAATGTTAACTAACCACAATGAAGCTTATATTACAAAGTCCTTGACACTAATCAGGAATCAACTTGTGCTTTTAATTAACTATTCCATGTCATGCACCTTAATATATAATTTGTGATTACATAGAAACTCTTTTATAAATTATACACGTTCATTTACAAAATTCCTTATTAAGACATATACCATTATTTCATTATGTGAATCACAAGTTCATAAACATAGCTTTTAATATGTGCAAACAAATTAGATTATTTTAACACTTTAAAATTAGCATGTAACTATTGTAGTATTATTTTATCTTTACTAATAAAGCACATGATATTGCCAAAATTATAAGCCACGACATTTATGTGATGATTACTTAAACTTCAACTAGACTTAACAAATTCAAAATTTCATTGCAATTACGATAACCGGTCATGTTCTAATAATAATATACACACATAATCTCATTAAAGACCTTATCCGGTGAAGTTTTGGTAGCTGTAACTTGTTTATAAGTTAATTAATCAACTTATATCTATATTGTCATAAGAAGGCCACGACTACACTATTTTCTTTTATGGCCGGACACAAAGGGATATGATTGTCTGTAGTTTCGAGGCTAGTAGATTAATAAAATCAGAAGGATTACCCACTTCACATGGCTGCTAAATTCAGGTAATAAGATCGTTAAACAGAAGAAGAAAATATCATGTGATAAGGGTGGATTTGGCAGCAAAACAATTTGGTTAGATAGACATAAGAAAAGAAGTGAAACAGATGTATGTTTATTGGCTGCCCCTCATCGTGAAATCAGAAGAAAAAGAAGAAAAGAGAGAAGTATAAGCTTTGACGTAAGCTTTCTTCAATAGCAGCTGCTCATGGAGAACATCCCAAACACACCAGTACACGCATGGGCTATTATCCCATCTGGATTTGTTCCATGAGCAGGTAACAAAAAGAAAGTCATACATATCTCGTTTAAGGATTAAGAGCATTAGGTTGACAGAAAGTTCCAAGAACAGGGAAGGAAAGGAAGGGCTACAACTTGGCAGCAAAGCAACATGGTGTCAAATCTATGCTTCACAAACTAACGTTTACTATGCAACTGCTACATCGGATTAATACATTCACAGTCATTAGCAAGTGTATGATCTTTCAAGTTTATGAAGGAAACTTACTAGGTGCAAAGAAGGCCCTGTTTCTTCCTGCTTTGATTTCCAGAACACGCAACACTCTTTCTTTCTCTAGTCGATGCAAATATGGCAGCCCATAAGGAGGGAGTGTGATTGGTGTATTTAGGGTGTAAGGGAAGTATGCGAATCGATATCGTAATAGAAACGAAGAAGAAAAGATAGGATGCGGCAGTTTCCTTGATCACGTAGGGTTATTTATTAAAACTAATTTACAATCGTGAGTTATGAGCGTAGAGAATCTCTAAATATTATTAAAAGAGAAACTTTATGACATCATCTCAAACAATCAAAGCCCTTGATTAGATTTTCTACCCTTAGATCAAATTGATGGTCTCCTTAATGATTTTAAAAGTTTACAAAATCGGATTTCATTCTAAACCTAACATCATAGAACTCTGAAGTCTTAACCCTAATATTGGCTCCACCAGTGCATCTCCTCTTCTCTCTGAACCGAGCGACCGCACCACTACCATCGAGAAGATATTGGATTGACTGTATCACCGCTACCTACATAAATGATCAGGACTAAAAATATCCTTATAGGTATTGTTTCAAAGATCCCTTCTCTGTATAAATCAATCTCTCTCTTCACATCGACTCTATATGCTTTCCTTTCTCAGAAGCAAAAAATGGTGGAATTATGCCAAGGTGCTTTGATAGCATATGTTCTACGTTATAGGGTAACTGGCAAGCAAGTTTTGAATTGCAATTTGACGTGATGCTTCAATAGAGGTGAATTGATGTTTGTTTACTCAAATCATGTGTGATCAACAACCATTGCCACTTGGGGGCTGGAAAAGATGAAAATGCAGAAGACCATGGCGCAAACTCCGTTTTCGAAAGACGTTGGTGCGTCTATATCTTGGATTGAGACCTCCGACACCATCTCCCGCCACATCTTCTTTCAACCAGACTGTCACACCCCCAAACCTGAACGGCGGAAACGTTCGGGGGCGGATGACTTCATGTGGTAGCGTAACAAATGAATACATAGTAAAGAAAGCAATACAACCATCATATATATAATTGAAAGTTTACATTTGTCAAAAGTTGCATGTTCAAAACTTAATTACAATATGATGTTAAAAACACGAGATTAAACTGGCGCCGCAGCATCCCTTCATCAAAAGCGTAATGAATACCTGAAATTACTGATTTCCTGGGACATACAAGTAATTTTGAAAGAGTAGATCAGCATTTAAGCTGGTGAATTTCATAAGTATTTAAGTGACAATGTTCAAATGAAATGAAATGTTTTATCTTTGTTTGTTTGTGGTTAGAAAATCCTATATTTTCTACTAGTATAAAAGTAGCCTTCACTCAAGACCAATGTTTGTCTCCAAAATGTATGTAAGTGTAAAATAACCGATGAGTTTGAAAACCTTGTAAATCAATGCATTTTTAATACCGCTTGTGAGTTTTATAACCATACTACTGACTCAGAAAGCCTATACACAACGTTCTTCAGGCGTTGGAATGTTATGACGTTTGTCACCCCAAACGGTGGACTGCAGCTAACAGTCAGGGCGCGGGTTTGTCAAGCCCGTATAGATCTATACACAAACACCATGCTCCCCCTCCAAGGGATTCTGGTATATAATACAGGACTTGAAATGTGTACTCGAACGTACATGAAGTTAGTGTCTCACAAAACCGTGGTATAAAAACAGATCTACTTGTTAAAATGTTACGTTTGTTCTTGTATACGACAGTAAACTTCTTGAAATTCATGTTTCTAGTACATAAGAGATAGAAATTTGTTCGTAAAACTATACCTATTATAGTTTTCTAAAAGTGTGTCTTGTTTGTTTAGAAAATACCTAGAAAAAGAATCACTTGTTTATGAAAGCATAGATTTTTGGTGTAGAGTCTAAGATAGACAAGAATAATCTAAGAAAAGTTTAGTTTATACATGCATTATAACAAATTTATATTTCAAAAGATGGAATGCTATTTTAACATATGTTATATATATATATATATATATATATATATATATATATATATATCTATATATATATATATATATATATATATATATATATATATATATAAAAGTTCCTTAAAGGTTTATAAATCGCATGTGATTTGAATATATAACAGCATATAAAAGAGTTTCTTTATGTAACACACGATAATACTCGTGTGTTTTACTTGTAATCCCCCCCCCCCTTTGAAAGCATATAAAAGCATTTAGAATATTTAAAAAGGTTGATTAAGGGGTATGAAACTCACTTGAAAGTTTGAAGATAGCGAGATGGAAAACCGGGCAGAGTTTCGTCTCGGGAAACGGATTTTCCTCGGGATCCTCGGGAATCTCGGGAGTAAAATCGACCCTCGGGACTTGAGCCAAAAAGACCAGAGCTTCGGGTTTGAACGGGCACGGAAACGAGACAAGATCGTGAGAGAGAGGAGAGAAATGAGCCCTTTTCTCGGAAGCCCTCGCATCCTATTTATAGGAAGGCTGGTCTGCCTCGGTACGCGGGGCGTACGCTCGTACGCAGCGCGTACGCGTACGTCATGCATGACCGAAGCCTCGACTGCCTCGGCTTCGGATGGGACAGGTTGCTGGGTACGCGGGTCGGATGGGACGGCGGGTCGGATGGGACAGCGGGTCGGACGGGTCGGCGCTTCGGACGGGTCGGACGGGTCGGATTCCTCGGATATGGCGACGTGGACGATCAGAGGCCAAGTCCTTCGAGTACGCTGGGCGTACAGGGGTATGCAGCGCGTACCCGGATGAGGACGCTGACTCCTCTTCGGATAAGGTCCGAATTTTGAATTAAATAAATATATAATTTATTTAATAAACTTCAAAAATTCATATCTTCTTCATACGAACTCCGTTTTCGATGGTCTTTATATCCACGCGTAGGTGAGACTACGCTCTACAACTTTCGTTTAGACTCTGTCGGCAAATTCCGAAATTATTTTTTTTTATTATTTATTATAAACTCATCGTGTTTAAGGAATTTCTTTGAAAATTCATAACTTCTTTATCTGATGTCGGTTTTTGCCAGACTTTTTACCGCTGGAATACCATTGTCGAGACCTTCGATTCTCGTTTAGGTCATTCCGGCCAAAAGTCGCTCGATCTCCGATTCGAGTTTTTAGCTGTCTGTTGCTAAGCCGAACTTGGGAAAATCATAACTTCGCTATATGAAGTCGGATTTGGGCGTTCTTTTTACGTACGATCATGGTTCAAAGACATTTAAACATAGAAGGAAATAAAATAGAACTATTTGTACATTTTATTATGAAAGTAAATTTTATTACTCAAAAGTGGTTACAATACTTGACCCATTTTGGTCATTACAAAGAGTTGAAATATCGGGTTGTCACATCATCCCCCCGTTAGAGAGAATTTCGTCCCGAAATTTAAAGTAGTAAAGATACTAGTGAACATGAAAGAGATGAGGGTACTTCTGTTTCATCTGATCTTCGCGTTCCCATGTGAATTCAGGTCCCCGCTTGGCGTTCCAGCGAACCTTCACGATGGGTATGCGACTTTGTTTTGTTTGTTTGACCTCTCGGTCCATGATTTCTACTGGTTCTTCCACAAAGTTGAGGCTCTCGCTGATCTCGATCTCGTCGAGTGGAATAACAAGAGTCTCGTCGGACAGACACTTTTTCAAGTTTGAGACGTGGAAGGTTGGATGGATGTTACTAAGTTCGCGCGGTAGGTTAAGCTTGTAAGCCACAGGGCCGATTCTGGCAAGAATCTCGAAAGGCCCAATGTATCTTGGATTTAGTTTCCCACGCTTTCCAAATTGTATTAAACCCTTCCACGGTGAGACCTTTAATAAGACGTGGTCTCCTACCTGGAATTCCAAAGGTTTCCTCCTTTGGTCAGCGTAGCTTTTCTGTCGGTCTCTTGAGACTTTCAATCGTTCACGAATCTGAACGATCTTCTCTGTCGTTTCACGTATGATCTCCGGACCGGTGAGAGTGCTTTCAGGAACTCTTCCTCTAGCTAACTGGGTATCGCCAACTTCAGTCCAACACAGAGGGGATCTGCACTTTCGACCATAGAGGGCTTCAAACGGAGCAGCCTTTATGCTTGTATGATAACTATTGTTGTATGAAAATTCGACAAGGAGTAAATGAATATCCCATGCCTTTCCAAAGTCAATCACGTAGGCTCTCAGCATATCTTCTAAAGTTTGTATTGTTCTCTCACTTTGTTCGTCTGTCTGTAGGTGGTAGGCTGTACTCATGTCTAGCCTAGTTCCCAGGGAACTTTGTAGTGACTGCCAGAATCTTGAAGTGAATCTACTATCTCGATCGGAGATAATGGATATCGGAACACCATGCAGTCGCACTACTTCCCTTAAGTAAGTTCTTGTAAGCTTCTCCATTTTTTCAGTCTCCTTGATGGGTAAGAAATGTGCGGATTTGGTCAATCTGTCGACAATGACCCATATGGTATCGAGTCCACTTGTCATCTTGGGTAACTTGGTTATGAAGTCCATAGTAATCCGCTCCCATTTCCATTCTGGTATCTCTGGTTGTTGTAGTAATCCTGACGGTTTCTGATACTCGACCTTAACCTTAGCGCAAGTAAGACATTTACTCACGAAGGTAGCAATTTCTGCTTTCATGTTAGGCCACCAGTACTGCTTCTTAAGATCCAGATACATTTTATCTGAACCCGGGTGAACGGAATATCTTGAGTTGTGAGCCTCAGTCATGACTATGTTCCTGAAACCACCATGTTTCGGGGTCCAGATTCGGTCCATGAGATAGTAGGCTCCGCCACCCTTGACTTCTAAATTCTTCTCCATTCCTCGCAGGGATTCACCTGCCACGTTTTCAGGTTGCAAAGCTTCCATTTGTGCCTCCTTAATTTGTGCGGATAAGTGGGAATGGATAGTCATGGTCAGAGATTTGACCCTCCGACCAGTGTATTCCTTTCGACTGAGGGCGTCGGCTACTACGTTGGCCTTGCCAGGATGATAACGAATTTCGCATTCGTAGTCATTCAGTAATTCAACCCATCGTCGTTGTCGCATGTTGAGTTCCTTTTGATCGAAAATGTGTTGAAGGCTCTTGTGATCGGTGAAAATAGTACTCTTTGTTCCGTATAAGTAGTGCCTCCAGATTTTCAGAGCAAATACCACTGCTCCTAACTCAAGATCGTGTGTCGTATAGTTCACTTCGTGTGTCTTAAGCTATCGGGAGGCATAAGCTATAACCTTCCCTCTCTGCATAAGAACACAACCAAGTCCTTGATTTGAAGCATCGCAATACACTACGAAGTCTTCTATCCCTTCGGGGAGGGATAGTATCGGTGCGGTGCACAAGGCCTGCTTTAGTGTCTGGAATGCCTTCTCTTGTTTCGCTTCCCAGTCAAAAGCCACACCTTTCTGGGTTAATGTAGTAAGAGGTTTCGCAATGCTCGAAAAGTTCTTTATGAATCTGCGATAGTAGCCAGCTAGACCTAGAAATTGACGAATTTCTGTAGGTGTCTTTGGTGCCGACCAGTTCTCGATGGCCTTAATTGGAGGGGTCCACGTGTATACCTTTCTCGCTAACAACGTGACCTAAAAATTCGACTCTTCGAATCCAAAATTCGCATTTAGAGAACTTCGCATAGAGTTTCTCCGTTCGCAGTGTTTCTAGGACTTTTCATAGGTGCTTACTATGCTCTTCCTCACTTCGAGAGTAGATAAGTATATCATCGATAAAGACGATGACGAACTGATCCAAGTAAGGGCGGCATACCCTATTCATTAGGTCCATAAATACTGCTGGTGCATTGGTTAATCCGAACGGCATCACTACAAATTCGTAGTGTCCATAACGAGTTCGGAAAGCTGGCTTTGGAATGTCCCCCTCTAGAACTCGTAGTTGGTGATATCCGGATCGTAGGTCTATCTTTGAGAAGTAGTTCGCTCCTTGAAGGTGATCGAATAGGTCGTCAATGCGGGGTAGAGGATAGCGGTTCTTGACAGTAAGTTTGTTCAGCTCTCTGTAGTCGATGCACATACGGAACGATCCGTCTTTCTTCTTTACAAACAAGACCGGTGCTCCCCAAGGTGAGAAACTTGTTCTTATGAATCCTTTGTGAAGGAGTTCATTAAGTTGACTGGAAAGTTCCTGCATCTCTGCTGGTGCGAGACGGTAAGGCGACTTCGCTACTGGGGTAGCTCCTGGAACTAAGTCGATTCTGAACTCGACTTGGCGTTGCGGTGGTAATCCTGGTAGTTCTTCTGGAAAGATATCGGGAAAGTCGCGTACTACCGAGATGCTCTTGATGTCCTTCAGTTCTTGGCTTTATCAACGATGTGCGCTAGGAATGCTCGACAATCCTTCCGCAAGCACTTTCGAGCTTGGATGCACGAAATGATGTGAAGGTTTGTACTAGATTTGTCGCCGTAGATAACTAGTGTTTCGTTGTTAGGAAGATTAAGACGGACTGCTTTCTCAAAGCACATGATGTCGGCGCGAAGAAGACTCAACCAATCCATGCCGACTATGACGTCGAAACTTTTAATTTGGACCGGCATGAGATTGATTAGGAAAGAATGGCCGTCTAAAGTTAACGTACAGCCCATGTATATGCAATTAGTGTTTTCGGTTTTTCCATTGGCCATCTCTGCAGTGAATGATTTTTCTAACTTGCTAGGTTTAGGTTTAAGTAAATGAATAAAGTTTTGACTCACGAAGCTTCTCTACGCTCCACTATCGAATAATATGCATGCGTATGAATTATCGAGAAGGAACGTACCAGCAACTATAGTTGGGTCTGCTACAGCTTCGTCGTGGCCTATCGCCAAGACTCGTCCCACACCTCCGGTGCCTGCTGCCTTAGGACAGTTCCTCTTGTAGTGGCCCACCTCGCCACAACCATAGCAAGTCTGCCCCACACCCGCACCGGGAACTTGAGTGATAGGTTTTGCAGGGTCCTTGCAGAAACGGGTTGTGTGTCCCTTCCTGTTGCAGTTGGCGCACTGCATTTCCCGACAAGGTCCATGGTGGTGGAAATTGCATTTGTTGCACTTTGGGAGGTTACCTATATAAGGCTTTGTTGGGTAGGTATTTGTAGGAGCTGTAGTAGGTACAGTGGCAACATTCACCGAAACCAGTTGTTTCTTTGCGGATTCTTGGGAAGACCCACCCTTCCCTTTATTCCACACTCTCTTTCTGCCATTTTTGTTGTTGTTGTAGTTGTCATTGTTGTTGTTGTTGTTTCCTTTCCGTGGTGCTGGTGCAGAAGTGGTTGAGTTCTGATGACCTCCGTAGTCAATCAGAGATTGTGCCAGTTCCTTAGCACTTTCAAAGGTGTCAGGTTTTGAAGCTAATACGCTTGATCGCATTTGGGGCGTCAGTCCCCAGATGTACCTTTCTATTTTCTTGCTCTCGGGAGCAATCATATCTGGACAAAGGATTGCCAGCTGGCAGAATCTGTTGGTATAAGTAGCGATGTCGGTACCAACCATTCCGAGAGTCCATAGCTTGTGTTCAAGCTTTTGAATCTCTCCCCGTGGGCAGTATTCTCTCATCATCATGGCTTTCAGGCTCTCCCAGCTTATGGAGTTTGCCACGATCAGGGTAAGTACTTTAACGTGGCCATTCCACCAAGTTAAAGCTTTATCAAGAAGGGTGAAAGTTGCAAATTTGACCTTGCTGTGCTCGGGACAGGAGCAGATCTCAAAGACTGCCTCCGTCCTTTCAATCCACTGCCTCAGGGCTATCACACCACCAGTTCCATAAAACATCCGGGGCTTGGCATTAGTGAAGTCCTTATAGGTGCATTCTCGAGGTGGTCCATGACTCTCGCCATGGTTGGATAGGTGTGTGCCAGATCCCGAGCCATTAGTACTCGAGTTATTGATCTGTGACATGGCAGCTGCCACCGCTGCGGTGACTGCTGCTTGAAACATTACAGCATCAAATTGAGGTGGTGGAGGTGGTGGTGGTACAGGTGCTTCCTCACCGTTGTTTCACCTTGGATTCCTACGCGGAGGCATCCTTCAACTATAGGTTGAAAAGACAAGGATAAGAATTTCATAGAATAGAAAATGTATGTGTCTCATGAACTAAATCGCCATAGTTCAACAATAGATGATAGTATGAGTCTTAAAATAGAAGAATGAAAGTTATTTGTAAGACTGAAGGTATGAAACAAGTATTTGGTTTTCCAAAGACCATTCAAGGTTTGAACGAAATACTCCACATAGTAGTAATAGTGTCACTTATATTAATATAAAAGTTGTTACAATGATAATGAAAATTTGACCCCTATAAGGGTCTTCGATTACAAAGTTCGAGAAATTTAAAGACTTTTAGCCGAGGTCCTAAGCTATAACAAAATTTGAGTCCTTGACAAGCACTACTTGCGTCGAAGGTTGCTCTTGGAGCTTGACTCCGCATCTGATTGCTTTGACTCCATTAGAGGCCTATCAAAAGCGGCTTGTTGTTCCCTCAGTTCAGCGAGGGCTGCAATCATTTGCGCTTGAAATGCTTCGGTTTGAAGTTGAGCATTGTCTTGCATCTTGTCCAGCCTACGGATTTCAGAAGTGTGAACCTACACTTCCACGTTGACATCCCGGAGTCGACTAGCTTGAACTCCAGATTGATAGGACTGATTGGCTAACTTACCCACCATTACCGGGAGTGCTCGATCAGCTGAACCTCCGCCGCAGACATCATAGAAGTCCCGGCACATGCCGTAGGGAGGGCGTAGGTTTTGCTGTTGGCTCCAATGGTGGAGGTGACTTCCCCAGACGGGAGTCGGTCCTTGAAAGTTCCTTACGAAGACGGGAGGTTGAATGGGTGGTGGATCGATAACTTCCGGCTCTGAGTCGGTACCGGAGTCATCACCCACTTCTATGGGTTCCTCGTCCTCTTCGGGATCATCTTCGATCCATCCTCCGTTGCCTTGGTTGGGAAAGTAGGGGTCGCCAGGGTGGTGAAATCTAGCCATTTGACTGTACGAGAAATAGGGTTATAAGAATTGAATAAAGTCGGAACATGCAAAACATGTAAGTTAAACTAGTTTAGATAGCAAATACTCCTATAGTATTTAAATTCTTGTGTTTGATTCTTGTAATGGTTTGGTAAGTTTTGACTTGTTGCTTACTACGATCATTCCTCGATATACGTTGGTCCAATCTCGGGCAAATATAGTTGATCACGCTATATTTGTTCAAAATCTGATTACATATATCGAGTCTCAATCGTGGTGTCAACTTGTCTAAATACTTGTATAGTTGTATAACATGAAAATAATTTGTTGTATGCATGTAGTTGTACTTAAATGAACTATCAATTTAAGTTAAGCGTAACGCTGTTTAAGCGTAAAAAGAAAAATGTTTTGTCAGAGAGTATTAGTCCCTTAAGCATTTATAGTTTGTATATCTTATGTGGTTCGATATACTTAGTTCACTATAAACATTGCTCTGATACCAATCTGTCACACCCCCAAACTTGAACGGCAGAAACGTTCGGGGGCGGATGACTTCATGTGGTAACGTAACAAATGAATACATAGTAAAGAAAGCAATACAACCATCATATATATAATTGAAAGTTTACATTTGTCAAAAGTTGCATGTTCAAAACTTAATTACAATATGATGTTAAAAACACGAGATTAAATTGGCGCCGCAGCATCCCTTCATCAAAAGCGTAATGAATACCTGAAATTACTGATTTCCTGGGACATACAAGTAATTTTGAAAGAGTAGATCAGCATTTAAGCTGGTGAATTTCATAAGTATTTAAGTGACAATGTTCAAATGAAATGAAATGTTTTATCTTTGTTTGTTTGTGGTTAGAAAATCCTATATTTTCTACTAGTATAAAAGTAGCCTTCACTCAAGACCAATGTTTGTCTCCAAAATGTATGTAAGTGTAAAATAACCGATGAGTTTGAAAACCTTGTAAATCAATGCATTTTTAATACCGCTTGTGAGTTTTATAACCATACTACTGACTCGGAATGCCTATACACAACGTTCTTCAGGCGTTGGAATGTTATGACGTTTGTCACCCCAAACGGTGGACTGCAGCTAACAGTCAGGGCGCGGGTTTGTCAAGCCCGTATAGATCTATACACAAACACCATGCTCCCCCTCCAAGGGATTCTGGTATATAATACAGGACTTGAAATGTGTACTCGAACGTACATGAAGTTAGTGTCTCACAAAACCGTGGTATAAAAACAGATCTACTTGTTAAAATGTTACGTTTGTTCTTGTATACGAAAGTAAACTTCTTGAAATTCATGTTTCTAGTACATAAGAGATAGAAATTTGTTCGTAAAACTATACCTATTATAGTTTTCTAAAAGTGTGTCTTGTTTGTTTAGAAAATACCTAGAAAAAGAATCACTTGTTTATGAAAGCATAGATTTTTGGTGTAGAGTCTAAGATGGACAAGAATAATCTAAGAAAAGTTTAGTTTATACATGCATTATAACAAATTTATATTTCAAAAGATGGAATGCTATTTTAACATATGTTATATATATATATATATATATATATATATATATATATATATATATATATATATATATATATATATATATATATAAGTTCCTTAAAGGTTTATAAATCGCATGTGATTTGAATATATAACAGCATATAAAAGAGTTTCTTTATGTAACACACGATAATACTCGTGTGTTTTACTTGTAATCCCCCCCCCCCCCTTGAAAGCATATAAAAGCATTTAGAATATTTAAAAAGGTTGATTAAGGGGTATGAAACTCACTTGAAAGTTTGAAGATAGCGAGATGGAAAACCGGGCAGAGTTTCGTCTCGGGAAACGGATTTTCCTCGGGAATCTCGGGAGTAAAATCGACCCTCGGGACTTGAGCCAAAAAGACCAGAGCTTCGGGTTTGAACGGGCACGGAAAACGAGACAAGATCATGAGAGAGAGGAAAGAAATGAGCCGTTTTCTCGGAAGCCCTCGCATCCTATTTATAGGAAGGCTGGTCTGCCTCGGTACGCGGGGCGTACGCTCGTACGCAGCGCGTACGCGTACGTCATGCATGACCGAAGCCTCGACTGCCTCGGCTTCGGATGGGACGGGTTGCTGGGTACACGGGTCGGATGGGACGGCGGGTCGGATGGGACAGCGGGTCGGACGGGTCGGCGCTTCGGACGGGTCGGACGGGTCGGATTCCTCGGATATGGCGACGTGGACGATCAGAGGCCAAGTCCTTCGAGTACGCTGGGCGTACAGGGGTACGCAGCGCGTACCCGGATGAGGACGCTGACTCCTCTTCGGATAAGGTCCGAATTTTGAATTAAATAAATATATAATTTATTTAATAACTTCAAAAATTCATATCCTCTTCATACGAACTCCGTTTTCGATGGTCTTTATATCCACGCGTAGGTGAGACTACGCTCTACAACTTTCGTTTAGACTCCGTCGGCAAAGTCCGAAATTATTTTTTTTTATTATTTATTATAAACTCATCGTGTTTAAGGAATTTCTTTGAAAATTCATAACTTCTTTATCTGATGTCGGTTTTTGCCAGACTTTTTACCGCTGGAATACCATTGTCGAGACCTTCGATTCTCGTTTAGGTCATTCCGGCCAAAAGTCGCTCGATCTCCGATTCGAGTTTTTAGCTGTCTGTTGCTAAGCCGAACTTGGGAAAATCATAACTTCGCTAT
Source organism: Lactuca serriola (assembly GCF_051521515.1). Taxonomy (NCBI): domain Eukaryota; kingdom Viridiplantae; phylum Streptophyta; class Magnoliopsida; order Asterales; family Asteraceae; genus Lactuca; species Lactuca serriola. The sequence continues at coordinate 109,374,489 of NC_136414.1, read as the reverse complement.
ATGAAGTCGGATCTGGGCGTTCTTTTTACGTATGATCATGGTTCAAAGACATTTAAACATAGAAGGAAATAAAATAGAAGTATTTGTACATTTTATTATGAAAGTAAATTTTATTACTCAAAAGTGGTTACAATACTTGACCCATTTTGGTCATTACAAAGAGTTGAAATATCGGGTTGTCACACAGACGACCAATTCTCCATAAGTATTCAACATATGATAACGCTAATCAGATTTTTACAATTAGGGTATTCAAAGTGCCATAATTTACAGTTCTAATAAATGTATCGTCTGTTGTTTATCGCAGAATCTAAACTTTTTCATAACGCTTAACATCATGAAAATTGAATCTTGTGGGATATTTGTGTTTTAGGTGAAGGTGCTTGACGATTCAAGACCAGATGTCCACAAAATGGCTGAATCTTTCGTCAACAAATTCTTCCACTCTGGTTTTCCATATAGGTGAGTTGATGGAACTTAATTTCACATAAAATTTGTTGAAGAGTTTCATTTCTCATATCATATATATTCCACCATTGCTTCTTACTCCAGCATCAACAAATGATACCTTAGATATACTCAATTTCGGGCATTAAAAGTTACAGCAATTCTCAAGTGCAGCACTATCTTTTTTATCAACTCAGGTCCTCTTCCAATACAGTCTGTCTCTTAAATTCCATTGTTACGTGATTCATTCCATTGTAGCAAATAGCAATATTTAATCTTACCCCTTTGCAATCACTGCTATATGCTGTAGGCTTGAGATCTAACCTGCACAAGCAACTGCAGTTAGTTGGGTGAGGAACAACTTTCATCTCAAGAATTTGATCATACCAATACTAAAAGAACTTAACCTCACATTCTTGATGTCAAACAGGTACTAAAAGATGGAATGCAGCATATGGGAAAACTAATATGTAGCAATTTAGGTGCACTCAGGGATGCAGAACCCAAACGGTGGAGAATATTGGGTTTGTAGTTTGTACCATTATTTTTTTTTCTTTGTTCTTATATATGACTATGAAATATTCAACTTCAAGAACCTCTTTTTAATATGTAGCTGATGTGCTATACGACTTGGGCACTGGTCTCGAAATCATTTCCCCATTATGCCCTCAATTGTTTCTTGAAACAGCTGGGCTTGGGATTTTTTCAAAGGTTAGTTGGTGGTGAATAATTACCAATATTTAATAATTATATAATAACCCAAATTGACCAATTTTAAAAACTTGGTTGTCATTATTGAATAAGGAATTGCTGTGGTAGTTGCAAGAGCAACAAGATTACCAAATTATTCTTCATTTGCAAAAGGAGAAGCCATCTCAACCGTGTTTAATGTGCTCGGGTCAGGTCCCAGTTGCTTACAACAGTTTGTTCATCTATGCAAGGAAAGGTACATGTAAAATTTTGAATTGACATTATTGCCCCTTTATTATATATGGGAAACAAATCTAATGTCAGTTCTTTTTGTTTTGTGTAGATGGTTGTTGGGTCACTTCTTTCTATAATACATGTATATAGTGTATCTAAGGAAATGTGAGTTGCTCCTGTTAGCACATTAAATCCACAAAGAAGTGCAATGATTATAGAAGATTTCATTAAGGTTCATAAACAAATGCTAAAAATTCTTATCATTATTTACATTTTTGTCCTGTCTATTTTGCTAATGTTTTATAAATTTCTTATTAAAACATAGAGTAAATTACATTTGTTGTCCCTGTGTATAGTTTATTTTTGCAATTTTGGTCTTGTAATGTTTTTGGTTCAGGTTCCAAGTAAAATGACTCTTTTAGTCCCTGAGCATAGCTGATTTTATCCAAATTTGGTCCCAAAAATATTGTCATTTTAATTATATTGCGGATCAAAAGCGTTAGGAAAACATCAAATAAGGACCAAAAACGTTAAATTAGATGTTACTAATTACAATGTTGGTGAAAATGAATGATGGTGTTATCAAAACAATCTCTTTTATTTCTTTAAAGGAAATACGATTCAACATGTCGTTCCAGCACATCATTTGCATGGAGTATTTTTATTTTGTTCAGATTTTGAGATAGTTACTATGTCAAGTAAAATATGTGATTGTATTTATTTCAAATTGCATTTGAAAACCGTGTTTTCTTCTCATGCACATCTTTTAATATTTTATATTATTTTATGATTGAATATTTTGTTTTTTTTTATTTATAGTTTTAACCTTCAAGTCATGTTTTATTTTGTTTTATGATATTAATTTTTGTAATGTGTATTCAAGAATTTAATAAATTCATTTTAAGAGTTTTGTAGACATTTGTATGTTTTTTTTATGCATTAACGCGGGTTATAATCTAGTTCAATTTACAAATTGAATTCTAATTTCAATTATATCCCCTGATCTTTGAGACTTATTACAATATTAACCCTATAATTTTCCTTTTGTTTTACTTTACAACCGTATTATTTAATAATTTAATTTATCTATAAATGATCTTTTAATACTTTAAGTATCAATTAAATCCTAAATAATCATTTAAAATATTAATTAAATCTTTTAAATCATAAATAATCTCTTTTTGTTAAGTTATTATATAATAAGCATGTGATCCGACACGAAATACGTACTACTTAATCGTATGTACAATAGAAGGCTAACATCGTTAACAAGGAGATTTTTGGGTCGTTACAGTATCCGGTCGGTTAGACCGAAGGGGTGGCCAGCACCCAGATATGATCGGCAGTATCTGGTCGGAAACACCGAAGGGGAGGCTAACACCCAGATATGCTCGACAATATCCGGTCGAATTGACCGAAGGGGTAGGTCGAGCACCCAAATATGCTTGACAATATGTGGTTATGTGGTATGATGAGGGAACTCACTAAGCTTCGTGCTTATGGTTTTCAGTTTTGGTTTCAGGTACTGCATTTTCAAAGGAAAGGAGCCCCCACAATAGCAACACATCACACTATGATTTTCCGCATGACGAGGTCTTTAGGAGTTGTACTCTAATATTATCTTTCATAACATGATTGGATGTTTTACAAACTGATTTGTTTATTACATGAGATGACACTATTGATGTTTTCATAATAGTGGTTTTCAGAATTACTCAATTAAAAACAAAAATTTTGGTCTTGAATTATAGGTTGTTACAAGTTGGTATTAGAGCCCTGGTTTGAGGGATTCGGACACACTCTCGGGTATATCTGGACTCAAATAGAGGGTTTGAGATATTATTACAAGAAAAATAATTTTTCTAAATTAAAATTAAGGGTTTTTAATAAAGGACAAGTAGTGTGATGCACGCATTCCGTCGAGATCAAGTAAGTTTTCCACAAGATACCCGTACATGTTGTAGTATTATATGAATTGTGAATATGTGAACTGCATGCTAGATTAGGGCTAAGGATCTAGGAAGGATGCCTTGTATGTCTACTATATGAGCTTGTAGACCTGCATGCTAGTACTAATCAGTCATTGATAGGATGGTATGTTTAGGTTATGCATGATTGTTTGAGCTCTTAGAATTTCATGTTAGTACAGTTCCAATAGTTGAATACAATGAATTGATAGGAGTATGTTGGTTAGTGTTTCCATTATCCAAATGTTGCTTGATTTGTGCTTTATGAGACTCTTAGTAACGTGGGTTAGCTACTAAGTGAATATGCTAGGTCACGTGTCTCACAAGCTAGATAATCGCAGAGTGATGGACTTGGCCCTATTACGCAACTCTCGTTTGAGTCCAACCATTCTAGGATTGAGTCTTTTACTCGAAGGATTATCTAATCTCTATTGCATGTGACTATATTCATGAGGTAGCTAGTTGAAATTAATAGGAATCCTTCAGCAGCTAAGGACTAGGTGGGTTCGGGAACGTAGGAAAGCCTAGGATGTGCTTCAGTGGGTTAGTAGTGTGGTTAGTGAGTTTTAGGTGCATCAGTTTGAAGAAGTGATTTAGAGGATCCAGGAGGATCGCTGAGGAAAAGTATGGATAGGTGTGCAAGGTAGTATTGGGCCCGTACTACTTGAATTGGTGGGAATGTTGGAGAATATAAGAAGCTTATGGGAAGGAGAATTCTTGGTTATGCTCTGGTCGTGGGGATAGTTGCCTGCCAGATGAGGATGAGCACACATGGGGAAGGACCAGGGTTTGGTCTTGGCTCCGGTAGTGAGCCAGTTAGTGGAAGGACTTCCAGGGTTTTGAGTTCACGTTGCATTAAGGAAATGTAAAGTGTTTCTCACACTAGTCCCTACCCTAGATGAGCTAAGGTTCGGTTTGCCTTAGTTCTCTTGTATCAGGCAGCAAGGATTGATTATGCGATTTATTGCACTTTTGGGATTGGAGGCTGTATTGGGAGGAGTTTCTGACCCGGTTTAGGACAAATGTTGCTTCAGCTACTGCAGTTCAACATTGGATGATTGAGCTGGTGAGTGTGTCAGGGTGCGAGACTTTGAATGATATGATTTCTAGAGCCCGAGAGGGAGAGACTAATTTGGAGCCCTCAGGAATGGGATCCTGATTCTGGTTCCGGCTCAGGAGTTGGACTTGGGGCAATTGATGCACGACCGCGGGAGTTCATCTCATCGGAGATTACCCGTAGAATTTTGGAATGGACCTCGGTGGTCTTTCGTTCATCCATGGGAGGGATTTTGGGATATTTCAATATTCTTCTCGGGGCCTTTCAGGCCGGAATTGTCCTGGGGCGTTTAGGGGCTCATCTGGAGCCCAAATGTCACACCCCGAAAACCAAAGGCGGAAACATTTCCGGGGTTGACTCCACGTTGAGTATCAAATCCAATGCACATAGTAATCACAGTAAACAACCATTACATTACATATATTTGAAAGTTCACATTTGTTTCAAAAGTAAATTGTACAAGTGTTATACATATATCATATGAACAAAAGTAGAGACGAGTCTTCTGCGCACTCCGTCTTCACCAAAAGATATCACCGGGTACCTGTCTAACGTGGACCTGAGAATACAAGCGGTTTGAAAATCAGCATAAAGCTGGTGAGTTCATAAGATTGTTTGTCTTCTGAAAATGTACCAGTTTCCTTTAGTTTTCCGAAAAGGTTTGTTATCCAAGAAAATCCCATATTTTCTTATGTAAAACAGTTTAGTTATCTTTCATTACTGTTCAATTACGCGTTATATGTTACTCCAGGAAAATCCCATATTTTCCTAAATACAAGACCGATTTAATATCACAGAGTATAGTTTAATACACAAAACTATATATTGAGAATCTTGGGATTACTATCCCGAATTAGATATAAAATACTTTAATATACGTCAACTATAGATGGAAAGTAGTTTGAAAACCTTGGGACTAACATCCCGTACTACATATAGATTTAATACCATGGGACTATCATCCCGGACTAGATACAAGATAGTTTGTTAAAACCATGAGATTACTATCACGAACTAGATATAAGATAGTTTGATAAAACCATGGGCTTACTACCCTGAACTAGATATAAGATAGTTTGATAAAACCATGGGATTACTATCCCGAACTAGATATAAGATAGTTTGATAAAACCATGGGATTACTATCCCGAACTAGATATAGATTCTAACCATAGGAATAACATCCTGCAATAGATATGAAACCTATAGACTAAAAACCATGGGATTACCATCCCGTACTAGATATATATATATATATATATATATATATATATATATATATATCCAAAACCAAAGCCGTGAATAAACTTATATTAATACATATTGTGAGTCGGGTAACCATGCTGATACGACAACGAGACCTCCTTGACGTTTGTCAGAAGTCGGACGATATCCAGAATTTGTCACCCCAGGCGTGCCCGCCTAACTGTAGCTAGAAGTTAAGGTGTGGGATTGTCAGTCCCGAATAGATCTATTCACAAATTCCTCACTCTCCCTCCAGGAGACTCTGGTTACACTTCCGGGGAGGATTTACTGATCATCCATAAAGGGTAGTGATGAACTCACAAGCTAGTACTAAACTATTCACAGGGTTCTCATACGATATCAAACATATAAAAGATTATGAAACATAATACAGTGAATACAGATACATACAATGAAACTATCTGGCAATACATTCAAATGATGCGGAGATAAACTGAATCAGACATAGTTTATCTAAAAACTTTATACACATATCAGTACATGATAAAACGAAAACTAAAGAACCCCAAATTATTCCCATAATAATTTGATTAGTTTGGTTATTTCCTTAATTAAAATTCATTTAGTTGCAGTTGATAAATCATCCCTTATGCTCAGCATAATACATAAGGGGTAAAAGTGTTTATAAGTTTTCCAGATATTATTTGAAACATATCAATGTAATAATTCGAAAATAGTTATAGTTTGCTTGTATTCCCCCCCTGAAAACATTGAAAAACACGGAAAAAGCGTAGGGGTATGAACTCACCGGACGAGAAATGTGACGATTTCGGATGTTAAACGTTGGTTCGGGACTTGCAAACGCACGAGGTTCCTATGTATAATGAAAATATACACATTTGTATCTAATTAGGACTTAGATTATTTATTTGGTAGACACAAACACTTCTAGTTGCGAAAACACTCCCTTACAAGTGTTTGGAGGGACCCGGGTGGCGTTTAAGGACTTGTATGACCGGGAAATGGAGTTTACTCTTCAAGAGTAAACTCATACAAGATTTTTCGGCCCATAACACCCATTCCCCATGAGTTTACGGCCGTAAACTCATGGTGGGGTGGTTTATGGTGCAAATTGGCTTGAAACAATTAAGAGGGAATTTCTAGGGTTTGATTTAAGGCTTGGAATTAATTTAAAACACCAATGGCAACACTTATGGGAGTTTACGGCCCTAGCATGGAGCTTATAGCCGTAAACTCCTATACCCCCTTGAATAAGTGTTTTAATGTCTCCAAATTAATCACATGTGATTCTAATGATTTTTCCTAGCCTTGTAGGGATTTTTGAGGGACTTTGGACAAGGTTTTTGGAGTTTACGGCCCATGAACCCACCTCATGGCCGTGAACTCCCTTGATGTGTGTTTTATTATGTTTTAAGGTCCAATACTTGTTTGTAGACACTTCTAGAATTTATACCAAGGCTTTAGGTGTGTTAAAGTGGCATTTTAACACTTTTAGAGGAGTTTACTCCCCATGTTTGAAGGGTTTACGGCCCAAGAATAAGCCTTGATCGTAAACTCTCATTTGTCCCTCAAAATTTATGTTTAAAGTGTTCTAAGGCTAAAACCAATATTCTAGAAGTCATATCTATGTCTTGTTGGGGTCTAGGAAGGGTTTTAGGGCTTAAAAACCCTCTAATTATGTGTTTACGGCCTAAGCTCCTTCCAGGCTCGTAAACTCATATACAACGCCTCAATTCATGTTTTAATCCCGAATTTGAAGGTCAAATACGATATACAATGAGTTAAGGAAGGTACCTTAGGGATTTGAAGCCTTAAATTTGAGATTTGGACCCTTAAACTTGGCTTTAGGAGAGAGGTTAGAGAGAGAGAGAGTAGAGAGAGGAAGCAAAAGCTTCAAATGAATGATTTAACATCTTTATATAGGTCTCAAATCTTGGACACGGTGGAATTCTACCCGATACCGGCATTAAACGGGGCTTTTGGTCGCACCCGATTAAGTTTCCGTTACTAGGCGGGAACATTTCTAAAATTTTTGAAATAACTATTTTGGGCTAATTTCATGAGTTCCTAAGGGGTTTAAACATTCATTAGCATCAAATAAACATATAAGTTTAATTAATTTAACCCAAAAACGAAATTGGAACGAATTGATATTCGGCGAGTTTTACGGGTAGAACGGGGTTTTCGGCAATGAACAACTTCGGGTTGTTACACCAAAGCCTGTGGATTCCTAGAATCATTCAGGAAGGAGGATTCTAATGTTAGTTCCTGTCATTGGGATCAGAAGGGAGTGTTGCACCATGTCCTTAGAATGGTCGAGGTAACTTAGGAGGAGGTGGTCAGGATTCCTTCAGATGTTTGCGGGTATGTCATATTCTGCCACTTCAAGTGGATAGCAGGAATCTGTATCCCTTTGGAATTTTTAGTGAGTTTGAATAAGTTAGATCACGGGTCGGTTCTCTGCTATTGTCGAAGTGATTAAGAATTGCCATATGCCTCTCTTCATGCCAAGAAGTCTTGGATGAACCTCCAGATGGACGCATCTCGCAGGGTGGGTCCCGTGTGTACCTTTATTGTTCCGGGTCCTTGATAGGAATATGTTTAGGAATGTTGCTTAGAAGATCTTTGGGCAGGAATTAGTGGGATAGTTCTCCAGTGAAGGCAGGGTTTAGTGGTTTTGTCATCTATTCGGATATGATCAACATCTGCCTATGGAAGAACTTTGGAGTTCAATGAACTATCTTGCTAGGAAAAGAATGGTAGCCTGAAGATGGTGGCGTCAGTTTCTTGAGTTGTTTGATCATTAGATGTGTCCAGGGAATCGTACCTTCGTGTGCACTAAAGTCGGTTAGAGTTCAATGATTCCTTTAGGATAAAAATTAGAGTAAAGATTCGTTAGTACATGGCAAGAGTTATGGTTCTTCGTCGTTGGCATAAGAACTCAAGGAATTGTTATGGTATCGTGGGAGGTGATTTGGATTATCGGACTGGTTAGGGTCTCGAGAGTACTCTTCTAGATCCCAGGAGTTGGGTAATCGTTGAGATTGGTTAGTGGTGGAGCACTAGATGGTAAGCACTAGTTGTCATCGGGTCAATCGTTGAAAGGTAAGAGGGATTGTTAATCCTTCAATTCTCATGTGCTTTGGGAATTCAGTCAATTTAAAGTGGGGGAGAATCATTCAGGTATTCAGGAGCAGGAGCGGTTACAAAACTAGGATGAGTTTCTCATCCCCGTCAAGGAGGAGGGCGGCCCAAGTGGTTGTTTGGTTTGGGGTTGTGTGATTTGGGAGCGGTTACGAAACTAGGATGAGCAAAAGCTTCCATGAGTGCCTAGAGCCTTGTATTCCTTCATGTGATGCACCAAAACATGCCTAAATGAGCAAAACGTGAGTTTACGGTTTGGGAAGGTCTCCCAAAACCGTAAACACCTTTCCAAGGTGTTTAAGTGCCTTTAACACCTTCATATGCTCATATAAGTGACTAGAGCCTTGCTTACATAGCCTAGAACCACCAATGCACAAAATAAATGGACTAACATGAGTTTACGACCGTAAACTCATGTGTTTACGGCCGTAAACTCCTCAAGGAGTGGTCCAGGGACCGTAAACTCCCTATTGTGTCCATTTTGAGCCCTAATCACTTCCTTAGCCCTTGATTCGACTCTAGCATGATTCTATGAGTGAGATAAGACCTTTAAACATCCCATGACACCACTACCATGAGTTTATGACCGTAAACGCATAGGGGAAGTGGTCTTGAAACCGTAAACACCCATAGGGGCCATCATTTGAAGAGTAAACTCCAAAGTGAGTCCATACACACCTTATATGCAACCCTTGGTACTTCTAGCACTTGTAGCAAAGTGTTTTTATGTAGTAAGACATCCTTACTTGCTTAATTAGTTATTAAATGACTAATTGGATACTTAAATGTATCATTACATGTTAAATAGGATTCGCGTGTGTGGTCAAGTCCTCACTTGGCACTTAGCATCCTATACCGTCCATTCACCCGAATCGCCCACGACAGGTGAGTTCATACCCCTGAATTAACCTTTAAATGATTTTAGCTGCTTTTATAGGGGGGGATTACAAGTTGATCTATACAGTTATTATATAAATCACATGTGATTAATAACTGTATAGCCAAATACATTTTTGCATGATAACTGTTTTATCCAGCTTAAGATGTTCCAAATCTCGCTTTCAACTCTTGTTAAAGGTTTTGCAAAGGTTTTCTTCATGTAATATGTCTTATAAAAATCAATTTCAAAGTTTTTATGAAAGGTTTTTCAAAGAATTCCAAATATTTTCAAAACTTGTTTTACAAACTGACATCAAGTCGTAAACTTCTTATGTGTAAAGGTTTTCCAAAGTTTTCATCAGAATTTTCTTATATGCTTTTACTTTGTTAAATGCATGCCTATATTTGTATAATTATATAAATAATGTTTAAAAGACTTAGGAAGGCTAGTTCGCCCTATTTCCTTTTCCTCGTTTGGATGTGGTCTGTTGGGTATCGGTTGTCCGTCTGAAGGTTGTTTAAACATTAGTTATATATCATGTATACATGTATAGACATAAAGGTTTCCATTGACCAGTTCATTTCCCTTGGGGTAGCAAGGGCATCCTTCCAGTCAACGTTCATAGACCAGAGACACTAGTAACTATTATAGGAATAGTTAGGAGGTTCTATTTACTCTTTCTAGTCCGAGAATTCCAAAGGAGTTAGTTCATTCGTGAGTCTGTATCATTATTCCAACGCCTCTAATAGAATTCAGAATACGAGATACATCTTCAGGACACGGATTTCCCCGTTGTCAAGTTGGTAACCAGAGTCTCGTGGAGGGAGAGCGGGCATTGTGTGTATAGATCTATACGGGACTGACGCTCCCGCACCCTGACAGCTAGCTACAGTCCTCGACCTACCAAGCCAAGGGGTGACAAATGTCACATTTATTCCGACGCTTGTAGGGCGTCAAGTACTCTAGTGTCAATCAGTATGGTTACGAGTATCTCCATGTTTACCTTATAATTCATGGCCTTAAGGTAACGAGAATCAACACTGTACTTCGAGACAACCCACTTAGGATTAACGGATGTTTTAGACTTTACTAGCTGTTTAGTTCATTCGATCCTATCTGGAGTCTGTATTTCCTTGTTTTAGACCTTGCTAGCTGTATCATTCATTTGATACTGTCTGGGGTCTGTGTTTCTTTGTTTTAGACCTTGCTAGATATATCATTCATTTGATACTGTCTGGGGTCTGTGTTTCTTTGTTTTAGACCTTGCTAGCTGTATCGTTCATTTGATACCGTCTGGGGTCGTTGTATTCTTTGTTTTAGACCTTGCTAGCCGTATCGTTCATTTGATACCGTCTAAGTTCTGTGTTTCCTTTTGTTAGACTAAGCCAGGCGTATCATTCATTCGATACTCCCCTGGAGTCTATGATTTCTTTTGCCTTAGTCAGCAGTATTTCTGCTGAGGCATATGCTATTTTCCCATAGTATTTTTACTAGTGATATTATCCTACTTTCTTTAAAGTCAGATACCGTATTTTGGTAATGATAGTATGTAAGGAAAATTACTCTTTAAAACATAACTCTGTCGTGTCTTGGTAGAAGTGTAACAGCCCGAAATCTCAGGTATTGTTTAATTATGTTTTTGGGGTGAGTTAAGAGGGGACTCGACGAGTTGGAGCCTAGACTCGCCGAGTAGGATCGCAGACTTGGTCGCGGGTCCGCGACTGGACTCGACGAGTCCAGATATGGACTCGGCGAGTCGACGCTGTTCAGCAGAAACCCTAACCGTTCGGTTTTGGATCGTATATAATGCTCTTATATGCCGGCATTGTCCGTCTTTAGTCGATTGAGAGGAACCCTAAACGGCTGTGGGCATCTAGAGCAAGATTGGAGGATATTAGGGCTTGAAGAGATTGTTGGGCAAGGAGGAGAAGGGTTTTGGCTAAAGGAACAGCAAGCGATTCGAGTTCTGCGGTTTGGAGACTCAGAGAGGGCATATTCCAGGTAATATTTCGGATTCCTTTATGTTATTTTGATGTGTATGCGAAATTAGGGTTTATGAAACCCATTTAGTGATTAGATGGGTTATTATGTTATTACCCGAACGTTTATACCCCAGTAATAAGATGTTTAGAAGTCCAGAAAGTCCCATGATTGTATATCTCGGGATCATACGTAATTTAGAAAGCAGTTGCTCGTCTGCATGGCATGGACTCGGCGAGTTGTTCTTCAGACTCGGCGAGTAGCTTGAAGATTTACTGGGACTCGCCGAATTGTTCTTCAGACTCGGCGAGTGGAGTCGGGGTGGCCCCGCGATTCTTCCAGGGGTAACTCGTCGGGTCGAGGAGGATACTCGACGAGTAGATAAGGAATCTCAGAAAGTTGGAGGACGTCTAGACTCGCCGAGTCTCCATGGTACTCGCCGAGTCCGGTCGAGTTGACCGTTGACCGTTGACCAGAGTTGACCTAAGTCTGACTTCTTAGGGATAGTCACACTTAGAAGATATAAGTGCTAATGAGATATGTAATGTTATAGGGAGGTTGTAGCTCGTCGGTTTGTGCACGAGTGATTCAGGATTTGCTAGCTTTCAGCATTTACGAGGTGAGTCTTCTCACTATACTGTACCCGGAAGGGTTTGACTGTGTGACCGGAAGGTCGGATATGATATGTGATATGTATGCTATATGTGGTAAGTTATTTGTTATATGTGCTATGTATGCTATGGGCCGGAAGGCGATTATATTATGGGCCGGAAGGCAATATGTTATGGGTCGGAAGGCGATATGTTGTGTGATGGACCGGAAGGTCGGCGTGGGTAGGACCGGAAGGTTTACCCAGCAGGGACGGAAGTCCCCTGAGACACATGGACCGGAAGGTCGGGCCTGGAAAGGCGTATGTGCGTAAGTTGTATATTGGGGAACTCACTAAGCATTTATGCTTACAGTTGTTGTGCATGTATTTCAGGTACTAGCGAGGACCGTGGGAAGGCGCCGGCGTGATCGATACACACTGAAGAATGCTTTTATGATCTTGGGATTTGATTTATTTGTATTTGACAGAATACTTAAACTATTTATGCCTTGTTTTGAATGGAAATAAATATATTTTTAAAATGAAAAATTTGTTTGATAATTTGAGTTGTTACAATTGGTATTAGAGCCTTGGTTTGAGGGATTCGGGTGCACCTTCGGGAGTAGCCGAACTCAAACTGAGGATTTGAGGGAAACTTTTTAAATAAAGGCATAAACATTTGTAAATGGTTTTGTGGTAAGCAAGAAAGAAGCAGTGTGTACGATCAGTCAGCGCCCGAACGGTAAAGATCCCCAAAATACCTTACAATATTATATGATATGAATTGTTATGCATGCTAGAAGACTAGGTATCCATGATAGGACTAGAGTGGCCTGATTGGTGATGCCTTAGTCTAGGGAAATTTGCCTATATGAGATGTGTTGCTAGCATGCGGGTAGATAGTGCATATCAGCAGTAGAGTACTCACTAACCGGAGTTTGGGGAGGAGGACTTGGGATGAACACTGATGCGGTGTGGTCGGTAGTATTGGGCCCGTACTACCGAGGACACCGGGTCAGTGGGAGACCCAAGTAAGAATCCCTGGATATCGGGGACTGAGTAGGGTTGCGTATCGAGTGCGATTATACTCGGAGGAGTCTCTGATAGTTTTATGTTGTATTTCAGAGACATCATGGTTAGACCGCGCCACGGAGCGAGTACGAGCGGTGTGAGTGACGAGGATATTCGTCAGATGATTCACGAGGAGGTGGCGGCAGCGATCCGGGCTGAGATCCCGGAGATGTTTGGGTCTATTAAGACCACCCTGATGGAGACATTCGATGAGCGGTACGCCGCGTTGACTGAGGCTGCAACCGCTGCAGCTACCGCAGCTGTGGCCGCTGCTAGGCCACAGGGAGGTGACTCGTTGCTGTTCCGAGAGTTCAGCAACACGAAGCCACCGGAGTTCGATGGGACGCAGGATCCGATTGCTACGATGAGGTGGATCGCGGACATAGAGGGGTGCTTCTACACGTGTTCATGCCCGGAGCACATGAGGGTACGGTTCACTTTGAACCAGCTCCGCCTGGGAGCGAAGGACTTGTGGAAGTTCGTGACGGCGAACTTCACTTTGGCAGAGACTACAGCGGTGACATGGGAGGGATTTACTGCCATGTTCAGGGATGAGTACGTCCCCCCGGTGGAGAGGGAACGATTGGTGCAGGAGTTCTTAACCCTCAAGCAGGGTACTGATTCTGTTGCGGTGATTACGCGGAAGTTTCATGAGAGGGCAATGTTCTGCCCCGAGCTGGTGTCCTCTGATCAGGCTCGGATGAGCCGGTACTTGGGAGTGTTGAGGAGGGATATCCGGGAGTTCGTGTCGAACTCCACCTACCATACTTTTGCTGAGCTTCAGGCGAATGCTAGGAAGCGTGAGATCGAGTTGGAGACCCAGGCCAGGGAGGAGGCCGAGTCTCAGCGGGTGGACCGGCGATCGGCTCAGTTCCAGCCGGCAGTCAAGCGGACCAAGTCCGCCGATGCGAGGACGGGAGGTTCGAAGAGCCGCACTTGCGGAAAGTGCGGCAAGGGTCATGAGGGGGCGTGTCGATCTGGTGCTTGCTACAAGTGTGGCAAGGAGGGGCACATTGCTAGGGAGTGTCCCAAGGGATTTACGGTTTGCTTTCATTGCAACCAGACTGGCCATAGGAAGGCCGAGTGCCCTCAGCTTCTTCAGGGAACTGCACCTGCTGCCGGAGCTACTGCGACTCGACCGGTGAAGGCCGAGGCCCCGAGGGCTCGGGGGAGAGCCTTTCAGTTGACTGCGGAAGAGGTCCGCGCTGCACCTGATGTTGTGGCAGGTATGTTGTAATTCATGTAATTATTTTAATGTCGAGATGTTATGCTTATGTTATTATATGCGTAGGTACTTTTCTTGTGAACTCTGTGCCTGCCTTAGTGTTATTTGACTCGGGTGCGAGTAGGTCCTTTGTGTCCTTAGCCTTTAGTCAGCATATCAGCGTCAGTCGTGAGTCGACGTTTGAGAGTTTCTATAGCTGACGAGAAAGTGATTTGTGCCACGGAGGTTTTTCGGGGATGTGTACTAGAGATGTTCGGGGTGGAATTCCCGATTGACCTAATCCCTATTGCGATGGGTGATGTCTGTGTCATCGTAGGCATGGACTGGTTGAGCCGATTCGGCGCTGTCATCGACTGTGAGCGTCAGCTGGTGACCATACGAGACCATAGTGGGGGAGTCCTTTCGGTGTACGGCGAGGGTACCCGTTCGGGATCAGCTTTTTGTTCGGCCGCTAGGGCGAGGCAGTGTCTACAGCAGGGCTGTAAGGGTTTTGTGGCATATGTGATAGATACGCGGGAGGTTCCCGAGAGACCGAAATCAGTTGGGGAGGTCCCTGTGGTGCGTGAGTTTCCAGATGTTTTCCCCGAGGAGCTGCCGGGAGTACCTCCTGTGAGGCAAGTAGAGTGTGGTATCGATCTGGTTCCGGGGGCCGCGCCTATTGCTAAGGTGCCTTATCGTCTTGCACCTCCAGAGATGCAAGAGTTGTCCTCGCAGCTCCAGGAGCTGTTGGGGAAGGGATTCATTCGGCCGAGCAGCTCGCCATGGGGAGCACCTATTCTGTTCGTCAAGAAGAAGGATGGTTCACACCGGATGTGTATTGATTACCGGGAGTTGAACAAGTTGACGGTCAAGAACCGTTACCCGTTACCGAGGATCGATGATTTATTTGATCAGTTGCAGGGAGCGTCTTGGTTTTCCAAGATCGATCTGAGGTCAGGGTACCATCAGGTGAGAGTGCGGGAGGAGGATGTCCAGAAGACAGCGTTTAGGACGCGATATGGGCATTATGAGTTTGTGGTGATGCCTTTCGGACTCACCAATGCCCCGGCGGTGTTCATGGATCTCATGAACAGGGTATGCAGACCGATGTTGGATCGGTCAGTGATTGTATTCATCGACGACATTCTGGTGTATTCTAGATCTAGAGAGCAGCATGAAGAGCATTTGAGGGAGGTCCTTGAGGTATTGAGGTCGGAGAAGCTTTATGCAAAGTTCTCCAAATGTGACTTCTGGCTGCGAGAGGTCCAATTTCTAGGACATGTTGTCAATCAGAAAGGGATATTGGTCGACCCGGCCAAGGTTGAGGCGGTAATGAGTTGGGAGGTGCCGAAGTCACCTTCTGAGATCAGGAGCTTCCTGGGGTTGGCAGGGTATTATCGGAGATTCATCAAGGATTTCTCCAAGATCGCAGTGCCACTCACCAGATTGACCCGGAAGGGTGTTGCATTCTCATGGGGGCCCGAGCAGCAGATCTCCTTTGAGACACTTCGCCAGAGGTTGTGCGAAGCCCCGGTATTAGCTCTTCCGGAAGGGATGGAAGATTTTGTGGTATACTGCGACGCATCGATTTCGGGATTGGGTGCAGTGTTGATGCAGAGGGGTCATGTGATAGCTTATGCGTAGAGGCAGCTGAAGCCTCATGAGGCGAGATACCCTACGCATGATTTAGAGTTGGGAGCAGTAGTGTTCGCTCTCAAGATTTGGCGTCACTACCTGTATGGGGTTCGATGTACGATATATACGGACCATAAGAGCTTGAAGTATTTGATGGATCAGCCCAATCTAAATATGCGTCAGAGGAGGTGGTTGGATGTGGTCAAGGATTACGATTGTGAGATCCTGTACCACCCAGGCAAGGCTAATGTGGTAGCCGACGCGTTGAGCCGCAGGGCGGAGAGCACTCCATTGCGACATGTATGCTTGAGACTGACTGTGATGACTCCAGTTTTGGATGCTATTCGTGGGGCACAGGCCGAAGCTGTGCGACCAGAAATGCAGAAGAAAGAGCGGGTCGTGGGATTAATTTCAGAGTTCGTTAAGGATGGGCGAGGGCTTATGACATTTCAGGGTCGGATTTGGGTACCGTTTGTGGGCGGTACGCGTATTACTTTGATGGAAGAGGCTCATAGATCGAAATTCTCGATCCATCCCGGTGCTACGAAGATGTATTTGGACCTGAGGAAAGAGTATTGGTGGCCCTGTATGAAGAGGGACGTTGCATGGTTCGTCGAGCGGTGCTTGACCTGCCGTAGGGTTAAGGTTGAGCACCAGAGACCGCATGGCAAGTTACAGCCATTGGAGATCCCCGAGTGGAAGTGGGAGCAGATCACTATGGATTTCATCACCAAATTGCCGAGGACTGCCAGGGGAGTTGATGCAATTTGGGTGA
Organism: Lactuca serriola; assembly: GCF_051521515.1. Taxonomy (NCBI): domain Eukaryota; kingdom Viridiplantae; phylum Streptophyta; class Magnoliopsida; order Asterales; family Asteraceae; genus Lactuca; species Lactuca serriola. The sequence goes on along the minus strand of NC_136414.1, from coordinate 109,357,589 downwards.
TTGTGGATAGGTTGACGAAGAGTGCACACTTCCTTGCCATCAGAGAGAGTTCTTCAGCAGAGAAGTTAGCAGAGATATATGTGAGAGAAGTGGTATCTCGGCATGGGGTGCCGATCTCGATTGTGTCAGACCGTGATGTGCGTTTCACTTCCAGGTTCTGGAAGAAATTTCATGAGGAGCTGGGTACCAAATTGCATTTTAGTACCGCATACCATCCCCAGACAGACGGTCAGAGCGAGCGGACGATTCAGACGCTGGAGGACATGCTTCGAGCGTGTGTGTTAGACTTCGGGGGTAGCTGGGATGCATATTTACCCTTAGCAGAGTTTTCCTACAACAACAGCCATCATTCAAGCATTGGTATGCCACCTTTTGAGCTGTTGTATGGTAGGAGGTGTCGGACCCCCATTTGTTGGGGAGAAGTGGGACAGAGAGTGATGGGTAGCACAGAGATCGTACTTCAGACGACAGAGCAGATTCAGCAAGTTAGACAGAGGTTATTGACCGCCCAGAGCCGACAGAAGAGTTATGCTGACAGGCGCCGATCCGAGCTTGAGTTTCAAGTCGGCGACTTCGTTCTCCTGAAGGTCTCTCCTTGGAAAGGGGTGATTCGATTCAGGAAGAGGGGCAAATTGGGGCCCCGGTATATTGGGCCATTTCGTGTGATTGCAAGGATAGGCCGGGTAGCCTATCGGTTGGAGTTGCCAGCGGAGTTGGGTCAGATCCACGACACTTTTCATGTGTCGCAGTTGAGGAAGTGCATAGCCGATGAGTCGGCAGTGGTTCCATTGGAGGATATTCAGGTGGATGCGAGCCTGAATTACGCGGAGAGACCAGTGGCTATCAGAGATCGGAAAATCAAGGTTCTGAGGAACAAGGAGGTACCTCTGGTGTTGGTTCAATGGCAACACCGTAAGGGATCGGAAATGACTTGGGAACCGGAACGCGAGATGCGGGAGCAGCATCCGGAACTATTTGCAGAGTGAGACTTCGAGGGCGAAGTCTAATCCAAGTGGGGGAGAGTTGTAACAGCCCAAAATCTCAGGTATTGTTTAATTATGTTTTTGGGGTGAGTTAAGAGGGGACTCGACGAGTTGGAGCCTAGACTCGCCGAGTAGGATCGCAGACTTGGTCGCGGGTCCGCGACTGGACTCGACGAGTCCAGATATGGACTCGGCGAGTCGACGCTGTTCAGCAGAAACCCTAACCGTTCGGTTTTGGATCGTATATAATGCTCTTATATGCCGTCATTGTCCGTCTTTAGTCGATTGAGAGGAACCCTAAACGGCTGTGGGCATCTAGAGCAAGATTGGAGGATATTAGGGCTTGAAGAGATTGTTGGGCAAGGAGGAGAAGGGTTTTGGCTAAAGGAACAGCAAGGGATTCGAGTTCTGCGGTTTGGAGACTCAGAGAGGGCATATTCCAGGTAATATTTCGGATTCCTTTATGTTATTTTGATGTGTATGCGAAATTAGGGTTTATGAAACCCATTTAGTGATTAGATGGGTTATTATGTTATTACCCGAACGTTTATACCCCAGTAATAAGATGTTTAGAAGTCCAGAAAGTCCCATGATTGTATATCTCGGGATCATACGTAATTTAGAAAGCAGTTGCTCGTCTGCATGGTATGGACTCGCCGAGTTGTTCTTCAGACTCGGCGAGTAGCTTGAAGATTTACTGGGACTCGCCGAATTGTTCTTCAGACTCGGCGAGTGGAGTCGGGGTGGCCCCGCGATTCTTCCAGGGGTAACTCGTCGGGTCGAGGAGGATACTCGACGAGTAGATAAGGAATCTCAGAAAGTTGGAGGACGTCTAGACTCGCCGAGTCTCCATGGTACTCGCCGAGTCCGGTCGAGTTGACCGTTGACCGTTGACCAGAGTTGACCTAAGTCTGACTTCTTAGGGATAGTCACACTTAGAAGATATAAGTGCTAATGAGATATGTAATGTTATAGGGAGGTTGTAGCTCGTCGGTTTGTGCACGAGTGATTCAGGATTTGCTAGCTTTCAGCATTTACGAGGTGAGTCTTCTCACTATACTGTACCCGGAAGGGTTTGACTGTGTGACCGGAAGGTCGGATATGATATGTGATATGTATGCTATATGTGGTAAGTTATTTGTTATATGTGCTATGTATGCTATGGGCCGGAAGGCGATTATATTATGGGCCGAAAGGCAATATGTTATGGGCCGGAAGGCGATATGTTGTGTGATGGACCGGAAGGTCGGCGTGGGTAGGACCGGAAGGTTTACCCAGCAGGGACGGAAGTCCCCTGAGACACATGGACCGGAAGGTCGGGCCTGGAAAGGCGTATGTGCGTATGTTGTATATTGGGGAACTCACTAAGCATTTATGCTTACAGTTGTTGTGCATGTATTTCAGGTACTAGCGAGGACCGTGGGAAGGCGCCGGCGTGATCGATACACACTGAAGAATGCTTTTATGATCTTGGGATTTGATTTATTTGTATTTGACAGAATACTTAAACTATTTATGCCTTGTTTTGAATGGAAATAAATATATTTTTAAAATGAAAAATTTGTTTGAAAATTTGAGTTGTTACAAGAAGACTGCTTTTATTTAGAAAATATAGGATTTTCTTGAAAGGACGCTAATACACTGTAGATTCTAAACTACTACTTTTCATAAAGTTATTTTGAATAAAAATGTGTATTTATACAAATGACACTAAATACTTATGGACTCACCAGCATTATAAAATGGTGATACTCGCTTTCAAAATAACTTGTATTCTCAGGTCAGCGATAGACAGGTACATCCCATGAGCTTTTATGAAGACAGTCTAGTACCGAGCTGCATCTATGCTATGTTCTGTAATTACTTCGATATTACTATAACATGTAACCAATGTAAAATTATTACTATTAATGCAATGGTTGTTGTACTTTGATTACTATACTGCATATTTTGTGATACTTGACATGACGTCATCCACCCCAGAACGTTTCCGCCGTTCCGGTTTTGGGGTGTGACAGAACCTCCGTATCATTTCGTGCGTCAAGGCCCATAAATATCTACGGAAGGAGTGTCATGCATTCCTAGCTCATGTTGTCGACGAAAGGCGAAAAGTTAGAGACCTCGAGAGTATCCCCGAAGTCTGTAACTTTCCTGATGTTTTCCCTGAAGATCTCCCAGGAATCCCTCCCAATCGCCAAGACGAGTTCCGTATCGACTCGATCCCCGGAGCTACTCCTGTAGCTAAATCTCCATACCATTTAGCGCCAGCAGAGATGCAAGAATTATCCAGTCAGCTTAATGAGCTGGTCAGCAAAGGATTCATAAGGCCTAGTTCCTCCCCCTAGGGAGCTCCGATCTTATTCGTGAAAAAGAAAGATGACCTTTCGGATGTGTATTGACTACCGAGAGTTGAATAAGCTGACGATCAAGAACCGTTATCCCCTACCCAGGATTGACGATCTCTTCGACCAACTGTAGGGAGCTAGTTATTTCTCAAAGATCGATCTAAGATCAGGGTACCATCAGTTGCGAGTTCATGAGAATGATGTGCCCAAAACAGCATTCCGAACTCGCTATGGACACTACGAGTTCGTAGTACTGCCCTTTGGTCTAACTAACGCACCGGCAGCATTCATGGACCTAATGAATTAGGTGTGCCGTCCTTTCTTGGAAAAGTTCGTGATTGTGTTCATCGACGACATACTTGTCTATTCGCGGAGTGAGGACGACCATAAATAACACTTAAGGTAGGTGTTGGAAACTTTAAGGGCAGAAAAGCTATACGCGAAACTTTCGAAGTGCGAATTCTGGATCAGCAAGGTGAATTTTCTTGGACACGTGATTAGCAAGGAAGGGATACACGTTGACCCATCCAAGATCAAAGCGATTGAGAATTGGTCTGCACCGAAGACACCCACAGAAATCCAGCAATACTTGTGTCTCGCGGGCTACTATCACAGATGCATCTAGAACTTCTCCAGAATCGCTAAGCCTTTAACTACCCTGACGCAAAAAGGGGTAACCTTTAGTTGGGGAGCCAAGCAAGACACTACATTTCAAACATTGAAGCAGGCCCTGTGCAGCGCACTTATCTTGTCCCTGCCTGAAGGGACATAAGACTTCGTGGTCTACTGTGATGCATCCAATCAGGGCCTAGGCTGTGTGCTCATGCAACGAGGAAAGGTTATCGCCTACGCCTCGAGACAGTTGAAAACACACGAGGTTAATTACATAACTCATGATTTGGAGTTTGGAGCAGTGGTCTTTGCGTTAAGGATCCGGAGAAAATATCATTACGGAACCAAGTGCACTATCTTCACCGACCATAAGAGCTTGCAACACATCTTTAATAAGAAGGAGTTAAACATGAGACAGCGACGATGGGTCGAGCTACTCAGTGACTACGAGTGCGAAAGTCGCTACCATCCCGACAAGGCCAATGTGGTAGCAGACGCCCTCAGTCGAAAGGAGTATTCAGGGCGTAAGTTGAAGGCACTAACAATGACCATCCATTCCCATCTATCCGCGCAAATCAAGGAGGCTCAGCGGGAAGCCTTAAAACCCGAGAACGTAACGGATGAAGCTTTGCAAGGAATGGATAAGAACTTGGAGATCAAAGGAGACGAAGTGTACTATTTCATGAACCGAATCTAGACCCCAAAGTTCGGTGGTTACAGAGAGGTTGTCATGAATGAGGCCCACAAGACTAAATATTCTGTTCACCTGGGTTCGGATAAGATGTATCTGGATCTCAAACAACTCTATTGGTGGCCAAAAATGAAAGCAGAGATTGCTACCTTCGTGAGTAAGTGCCTGACATGCGCCAAGGTGAAGGTTGAATATCAAAAACCCTCAGGTTTACTTCAACAGCCAGAAATAACTGAGTGGAAGTGGGAAAGGGTAACCATGTATTTTATCACCAAGTTACCCAGAACTCCGAGTAGGCATGATGCTATTTGGGTAATTGTCGATCGGTTGACGAAGTCCGCTCACATCCTGCCAATCAAAGAAAGCTTCAAGATAGAGAGACTCACACGGATCTACCTTCAAGAGATAGTTCGCCTTCACGGTGTACCTGCAACCATTATCTCCGATCGAGATAGCAGGTTTACATCAAGGTTCTGGCAGTCTTTACAGAAGGCTCTTGGAACTAAATTGGATATTTGCACGGCTTATCATCCACAGACTGATGGACAGAGTGAGAGGACAATTCAGACATTGGAAGACATGTTGAGAGCATGCGTTAACGACTTCGGCACATCATGGGACACTCATCTTCCTTTGGTTGAATTTTCCTACAACAACAGCTACCATACCAGCATCAAGGTTGCACTGTTTGAAGCCCTCTATGGCCGCAAGTGCAGATCTCCTCTGTGTTGGGCCGAGGTGGGCGACACGCAACTAGCCAGGGGTCAAATCCCCGACAGTACTCTCACTGGCCCTGAAATCATCCGAGAGACAACTGAGAAGATTGTACAAATTCGGGAATGACTGAAAGCCTCACGAGATAGACAAAAGAGCTACGCCGATAAGAGATGTAAACCCTTGGAATTCCAGGTTGGCAACCGCGTCCTTCTGAAGGTCTCACCCTGGAAAGGCATGATACGCTTAAGAAAGCGTGGAAAGCTAAACCTAAGGTACATTGGACCATTCGAGATCCTTGCTAGGATCGGTCCCGTAGCATACAAGCTCCTGCTGCCACGAGAACTCAGCAACATTCATCCTGTTTTCCACATATCGGACCTAAAGAAGTGTCTGTCCGAGGAGACACTTGTGATTCCTCTCGACAAGATTGAAATCAATGAGAACCTCAACTTTGTGGAAGAACCGGTCGAAATCATGGACAGAGAGATCAAAAGAGCAAAGCAAAGTCGCATCCCGATAGTGAAGGTTCGCTGGAATGCCAAGCGGGGACCTGAATTCACTTGGGAGCGCGAAGACCAGATGAAATAGAAGTATCCGTATCTCTTTCCTAATCCATGATTTGTAGTCTAGGATCGAATTTCAGGACTAAATTCCATCTAACGGGGGGATGATGTGACAACCCGAAACTTTTTCCGTTTCTGTTTCGCATTTTCCGTTAATGAAATTTCAGATCCGTTAACCTTTCCGTCAAACTTTTTGGTTTAATAAAATAATCTAGTTATATTTAATTAAATTATTTATGATTCGGAACCAAAAATAGCGCAGAAACCCGAAAATCTCGAGAAAACAACATTTTTGGTCTAAATGGGATTACGACCGTAAACGTGTTTACGGTCGTAAACTCGTTTACGACCATAAACCTGTTTACGGTCAAGGACGAATGTACCCCACTTTCACCCTATAAATACGATGCCTCCGACTTCATTGGGACGTTTTCTGGCCGCACTCTCTCCTCCTCTCTCTAAGAACCTTAACCGTAAACACTCAAAACACCTTCAAACATCGAAAATCATCGAGAAACCACGTTTGGAGTCACTTTAAAATGTCTAGAATCACTCCTTGCATCGAAGTCAGCATCCAAACCTCGTTTTCCGAGTTTACGGTCCGGGCTTCAAAGACCGTAAACTCAGTTCTTGAGTTCACGGCCGAGCCAGGGTTTTCAAAACTGAATCATTTATGCTACGGTTTTACATTTAAATACGTATACTTCATGATTAGTTTTAGCTAGTCACATGAAATAGTATTTTGCATATCTATACGATTTTCAAAAACGAACATCCATGGTTGTATACGAAATCGATCACACTATGTTTTTCACCAAAGAAAATATTGGATTTTCTTGAAACTACATAATCATTTCGGCTCGCTCATCAATAAGTTTTCACTACAAATTACTGCATATAAACTCACCAGCTTTATGTTGATATTTTTCAAACTGCTTGTATTCTCAGGAAATCAGTAGACAGGTACTTGCTGGATTTTCGAGGAACCGAAGCATTTAGAATTTTTAAGTTTTATTTTGCAAATTGGATGTATTTCAAACTGAGTTTCAAACAGATGTAAACGTTTTTATTCAAATATTCACTGTAATGGTTGTGTTGCTATGATTGCTGATATTCATTGGTTGTGATGCTATACATGACGTCCTCTGCCGCGGAATGTTTCCGCCAATGGTTTCGGGGTGTGACAGGCTTTGACACTTACTAAGTTTGGCGTTACTCTGGATTAGTAACTCCCATTTCTTGGAATCCTGCATGCTAAACCTATTCAGCACCTTATCCATGTAGTTACTTTGACTAAGTCCAATTAGTCTCTTACTCCTGTCTCTCAAAATTCTTATCCCTAAGATATAGGCAGCTTCTCCAAGGTCCTTCATAGCGAAACACTTCCCAAGCCAGGACTTCACCTCCTGCAAAGTTGGGATGTCATTTCCTATGAGTAGTATGCCATCCACATAAAGTACCAAAAAGCTAACAATACTCCCACTAGCCTTGACATATACACAGGAATCATCTTCGCTCCTTGAAAAACCAAAATCTTTGACTTTCTCATCAAAACAAAGATTCCATCTGCAAGGTGCTTGTTTCAATCCATAGATTGATTACTCAATCTTACACACTCTATTAGGGTACTCTGTGCTGACAAAACCCTCTAGCTAACTCATGTAAACATCCTCGGCCAACTTTCCATTAAGGAAAGTGGTTTTGACATCCATTTGCCATATTTCGCAATCATAAAATGCAGCAATGGATAACATAACCTTAATAGACTTAATCTTCGCTACTGGTGAAAAGGCCTCATCATAGTTAACTCCCGGAGTTCGAGAAAAACCCTTTGCAACCAGTCATGCCTTATAAGTCTGTCCACTCCCATCCATGTCAGTCTTCTTAGTGAAGATCCATTTGCACCCAACTGTCTTATGACCTGGTACATTGTCAACCAAGTTCCAAACTTGATTGTCATACATGGATTATATCTCGCTGTCCATAGCCTCTTTCCATTTAGCTGTTAGGTTCATCCAAACTTACCAGTTTACTATCACCGATAAGTGTATCACCTTCCGTAGTAATATGGAAACCATAGTAATGCTCAGGTGCATTGCTAACTCTTGTGGAATGCCTCTGAGCTACAGACTCATCAGTTGGAACAACAAGAGTTTCCTCCTCAGGTTGATTGCTAGGGTTTGAGGTTCCTTCACCACTTGACTCTTGAATTTCTTCAAGGTCAATTTGCCTCCTACTGTTTCCTTCGCTTATGAACTTTTTTGTGAAAGACTCCTCTTCTTGCCACAAAGACCACATTATCATTGGGTCTATAGAACAGGTAACCAAAGGATTTATGTGGGTAGCCGATGAAAATAAACCGCTCACTCCGAGGTTCGAGCTTATCGTGAGTCTTGCGCCTCATAAAAGCCATCCAACCCCAAATCTTAATGTGGTCCAAATTATGAACTTTCTCAGTCCTCATCTCGTGAGGTGTTTTTGCAACCTTTTTGGTGGGGACTAGATTAAGGATATGGGTGGCAGTCTCTAAGACATACCCCCAAAATGAGATTGGTAGCAAAGCTCGACTCATCATGGAACAAACCATGTCCAATAAGGTTTGATTACGCCTCTCAATCATACCATTAAGCTGTGGTGTTCTGGGAGGTGTCAATTGTGAGACAATCCCACATTCCTTAAGATAGTCAAGGAGCTCTGTACTAAGATACTCACCACCTCGATCGGATCGAAGCATCTTAATTTTCCTCCCCAGCTGATTCTCCACTTCCTATTTAAACTCTTTGAACTTTTCAAAGGTTTCTGACTTATGCTTGATTAAGTAGACATAACCATATCTAGTGTTGTCACACCCCGCTAAAGTGGAAATACAGGGCGTGACAGTATAAAGGGTTTCATAGCAAAAGATAAAGATAACACCAACCATAGTATTAAAAAGCATTACAATTTACAATGAGTTTGAAAAACTTTTAAAATATATTACAATGTATTTGATATAACACATGCAAATGCTCCTACAAGTGATGTGTCTCTAGGTGCCTATTACTAGATGATACCTGAAAAAGCATGTAAACTGAGCGGTCAACTACTGAAATAGTTGGTTAGTTCACAAGTTAAAAATAATATTTGTTTCATTAATCGAAATCAAAGTTTTGATATAAGTTTCCATAGATAAAAATTATATTGCTAAAATGAGTAAATAAGTTTGTATAAACAAAGTTCGTTGTCATCATAAGAAATAAAGTATGTTGCCCAAAAGAGATGTAACGTTCATATCCTCATGGGAAAAAACAAGTTTGTTACTAAAATAAGTAAAGAAGTTTCATTGCTAAAATGAGCAATCAAGTTCGTTGCTACATGGAGCAAACAAGTTTTTTACTATAAGGAGCAACCAAGTTCGTTGCTAAAACAAGCAAATAAGTATCTAGTAACAAAAGTCCATTGTTATAATTAGATACAAAGTTTATTGCTATAATAAGTAACGAGTTTGTATGTGTATGAGCAAACAAGGAGTTCCTAACTAAGCCTATGACTGATGCCCTATCAAGATCTATGCTTATCGTTCCATAGATTATATAGTTAATGGTTGGAGTAAAGTGTAAGGGAAGGGACTTAAGACGATAAGGTCTCATGTTTCGTGTTGCATAGACATACATAGCAAAATATAGCAATCAAGTTTGATGCAAATCAATTTAAATACAACGAACAATAAATAGTTTAGGAAATGCTTTTCCAACCCAAACCATTTAAAAACCGAAAATAGGGGGAGTCATGAATACTCACAATATGCAAAATATAGCAACCAAGTTTATACGAGTCAAATAAATACAACGAATAAAAATAGTTTAGGATATCCTTTTCTACTCCAAAACATTTAAAAATACTAAAAATAGGGGAATGCGTGAATACTCACAATACTTTGAGATGATGCATATGATGACTTGAACTACATTCCACTTCAACCACTATCGATTCCTACGATGTTACACACTAATGAGTCTCTAATAAAAAGTCAATACTAGTATATTTGCTACTACAATAGAATTATGTCAATATTGTGTCAAAATTTAATATTGTTAATATATAAACATTTTCTAAAATAGTGAAATTTTATAACTCGTGTGATTAAGATAATTTTGGATATTATTTTCCAGATTTTTGTAATATTAAATGAGGGTATTTCAATACATTTAAAGGTGTTTTAAACTCCTAAATATCCAAAATATCATCAAACAGTTTCCAAAAATTCTCAAACTTTGAATTTTCATTCTAAATATAGTAGAGTTCTTCTAGAAATTTTCCCTTGAATTTCTAATGTGACTAACTATTTTTCCCAATTTTTAAGCCTTCATAATAATATAAATTTGTGAAAAATAGTATCCAGATGATAAGAATTCCCAAAATTTTAATAATGCTATCTTTGAACATAATTAAGCTGGAAAAAAATATAAAAATTGGTTTCTAAATAGTTTATCCTGACTTTATAATTTTTGTGTATTTATTCTAACCAAAATGAAAATAAATAGAAGACAGTTTCCAAAATTGCCCAAAATTTTAGTAACACTTTTATTATACATATAGAAGCTGTGAAAAATACAAAAGATATTTTTCAGTTAGTTTTGCTATTTTTCTTTGTTTTATTCTCTTGAATAATCATTAATTAGTGAATAATCATCAAACGGTTAAATTAAATTACAAATTTTTTTGAAAACTTCATTTACAGTGTAAATAATCTGGGAAAAATACCAATGGTGAATTTTATATACTACAATATGATTTTGTGGATTTAAGTGTATTTAATCTTAGAAAATAGAAGAAAAATAGCATACTGAATAGAAAAACCATCCAAATTTTTATTTAGAGTTCTAATATATTATAAGGTCTAATGGTAAATTTTCATGAATTTTGGATGAGTAGAACTATTTTTCCTGTTTTTAGTCCATTATAATTACAAAAAGCGGCGAAAAATAGGAACGCAATATGAAAAATTCTGAAAATATTTTTCTGTGTCTTAAACATAGGGTAGAAGCTGAAAAAATTACTAGATACCCTTTTAATGTTCTCTAAAGTGGTTTTATGATTTATTGGGGCTAAACAAACAGAAAATTCAAAACCACACTAAACTGTAACAAAAATGGATGAAACTTAATGAGAGCTCATTATTTACACTAAACTATAACAAAAATCGATGAAACTTAATGAGAGGTCATTATTTACCATAGTGGTCATTCACGAATTTACCTATGATTTATAGACCTCAGAAAGTATTTTATATGATTTATTGCCCTATTTTATTGCTATAATTATAATAATTCTAGAAAATTGATTTATTTTTTGAAACTTTATAGATCATCTTATTTTATTTGTGGGATTTTTCAAAAAATTGTATTTGATCGGAAAAGAGTTTTAGGTATTTATTTGAGAATAAATCTTTTATGAACATATTTGAAAGCTTTTAACATCAAACTTTGATCATCAAGCATCTACGCTTGAAGATCATCACATGCATGTTGTTTTGAAGACCATTTATGAGTTTGAAATGTTTAAAAATCATTTTTGATAGAAAACTTAGGGTGCATGTGGTGATTTTTACCCAAAACTTGTACAAAAGTGCATTATGTTGATTTTGACTAAGGTTTTGGTCCTTGGATTTCACCATTTACAACATGCATGTTGTTTTTTGGCGAAATCCTACCACCATCATCATCAAAACCGTGATTTTGTGTGTGTGTGTGTGTGTGTGTGTATGTTTATGTGTTCATGATCTTTCATTAGAATGGAGTAGAAGATGGAGAAATTACAAGAAAGCATGTAAAACTTTAAAAGAAAGTGAAGGGGAATGAAAGAAAATTCGGGATTACCTTTAAGAATACTTTAAGATGATGATGATTTCATGATTATAGGTGTTATTTGATCTTATTTTTCCAGATATTTCATGGGTTTGTGAGAGGTAAAGATGAGAAATGGAGTGGTGGTGATGAAGAGTGTGAGAGAGAATGAAAGGTAGAGTGAATGAGTGAATTTGATTAATGATATGGAAAAATGGTGTATTGGGGGGATGGGTCTGATTTTTGGGAGGAGGAGAGAGGATTTCTCTCTCATAAATCCCATTCAAATCATTTCCCCCAAATTTTATAAATTTCTAAATTTTTTATAAAATATGCTTAAGCTTTACATTGTTTTATAAAATCCTTGATTTTCCGCTTATAAAATAAGGATAAATGTTGGTACATTAAACTATAATTTCCTTGATTATATTTCCCAACTTGATTATTTTAAGATAATATTATAAGTTTCATAACTATTTTTATAGAATTCTTGATGTTAAACTTTATAAAATTTAGGTTTTAGGGTTTTTAGGGTCTTGAGATTTAATAATTTTTTTTGGATATCAAAATAAATTGAATCTTTGAGACTTCAAATTATTTTTGTGTTTTCTAACTCTTATTCAAGTAAGAAATAATGGTTGTAATTTATTTTTATTGATTTATTGGCATTCTATGTAGTGATTCCGAGATTGAAGCGAAATTGAGGAATCAAGTATACTAGCCCTAGTTTTCAACTTTGACTTAAGTTCCTACGAGACTCGGGCCTAATTTATACCACTAGGTCAAGTGCATGATGTGGGTATAAGATTCATGAAAAGGTGTTCGAGTCAAAGAGTAACCCGAATATGGATATTCATTATAGTTAAGTAGTTGTAGAATTCATATAGAAGCGGTTAGCATCCCTTATGGCGGTTCTGAAGGGTCCACATACATCTGTGTGTACAAGATCCAACAAACCTTCATCCCTATCACAGGTACTAGTGAAGGGTGACTTTGTTATTTTTCCAAGTAAACAAGATTCACAACTATCATCTGACTTTAGGTCAAATGACTCCATGAATCCATCCTTTTGGAGTTGGCATATACGTTTTTTGCTAACATGTCCAAGACGACAATGCCATAATGATGGTTTATCCAAGCTAGTGGAAGAATCAATACACAACACATTATTTCCTAGGTTATCTACAACCGATACAGTTTCATATACACCATCACAAGGTAATGCTTTAAAATAAAGAACATTATTATAAAAAGCATTAATACCACCACATTCATTATCAAACGAAAAAGTAAATCCTTGTTTGTATAAACCGTGAAAGGAAATAATATTTCTCGCCATTTCAAACGAGTAACAATATTTATTCAAATCTAATCTTAACCCACTACTCAGCAACAAAGAATAAAATCCAATCTTGGTGACAGGTGAAGCTTTCCTATTCCCCATGAGCAAGTTTATCTTCCCACGCTCCACATTCTCACTTCTTCTTAGTCCCTGCAAATCATAACATATGTGAATACCACAACTTGTATCAAGGACCCAAGAATTAGAATATGGTGCGTTATTATACAATATAGTGTAAATACATGCATGGTTAGGTTTCACTTTCCCATCCTGAACATCTTGCAAGTACTTTGGGCAGTTTCGCTTCCAGTGCGTCTTTTCATGGAAATAGAAGCATTTAGCCTCTTTAGGGTTGGCAGAAGGAGTGACAGAACCACCTTTGGTTCTACTTGAAGAGGATCCATCAAGATACTTTCCCTTGGTACCCTTCGAAGGGTTCTTCCTCTTCTCCCCTTTACCTTGCCCGATAGCCAGAACAGGGACGGTAGTAGGGGTAGGAGTGGTAACAACTGATTTACCTTTAAGACCACTTTCGAAAGTCTTCAAAAGTCCTTGAAGTTTGCTTAGTGTGACCTCCTCCTTGTTCATATGATAGGTCATTCGGAATTGATCATAACAAGAAGGTAAGGAGTGCAATATGATGTTAATTGCCAACTCCTCGGGAAAGTTCACATTCAACTTCATCAGACGGTCCACAAACCTTTGCATTTTCTGCATGTGGCCCGTGATGGGTTCACCATCTTTCATTTTGCGTTGTTATCATGGAGGAGATTATTTCATATCGCTCTTGATGAGCACTCTGATGGTATCTTTCCATCAGATCCTGGTGCATCTCAAAAGGATAAAAGTCCTCATAGGACTTTTGGAGCTCGGATGTCATCGTGGCCAGCATGATACATGACATTTTAGTGGCATGAGTCCTGAAGTCAGCGATGTTCTTGGGAGTAGCAGAAGACACATCAAGTTCCTTCAGCTCCTTGTCGAGGACATATTCCTTGTCCTCATAGCGAGTGCCCATCCTTATGTTCCTAATCCAATCATTGAAATTAGTCCCATCAAAGATGACTCTCCCACAAAGGTTCATGAGAGAGAAGGAGCCGATAGGGTTTGAGCCAGAAGCATCATTGTTGGAAGACATCTGAAAAAGAAGAAAGAGAAGTTTTAGATTAGATATAAAGATAGTCCTTAATAAGACACCCAATTGTAATATTAAGGCTAGGACCCAACACAATATTTTATAACTTAGAAGAGGGATGCCGTAATCCAAGCTATAAAATATTTGAAGGTAGGTGAATGACGATTCACCAATTTCCACCATGAAAATGAAATGTATTATTAGGTTTTAATTGGTTTTGAAGCTCCTATATTCTTTTGAGATTCATTGAACTTTTCAATGGCATGTTTCAATCTCAATTGTGCCCTTTAAGTTTTGTGACTGGGATGTCGAGGATCACAAAACAAGGTGTGAATAACCATGTAAATTTACTTGGTAATCTTAATGTTTATCACCTAACTGATGTGTCGGTTAACCATACGTGCTCCACCAATCTATGATAAACCTTAATCCACCCTTTTCCAACCTTGTTAAATCCAAGTTAGTGTGTCGGTTAACCATACGTGCTGTGACAACCCGATATTTCAACCCTATGTAATGGCCTAAAAAGTCAAGTATTGTAACCACTTTTGTGATAATGAAATTAACTTCGAAAATAAAATGTCCAAAAAGTTTCTATTTAATTACCTACTATGTTTGATGTCATTAAACCATGATCGTACGTAAAAAGAACGCCCAAATCCGACTTCGTATATTGAAGTTATGATTTTTCCAAGTTCGGCTTAGCGACATACAGCTAAAAACTCGAATCGGAGATCGAGCGACTTTTGACCGGAATGACCTAAACGAGAATCGAAGGTCTCGACAATGGTATTTCAACGGTAAAAAGTCTGGCAAAAACAGACGTCAGATAAAGAAGTTATGAATTTCTAACGAAATTTTCTTAACGCGACCTTTAAAAATAAATAATAAAAATAATTTCAAAATATGTCGACGGAATCTAAACGAAAGTTATAGAGCGTAATCTCACCTACGCGTGGATATAAAGAACATCGAAAACGGAGTTCGTATGAAGAAGATATGAATTTTAGAAGTTTATTAAATAAATAAAATATAAATTTTATTATTTAACCTGGGTATTATCCGAAGGCGAGTCATCAGATAGGGCCGAGTTACGCTCAGCGTAAGCTCGTACGCCCAACGTACTCAAGGCCTAGGCCTCAGATCGTCCACGTCTCGCCCTATGTGTAGCTACGCACCGTCCCATCCGAAATCCAAGGCAGTCGAGGATCCGATCATGCGTGACGCACGCGTACGCCCAGCGTACCGAGTCCGTTCCCACCCCCTATAAAAGGGATGCGAGGGTTCCGAAGAAAAGGGCCATTCTCTCTCATTTCTCTTGCGTTGTTGCCTCGTTTTCCGTGCCCGTGCTAACCCGAAGCCCCGGTCACTTTGCTCAAGTCCCGAAGGTCGTTTGTACTCCCGAGATTCCCAAGAATCCCGAGAAAATCCGTTTTCCCGAGAAGAAATTATGCCTGGTTTTCATCTCGCCTTTCTTCGATCTTTCAAGTGAGTTCATACCCCTTAATTAACTTTTTAAATATTCTATAAATGCTTTTATATGCTCTCAAAGGGGGGGGGGGGGGAATACAAGTAAAACACACGATTATTATCGTGTGTTATATAAAGTTTTATTATACACTTTTATTCAACAAAATCATATGTGATTTATACACTTTATAGGGAACTTTCGTATGTAAAATATATCATGATAACATTACATCTTTTGAAATGAAAAATGTTGTTATATATGTATAAATTAAACGCTCTGCTTAGATTGCATGTATATGTGTCCAACTTAGACACTATGAAAATTTATACTTTCACAACAAGTGATTCATTTTCTAGGGATTTCTAAACAAACGAGACACACTTTTACAAAGCTATAATAGGTATAGTTTTACGAGAAACATTACTAACTTTTACATACTAGAAACACGATTTTCAAGAAGTCACTTTCACATACAAGAACAAACGAACATTTTAACACGTAAATCTGTTTTTATACTAAGTTTTGTGAGACATTAACTTCACGTACGTTCGAGTACACATTTCAAGTCTTGTATTATATACCAGAATCCCTTGGAGGGGGAGCATGGTGTTTGTGTATAGATTTATACGGGCTTGACAACCCCGCGCCCTGACTGTTAGCTATAGTCCACCATTTGGGGCGACAAACGTCAGAACATTCCAACGCCTGAAGAACGCTGTGTATAGGCAATCCGAGTCAATAGCATGGTTATAAAACTCACATAGGGTATTAAAAATACATTGATTTACGAGGTTTTTCAAACATATTGGATATTTTATACGTACATACATTTTCTAGAAACAAACATTGGTCTTGATAGAAGGCTACATTTATGGTAGTAGGAAATATGGGATTTTCTAGGAACAAACAAACAAAAACAAAACATTTCATTTCATACAAACATTGTCATTTAATACTTATGAAACTCACCAGCTTAAATGCTGATCTACTCTTTCAAAAATCTTGTATGTCCCAGGGATTCAGTAATTACAGGTATCAAACAGCTTTTGAAGAAGGGACGCCGCGACGTCAATTTAAATTCATATTTTGGCATCATATTGTAATTGGTTTTGAGCATGTACTTTTTAACAATGTAAACTTTCAATTATATATATGATGGTTGTATTGCTTTCTTTACTATGTATTCATTGGTTATGCTACCACATGAAGTCATCCGCCCCCAAACGTTTCAGCTGTTCCGGTTTGGGGGTGTGATAGATTGGTATCAGAGCAATGTTTATAGTGAACTAAGTATATCGAACCACATAAGATATACAAACTATAAATGCTTAAGGGACTAATACTCTCTGATAAAAAAAATTTGTTTTACGCCTAAGCCGCGTTTCATTTAACTTATAATGTTAGTTCATTCAAGTACAAATACATGCATACAACAAACTTATTTTCTTGATTATAACTATAGAAGAAGTATATAGACAAGTTGGACACTACGATTAAGACTCGGTATATGTAATCAGATTTGGGACAAATATAGCATGATCAACTAACTATATTTGTCCAAGATCGGACCAATATATATCGAGGATTACTTGTAGTGAGCAACAAGTCAAAACTTACCAAAACATCACGAGAATCAAACACATGAATTTAAATACTGTAGGAGTATTTATTACTTAGAATAGCTTAACATACCTGTTTAGTCTTACATCTTCCAAACATTATTCGATTCTTATAAACCCTATTCTCGTATAGTCAAATGGCTGAATTTCACCACCCCGGCGACCCCTACTATCCCAACCAAGGCAACGGGGGATGGGTCGAAGAGGATCTCGAGGAGGATGAAGAACCCATAGAATTGGATGATGACTCCGGTACCGACTCAGAGCCGGAAGTGATCAACCCACCACCCGCACAACATCCCGTCTTCGTAAGGAACTTTCAAGGACCGACTCCCATTTGGGGAAGTCACCTCCACCATTGGAGCCAACAACAAAACCTACGCCCTCCCTACGGCATGTGCCGAGACTTCTACGATGTCCGCGGCAGAGGTTCGGCTGATCGGGAACTCCCAGTAATGGTGGGCAAACTAGCCAATCAGTGCTACCAATCCGGAGTTCAAGCTAGCCGGATTCGGGATGTCAACATGGAAGTACAGGTTCACACTTCTGACATCCGTAGGCTGGACAGAATTCAGGACAATGCCCAACTCCAAACCGAGGCATTCCAAGCACAAATGATTGCAGCCCTCGCCGAATTGAGGGAACAACAAGCCACCTTTAATAAGCGTCTTATGGAATCGAAGCAATCGGATGCGGAGTCAAGCTCCAAGCGCAACCTACGTCATAAGTAGTGCTTGCCAAAATCTCAAATTTTGTTATAACTTAGGACCTCGGCTAAAAGTTTTTATTTTCCTTAAACTTTGTAACCGGAGACCCTTATAGGGGTCAAATTTTCGTGATCATTGTATCAACTATTATATTAATATAAAGTGGCGCTATTATTACTACATTGAGTATTTCGTTCGATCCTTAAAATGTGATGAAAAACCATATGCTTGTTTCATATTCAAGTCTTACAAATGACTTTCATTCTTCTATCTTTGAGACTCATACTACCATCTGCTGTTGAACTATAGCAATTTAGTTCATGAGACACATTCAGTTTCTATGCTATGAAATTCTTATCTTTATCTTTTCAACCTATAGTTGAAGGATGCCTCCGCGTAGGAACCCAAGACGAAACAACGGTGGGGAAGCACCTATACCACCACCACCTCCACCTCCTCAATTTGATGTTGTCGTGTTCCAAGCAGCAGTCACCGCAGTTGTAGCAGCTGCCATATAAAAGATCAATAACCCGATTTCTACTGGCTCGGGAACTGGCACACATCCATCCAACCATGGCGAGAGTCATGGGCATTCCCGAGAATGCACCTATAAGGACTTTACTAATGCCAAACCCCGGATGTTTAATGGAACTGGTGGTGTGATGACTCTGAGGCAAATGATCGAAAGGACAGAATCAGTCTTTGAAATCTGCTCCTGTCCCGAGCACAACAAAGTCAAGTTTGCAACCTTCACACTTACTGATAGAGCTTTAACTTGGTGGAATGGCCACGTTAAGGTACTTACCCTGATAGTGGCAAATTCCATAAGTTGGGAGAGCTTAAAAATCATGCTGATGAGAGAATACTGTCCACGATGAGAGATTCAAAAACTCGAGCACGAACTCTAGACTCTTGGAATGATCGGTACCGACATAGCAACTTATACTAACAGATTCTGCGATCTGGCAATCCTTTGCCCAGATATGATTGCTCCTGACAGCAAGAAAATAGAGAGATACATTTGGGGACTGTCGCCCCAAATTCGGTCAAGCGTGTTAGCTTCAAAACCTGACACTTTTGATAGTGCCAAGGAACTGGCACAATCTCTTGTTGATTACGGAAGTCATCAGAACTCAACGGTTTCTACACCAGAACCGCAAAAGGGAAACAACAACAACAATAACAGGAAGAGAGTATGGAATAAAGGGAAGGGTGGGTCTTCCTAAGAATCCACGAAGAAACAACAACTAGTTTCAGTGAATGCTGCTACTGTACCTACTACCGTTCCGGCAAATACCTACCCAACAAAGCCTTATGGGGGTAACCTTCCAAAGTGCACCAAATGCACTTATCACCATCATGGACCTTGTCGGGAAATGCAGTGCTCCAACTGCAACAGAAAAGGACACGCTATCCGTTTCTGCAAGGATCCCGCAAAGCCGATCACTCAAGTTCCCAACGCAGGGGTAGGCCAAACTTGCTACGATTGTGGCGAGGTGGGCCACTACAAGAGAAACTGGGCAAAGGCAGCAAATACCAGCGGGGTGGGACGGGTTTTGGCTATAGGCCACGATGAAGCCGTAGCTGATCTGACTGTAGTTGCTGGTACGTTCCTTCTCGATAATTCATATGCATGCATATTATTCGATAGTGGAGCGGAGAGAAGCTTCATGAGTTAAAACTTTATTCACTTACTTAAACATAAACCTAGCAAGTTAGAAAAATCATTCACTGTAGAGATGGCAAATGGAAAAACGGAAAACACTAATTGCATATACATGGACTGTACGTTAACTTTAGACGGTCATTCTTTCCCAATCAACCTCATGCCGGTCCAAATTAAAAGTTTCGACGTCATAGTCGGCATGGATTGGTTAAGTCTTCTTCGCGCCAACATCATGTGCTTTGAGAAAGCAGTTTGTCTTAGTCATCCTAACAACGAAACATTAGTGATTTACGACGACAAATCAAGTACAAACCTTCGCATCATTTCGTGCATCCAAGCTCGAAAGTGTTTGCGAAAGGATTATCATGCATTTCTTGCACACATCGTCGATACGAGTCAGGAAGTAAAAGATATTAAGACCATTCCAATAGTACGCGACTTTCTCGATATCTTCCCAGGAGAACTACCGGGATTACCACCACAACGCCAAGTCGAGTTCAGAATCGACTTAGTTCCAGGGGCTACCCCAATAGCGAAATCGCCCTATCGTCTGGCACCAGCAGAGATGCAAGAACTTTCCAGTCAGCTTAACGAACTCCATCAAAAAGGATTCATTAGACCAAGTTTCTCACCTTGGGGAGTGATAAGTTAAAACTAACTTGAAGATCGATTAGATCAATAAAACAGGTAAAGAAATAAACGAATAAACAGCAAGAACACAAGAATGGATCAAAGTGTGTCGAATGATTAATCAATAATCCTCAGAAGAGCTCGATAAAGAACTTCTACTGTAGAGGATTTAGGGTTTACAAGAACGATGAAGAAAATCTGTAAAGCTATCGTAATTGCTATCAATCGTTAACCTAATATGCATGCAAGCACATTATTATATACTAAACCCTATCAGCTCACGGTTGGACAGGCCCAAACTGGAGTACAAAACATGGACTATTAACCGAGCCCAATGGACGCAATACATCAAAAATGCTACGCTATGCTACCCAACAATCTCCCCCTTTGCGTCAAATTGGAGCGAGATCACTTTGTCTTCTTACTTGGGCCAGCAGCAGCAGCAGGAACCTTCTTCTTTACAGTCTCAAACAGACGAGAGATAAGCGCAAGGATTGTCTGTCTGAATCGGATGTACCGCTCTATCATATCGTCAAAATATTTGATATCATCTGCTGTATTTTCTTTACACCTGTGGATGATCCCCAGCACATGCTCAAGACAAGCAGTGGTATAAAGATGTTTATCAGCTAAGGCAAAGAGACATTTCTGTCCTTCACTTCTAGTGAACATGACCGAATTACGCCTCGGGTCAATTTTTCCCATCTTCATCTGGTTTAGATCACTGGCTGAGCCAACAGGAGAGATCTTCGGTTTCTTCTTGAAGACATTTGCAATCTCCTGATCCATCAGGGCGACCTCCATGATATAACATACCAACATCCTCTTGAGATGGTCAATGATCGGACCATATTCAGCCTCATTAGTCAGAAGGATGTTGTGCAGAACGATCCAGTCATGGGGGTTGAGGTTCGGTAGATCTGCTAAAGAGATGGCATGTTCGGTTTTAGCAGACCCTCTGAGTACTTTGAACCGAATGTTGATAAATCTCCCTTCAGTATATGGCTTCAGAACCCGAACGTTGATGATCTTCTGAGCGCTCCAGGTTTGATACTGGGGTTGAGCAGCCTTCAGATAGAACTCAATCAATTCCCGATCAACCTCTGGATGAGGATGAGGGACCTTGGCAACGTTGGTGAAGGCGTGAAAGATGAACGCCTTTCGGGTTAAGGGCATGTCGAACTGAGAGTCGACAGAGTTGTAGCGGTCAAAGGAGATTACCGGTTCAAGCCATAAGATACTCAGAGTATCGATTGCCTCCTTTATCATCCTCTCTCGAGTCCAAGCAGGAAACAGAGTCTTCCTACTCTCAAGGAGGTCGTGGGCTTCTTTCTTTTTGCGTTCAGCTTCTTCAGCTTCTCTCGCCACACGAACATTATCATCTTCAACATTGCGTCGACTTTTGCGTTTCAGCAAGTCGGCAATGGTTTCGTTGTCTTCTTCCTCTTCTTCCTCAGCAATTTTCTTGCCTTTGTCCTTCACACCCAAACCAGAGGCTTGGCCTGTAAGAGGAGGTTCGGTTGTGTGAGTTGCCTTTGAGGAATGAGGTGGTTGCGATCCGGACTCCTTTTCTCCCCCTTGTTTCGGAGTGGACACGAAACTGGGTAGCCCTTCAATTTTACTGAGCAGATCCAGGGTAGGAGCGAGTTTCTCTGCAAGGGTACGCCTCACAGAATGGTTCAGGATCGGATCGTGCGCTTCAAGGATGTTGGATATGGCTGAGTGTACATCCGAAACACACGTCTTGATGACCTCCCATTCGGATCGAAGAGCATCAATTTGTTGTTGAGAGTTGGAAAGCTGAGCACTCTTGACCTTTAGGGCAGTGGTCTTCTTTGCTAGAACGTCCATCAACGAGTTTTCAGCGGCCAGATCCTCTTGGAGTTTAGATAGGCGCTCCTCGATAGATGCACGAAGGGCAGAGTTGTCGTCACTGAGTGATTGGCGAAGTGTGGCAAATGACTTCAACTCCGTTGAGACAAACATGGCCAACTGTTGAACAATTGGTTCCAACGTTGTCTTGGTAGCAGTGGCACTCTCCTGCAAAGATTGTAACAGGGTAGAGGCGTCAGAGAATAGTTTATCGACTTTTTCGGTCGCTGCCTCACAAGCTTTCGTCGAGGCATCTATGGCGGCGGTGGCAGAAGCGACCGAATCTTGCTGAGCCCTAGAGAAGGCATCAACAATTTTCTAAAGAGCTGCTTCAGAGAGAGATGATTGAGAATTGGAGGAGGAAGCAATGAGCAAATCGACCTTCTCATGCAACTCCTTAAGGTGCTTCTTTGTTACCGGAGCATCCTCATCATCGTCACTTTGCACCTGAAACGGACTGTAATAGACCGAATCAAATGTCATGTTCTCCTCGCCAAGGAAAGGGTTATCTCCGTCAGAGGCATGACCGGGAGATGGTGGTGGTGGTGAAGCTGGTGGTATTGTGGGATGAGTAGGTTCAGGTTAAGTTTGAGCAGGGGTAGGTTCGGGTGGTGTTTGAGTGGGGATAGGTTCGGGTGGTTGTTGGGTTTCGGTTGTGTGTATGGGTTCGGTTGCTGGCGGTGGTTCGGTTGCATCGGTATGAACCCCCGTACCAGATACATTGGTTGTAACCTTTGTAGTAGATGTTGTTGTTGCATTGGTGAAAATGGGTGGTGGTATAGGGATTGAGGTGTTTGGAATGTTGGTAAAGGGGTTTATGGTGGGAATGGAAGTAGGAATTGTTTGAGTAGGAGAGGGAAGTGGAGAGGTATGGATTTGCATATCAGGGGTAGGTGATCTGGGTGGTGTATTGCCCCTTGGAGATGTGTTGCCTCTTGGAGAGTCGTCCGAATCCGAACTCTCACCCTCCGACTCACTTGAAGAGGAAGCGATAATGAGCTTTCGCTTTGGTTGAGTCTTTCGCCTCTTCTGCTGAGGGGACTGAGCAGCTTTAGTAGCTTTCCTCTTTTTAGGAGAAGGGCCTTTAGCCCCTTTCGCCACTTGCTTCCCTTTGTCTGCCTTTTTGCCTCTATGAACAGGCTTATCAGTATCGTGAATTGACTTGAGCATCTCCGGCGTGAGATCCCTCGGACCAGACCTCTTGAACTCCTTGTAGGTCCGGATGATCCTGTTGTCAGCTGGAACGTCAGCGTACATGGTCTTCGGAATGGAACCATTGAAAGGGAATTTCGATGCATCTGAGACGATGATCTTCGTGGTATGGAATGCACCAATCGAAGACATCGATGCGCCGGCAACAGTGGGGACATTGTTCTTATCCATCGCCCACTTAGTGACCAAGGTCCAAAACCTGGCATACGACACCTCAGAATGTCGTGAAGAAGAAGATAAACTTTGGATGAGTTGTTGCCAGAGAACCGACCCATAGTCGACGTTAACGCCGTTGTAAACTCCGTACAGAATGGACAGGAATAGTCGACTGGAGCCATCTGAACCTGAGCTCCTTTCTGAGAGACCCTTAAAAAGTACAGTGAATAGTCCGTTCCACTGTGGCGGTAAACATGACTTTTTGAACTTTGCGACGGAGGTTATCACCTCCGTGTACCCCATATTATAGAACATGTTGAAGAGATGTCCCAACGGAATAGTCTCCGGATTAACCCTTGAAGGGTCAGCTGCAAACCCTAACAGTGAGCCAAATCGTTGCTTGGAAATAGAGGCTTTGTGATCAGAAACCTCGAAGAAGATCCTATCGACCACTTTATCATAGTGTGCAATCGCATAAATCTGTGATAAGAGCTCCATGGGCACTGATTCCACCCTAGAAAGTGCAGGTGCTATTGGCGAATACTGCAGGCACTCGATGACCGGGAACATGTAGGAGTCATATGCCTGAGGAGTTAAATCGATTACGAGACCTTGTTGAGGGCGAATGGGAAGGATGTCATATGCCTGAGAAGTAGCATGAACGGAGGATGAATCTGCCATTGTTGAAGATGAGAAGAAGATGATGAACAGTAAGGGTTCAGGAAATTCTTTTGCTCTGGTAATTTGGATTGCAGTAAAGAGGTAAAGGGTGGATGCTAACGCCCTTTTATACTGGGGTTTAAGGAGAGAGAAAGATCTGCCCAAATCTTCTATCGAAATACCAAGAGTTTACCGGAGGTGACTGATGCGTGACAGCTGGGGAACTGATGATCACGCATGAGAGAGAGTGTCAGATTCCGAAGAGCATGCCTCCCATCAAGTGCCGTTTCTGATAACCCGTTTCAAATTCACACACGTCTTTCTGTGCCAGAGAGGAACCGTTTCAAATTCTCACATGCGTTTGGGACGTCATTTTAGAGATTAGACGCTTGAAATTCGCACGCTTTCCCTGTTCCGCCGTTTGAAATCAAATCAATTAATCACCCGCCTGAGTCAGCAACTCTTCATCTTATCCCTTTAATGTGTAACGCCATCTTTTGAATAACACACCCACGTGGATTAATTTTTGACCACATCTTTATAATTAATCACCGATCCAAAAAAAAAAAGCCTGTAATTATTAGTACCAGAATTTTGGAAAATCAAAGATTTTCGTGCTAAGGGTGTAAAAAGAAAAGAAATAAAGCAAATCTTTTTAGGAATAATTGTGATGTCAATAAAGACACAAAACAAATGATCCCGGGCACGAATCTTTTCCTTCAAAGTCAAGAGAGACCTTAAAGTGTTAGTGTGGTTTCCCGTTGAATAACGATCAAACACTTATTAAGAAGTGTTGAAAGGCTTCTTTTAATTAGGCTCCTTAGGGTGGCTTTAGCTTTGATTCAACAGTCCTAATCTTGAAATAAGATAGAAAGTGAACAAAGTACTTGTGAGACCTGTGTAGTCTGTTGAACAAGTAGGTAGGAAATGATGTTTAAGTGGCTTGGAAAATATAAAATCTCAAAGAAATAAAATTGGATCCCAAGGGAAGAAATGTTATGGTGTTTAACAATTTCATAGGAATCACACAAAAGAAAAACTTGAGATTTCATGAGGATACGTCCGTCAATTCATTAGTGAAAACTTGAGCAAATTAATTGTTCACCGTCAATTCAGATTTGGTATTGAATTTTGGGTTTCACTCAGCTCGTAGTGGCACGAAACTAAGATCATAAACACAGTTTTTGAGTAACCATAAACCTCAGTGGTAATTTTTGAGAGTCTCAAGGGTTACATTGATGAAACGAATTTAATAGAGAAATGTAATGGAGATGGTGTAAGAAAGAAAAGTACCTCTGCTGTGAAAAGTAGGACCAAGCAGAAAACTCTTATCTCATGTGAGAAGAGAGTTAGGTAGCTCACGATTAGAATAAGAGAGTAGTAGCCTAATTGGGAAGACAAGGTTTGTGTATACCAAGTCATTAAGGCTATTATTCAGAATCTGATGAGGCTTTGGGCACATACAACAGCATGCTTCTAGGGACACTTAACTAATCCATCAAATATTTCCCCATAAACGAACGAATACACATATAAAAATTAAAGACAAAAAGCAAATGAAGAACAAAATATTTTTGGAGTTTTGAAATATATATAAAAAATGATAAATAACAAGAAAGAAAAAAAACTAAGAAAGATAATAAAAAAATTTTGGAAAAGAAAAGAAAAACATAAAAAAAAAAAACTTTGGAACCGAACCCAAGCGTTCGGTTGGTTTCGGTTTTGAAAAATTTTGAAAAACCGAAGAATGTAGACTTTCCAAAAGGAAATACTTTTGACACTAAGATAAACAACTTTGTACATGAAATTTACAACCAAGAAAACTACCTTTGAAATGATGAGCGAGTGCAGATGATTCAACCGAACCCGAACGTTCGGCCTATTTCGCTTCTGACATTTGAGTTTGAGAGGTAGTTTGTGGTACTGACTCTGATTCCATCATACCTAGCCCTTGTAGAATTTTGTTGAATGACGCTTCAGGAAGAGCTTTGGTAAAGACATCAGCCAATTGATCAGTGGTTCTTACAAAGTGTACTTCAACGTTTCCATCTTCCACATGATCTTTGATGAAGTGATACCTCAGTGCTATGTGCTTGGTCTTGGAGTGTTGCACTGGGTTATGACAGATCTTAATTGCACTTTCAGAGTCACAATATAGTGGGATCTTTTTCATATTGAGTCCATAGTCTCGAAGTTGACTCTGGATCCAAATAACTTGAGAGGTACAGGATGCAACTTCAATGTATTCTGCTTCAGCTGTAGACAAAGACACGCACTCTTGTTTCTTTGACTGCCAGCTAACCAACTTCCCATCAAGGAATTGGCAGCCGCCAGTGGTGCTTTTCCTGTCGAGTCCACAACCTCCAAGGTCTGCATCTGAGTAGGCTTGAACGAAGAAGCCTGAGTTGGAAGGGTACCATAGACCTAAAGAGGTAGTTCGCTTGAGATATCGTAAAATGTTCTTCACTGCAACCAAGTGAGGTTCGCGTGGGTTTGCCTGAAATCTAGCACAGTAACAAACAGAAAACATTATGTCTGGCCTGCTAGCAGTGAGATACATTAGAGAGCCTATCATTTGACGATAAAGCGTAATATCAACAGTCGGTTTATCCAGGGATGGAGTGAGCTTGGTGTCGAACGCCATTGGAACTTTGACTTTTGAATCTCCCATCATGCCAAATTTTGCTAAGAGAGTCTTCGTGTAAGCTTCCTGATTAATAAAGATGCCTTCGGTTCCCTGTCTAATATTTAAACCAAGGAAAAAGTTAATAGGACCCATTGAGCTCATTTCAAATTTAATCTCCATCAGCTTTCTGAATGCAGTTGTTAGGCTAGGATTCGTTGAGCCAAAGATGATATCATCGACATAAATTTGAACGATCATAAGGTGGTTACCTTCCTTTTTACGAAAGAAGGTTGGGTCAACCAAACCTTGTTTGAATTTGGACATCTTTAAAAATTTAGTCAGCGTTTCATACCAGGCTCTCGGAGCTTGTTTCAGTCCATACACGGATTTATCCAAAATGTAACAATGATTAGGATACTTTTCATTCACGAATCCAGGAGGTTGCTCCACATACACAGTTTCTTCGAGTTCTCCATTGAGAAATGCACACTTAACGTCCATTTGGTAGACCTCAAAGTTTTTGTGGGCAGCATAGGCAAGAAATATTCTTACTGATTCTAGCCTAGCTACAAGAGCGAAAGTCTCTTCATAGTCAATGCCTTCCTCCTGACAGTATCCTTTCACTACCAGACGTGCTTTGTTCCTTATAACGTTCCCTTCCTTGTCCATTTTGTTCCTGAAGACCCATTTGAGACCAACAACCGAGGCATCTGGAGGAGTTGGAAGAAGTCGCCAAACTTTGTTCCTTTCAAATTCATTCAGTTCGTATTGCATAGCTTGAACCCAATCGGAGTGATCAAGAGCAGTGTTAACTGTCTTTGGTTCAACTTTTGATACGAATGAGTTAAACATGCAGAATTCGACTTTTGAAAACAAGGAAGTCTGTTTTGCCTTGAGTTGTGATCGAGTCAGAACTTTTTCAGATACATCACCAACAACTTGAGAGACAGGATGATCTCTGGTCCATTTGATGAGAGGAGGGTAGTTTGGATCAAAGGTTGGATCTAATTCAGCATTTATCATTTCTTCTGGTTCGGACTGGCTTTCATAGTCGTAAGACATATCAGCATGCTCCCCCTCGATAGATGATCTTACAGGAATGTCTTGAGAATCTTGAGCTACAGAGGTTTCTTGTGGTGCTGAGCTTTCGGGCGTTGATGCACCTTCGGATGGTGAGGCACTTTCGGTTGGCGAAGAGCTTTCGGGAGTAGTTTGAGACCTTAGCTCCCCCTCAACTTGTGATCTCGGCTGGGATGATGATGGTGGATCCTCCCCCTCGACTGAAGCATTGTGTTATGGAAGGTCTTCAGAACCTGATTCTCCTTCATTCATTCTCCTTGCGGCATCGTCGAGAAGTTGCTTTAAGTGATCTACCTGGTTGTCTGCTGCACTGGCTTCAGAAAGAGTAGCCTTCTCTGGTTCATCAAAAAGCTCCATGAACTTCTCGAATAGATTAGCGATCGAGGCTGTGACTTGGCCAATTTGAGGAAAGATTTCTCCAGCTGTGTCTTCGTTGGCCTGTAGCTTTTTGACAGAGCTATCATCAAAAGTCAATTAGTAAGTTTCTTCAATTTTCCTCGAACGCTTGTTTAATACCCTATATGCTTTAGAAGTGAGAGAATAGCCCAGAAATATCCCTTCATCGGCTTTGACATCGAACTTGTTGCGGTGTTCCTTAGAATTGAAGACAAAACACCTTGAACCGAACACATAGAAAAACTTCACATTTGGCTTCGTGTTGTTGATGATCTCATATGGAGTGAGAGTGAAGCGCTTGTTGAGATATGACCTATTCTGTGTAAAACAAGCAGCAGAAATAGCATCAGCCCAAAAATATAAGGGTAAGGAAGCGAAACTTAGCATGGTTCGGGCTGCTTCACATAAGGATCGGTTTCGTCTTTCGACAATTCCGTTCTGTTGAGGTGTGTAGGGAGCTGAGAAGTTGTGACTCATTCCCTTTTCTGCCAGGAATTCTTCGAATTCTCTATTTTTGAACTCCAATCCATTGTCGCTCCTGATGTTACGAACGACCTTCTTCAGCTGTACTTCAATCTGCTTGATGAACACTTTTAGTTTGTGAGTCGCTTCAGATTTAAGCTTCAGAAAGAACACCCATGTAAAACGCGAAAAGTCATCAACAATAACAAGAATATACTTGCTACCACCTATGCTTTCGATAGATGATGGACCACACAAATCAATATGAAGTAATTCTAGTGGTTCAACAACTTTAGTGTTTATTATAGATGGATGACTTTGACGACTCTGCTTCCCCATTTCACATGCAGCACACAAATGATCTCTATCGTACTTGAGCAATGGAAGACCTCGAACATGACCTCCAGTAACAAGTTTGTTGATATCTTTAAAGTTGAGATGAGAGAGTCTTCGGTGCCACAGCCAGCTTTCGTCAGATTGTGCTTTGGATAACAGGCAGATAGTTGGGTTTCCTCTGATGGGTTTGAGGTTTAAAGGAAACATTTCGCCTTTACGCTCCGATTTGAGAATAACTCTTTTCATCTTCTTCTCAATTATTTCAGAACCCTCATCGTCGAATGAGACTTTGAGACCGGTACCTCCAACAAGCTGAGATACACTGATGAGGTTGTGTTGTAGTCCTTCCACGTATGCAACCTTCCTTATCGTGAAATCACCGTTTGTAATCATTCCATAGCCTTTTATGGTGCCGAAGGAGTTGTTCCCGAACTTGACATTTCCACCATTTGAAAGAGACCTGTATTCCCTTAGCTCTTCCTTCCTTCCTGTCATGTGACGCGAGAAGCCACTATCAATGTACCATTCTTCGTCAAACTGCTCGTCACTGATAACCTGCAAAAATTAAGCAGATTTAGGAACCCAAAGCTTCTTGGGTCCACGTGAGCCTTTCACAGGAACAGGAATAGTAAGAGAGATGTCAACTAAATATGTTCTTTTTATTAGTGTTGTTTCATCTTTCTTTTTGATGGTAAAAACTTTAATTTTATTGGGATTCGATGCTTTCGGTTTTGACTCTGGTTCAACCACTGAAACCTTCTGTTTTCCTTTTTGTTCAGCTGATGATTGAGATTTTTTAGAAGGAACATAATGGAATTTAGAACGAGGTGGAGAAGAGATATAAGAGTTTGAAGAATTAGAAGAATTCGAATGAGAGAGCTTAGATTGAGATGACTTCTTGGTTGAAGATTCTAGGTGACCCTTTTGCTTTTGATCATCAGTGGGACCGACCCTAGAGTTTTGATCTCTTTTGATTTCCGAACCAAACCTTTGCTTTCGGTTAATGTCATTTTATGAACCGAACTTCTGCTTTCGGTTGATGTTTTTCTCCGAACCGAACCTCTGCTTTCGGTTGTTGTGGCTCTCTTTCGATCCAACAGGACTTTTCTCTGATTTTAAGTTCCTGTCTTGATGTGTGAAATAGGCATTCTGAGATTGCCAAAACTGTTTTCTTTCAGATAGATTCTTCCTATATCTCTGATTCCTTTCTCGTTTTTGATTTCTCATCTGCTTCGGTTGATGATGGATGTTAGCTTTCGGTTTTTGTTTTTCTTTAGCTGGTTCATTTTGAACTGATGACGTTTCACTTGGGGATGTGACTTCTTTTGCAGGAATTTCTTTTTCCTGAGGAACATCTTTCGTACCACTAGTACTTGGCACATCGAAGCTATCAGGTTTATTCAAAGGTTCTGGCACATATCTGCCTTTGCTTTTCCATGAAGTCCTTTCAGACAAACCTATCGTTTCATCAGCATTATCAATGGGAGCTGACCAGAAGAACTCGTCACAGCCATCAGCATTGTCTTTGTTTACAATAGCTGTGAGTTCAGCAGTCTGATGTTCGGTTATGCCTGTTACCTTGTACACCTGATTTGGAGTGGTTCTAACCTTTTGGTATACGACTGCCTTCTCAGCAAGGATCGGGGACTTTTGTTGGGACAAACGAGCGAACTCCACTAAATTTTCTGAAATGAGATTTTTGTGGTTCTCGGGTTCGCTCTTGACAAATTCTGAACAGTCAACTGTGTCCTCTACAAAAATTTCACTCATATTGTCATCCTCATTAAGCTCAGATGCATTTTCAACATCAATTTTATTTTCTAAGCTCAAGTTGGCATTCAAAGAGTCGAATTTTTGTATGGTTTCGGTTCTCAGTTTCAGTTTATCATTTTCATCCAAAAGGTTTTTAAGCATGTCCTTATGGTCCTTGGACTTAATGAAAGATTCAATTTTGTCCAGTCCATACATATA
This sequence comes from Lactuca serriola, assembly GCF_051521515.1. Taxonomy (NCBI): domain Eukaryota; kingdom Viridiplantae; phylum Streptophyta; class Magnoliopsida; order Asterales; family Asteraceae; genus Lactuca; species Lactuca serriola. The sequence goes on along the minus strand of NC_136414.1, from coordinate 109,326,512 downwards.
CGTCGGATTAACATCCTCAAATGAAATAACACTCTCACAATTATACGCTTCAGCATCAATTTCATCCTCCTTAAACTCAAGGAAGGGTAAAATCATGCGATGAATCTTTTGTCCTATTTCACAATCCAAATGAAGCTGAGTAATATTAGTATAAAGACGTTTGGCAATCAAACAAAAAACATTTCGCTGTTTCAAAAGCTTTAAATTGTCTCTTTGCAAATAAATGTTTTCATCTTTTATTTTGATTAGTTCCGACTCCTTCAGTTCGATCCACATCCGCCGTTCCTCACTCTTCGAAGACACCCTGCTTAATTGATCAGCTAGGTTAGAATTGGTGACTCGAGTTTGAGTTAAACTACTATCTAGATGAGAGATTCTTGAATTAACACTTTTTAATTCTTTTTCATATGAACATTGTGGGACTTTAAATGAGACAAAAACTGATTGTACCTTCTTGATCAGTTCATCAAGCTCATTGAACTGCACGCTGAGCGGTTTGGCTGTAAAGCACAAGTTCTGTTGCTCCTTCGTGTTATCATTCCCACCATCAGTGTTGTATCCCCTCATCTGAGATACGTCGGACACCATCAAGCATCTTCCTCCACTGCTCTCTTCTTTCGCCACATAAGCCTTTCCATGTGAAGGCTTCCTTACTTCATCATCTTCAGAGTCGGTTGACCAGACCTCCACGCCACCGAACTCATCATTAGCTACCGAACCATGCACAATTAACGCATTCATAGGAGGGTTAGCAGTAGATTTCTTCTTCCTGATTTCATCTAGCTTTTTCTGCAACAAAGCTTCTTCATCCTTTTCCTCATCCTTTTCTGCCATCTTTTTGAGGACGCAATCTTTTGCATAGTGGTTCTTTCCTCCACAATAATAGCAGCTCACTCCCGAATCTCCTTCAGCCTTCGGTTCCTTCTTTGACTCTTCAGCCTTCGGTTCATCTTTGACTTTTTTAGAACTGTAACTCCCTTGCCAATTTCGGTTCTTGTTAGTGGGGAATCTCTTCTTGATGAACCTCTTGGGATTTGACACCATCATAGCATAGTCCTCAGAAGTGAGGTCATAGTCATCCAAGTTGAGGTCTTCGTCCTCCATCACCGCTTTGCTTTTGGACAGGAGGGCCAACGAACCTAGGCTTGAAACCACATTTTTCTCCTGTAACACGATCTTTTCTTGAGATTTTAACCAGTTTTGCCAAAGAATAGGATTTGAATTGCTCGTGCGCTTTAATTGTGGACACAACTGCTCTCCACTCAGATCTGAGTCCGTTCAAAAACGTAACCTTCTGCTCAATAAGCTTCCTTTCGATGTCATGTTTGATCATTCTGCTAAGAAGATGATTGAAGCGATCGAACGTTTGAGTCACAGTTTCTTCGGCTCCTTGCTTGAATTCACCAAACTCGGACAAGAGTAAGGTTTGAATGGAGTGTTCAAGATCTTCGTCTGTAGAGTACAATTCACGTAGCCTGTCCCATATCTCTTTTGCAGTCGTGCATGAACTCACCAGCCTAAAAGTATCGGATTGAAGAGCGAATCTGATCAATCTTAACGCTTTGATATTGCACTGAAATTTATCTTTTTCGTCTTGCACAATATCTTTAACATCTTTCAGAAGATCATTATACTCCTTTTGAGTTTTAATAATCCTTGAAGTTGCTGAATGAGAAAAAGGTCCAGAAACGATTGCTTCCCAGATGAGGTATCCATTATCCTCAGATCCTATAACATAATCTTCGAAGTGATGCGCCCAGACTTCATAATCATGGGTGTACAGGATGGGAATCTTCGTTGTTGATCCAATGCTATTCGAAATATTAATGGGATTGGATTGTGACTCGTCCATAATTGATCAAATAACCTGTTCAAAGATCAGACTTCTAATATATCAAATTAGGGCAAAACAATAAATATCGAGATACGTCAATTATGAGATGACGGCTCAATAAATATCAATAAATGCGGAATAACCCTAATCGAAACCTTTTTCACAGAAAAGAAGTGTATCGATTACACAGCCTCCTGCTCTGATACCAATTGATAAGTTAAAACTAACTTGAAGATCGATTAGATCAATAAAACAGGTAAAGAAATAAACGAATAAACAACAAGAACACAAGAATGGATCAAAGTGTGTCGAATGATTAATCAATAATCCTCAGAAGAGCTTGATAAAGAACTTCTACTATAGAGGATTTAGGGTTTACAAGAACGATGAAGAAAATCTGTAAAGCTATCGTAATTGCTATCAATCGTTAACCTAATATGCATGCAAGCACATTATTATATACTAAACCCTATCAGCTCACGGTTGGACAGGCCCAAACTAGAGTACAAAACATGGACTATTAACCGAGCCCAATGGACGCAATACATCAAAAATGCTACGCTATGCTACCCAATAGGGAGCACCGGTCTTGTTTGTGAAGAAGAAAGACGGATCGTTCCGCATGTGCATCGACTACAGAGAACTGAACAAACTTACTGTCAAAAATCGTTATCCTCTACCCTGCATTGATGACCTATTTGATCAACTTCAAGGAGCAAAATACTTCTCAAAAATAGATCTACGATCCGGATATCATCAATTACGAGTACTAGAGGAGGATATTCCCAAGACAGCCTTCTGAACTCGTTATGGACACTATGAATTTGTAGTGATGTCGTTCGGATTAACCAACGCACCAGCAATATTTATGGACCTAATGAATAGGGTGTGTCGTCCTTACTTAGATCAGTTCGTCATCGTCTTCATCGATGATATACTTATCTACTCCCGAAGTAAGGAAGTGCATAGTCAGCACCTATGAAAAGTCTTAGAAACATTGCGATCGGAGAAGCTCTATGCGAAGTTCTCTAAATGCGAATTTTGGATTCGAAGAGTCGAATTTTTGGGCCACGTTGTTAGAGAGAAAGGGATACACGTGGACCCCTCCAAAATTAAGGCCATTGAGAACTGGTCGGCACCAAAGACACCTACAGAGATTCGTCAATTTCTAGGTCTCGCTGGCTACTATCGCTGATTCATAAAGAACTTCTCTAGCATTGCGAAACCTCTTACTACATTAACCCAGAAAGGAGTGGCCTTGACTGGGAAGCGAAACAAGAGAAGGCGTTCCAAACACTGAAACAGGCCTTGTGCACCGCACCGATACTATCCCTTCCCGAAGGGATAGAAGATTTTGTAGTGTATTGCGATGCATCAAACCAAGGACTTGGTTGTGTTCTTATGCAGAGAGGAAAGGTTATTGCTTCTGCCTCCCGACAGCTTAAGACACACGAAGTAAACTATACAACACACGATCTTGAGTTAAAAGCAGTAGTATTTTCTCTAAAGATCTGGAGACACTACTTGTACGGAACAAAGAGTACTATTTTCACCGATCACAAGAGCCTTCAACACATTTTCAATCAGAAGGAGCTCAACATGCGACAACGACGATGGGTCGAGTTACTCAATGACAACGAATGTGAAATTTGTTATCATCCTGGCAAGGCCAACGTGGTAGCTGATGCCCTCATTCGAAAAGAGTACACTGGGCGGAGAGTCAAATCTCTGACTATGACTATCCATTTCCACTTATCCACACAAATTAAGAAGGCTCAACTGGAAGCGTTACAACCTGAAAATGTGGCTGGTGAATCCCTGAGAGGAATGGAAAAGAATCTAGAAATCAAGAGTGGCGGAGCGTATTATCTCATGGATCGAATCTGGACAGTGAAACATGGTAGTTTCAGAGACGTAGGCATGACCGAAGCACACAACACGAGATATTCCGTTCACCCAGGTTCAGATAAAATGTATCTGGATCTTAAGAAACTGTACTGGTGGCCTAACATGAAAGCAGAAATTGCTACCTTCGTTAGTAAATGCCTTACTTGCGCTAAGGTTAAGGTCGAGTATCAGAAACCGTCAGGATTACTACAACAGCCGGAGATACCGAAATGGAAATGGGAACGGACTACTATGGACTTCGTAACCAAGTTGCCCAAGACAACGGGTGGACTCGATACCATATGGGTCATCGTCGACAGATTGACCAAATCCGCGCACTTCCTACCAATCAAGGAGACTGACAAGATGGAAAAGCTTACCAGAACTTATTTAAGCGAAATAGTGTGACTGCATGGTGTTCCGATATCCATTATCTCCGATAGAGATAGTAGATTCACTTCAAGATTCTGGCAGTCACTACAAAGTTCCCTGGGGACTAGGCAAGACATGAGTACAGCCTACCACCCACAAACAGACGGGCAAAGTGAGAGAACAATACAAACTTTGGAAGATATGCTGAGAGCCTATGTGATTGACTTTGGAAAGGCATGGGATATCCATTTACCCCTTGTCGAATTTTCATACAACAATAGTTATCATACAAGCATAAAGGCTGCTCCGTTTGAAGCCCTCTATGGTTGGAAGTGCAGGTCCCCTCTGTGCTGGACTGAAGTTGGCGACACCCAGTTAGCTAAAGGACGAGTTCCTGAAAGCACTCTCATCGGTCCGGAAATCATATGAGAAACGACAGAGAAGATCGCTCAAATTCGTGAACGGTTGAAAGCCTCTAGAGACCGACAAAAAAGCTACGCTGACCAAAGGAGGAAACCTTTGGAATTCCAGGTAGGAGACCACGTTTTATTGAAGGTCTCACCGTGGAAAGGCTTAATACGCTTTGGAAAGCGTGGGAAACTAAATCCAAGATACGTAGGGCCTTTTGAGATTCTTGCTAGAATTGGCCCTGTGGCTTACAAGCTTAATCTACCGCGTGAACTTAGTAACATACATCCAACCTTCCATGTCTCGAACTTGAAAAAGTGTCTGTCCGATGAGACTCTTGTTATCCCAATCGATGAGATCGATATCAACGAGAGCCTCAACTTTGTGGAAGAACCGGTAGAAATCATGGACCGAGACGTCAAGCAAACGAAACAAAGTCGCATACCCATCGTGAAGGTTCGCTGGAACGCCAAGCGGGGACCTGAATTCACATGGGAACGCGAAGATCAGATGAAACAAAAGTACGCTCATCTTTTTCTCTGATTCACTAGTATCTTTACTACTTTAAATTTCGGGACGAAATTCCCTCTAACGGGGGGATGATGTGACAACCCGATATTTCAACTCTATGTAATGGCCTAAATAGTCAAGTATTGTAACCACTTTTGTGATAATGAAATTAACTTCGAAAATAAAATGTCCAAAAAGTTTCTATTTAATTACCTACTATGTTTGATGTCATTAAGCCGTGATCGTACGTAAAAAGAACGCCCAAATCCTACTTCGTATATTGAAGTTATGATTTTTCCAAGTTCGGCTTAGCGACAGACAGCTAAAAACTCGAATCGGAGATCGAGCGACTTTTAACCGGAATGACCTAAACGAGAATCGAAGGTCTCGACAATGGTATTTCAACGGTAAGAAGTCTGGCAAAAACAGACGTCAGATAAAGAAGTTATGAATTTCTAACGAAATTTTCTTAACGCGACCTTTTAAAAATAAATAATAAAAATAATTTCAAAATTTGCCGACGGAATCTAAACGAAAGTTATAGAGCATAGTCTCACCTACGCGTGGATATAAAGAACATCGAAAACGGAGTTCGTATGAAGAAGATATGAATTTTAGAAGTTTATTAAATAAATAAAATATAAATTTTATTATTTAACCTTGGTATTATCCGAAGGCGAGTCATCAGATAGGGCCGAGTTACGCCCAGCGTAAGCTCGTACGCCCAGCGTACTCAAGGCCTAGGCCTCGGATCGTCCACGTCTCGCCCTATGCGAAGCTACGCCCCGCCCCATCTGAACTTCGAGGCAGTCGAGGATCCGGTCATGCGTAACGCACGCGTACGCCCAGTGTACCCATGTACGCCCCGCGTACCGAGGCGGTTCCCACCCCCTATAAAAGGGATGCGAGGGTTCCGAAGAAAAGGGCCATTCTCTCTCATTTCTCTTGCATTGTTTCCTCGTTTTCCGTTCCCGTGCTAACCCGAAGCCCCGATCACTTTGCTCAAGTCCCGAAGGTCGTTTGTACTCCCGAGATTCCCAAGAATCCCGAGAAAATCCGTTTTCCCGAGAAGAAATTCTGCCCGGTTTTCATCTCGCCTTTCTTCGATCTTTCAAGTGAGTTCATACCCCTTAATTAAACTTTTAAATATTCTATAAATGCTTTTATATGCTTTCAGGGGGGATACAAGTAAAACACACGATTATTATCGTGTGTTATATAAAGTTTTATTATACACTTTTATTCAACAAAATCATATGTGATTTATACACTTTATAGGGAACTTTCGTATGTAAAATATATCATGATAACATTACATCTTTTGAAATGAAAAATGTTGTTATATATGTATAAATTAAACGCTCTGCTTAGATTGCATGTATATGTGTCCAACTTAGACACTATGAAAATTTATACTTTCACAACAAGTGATTCATTTTCTAGGGATTTCTAAACAAACGAGACACACTTTTACAAAGCTATAATAGGTATAGTTTTACGAGAAACATTACTAACTTTTACATACTAGAAACACGATTTTCAAGAAGTCACTTTCACATACAAGAACAAACGAACATTTTAACACGTAAATCTGTTTTTATACTAAGTTTTGTGAGACATTAACTTCACGTACGTTCGAGTACACATTTCAAGTCCTGTATCATATACCAGAATCCCTTGGAGGGGGAGCATGGTGTTTGTGTATAGATCTATACGGGCTTGACAACCCCGCGCCCTGACTGTTAGCTACAGTCCACCATTGGGGGTGACAAACGTCAGAACATTCCAACGCCTGAAGAACGTTGTGTATAGGCAATCCGAGTCAATAGCATGGTTATAAAACTCACATGGGGTATTAAAAATACATTGATTTACGAGGTTTTTCAAACATATTGGATATTTTATACGTACATACATTTTCTAGAAACAAACATTGGTCTTGATAGAAGGCTACATTTATGGTAGTAGGAAATATGGGATTTTCTAGGAACAAACAAACAAAAACAAAACATTTCATTTCATACAAACATTTTCATTTAATACTTATGAAACTCACCAGCTTAAATGCTGATCTACTCTTTCAAAAATACTTGTATGTCCCAGGGATTCAGTAATTACAGGTATCAAACAGCTTTTGAAGAAGGGACGCTGCGACGTTAGTTTAAATTCATATTTTGGCATCATATTGTAATTGGTTTTGAACATGTACTTTTTAACAATGTAAACTTTCAATTATATATATGATGGTTGTATTGCTTTCTTTACTATGTATTCATTTGTTATGCTACCACATGAAGTCATCCGCCCCCGAACGTTTCCTCCGTTCCGGTTTGGGGGTGTGACACGTGCTCCGCTAACGACTTAAGCAAGGTGAAAAGTGTAATTTCATGGGTTAGCACCAAATTCATATTTTCCAAAAGTAACAAAGATTGGGAATTTATAAAACATTTAGTTACTTTATAATCATTACACTTTTAATGAGAATTAAAGTCATTGTCCTAACCATTCGGATAACGACCCTCCACCAGTCAAGGAAGCGGTGGGTGAGAGTGGACACCTATTAAGCTGTCATTTTATAGGTAACAACCTTATACCCCCCTTATAGACCGGCTACATGAATGAGGCCTACTAACAGTAAAACAACATGATCTTATACATATATAATTATTAACTTATAATACTATAAAGTATAAGGGTTGAATTTTAACTTTTAAAATTCTAGGGGTTGGAACTAAAGTTTTCTAAAGTGACTTTACATGTTCCAAAACTTGAGGGCAAGTTTTGTAACTATTCAAAGCTTTTCAACATCATAACTTATGACTTAATGGTTTATTAAAATGAAGACTCTTCATTTTATGTAACCTATGTGTTCTTTAATTGACTTTAAAAGAAAAGACTTTTGGTGATCCATAAATTGATGACAAATTATTGACTCCATTAAGAACATTTAGATCAAGAATTAAACAAACAATTTGAAAATAATTCTTATGATCTACCAAACTCATAAGTGTATGAACATTCATATCAACAATTTCAAGAATCATATAAACACATATAAAACTTAAAATTTTGATAATAACCTTTGAAATTGGATTAGCATAATCAATAACACACCAAAAACAGGTTTTATAAGTCCAAAACAGTTTAGTGTAATGATTCTACTCCAATTCCAACTTAAAAACTCAAAAAACTGCACTCTAGGTCTCTTACTCGTCGAGTGCAAGAACCTACTCGATGAGTAGAATGAATATATGCATGGACTCGGCGAGTTCACTCAACAGAATGCAAATTTTTCGATTTTCTTTTACGATTTGCATCAAGTATAAAGAAAACAAGCCTAGGCTCTGATACCACTGATGGGTTTAGAGCATTCTAACACTCATATGATGTACATGAAACCCTAGAAACCTTGGATCTATGTTTTACTAAGATACATGCAAATTTGATTTTTCCAAGGTTCTTAACCTAACTAGCATGGCATAGGGAACTTGAAAGATAAAAGCTAGTAGAAGAACATACCTTTCTTGTTGCTTAGATTCCTTAAGAACTTTGTGAGCCTAGCACCCCAAATGCGATGCCCCAAATGTTTCACACAATACCACAACTCTTGGAATAACTTTAAGAGAAGTACACTATCACTCAAAATTGTCTAGCCCTCCTTGTTCTTATCTTAGTGTCAAGTTTGCTAGCCTATGGGGTCTTTATATAGTGTGTCACAAGTAGGGTTACACCATGTAAACCCTAATTGACATGACTTTTCATTTCCTCCATGATCCATGGGTTTTAACCTCCATGGACCATCCATGGAGCACCCTATGGGTTTTAGCTCATTCCAATAAACCATGGATCATGAGCCCACTATATATAACAATGGATGATTTACAAAATCAACCCCATATATTTAATTAGTCTCTTTTTTTATCACAAAATTAATTCCAAATTAATTCTTGATCAATACTAATTAAATAATATGATTTCATATTAATATATTATAACTTATAATATATTAACAAATCATAAGTTTCCTTCTTCTCAATTTGTCTATCCAATTATCATGATGCCATGCAACCCAAATGGATCATGCCAACTGGGTCAAGTACATACCAAAATAGTTATGGACTTAGACACCTTATCCAATTGTTACAGGCAGTAGTAGTGATTTGGGGATCCATATGTGTGGAGTAGCTTGTGGATCGAAAGTGCTAAGTCACTTGCAGCTTGGATTAAGTAATATCAGAGTAATTAATTTGACCCGGTTGCAGCTCTCATCTGAGTCTAACAGTTGCAGGGATGAATCTTCTACTCGAGGGGTTATCTGAGCCTCATGTTGAGTTAAGTGTTTTTTAGCGGTATATGGTTGGTTACTTTGTCAACGTTGAGATGACAATGTGATCAGGGATAGGAAGCATTTTGTATGGTGCGAGACTCTATGAGTATGGCTTGGTGGCAGCTCCGTATGAGGGGTCTGATAGGGAGTCAAACCATTTAGACTAAGGTTTCGGATTCCAGATATGTGGTGTCGGTTTCTATTCGAGAGTTTGAGGAATTCGTTGATCTTCGGGATTTAGAACCCTACGAGGGATGGTTTTGGTTGCCTTGGAAAGGCTGGGGTACACTTGTCGTTGTGGCCATGTTGCTCAAGTTGTTTAGCGTGTCAAGATTGGTTAGGAATGATTTCGAGGACAAAAGCTAATTTAAGTGGGGGAGAGTTGTAACATTCCATTTGAAAATGAGTAATTAAATAATAAACCTCGAACCCCAAGATGTAAATTTATATTTTATATCATTTCATAGTAGCCCTAAAAACCATAATAATAGCGGGGTGTTGGTTTAGGGGAGCCAAATGATATAATTTGGATTATCTGGGGTTAAAGTGTAATTTCGAGATTTCTTTTGTAAAGGTTTTAAGAAGTCAAGGGGTGTTTGGTAAATATTGGACCTAAATTGAAAGGGTTTTGGAATGCTAAGGGCTGAATTGACAAAAGACCTTGAACCCGACATCGTAATAATCAGGGATGGTTGGGAAATCAAGTTGTGGGTGTTGTTTCCGTCGTATTCTAGCTAGACTGCTTTTCTCACCGCTACACTGCCGCCTCCGTGAAGACGAAGCCATCGCCATTCATGCCTCCTCTCCTCCACCTTTCTTCCACAGTCGCATCGTCGCCGATCACTAGCGTTGTCGTTGCCCGTTCTCCTATTGCTACATCTCAGCCATGACTGCCGCCACCGCTCCAGCGACTGTTCCACCTGCTCACGTCGCTGTACGCCACCAGATGGATGGTTGTGATCATCTTTTCGTCAAGGCGTGTGTGTGCGGTGTGTTGCGTGATCGTGAATCGAAAGAGACGCCACCATCACCACCGTGAGGTGGTAGCTATCATCTTCAGCTACCACCTGCCGCCATAAGGGTGGTTGTACCGTGTGTATTATTGAATATGGTTTTGTATGTGTGATTTGTTGTGTATTAGGCATGTGTTTGATGGTGTAATGTTGTATGTTTATTGTATGGCCGGAAAATCCGAATAAACCCACGACCACCACCTTAAGGTGGTGGCTGCCAGCTTCTGCTGCCACCAACCTTCGTGTTGGGTGGCATTGTGCATTGTGTGTGATTGAATTCCTATTTGAGATGCTTGGACATATTTTAGTCTAGAATCATAACGACCACCACGAGGTGGTGGGTGCCGCCGTGAGCCGCCATCGACCACCACCGCTCGAGGTGGCAGTGGATGTAGGGATGAGCATAACCGGGTACCCGCCTATTTTAGCCGGAACCGGAATTGATCCCGGAACTAGTGGTTTTTAGGTTTTGGGTATTGGAACCGGAACCGCCTACACCGGTTCCTAGAAAATTGGAACCGCTTCCGGAACTACCAGAACCGGTTCCGGTTCCGGGTACCTGGCTTCTTGATAATTTACACATTTTATTGTATACATTTCATTGAAATAAACTTTAATAAACAATAGGAGGCTAGGAATACAATATATAAAACTAAAAATAATAAAAACTTATCTCAAAACAACATGCCAATACAAGTGGAATTTAGCAAGTGATATAACAAAATAACAATTTTCAGCAATAACAAAAGTCAAAACAGCAACAACAAAACAGCAAAATAGCAAAACAGTTTTCATCAAGTTTCAAAACCGCAAGCAAAACAACACCGGCAACAAGCAAATCAGCACCAACAACAAGCAAAAAACAGCAAACAACCTAACAGCAATGGCAAAAAAGCACAACCAGCATGCAAAAAACAACAAATAACAAGCAAAATAGCAAACAACAAACAACAAAAATAGCAACATCCCAACATCAAAAACAACAACTACTAATTTCCTCCACGTGTATCTCCATATTGCGATTGATTTCTGCAATGAAATTAAACATAAAACTTCAAATTAGAAGATTTAATATTATACAAGAAACATAAAATAAAAGAATAAATAAAAGTGTATCTTCCATATTACCTTCCGCAAAATTTTCCATATCTTCCAATAACTTTTCAAGGTCAAAACAAACATGTGATGCCCTCAACCAATCTTGAGTAAAAATCAAAGCTTCCACCGTCTTTGGAAGCAAATTACTATGAAAGTCATCCACCATACGGTCGGATGTACTAAAAGTGGACTCATTAGCAACCGTAGAAACCGGAATGGCTAGAATGTCATTTGTCATTGATGCCAACACCTTGTATGTTGTGTATTTGTCACTCCACCACTTCAAAATATTAAATGTTTCATTATTCATTTTTTTGGGTGGAGCATTAAGATATTCCTCTAATTCAGAATTTTCCATAGCATCTTCAACATCATTTTCATAGAACTCATCATATATTTTTCTCATTTGGTTATACTTAACCACACCAACAAAATTTTGACCATCATTATCATTGTATTGAAAGAACTAGAACCATCATTCTTGCCTGTTGAAGAAATATTAGAATAATGATTATATAGTTTATTCAAAACTTCAAACACTTGAGCATATAGTTCTTCAACCTTCTTGAAGTCTAAAGGATAGATTTTTCTTAGAGAAAACTTCACAAACCTCATCTTATACTTTGGATCAAGAGCAACTACAACTAACACCATCACATTTGTTTTTCCAAAGTCTCCATAATACATGTCAAACTTTTTCCTCATTTGATCACCCATAAGAACAATATTGACATCATCATCTTGTGTCCACTCCAACAAGGAAGCAAGTACACCTAATATCTCAAGATAATGCATATTATCCGTAACATACAAAGTTCCCAACATCCTTTTCGTGGCTTCAAAAAACTAATTCAAACAAAGAGATAAATTTCTAGCACTTTCCCAATCTTTTTGGGATGGAAATCCATCTTTAAGATCTTTCTCAAATGTAGGGTCTTCTTGTCTCATTCTTTTAAAAGCTCTCTCAAACTTAAGCGTCGTTTCCAACATAATGTAAGTGGCGTTCCACCGTGTTGGTACATCAAGAGATACTGATGCTTTACTCAAAATTTTTGATTTTGAAACACAGGCATCAAACAATTTAGATCTTTTCATAGAGCTCCTAACATGTCTAACTGTGCCCCTAATCCTAAGAATGGCATCTTTAATCAATTCGAGACCATATTTAACAATCAAGTTTAAGATATGGGCGACACATCTCATATGGAAAAACTCACCTCCTAAGACAAGTTTATCCATTAGATTGTCTTTTAAATGAGCAACAGCTACATCATTAGCACTTGCGTTATATACAGTGATGCAAGATAACTTCTCTTCAATACCCCAATAAAGAATAAAAGATTCTACTTCTTTCCTAATTTCCTTTCTGTTATGACTATCAATATTACAGAAATTCAGAATTCTTTTATGTAATTTACACTTATCATCAATAAAATGAGCAATTAAACACATATAGCTTAAATTTTGCATAGAAGTCCAACAATCAGTAGTAAGAGCATTCCTTGAATTCAAACTTTTCAAGGTATTTCTCAATTGCTCCGTCTCACAAAGAAACACTTTACTAATATTCCTAGCAACTGTGAAACGTGACGGGATACAAAACTGTGGAAAGGCAACACTACAAAAATATCTGAACCCATCATGTTCAACGTATGAAAATGGTTGCTCATCAATGACAATCATTTTTGCTAAAGCAAGCTTGATTGTATTTTGATTAAATTCCCAATTAGAAACGGTAGTTGCATCACTTTGACTTGTTCTAAAAGTGCTAATTTTCTTTTGTTTTTTTATCAATATTATCAAGATTTTGTAAACATACAACCTTATGTTTACCCAAGATGATGTACCATTTTTTGTAGTAACTGTCAAAAGTCTGGAACAATGTTTGCATTGCGCCTTTACGATCTTGCCCGTCTTTGGATCTCTAACATCTATGTAGTTGCGCCAAGCTTTTGATGTCCTTTTGTCCCCAACTACCGTCATTTTTTTTTCTCAACTGCTTCACTTTCACCATCCAAGTCAACATCCATTCGACTACTTTCCATTGTTGAACCTAAAATTTCAGACAATAAACATAAATCAATAACAACCAAAAGATAACAATGAACTTTTGAGTTTTGAGACATCAAAAATAAACAAAAACAACCAATATATCTAATTACAATTTTTTAGTATACAAAAAAAATAGTGATTTGATTATTGTATCTTCAACAGACCACAAACCAAAAAAAAAAAAAACGGTGAACATTCATAGTTACAATCACCACAAACACAAAAAAAAATGTGAACTTCTTATTATTGAACTTCTAATTATTGTATCTTCAATTCAGTAACAGATTACATAATATAGATATAACAGATTACATAATACAGATTACAACAAATGCAATTTCGAAATTTATCGTTACAATCAATAGGAAAATCGATAGAACTTATATTACATAACAGATGGTACCAGTCAAAAAAATTGACATTTTACCATATGGAAATAATGGAAATCTCAGGTAATAATCGAGAGATTAATAGATGGAGGTAATAGATTGAGACTTCGAGAATCTAGCCTTGAAGATGAAGACTCATAGTTGCAGGCAGCGATGGTCGGCAATAGGGTCAACAATTGGGTCTTTTTGTTCGTCAATTGAACAGAGGGAACAGTGTGAGCAACTGAGTGGAAGATAGTAGATACGAATGGGCTCTAAGAATTGAACGAGTCCACCTTCGTCTTCTACTCCAACGAATCAAACGACTCAAGAAATCGTGGGGGTGAGTGTCGACGTCTTACGATTGAGAGAGGGGAATGTGAGTGTTTGCGTTTTTTTGTTAAGAATGAAACTCACATTCACAAACCCTAAAACGATGAGGCATTAACGCCTCCTTCTTTTTCCAGTTTTTTTATAAACAAAATCACCAAAATATATATATATATATATATATATATATATATATATATATATATATTAAAGAGGCAGGTTCCCGTCGGTACCTGTTCCAGTTAACCGCCGGTTCTGGTTACCCGGTATTGGAACCGGAACCGGCGGGAATCCAACGGGTATCGGTTTTGTAAAAATAAAAATTGGAACTGGAATCGCTTAGGGTGGTTCCAAAACTTTAGGAATCGAAACCGGAACCGCATAGGGTAGTTCCAGTTCCATAACTGGTAGTTCCAAGGCGGTTCCAGTTCTGAAAGCAGGTACCCGCTTTTGCTGCTCATCCCTAAGTGGATGGTGCCCGACCCAATGAAACCCTAGTTGACCTAATGAAACCCTATATGATCTTAAAGCCTAACCATTTGTCTATTTGGCACGTGATTGGGTTGGAAACCCTAATTAGGGTTTAGAAAACCCTAATTTTAGATATGTTAGTTTTGGGATTTGTCGGGACCCGCATTTTGGACCATTGAATTGGAATTATGAATTAAGCCCGACCACACCGTATGATTGACCTAGTAGATTGATGGACTTACTGGATTAAGTCCTTAATGGGTTAGGTGTTTCTAATTAACCCTAATCATCATTTTATGTGTAAACCCTAATTGTGTTGGGTTTTCATTTGGGCCTTTCTGTTAGGCCTAGATGTTTGGATCTTTGACGGGCCATCTAATAACAAGAATATGGACTAAGGATTTTGGATGGGCTTTAGGGTAAGGCCCATGTGAAGGGTTTGGGCCCAATTTGGAAAATTGGGCCATATGTTGGGCTTCGGTTCATTGTTTGACTTTTGGGCCTTCGGAGTGTGAGTTTGGGCCTTGGGCTTGAATCAAGCTAGGTTGGGGGTAAAGTAGTCTTTTTACCCCAAGCATGGACTTATGGTTATGTATTGGAACCCAATTATTAATTGGGTGTTGTTTTGATGTTGACAGTTCGGGAGTCTGTCATCCAACAACTAGAGTTTTGTCTGCGGGACTTCAGCAGTGTGAGGTGAATTACCTTACCGGTAGCAGTGGTTCTAAGGCACCAAGGCCGACCTACTAGTAGGAGCTTGTAGTTAGATGATTGTATGTGTGATAATTTTCTGGTATGCCACTATCAGTTATGTTTTATGTGCTAGTATGCTATGATATTGTGTGGTAGTAGTAGGGTGAAATAGTCCCCGTACCGGCTCGGTAAGACCGAAGGGGAGGCAAACACCCAGATATGCTTGGCAGTATCCGGTCGGTAAGACCGAAGGGGAGGCCAGCACTCAGATATGCTCGACAGTATCCGGTCGGTACAAAAGAAGGGGAGGCCAACACCCATATATGCTCGGCAATATTCGGTCGGTAAGACGGCAGGGGAGGCCAACATCCAGATATGCTCGGTAGTATCCGGTTGGATAGATCGAATGGGTAGGTCGGACACCCATATATGCTTGATAGTATCTGCTTATGTTGTATGATGGGGGAACTCACTAAGTTTCGTGCTTATGGTTTTCATTTTTGGTTTCAGATACCTCGTTTTCAAAGGAAAGGTGTTGGCACGATCGCAGCGCATCACACTATGTTTTTCGCATGACGAGGTCTTTGGGAATTGTACTCAGATATTATCTTTTATGACATGATTGAGTGTTTTACAAACTGATTTGTTTATTAGATGAGATGACACTATTGATGTTTTCATAATAATGGTTTTCATAATCACTCAATTAAAAACAATATTTTTGGTCTTGAATTATAGGATGTTACAAATACCCTTTGGTCTTGATGATCTTTTTACCCTTCTAGTCACATGATCAGCATCACCATAAGCATTGCTGATTCTACAAAACCTAGGAATAAGATCAAATGCCTTATTTGTAAGAGCTTTGCTCTCTAATGCCAATGTCGGACTTGTTGGTACTGACTCAACAAAAGTCCATAGCAGAAGAAAACTAGGAATCCATCCCACCTTCATCTTCTCTGGTTTTCTAATTCCGATTCACACTGAAATCGGGTATTCCAGACTTGTCATTTATACCTAGAGAAAATAAAAAAACAAACACCAAGAAGAACTTGCATACCAACTAACAGTTTTTTGTTATACTAATACGACACATATGGCAATGAACTCTTGAATGTTTGGCTCAAACTCTCCCTTGTTCACAGTTGGGCTCAAGAGTTCTCACCATTTTCCATATGATCAAGAGCCCCAAAATGTTAGCCAAACGTAAAACATTGTACACTAAGAAAGGCTAAAATCATAATTTATTTACATTTCAATGTCAAACATTGTCATTGATTGGTAAACAACCCTTTCATATCATAATGTTTTGCTTTTTTTTTTAAGTTTTATGTGCCTTACATTATGTTTGTTTCTTCATATTTGTTAAATAGGAGGTGGGAGTGAAGAAGTTTCGGTCCTACTTTACCTAGAGTTCAAGAGAGAAGCAACTGTTGAGCCTCTGTTCTCCTCTATTTTCTTCTTTCTGCATCACCTATGAGTGTTTTTTATCGTCTTACACGTCCCTTCTTCACATTCTACACTTAATTTTTATAGTAGTTTGGTCAAATATTTATTTGGTTTTAGATTTGTTATATATTTTAGTTGTTTGATTGCTTTATAAGTTCCTGCATGCTTACTCTATACAGTTTATCTATGCTCTTTTAATTTATTTACATTTCAATGATTGCTTTATAAGTTTCTGCATGCTTATTCTACATAGTTTATGTGTGCTCTTGTAAAAATACAGGAAAAAAATGTTTTAGTTTGCAAGAATAGTTATTTGTCAAAGACTGATTAGTCTTTTGTTATTGTAATTTTCTAATAGGTTTTTTTTACTTTGATATTATAAAAAATATAAATTACCAAAGTAACACTATCAACTAACTCTAAGTTTTTTTTAAGAATTTAAAAGTTTACTACAGGACAAAAGTTTAAAAGTTTGCAAGGCTCTTAACTCTAAGTTTAGTTCTAGTAAGGTTCTTGTTATAGAAAAAAAAGGAACAAAAAATGATACTAAAAATCATTTCTAATGAAACTTATTATTCCAAATTACGCAATTGTCCGTAATTTAACTAAAAATCCAGTGACGTTAACTCGACAATTCTTGTTTTCAACACTTAAGTCCTCAATTCAAACATGTTTTTCATTTTCTTAATATAAAATTGATTTTCAACTTTTTTTTTTTCAAAATCCCTAGTTCAAAAATGTTTTTCGTTATTTATATCTTATTATATTGTCTATAAACATCACGTCATAATCCAAACCACAATTAATCTAGAATAAAAATTGCACATTTTGCAAATCATATAACTTTGTTCATTAGGATCAAACATTAAATGTATAAGAATAGACTAATTGTAGTATCATTTTAAAGTAAAATCACAATACAAATAATACATAGTTGATAGTTGTAAATTACGCTACATAGTGACATAATTAGACAAAATTTTGAGTTTCGAATTATAGTAAAATTAAAAAACAAAAAAAGAAATAAATGTGGCTGTGATTAATCAGCGTTTATCTAGTAATGGCTGCAACTCCTGTTTTGCCATTTTAACCACCTACAAATCCGAGCTTTCCAAATATGCACAAGTCACTTTCACACTACAAATATATGAAAATATGAAAATATTATTTTATGGTTAAAAGTAAAATGTTTATAATTGTATAATATAAATGTGAATTTGTTGTTAGGTTAGGATAATAGGTTTACCTATGACCTTGGGCCGACATTTTATAATTGCCCTTGAAAGCTTTTTTCCATAAAGTGGAAGGGAATGAAGGGCAATCTAAGATCAATTTTCTTATTGTTCTACTAGAATGGAAATTTTCTAGAAGATGTTCTTTTTTTTCTTCTTCTTCTGATTTAGGTATTGCTACAATGGATGCTATTGATTCATATAAAGATTCCAATTTTTCATCCAATTGTGGGTGGAGTATTCCATCTGCACCCCTGTAACAACCTACACATCCAAAACCACATTTATAAAT
Source organism: Lactuca serriola (assembly GCF_051521515.1). Taxonomy (NCBI): domain Eukaryota; kingdom Viridiplantae; phylum Streptophyta; class Magnoliopsida; order Asterales; family Asteraceae; genus Lactuca; species Lactuca serriola. The sequence continues at coordinate 109,308,176 of NC_136414.1, read as the reverse complement.
TACCAGTTTACCCTTTTAATATGCTAAATTATAAACTTATCCGAAAAAAAAAATTATAAATTTTGTTATACCTCGAACAAGACCTCTTTCCGGTTATTTGATCAAAGTAACTCCTCAACACCCTCACAACATGCATCAATCAAACTCTATAAATAAAAAAAATAAAAATTAAAAATAAAATAGATGAAAATACCCTCTCCTTGAGTGAGAGATTCATGGGACAAAAGCTGCCACCTTTTGTCCCACCCACAAAGATGTTAATAGGACAAAAGTTGTCCTTTCAATTTACCGAATGTATAAAAAGACAAAATTACCCTCCACCTAGAAAACAAACCTCAGCAAGTCCACTATCAACCAACAGCTCTCGCCTCCTTAGTAGTGGATACTTTTTTGCCACCTGTCATAGCTTTTACATTCTCCTCTTCATCTTCTCCAACTTCATCTTCATCTTCTTCAACTCCTGAAGATTTGACATTTTCTTCTGCTTCTGCTTCCAAATCACGCTGATGCCAAAAACCAAAATTGGAAAAACTCCAACCAGGGGCAAAAAAGGAATAAAAAAGTTACCTTTATAGGTAAAGAAGTTATAGATGAATTGAAGCATCCATAATTCATAACCTAAAAATTTCGTTTCTAATTATTGAATAAAACCATTGTTATCAAACACCCAGTCAAAACAAGACAAAGTATCCAAAATCTCATAAACAGAGTATCATGTCAAGAGTACATCACAGTAAATATACCATGCTCACAACAAGGTTTGTGTTATGCAGTCATCCTGAGCTCTTCCCTTTGCTACCAGAAATACCTAAAACCAAAACTGAAAACTGTAAGTATGAAGCTTAGTGAGTCTCCCAAACTACCACATATCACACATATCATACAAATAGGAGATACGGGCCCCGCCCACACTCCAAGAGATACGGGCCCCGCTCACACTCGGATGATTAAGAGATACGGGCCCCGCCCACACTCTGTGAGATACGGGCCCCGCCTACACTCTATGAGATACGCGCCCTGCCCACACTCTATCAGATACGGGTCTCCCCCACACTCTATGAGATACGGGCCTCACCCATAATCTATGAGATACGGGCCCCGCCCACACTCTGATGACTAAGAGATACGGGCCCTGCCCACACTCAGTAAGATATGGTCCCTGCCCACACTCAGCGAATCATGTCATACAAGCCCCTTCCACACTCACGCTCCTAACAAACACATACAAGTGTCACACAGACAACAAATATAACAATTTAGCAATCCAACTGATAAATATACTCAAGCAATAATGAGATACGGGCTCCACCCACACTCGAGTTCCTAATCAAGAACATACAATCTACACGGGCCGGCTTTGGTGCCTTAGACTCGTTCAATCCAGGAGGAAACTCACCTCGCATTGCTGACGATCCCTGGCTGCTGGCTGACAAATTCTCGAACTATCAACATCAAAATAAAACGAATTAATCGGGTTCCAATCCATAACCATAAGTCCATACTTGGGGTAAAAAGACCATTTTACCCCTAACCTAGTTTGGTCCAAGACTAAGGCCCAAACTTATACTCTGAACACCCAAAAGTCAAATAATCAACCAAGGCCCAATTATGGCCCAATTTTCCAAATTGGGCCCAAACCCCTTACATAGGCCTTACCCTAAGACCCACCCAAATATCATAGTCCATATACTTATAGTCAGATGGCCCAACATGATTCCAAACACCTAAGCCCAAAAGAAAGGCCCAACTTGAAGCCCCCACATGATTAGGGTTTTCATATGAAATGACAATTAGGGTTAAATGTTCTTACTTAACCCAATAAGGATTTAATCCATTAAGTTCACCACTCCACTAGGCCATTCATACAATGTAGTCAGACATAATTTAAAATTCCAATCTAACAGTCGAAACGTGGGTCCCGACATATCCCAAACTAACATTTCCAAAATTAGGGTTTTCTAAACCCTAATTAGGGTTTCAAACCAAACAACAAGCCAACTAAGTCCAAGATTAAGCTGTTGGTCCGATTAGGGTTTCACTATGTCGAGCACCACCCACTATCACCTCAGGCAGTGGTGGTCAATGGTGGCTTACGGCGGCAACTACCACCTCACACTAGTAGGGGTTTTCTTTGGCCCAAAACACCCAATCAACGTCTCAACAAGGAGGAAACACGACCACACGCACCTATTGACACACACACACACACAGCCACCCATGTGGTGGCAGGCAGCAACAAACGATGGCAGCCACCACCTCATGGTGGTGGTGATGTGTTTCTAGCCAAATAATACACAAACTACACCATAATTTCCGAAAATTATGACATTTAACTCCTATGTCTAACATCCATAAGTTATTATGGATTTAGGGCTTCAATAAAATAATATAAAAATATCATTTACACCTCGTGGTTTAGGGCTTATTATTTATTTACTTGTTTTATTCAATTTAAATGGAATGTTACGATTCTCCCCCACTTGATTTATATTTTGTCCTCAAAATCATTCCTTATCATTCCCGCCACGCGAAAACCACTTGAACAACACACCATGACCTAGAACATACCCATCCTTCCCAAGGTAACCAAAACAAACCCTCATTGGGTTTTTAAATCCGAAGATGAACGAATTCCTTGCAACAAGATCACATTACTCAACCTGAAATCGAAAGTCTCGAGATAGTCTGACTCCCTGACAGACCGCCCATACTGAACCACTGCTGAATCCATCCCATAAATTTCCCAAGTAACTACTCCACTTTAAATAACTCAAGGTTCCAACTAGAAAATAGAATCACTATCCAATTATCCCTACAAACCACTTATACTTGACCAAGGCTCAAATAATCCTTCAAGTATGAGACTTGTCCCCGTAACGGTTAGACTCAAACGGGAGCTGCATAATAGGCTCAAATTATCTACTCTGAGATTATCCAAAACCCGACTGTGAGTGACCTGATACCACCTCATAATAACAAGTTACTCCACATTCGAGTTCCAATTTAGTAATACCGCCCTGACTTATCTTGATGCTCTTACTAATGGAACCAATCCAAGACACAATCACGAGAGCCGAACTTCCATCCAAAACTGAATCCATTCATTACCCTTGAACCCTTGTATCGATGCCTTAGGTACTTAGATACCCCGATCCTCAACCCACGGTAATGAAAATCCTGCACAAAACACTCGCGTTACCCGAATTGAGATCTTAGCCAGAAATACAACCCGATACTCAACTCATAATCCGAGATCCATAGATATGCACTTTAATTTTACCCAAGACCTTCTAATAATGATAACCTGTGCTAGATCGTGATACAAAGGTTCCCAAACCAACGCTGAGACTACCAGTCTCGCACCTGGTACTACCACCAGGTTCCCAAGAGTCCAAATAACAAAGTTATCCAACCTATAAATCCTTCTGCGTCACACACACTGACCACTCACCGAATCCTGAAACCCAGGATCCCATACCTTAACCCAACGGTCTCTACCAGGTCCCACCTGCATTGCAATAAACACACGGTCCTTGTCCACGAGTCCCAACCAAACTATACCACGGAGTGTCCTTGCCCATGAGTCTGACCCATCTAGGGCTACACAGGCCCATCTCCACCTCGGACCGAAATGGTCCTCAACCCATAACTAAGAAATACCCCAGGACAATCCTGACTAGCGTGCCCAAGGCACGAACTGATTCCCCCTTTATGCTCCACTACCAATGATAGTCTACCTCAAATAGGTGAATGCTACGATCTATCGCAGTCTCCCAACACTTCTAACCAACCATGATTACCACCTCGGGTTTCATCACTACCCAACCATCTCAATCCCAAATGTCCTGAATTGTTCCTGCATCAGTTAAGAATAGGAAGAGAGGCTCTACACGACTCTCGGTCGGGATCCATCCTCAAACTTGCTATACATAACAAGAAAATGTCGACCAGCTGCCGGGAGTTCTCTTAACACCCACTTACAAAACCTTGAACTAAACGGTCACTTGAGTCGTCTCTATTTCTGACCAGGATGCGAAATGTACCCTAGTTCCACACCCGATCCAATTCCTTGAAGTTCTGATTAATTCTTCCCCACTTAGCTTTGGCGAAGCTCTTTCATCCTATAAGTTGGACGGATTCTAACCCATCGAACCTCATATAGCAGGAATTACCTATAACCTGTGATTACCAAAACTAACGTTCTATTCCTAGCCAAATGTCAACAATTTCCCAACTTCTAGAATTTGGGAGAATGCTCTTGAGAACTTAATCAATCTGATGATCTAAATCACCTCTCATGGCACCATGTCATTTGTTTGAGTTCTTGTGCCTACGACTAATAACCATAACCCTTGCCATGCACTGACGCACCTCTACTCTAATTTCTATCCTCAAGGAATCATTAAACTCTAACCGACTTCAATCCATGCGAAAATACAATTCTCTTGACACATCCAATGATCAAACAACTCATGAAACTGACACCATCATCTTCCTGCTACCGTTCCTTCCCCAACAACAATAGTGCCTTGAACTCTAAAGTTCTTCCATAGGCAACTGCCGATCATACCCGACAGTTGATAGAAGCACTGAAACTTGACTCCACTGGAGAACTATCATGCTAATCTTGACCAAAGATCCTCCAAGAAACACTCCTGAATTGATCCTGCCAAGGACCAAGATATACAACAGAACACACTGAAACCCACTTGATAAAATACGATCCTCTAATGATTCATTGAAGACTTCTGGCATGCTGAATGGCGTTTCACACTCCTTGATAATATAATCCCGAAAATAGAAGAAAATCCATCCAGGACGTTGCTTATCCAAATCCTAAGCCAAAATTCCAACACAGAACAAATTCCTGATAACAACCCAGAATAAATAGAAGATATCATATCCGTAAAAGTATTAGAAGGAATCTCGACCTCCTCTCTCTGAGTTACCCGACGATCCATAGGACAAGGCGCAAACCTCACTTTCGATCCCAACTGACAAGAACTAACAATAGGTTCCTCCTTCCTGAAGGATTCTAGGGATCCACAAGCCATGGGCTCCAGACGAGCCCCCAACTGCCTAAATACGACCTCGGCCCGAAGGCTCCGAGATGACCGTCCAAAAGCTCCAAAATCCCTTCCATGGTTGAACTAAAAACCACCAAGGTCCAATCCGAAACACTGCGAGTAATCTCCAATGAGATGAACTGCACGATCGTACTTTGATTGGCTCAATACCTGCTATTGAGCCGGGATCAAAATCTGAAATCCATCCCTGAGTGCTTTACACCATACCAAAACAACATGCAAAGGATCTGAATATATTCATGGGTCTTCATCCCACAGGCTTCCTAGATTCTCCAAGATTCTTCCCGATTTAAGTATGGATCTTGTGTTTTCAGTAGTATGGGCCCGATACTACCTTCCACACCTATCCATACTTTCCTCAAGAATCCTTCCGAATCCTATAAATCACCTTCTTAAATCCATATACCAAGCACTCGTGAATTGACGTATCAATTCCACTTAAGCACTCCTTAGGCTTTCCTAGGTTCCTGACCTCACCCTGCCATCAGCTGCTGAAGAACTCACTATAATGCCAATCAACCACTTCATGAATACAATTTCATGCAACAAAGCTTAAATAATCCTTCGAGTAACATAATCATCCTTAGAATGGTTGGACTCAGACTAGAGTTGCGTAATAGAGTCAATTTCATCACTCTAGGATTATCCAACCTTTGAAACGTGTGACTTGACATATTCACTCAGTAGCTGACCCCCATCACCTAAGAGTTCCATAAATCACAAAGCAAGCAGCATTCATGCAGTATCACTTAAATCCATAAAATAATCACGGGCATATATTCCCTCTGCTACAACTCATACTAGGAGTTCCCACTCCTGCTACAGATTGCCTTACTCATACAAATCATACTTGAACCAGCATTCCATGCTTCCTAGGTTACTAAGTATCACATAACATGCCAACCTATCATTTGTTAATCAGAACTAGCATGCACAACTACAAGCTCATACAATAGGTATACAAAGGCATCTCTCCTAGCATTCTAATATGAAAAAATTGAGCAGACCCGTAGCACTAATTAGCATGCGATTCCACAGATTCAAAGATCAAAGCATAATAGATAATATGTATGGGTATTTTGGGAAAACTTACTTGAGCTCGGCTAATTGCATGCACCACACCCTTTTTCCCTTTTGAAATTGTTTTTATAAAAATGATTTTTCTTTTAAAAAATTTCATACCAGGTCCTCAGTTTGAGTTCAGACACACCCGAGAGTGTGCCCAAATCCCTCAAAACATGGCTCTTATACCAACTTGAAACATCCATAATTCATAACCCAAACACCTTGTTTTTAATTATTGAATAAAATCATTGTTATCAACATCCATTCAAAACAAGACAAAGTATCCAAAATCTCATAAACAGAGTATCATGTCAAGAGTACATCAGAGTAAATATCCTAGGCTAAAAACAAGGTGTGTGCTATGCAATCATCCTGAGCTCTTCCCTTTGCTACCGGAAGTACCTGAAACCAAAACTGAAAACCGTAAGCACGAAGCTTAGAAAGTCTCCCAAAACTACCACATAACACACATATCATACAAATAAGAGATACGGGCCCCGCCCATACTTAGAGAGATGCGGGCTCCGCTCACACTCGGGGGACTAAGAGATATGGGCCTCGCCCACACTTTGTGATATACAGGCCCCGCTTACACTGTATGAGATACAAGCCCCACCCACACTCTATGAGATATGGGCCCCGCCCAAACTCTACGAGATACGAGCCCCACCCACACTCGGATGAATAAGAGATACGGGCCCTGCCCACACTCTGTGAGATACGGGCCAGTGACATCCCCTCATTTCTCGGCCAGAAAAGACCGATTTAATTTATGCTTTTTAAAATCAAATCAGAGAAATCTTTATAAAAGATGTTGCGGAATTGGTCCCCAAGACAAAATATGATAAAAGTTTGTCAAAACCTTTCTTTAAGAAATATATCATTTCCTTTTATATCAAAACCTCGGGATGTCATGTTCCGATACAGATCAAAAGCATAAACAAGACATTATAAGCCTTACGACAGTTATTTGTAACTACATGCCTATAATCCAAAATTCACTCATCATCATCATCCGACTATGCTCGGGGTCCTCTACCTGTAATATAAACAGCTGAGTGGGTCAGGCTTGGAAGCCTGGTGAGCATATAGGGTTTTCAACCCACAATACATAAATTTATTATGTTTAAACATCAATCAATCAACCGAATGACCCTAAACCCCATTATTTTATTTATTTCTTAAGGGTTTACCCTAAGAATCAAATATCACTCCTTCCTAAGGATTCATCCTAAGGAATAGACACAAAGTCACCTCGTGACCGGGGTTTATACAATGAGCACTAATTCAATAGCTACCAAGGTTTATTCAACATGTGCTAAGTCCATAGCTCTCATTTATCGACAATATTATTTACAGGTATTCTCTCCTGCAATACATCTCAATGGGTTTTTAGAGTACAGCAAATGAACATATAGTTCATTACACCTACAGGTTGCGGGCCTGCTAGTGTTCCATAGACTGTCTAGAATAGTCCATGGTTGTCATCCATACTCTGCTGAATGACAGGGGCCAACATTTTGGGTAAGTGATTCTCTCAAATTTCACCACTCACCCTCAACTCATGATCAATATTATTGATCATCCCCTTTTTCCAACTCGCCTTTCATCATACCCACTATTTCATCTACCCATGTTTTACCCAACATTTTTCGTAGATAAAAATACATATATAGTTTAAATTATTAAAAAACATGTATAAATCATTCCTTCAGCACCCATCTCACATAAACAAACAATATATATTCACACAACACGTATTTTATGTAAAATACTTCATATCTATGTGTAAGGTGAAAGTAGTTACACACTCACTTGATTTAATGAAAACCAGACAGCAATTCGTTTCCTAAAACGATCGTTTCTAATAAAACCGGGAGTGTTATTGAGAAACCGGGCTTTCTAAAAGTTGGGCTTCGAAACCGAAAAGGTAAATTTTTCGGGCTTCTCAGGCACTTCGTGGAGTATTCCGGGCTTTACAATCGATACCGGGGCTTTGCGGGATGTTAAGATGAAGAAAATATGGATTTAGGGGTTAAATATGGCAATTTCTTAAAAATATACGAGAAGGCTCGCAGCCTTCTATTTATAGGGAAGAGCTTCTGATCGGACGACTGAGAAGGAGTCACGCCTCGCAGATCCGAGGGTTCGTTGGGAAGGCTCGCACGATGGCTGCGTGTGCGAAGGGCTGCTGGCTTCTTGTGATTGGTCCGAAGCGTGTGTCCGATGTGCAGGTGGTCAGCATGTGTGAGGGTCTCGGTGGCACTCGCTGATTGGACCGTGAAGTCGTATTACACGTGCGAGGCTCGGAGCTAGGTGCGAGGTGCGGTCCATATGCGAGCCTCGGATTGGACCTCCCTTCGGTCAAATCAGAATCCGACACGTGGCTTCGCATGACTCAGCGGCTTGGTGACTCAGCAGGACACGTGGCACTTTTTCTGTGAGGATGACGTGGCAACTCGTGACTATGCGAATTTTCTCGATTTTCGCGCCAAAACTTCTAAAATCATAACTATCGCATACAAGCTCCGTTTTTGACGTTCTTTTTATGCAAGCGTAGCTAAAATTACGCTCTACAACTTCTGCTTAGAATTCGTCGACTAATTTTGAGTTTAAATTTTATATTATTATTTTTAACAGACCGGGACAGGAAATCCGTTAAAAATTCATAACTTCTTCATCCGACGTCCGTTTTCGTCAGACTTTTTACCGTTGTGCTCCTAATGACGAGACCTTCAATTCTCGTTTAAGTTGTGTCGGCTAAAAATCGCTCGATCTAAAATTTGAGTTTTTAGCTGTCTACTGCTAAGCTGAAACTTCGAAAAATCATAACTTCCTCATACGAAGTCAGATTTGGGCGTTCTTTTTATCGAACTTCTCGGTTTAATGAATACTACGACTTTCGTTTAGAATACTAAGGCTAAAAAGTAGTTTATCAAAAACTCACTTTTTACGACATTCGGCACCGTGCCGGTTTTGTCGCGAAACTTCAACAGGTCATAACTTCTTCGTTATAACTCGGATTTCGGCATTCTTTATATCCCTGAAATCCTTGTTTCGAACACTACAAGTTTATGTAAAGATATCGGGCTTATCTCACACTTTAATTTTGACGCTTATTTTTATTCTTAATTAATTAAATCCTAATAATTAAGCATAAAACACATAATTCACATAAAATTCACATAATTCCTTTTCATTTCTTCTAAATGAGTTACAAAGGTTAACCTAGACCATTATGTCAATATTAATGCCTAGCCTAGAAACACGGGTGTTACAACTCTCTCCCCCTTAGGATGATTCCGTCCCCGGAATCACACAACGACAAACAAGTACGGGTAGTGACTCACTATGTCACTCTCCGTTTCCCAGGTGGGATTTGGCCCATTTATATGTTTCCAACGTACAGGCACTAAATCAACTATCTTACGTTACAACTTCTTAGTCTTACGGTTAACGATTGCCTCAGGTTCTCCAATTAACCTCATGTTCTCGTCCAACCTTAATTCAGAAATGGGAATTATGCCGGGCACACCTCCCGTGAACTTTTTCAACTAACACACATGAAAGGTGTTATGAATACTCTCTAGTTCTTCCGGTAATTCTAGCTTGTAAGCTTGATTCCGGATTCTCTGAAGAACTTTAAATGGTCCAATAAACCTTGGACTCAACTTTCCCCTTCTACCAAATCTTATAAGTCCCTTCCACGACGAGACTTTAAGTGAAACCGAATCTCCAACTTCGAATGATATCGGTTGTCTTTTCTTGTCAGCATAGCTCTTTTGAGCAGCTAACATCTTTTCTTTTCCTAATCACTTACAACTTTTCAGCAATCTAATGGACTATTTCAAGTCCCATAAACTGCTTTTCCTCAGCTTCCAGCCAACATGATGGCATCCGACACTTTTTCCCATACAAATCGTGATAAGGTACCATCTTAACACTTGATTGGAAACTATTATTATAGGTGAATTCTATTAGAGGTAAGTGTTCATCCCAGTTACCTTGAAATTCTAAGGTACATGCTCTCAACATATCCTACAACGTTTGAATCGTTCATTCGCTCTGACCATCGGTTTGCAGATGGTAAGCTGTATTCAAACACAACTTGGTACCCAATTCCTCTTATATACTCCTCCAAAACCTTGAGGTAAAACGGCTGTCACGATCGGATACAATCGTTAACGAAACAACGTGAAGCTTCACACTTTCCTTCACATAAGAATTCCCAAGTTTATCCGTAGACCATTTCTCATTGGCTGCTATGAAATACGCACTCTTAGTGAAGCGATCAACGATCACCCAATTCATGTCGTGACCGTTCCTTGTTCTGGGCAGTTTAGTCACAGAATCTATAGTGATATCTTCCCATTTACCCATGGGTACATGTAAAGGTTCTAAACTCCCATATGTTTTCTGATGTTGTGCCTTAACCTTGGAACAAGTTACACACTCAGCCACATACTTTAACAACTTCGAGCTTCATCGTCGGCTACCAGTAATAGGGTTTTAGATCCCTATACATTTTCGTATTGTCGGGATGAATCGAGTACATGGTCTTGTGAGCTTCTTCTATCAGAAGACCTCTGATTCCTCCCATCCTAGGTACCCAAATCCTATGTTTGAATACCTCCATTGCTTGATCGTTTGCACCAAACACCAACATTTTACTCAAACGTTCCTCCTTTCGGTCATTTTTCTCTAAAGCTTCCTCTTGAGCTTTCTTTATACTTTTCACAATTGTCAAGACAACTTTAATTCTTAACGCTCTTGGCCTTTTTCTTTTCAAGACTTACCTTTCGACTAAGATTATCAGCAACAACATTTGCTTTACCAGGGTGGTAATGTATCTCACAGTCGTAGTCCTTGAGTAATACTAGCCAGCATCGTTGCCTGATGTTCAATTCCTTCTGATCAAAGAGATATTGAAGACTCTTATGATCAATGAAAAGTTTACACTTTGTGCCATAAAGATAATGCCTCCATATCTTCAGGGCGAATACTACCGCTGGCAACTCCAAATCGTGAGTGGGGTAGTTCTTTCATGCTCTTTCAATTGCCTCGATGCATACGCTATCACCTTATCCCTTTGGGTCAGAACACATCCTAACCCAACTCCAGAGGCATCACTATAAACTATGAAGTCATCAACTCCTTTAGGTAATGAAAGAATCGGTGCTTCACACAACTTCTTCTTTAACTTCTCAAAGCTTCCGATGTTTCTCATTCCAAGTATAGACAGCTCCTTTGTGGGTCAAAGCTGTCAATGGAGTCCCGATCGAAGAAAAGCCTTGCATAATTCAATAATAATATCCAGCTAATCCTAAAAAGCTTTAGATCTCCATAGGACTTTCAATTGTAACCTTCGAGTTACAAAATAAGTCCTTATTGAGGACTCCTTCTTCTTCTTCTTGGAATAAGTATTTTCCTTCATTTATTGTAACAGCCCGATGGGTCATGTTCTAATGATCTCTCATTGTATACTGCACTACTTAGACTCAGATCTCCTAGGGATAAATTTCAGAACAAATTATACCTTCCTTCATTTTCTAATGTGATACAATCACCGTTCAACATGTATCATTTCTAACTACCAACTTCTTTAACAATGAGTGCGATACTTCTATTGATCGCTTTGATCATCTTTCATTTCAATCTTCTGGCTTAAGTCAAATGTTAGATCGAACTTGGTTCTCTGAACCACATAATAAACTCACCGTAGTCGGACTCAATTTGATATGACCTCTAAGGTTGGAATAACAATCATCTTCTTAGTCATTACCGAAACGATGGTAACGACAAACTAGAACAAGACGGAATCAAATAATAGCTTCTTGGCAACCTTGTGACTTTCCCTGATCCAAGTGCGAGTCCTGTGCTTCCAGTAGTATAGATCTCTACTACTATTCACACTTACTCATACTCGTCCAAAGTACTGTCTCGTAGTCCCCAAGTCCTAAAATCACAAAACAATTTAACACATACAAATGTGTTTAATTAATCATAAAATTTTCCTAGACTCTACTAGGACTTCTTTCATGCGTATCTTCAATGATCAACCCTACTTCAACTTGGTTGGTGATGAAAATTCCAGATGATTGGGACAACTTAACAAAATTACACCAACCATTCTATTCAGCAGACAACAAAACCAGGGTTTATTTTATTTCCTTGAAACGATTACACAAAGGTTCAAGTTTACCCTATACTATGCCTCTCATAGGCTAAACTACTTGTTGCTATTCACATTATTACTTCGTAACTTGATCTTCGGGTATCAAGTCTTGACTTCTACTTCCTAGTGTTATTAATCGCTTCTTCAAGGATATCCTGAAATTCCTTTGGCATTGATGGTGCACTTGGCCTTGTTACTTCATTGTTCTTCTGACAATTCTTAGAAATATGGCCTTCTTCTTTACATCCGTAGCACACCTCCTTGGGAATCGTACACTTATTGGCGTAATGCCCTATTTCTCCACACTTAAATCACTTCACCTTCCCGTCACAATTCCCAGAGTGTTTATTTTTGCACTTCCCGCACCATTTTCCGTTATCTCTTCTCTTGCCAAACTTTGAGGATATGTTGCTCTTGTTGGGCCTTGAAGACCCCTCAAATTTCCTCTTCTTGCCAACTTCAACTTTGTTGGCGGTTGTGTCATTGATTGTCACAACTGGAAATTTTGTGTCCTGTAAACTATACATTCAAGCTAACGTGAATCAAAAACTTAAGAATGTGTGTAACACCTATGATTATGACATCAAAAACTTCAATCAAATACATCATACAAGTACTACAAATAGTCATCAAATAATTAGAAACCCTAGAAGTTCTTACTTAGGTCCATTTTGGACTAGAACTTCCTTATTGGACCTAATGGACCAATAAACTTCCAATTTGACTAGCTTGGGTTTAGAACTCTTAAATGGGCTCTAATTGGACCCACATCTATTTGTTTCAACATTTTGGGCTATGTTGGACCTAGAATGAAATGAATTAAAAGCCTTGATACATGAATAACCTAAACTAGTCCAATAAAAATATGAAAATCCTACCACATTTCTTTAGATTTAAAACATACTCAAGATTAACACTAATGTTGGGCTTAGGGGCAAAGGCCCAAATTTTTCCTTTTCTTTCCAAATTCTCGGCCCAAATGCACAAGCCCAAGAGGATGGAAGAGTTGACTTGTTGTGCCACATCATTGTTATCCAAAGGACTTCCATGCAAAATATCTCACATACCTCCATGCACATCACTTCAAAATCACTTCTCTTCTCTCCTCCCTCTCACTCTCGGCTGAAACACACACACACACATTCACAAATCTCTCACAAATTCTCTCTAGATCACTCAAGAACACTCCTTCCTCCCCACTCCAAAAATCTCGAAAATTAGGAGCTTTCAAGAGGATCTTGCAAGTTAATCATCATCTTAGGTAAGTTTTTACTTATATATATGATCTAGCTATTTCATTCCATCAAAAACCTCTTCTAAATCTATTCCAAATTGTGATCATACACCTTAGAAGTCACCAAACTCGAGATCTACCAAGGAAGGGTGCTAAGGCCGAAAATCACTTCATTTTCCTTCCATTTTCTTTGCAAAACCGAGCCCCCACACCCAAGGTGAGCTTCATACCCCTATTTTCTGTTTTCATGAGTTTTGTGTGTGTGGGGGGGGGGGGGGAATACAAGTGAAAGTGTAGATCTATATGTGTTTTGTATGCCTTGTATGATTTCCATGCTTACATGTATGCTTTTGTGTACTATAATGTTGGATCTAGCCATAAAACCCCTCAAAACCGAGATATATCTTATGTTAAATGATTTTAGCATCAAATGTATTTCTACATACCAAGTGTTTCAAGAAAAATAGCTAAGTGGTTTAGTAACAATTTTCTTTGGGCTAAAACACAAATTTTGGGCCTAAAATGTGAAAAATACAAAATTAAGGGCCCAAATTGACATATCACGAATTCTGATGGATGAAGTGTGTCAAAACAGTTTCAATAAAACAATTTCTGGAAATATACTCATTTAGAGGATTAAAAATATAAATTTCAAGCTTAATGGGCTAAAAATGACAATTTCGGCCCAATGAGGCCCATTATGCGAATTTTTCTGTTTTGGAGGGCCCAAAACTGTGATTTTCTGTAAAACAGTGGACCATAAGTGATCCAAGTCCTTTTCAAAGGTTTAAAATGCTTTTTAAATTAAAAAGGACCAAAGTTGCAAAAATTTTACAATTTGGGCCAAAATTGTCAAACTTGCGAAAAAGAAGGGTTATAACCGAGAAAACTGAAATTTCAGGGACTTAAGCTGTTTTCTATGAAAAATATGCTGGAAAATATTTATTTCAATAATTTTTGGTGTTAAAATGTCAAGAAAATTGATTTAAGGACCAAACCGGAAAGTATTTGAATAAAGGGTTGAAAAAGTAAATTTTACAAACAAGGAGGGGCTGAAAACAGAAAATTTTCAAGACTAATTCAATACATGCAATTTGACCAAATAATGGTACCACGACTATCGACAAAATACAATACATTACAACACCAAAAGTCGTTGTTAAACGAATTGGTTCGGTCTCGAACCAATAAAAATCCGAAACTACTAACACGACGACACTACGATACTACAACACTACGATTCATACAACTAACGATTTGGAATTCATTATACATGCGAATGTGCACAGATGTCTACGCACTATCTTTGGGCCCCACAAGTGTAAAATCTTGTTCGTTGAGCCTAGCTAGCCCGACGACCTGATCTTAAGGCCCAAAGACTTCAATCTTACGAAGTGTTGGGTTTTACCGATCCGACACGACGTAACCGGACTTTCAATGGCTTGTAGACTACTGGTCCCCAAGGGTCCTTTAGTGTCGCTAGTAGAGTCTGCCTTTTTCGCGAGGCGGGTCTGGGACCCCTCGTACCTTTTTATCCCCAACCGGCTAATGGAGTCATCGAGGCCTTCGTGTCCTCTTTCTCTTCGGATGTGGGACTACACGTAGTCAGGGCGGTTGGATAACGTGATTAGTACGGACGACGCCTACGGGATCGTTAGTATTGCTATAGACGAGTCGTTTGTGTAATGCGTGTTTGTAGCAGATAATCATAATCCAATGTCGTCTGGTAATGATAACTTCATGCGTTGCAATGGTTTCAATGTAAATTCATGGAATTCAAAGAATTAGGAAAACATCGGGTTTTCCTAGGGTTTTTCCAATACATACAGATTCGAAATACATACAACTTCAATGCACAATTTTTTTTACAAGTATAGAAACAAACAAGCATACTTATGGATCTTCACAAACGTTTTCAAAAGCTTCTCTTTTCAGAAAATATCGGATTTTCTGGTGGTTTTCAAACGATACGAAACATTGTTTTTCAAATACAACTTATGAACTCACCAACATTTCATATGTTGACGTTTTTCAAAATACTTGTATTCTCAGGGAACCAGTGAATCAAAGGAAATCATATTCAGTGATGGCTTGCAGTTTATTTATGTACGAATCGAACAATTTATTTTGGGAATGTAATGTTTAAACAATGTACTTCATGTAAACTCTACTGGTTGTACTATATTAATGCATGGTGACGAATGTTGTTACGTTTCATATATATTCAATGTTATGGTATTCAATTGAGTCACGACAGCCCCCGAACGTTTCCGCCGCCTGGTTTGGGGGTGTGACATTGATCATTTCCTCAATAGACTTAGAAACCCTAATAGTTGCCTCAAGAACAGATGCCTGACATACTGGCACAATAAGTTCATCCTTACTTTGTTGAAGTAAACATTTTGTTTCTTCCATCTGTTCACCTAACATCGTACGTACCATTGTCTGCACTCCAGTCATCGTGATTGGCTCAGGCTATGGATTATCACTTCTGAACCCACTTTGAGTACTCGCCATTTTGATCTATACACCAATTTTAGGTGAATTTAGATCTTCAATTTTGTTAGATGTTAAGTCTTCGAAACGTTTATATGCTAGTTCCAATATCGTAGTCATATGTTTAGAATCCTACACACATAAGTTTTCCAGATCCGGTCGGCAACAGACCATAGATTCGAACAAATAATAGCATCGTTATAGCTATAACACAAAACATTTAGCACATAGAAGCATTTTAGGCATCCTTCCTAAAACAAATTAGTGCTCGTGTCTAAATTATGGTAGACACTCATCTCACAATCATCACTTACCATTCTAAGTTTAAGTCTAGAAATCGTAGGATATTTCTTAGTTCGCTTAAACTAATGTTTTGATACCAACTGTGACATCCCCTAATTTCTCGGCCAAAAAAGACCGATTTAATTTATGCTTTTTAAAATCAAATCAGAGAAATCTTTATAAAAGATGTTGCGGAATTGGTCCCCAAAACAAAATATGATAAAAGTTTGTCAAAACCTTTCTTTAAGAAATATATCATTTCCTTTTATATCAAAACCTCGGGATGTCATATTCCGATACAGATCAAAAGCATAAACAAGACATTATAAGCCTTACGACAGTTATTTGTAACTACTGGCCTATAATCCAAAATTCACTCATCATCATCATCCGACTGTGCTCGGGGTCCTCTACCTGTAATATAAACAACTGAGTGGGTCAGTCTTGGAAGCCTGGTGAGCATATAGGGTTTTCAACCCACAATACATAAATTTATTATGTTTAAACATCAATCAATCAACCGGATTACCCTAAACCCCATTAATTTATTTATTTCTTAAGGGTTTACCCTAAGAATCAACTATCACTCCTTCCTAAGGATTCATCCTAAGGAGTAGACATAGAGTCACCTCGTGACCGAGGTTTATACAACAGACACTAATTCAATAGCTACTAAGGTTTATTCAACATGTGCTAAGTCCATAGCTCTCATTTATCAACAATATTATTTACAGGTATTCTCTCCTGCAATACATCTCAATGGGTTTTTAGAGTACAGCAAATGAACATATAGTTCATTACACCTACAGGTTGCGGGCCTGCTAGTGTTCCATAGACTGTCTAGAATAGTCCATGGTTGTCATCCATACTCTGCTGAATGACAGGGGCCAACATTTTGGGTAAGTGATTCTCTCAAATTTCACCACTCACCCTCAACTCATGATCAATATTATTGATCATCCCCTTTTTCCAACTCGCCTTTCATCATACCCACTATTTCATCTACCCATGTTTTACCCAACATTTTTCGTAGATAAAAATACATATACAGTTTAAATTATTTAAAAACATGTATAAATCATTCCTTCAGCACCCATCTCACATAAACAAACAATATATATTCACACAACACGTATTTTATGTAAAATACTTCATATCTATGTGTAAGGTGAAAGTAGTTACACACTCACTTGATTTAATGAAAACCGGACAGCAATTCGTTTCCTAAAACGATCGTTTCTAATAAAACCGAGAGTCTTATTGAGAAACTGGGCTTTGTAAAATTTGGGCTTCGAAACCGAAAAGATAAATTTCCGGGCTTCTCGGGCACTTCGTGGAGTATTCCGGGCTTTACAATCGATACCGGGGCTTTGCAGGAAGTTAAGATGAAGAAAATATGTGTTTAGGGGTTAAATATGGCAATTTCTTAAAAATATCCGAGAAGGCTCGCAGCCTTCTATTTATAGGGAAGAGCTTCTGATCGGACGGCTGAGAAGGAGCCACACCTCGCAAATCCGAGGGTTCGCAGGGAAGGCTCGCACGAGGGCTGCGCGTGCGAAGGGCTGTTGGCTTCTTGTGATTGGTCCGAAGCGTGTGTCCGATGCGCAGGTGGTCAGCATGTGCGAGGGTCTCGGTGGCACTCGCTGATTGGACCGCGGAGTCGTATTACACGTGCGAGGCTCGGAGCTAGGTGCAAGGTTCGGTCCATATGCGAGCCTCGGATTGGACCTCCCTTCGGTCAAATCAGAATCCGACACGTGGCTTCGCATGACTTAGCAGCTTCGGTGACTCAGCAGCTTGGTGACTCAGCAGCTTGGTGACTCAGCAGGACACGTGGCACTTTTCAGTGAGGATGACGTGGCAACTCGTGACTATGCGAATTTTCTCGATTTTCGCGCCAAAAATTCTAAAATCCATAACTTTCGCATACGAGCTCCGTATTTGACGTTCTTTATATGCACGCGTAGCTAGAATTACGCTCTACAACTTTCATTTAGACTTCGTCGGCTAATTTTGAACTTAAATTTTATATTATTATTTTTAACAGACCGAGACAGAAAATCCGTTAAAAATTCATTACTTCTTCATCCGACGTCCGTTTTCGTCAGACTTTTTACCGTTGTGCTCCTAATGACGAGACCTTCAATTCTCGTTTAGGTTGTGTCGGCTAAAAATCGCTCGATCTAAAATTTGAGTTTTTAGCTGTCTACTACTAAGCTGAAACTTCGAAAAATCATAACTTCCTCATACGAAGTCAGATTTGGGCGTTCTTTTTATCGAACTTCTCGGTTTAATGAATACTACGACTTTCGTTTAGAATACTAAGGCTAAAAAGTAGTTTATCAAAAACTCACTTTTTACGACATTCGGCACCGTGCCAGTTTTGTCGCGAAACTTCGACAGGTCATAACTTCTTCGTTATAACTCGGATTTTGGCATTCTTTATATCCCCGAAATCCTTGTTTCGACCACTACAACTTTATGTAAAGATATCGGGCTTATCGCACACTTTAATTTTGACGCTTATTTTTATTCTTAATTAATTAAATCCTAATAATTAAGCATAAAACACATAATTCACATAAAATTCACATAATTCCTTTTCATTTCTTCTAAATGAGTTACAAAGGTTAACCTAGACCATTATGTCAATATTAATGCCTAGCCTAGAAACACGGGCGTTACATGGCCCCACCCACACTTAGCCAATCATGAGATATAGGCCCCGCCTACACTCACGTTCGTAAAAAACACATACAAGTATCACACACACACAACAAGTATAACAATCTAGTAATCCAACCGATAAACATACTCAAGTAGTAATGAGATACGAACCCTGCCCACACTCGAGTTCCTATTTAAGAACATACAATATTTATGGGATGACTTTGGTACCTTAGACTCGTTCAATCCAGGAGGAAACTCACCTTGCACTACAGACGATCCCTGGCTATTGGCTGACAGATTCCCGAACTGTCAACATCAAAATAAACCCAATTAACAATCGGGTTCCAACGTATAACCATAAGTCTATACTTGGGATAAAAAGACCAGTTTACCCTAACCTAACTTAGTCCAAGACCAAGGCGCAAAATCATACTCTGAAGTCTCAAAAGTAAAATAATCAACCAAAGCCCAATTATGGCCCAATTCTCCAAATTATGACCAAACCCCTGGGCCTTACAATAAGGCCCATCCAAATATCATAGTCCATATACTTCTTCTCAGATGGCCCAAAGTGAATCCAAACACCTAAGCCCAAAAGAAAGGCCCAACTTAAAGCCCAAACATAACTAGGGTTTTCACAAGAAATGAACGTTGGAGTTAAGTGTTCTTACTTAACCCATTAATGACTTAATTCATTAAGTCCATCACTCTGCTAGGCCATTCATATAATGTATTTGGACATAATTCGAAATTCCAATCAAACAGTCCAAACGCGGGTCCCGGCAAATCCCAAACTAAAATTTCCAAAATTAGGGTTTTCTAAACCCTAATTAGGGTTTCCAATCAAATTACAAGCAAACTAAGTCCAAGATTAAGCTATTGGGCCGATTAGGTTTTCACTATGTCAAGCACCACCCACAGCTACCTCACTGTGGTGGTGGGTCTTTTCCTTGGGTTTTCTCCGACCCAAAACACCCAATCAACATCTCAACAAGGGGGAAACACACTCACACACACCTATTGACACACACACACACAACCACCCACGTGGTGGCAGCCACCACCTCATTGTGGTGGCGATGGGTTTCTGGCCAAATAATACACACACTACACAAAAATTTCCAAAAATTAGGACATTTAACTCCCTTGTCTGACATCCATAAGTTATTATGGATTTAGGGCTTCAATAAAATAATATAAAAATATCATTTACATCTCGGGGTTTAGGGCTTATTATTTATTTACTAATTTTATTTAATACCAACAGAATGTTACATGAATCTAATAAAAAACCATCTTTTAACATTTCAAGTGACTTTTTCAAAAAAGCCATTTTTTACTGTGTTTGACTTTTTGAAAACTATCTTTGTTTTTTGTTTATCACTTAGTTCATCTTCATGGAGTGTTCTGTTTTAGTTCATCTTCATGTACCGAATTCCTCCTCTCTATTTTTCCTATAAATTCCTACTCTTAAAAATTTGGTGTTAACTAAGTCAAGGTAATCCTTTAGGTTTGTCTAATACACAATTTTAGTTCATATTCATATATTTTTCACTTATGGTCTTTTTTGTTTATTCTCTTTTGATTATTTAAGAACAATATCTTTAAAACTCATTATAAATTATTTTTTAATTATTTTTATTTTATTTATTTCCCCCAAAAAATTGTTTCCTATTAGAAAAGGCAAAATTGTTAGACCTATTTTAGAGAATTAAATATTATATTTCAATATCCACATTAGAATTCTGTTTTCTTTTCTTTGACAGTAAAAAAAATTGAAGTGTTTACTATGGACCATGTTAAGCACTATTTATGGACAATCCACTATTTTAAAGTTGAGTATAGTTTTGCATGTAAAGAATTATGTGAAATATAAAAATGGTCCTTGTGGTATATTGAATATTACAGATTCCATCCAACTTCGGATCTCTAACATGGGTCATTCTTGTGGTTTCATTTTGTTGTGGTTTTGGTACCCTCCAACTAACAACTTTAGAAATCAGAACTTAAAATGAGGGAAAAATAGTCATGTGACAGGGATTTAACAAAATGAAATCACAAGTATGAACCATGTAATAAAATCCAAAACTGGACTGAACCTGTAATTTCCACTATAGCACAGAAAACAAAAAAGAATAAAAAAAATAATTATACTTAATATTTTTCATTCTGATCAAAAAAGAAATGCATTGGATATTATTTTGTTTGCCCCTGGTTTGCTTTTCTCTTGTCTGACCATTTTACCCTTGGACACCAATGCGTGGATCTTTGCTATGTTTTGGTAACATGATTTCTGAAAGATTAACATAGTTCTTTTTTTTTTCTTTTCCTGTATGCTTGGTTGAATTGTTGTTGCTCCTTGTAGAAGTTTACAGGGTTCATAAAATTATTAATATATTTACTAGTAGATTGATTTATTGACTAGTAAATTAAAATTTTGGTCCCTATGCTATATTGTTTTTCAAATACGGTCCCTAAAAGAATTTTGTGTGTTTTTCTATCCATATGGATTCATTTTGCTTTAAATTTGGCCTCTATGCGATTTTTTTTTGTTTTTTTTCTCCTTATGGTTTCATTTTCTTTTGGAATTATATGGTAAAATGACGAATTTACCCTAAATTTTGTATTTTTAATAAAAATTTGATAAGGGCCCAAGGGAGGATAAGATGGTCATTTTGCCATGATCTAGAAAAAAAATTTCTTTTTGATATGATCTTTGTTTAAGGACCATGGAATTTACATTTTATTGTTACGTTTTTTATTAGAGCATATCCAATCCAGGTAAAATTATTATTTTGCCCACATTTATGTATTTTTTTTAATAAAACACAATGACAAAGTTTTGTAATATATTTTTGGTCAAACCAAAACTAATAAGTTATACCAAATTTAATAATGTATATAGATATTATTATATATTAACTTAAACTATAATCACACAACTTCAGCATTAGAAAACGCTTAATGTCTTCATCTTCGGAGGATATATGCCTCTTCGATAATAGTATATTCAAATGCACATATTTGGAAACAGAATATAAAATTTCCAAATGTGCCCTTATCCTCTAAAGTAGTTTATAAACACCATTTACATAGACAACATTTAGGAAAAAAACATGGCTTGGTTGTAATTATGAAGATTGATTACAATATTTAGTATCTATACCCGATCTATATGCATGATTAAGATGGTCATATGAAAAATAACTAAAATAACAAGAATAAATATTATACATCTCCAACATTTACCTCCACAATACAATAAGCACAATGAATATAGTTTGAAATGTTAATGACTTCATTTTTTATTAATAAATTATATAGCATACTCACTTGTGTAAGTATATTGAAGCTTTATCTTATCATTTACTATATGTCTATCACTAAGAAATTATTTGATTACTTTCTCTCCCTTCTAGTCTTGTTTATTCCACAGGATTTATTGTAGTCCACTTATTCTTACTTGGTTGTAGCTAGTCATTATCTAAGTTCTGAATAGTAGTTATATGTTTGGTTGTAGCTAGTCATTATGTCAACACATAATGATAGATACTAGATGTACAAAAGGTTAGATCATGAGTATCTTAGCATAATATATCATGCATCTGTCAAAGGATTTTTGGATGTTGCTTTTTCTAATGAAGCAACTGTTGATGGGGATTATATTAGATGTCTTTATTCTATATGCAAGAACAAGCCTTATAAAACAAGAGGTGATGTAGAGCTTCACTTTTACAAAACAGTTTCATACCTAATTACACAACTTGGTGGGCACATGGTGAAAGAATTACGATATCTCAGCATGAGGAAGAATCTTCTAATCTGATGCAGGATCTGATGGAAGATGATGATTATGATGATATTAATGGGTGTACACAAATGTTGATGGGTGTAATGGAGTGTTAGGTCATAATTATTTGGTTTGGGCTAGGCATCTATCTTGTACAGGTCTTAGTGGGATGTTAGAGTGTATTGTGGTGGTTGTGGCTTGTTAGTGGGTGTGTGCGGCCACACACGTTTGTGCGGACGCACACACTGTGTGCGGCCATACACGTGTGTGCGGCTGCACACTGGTGTGCTGATGTGGGTAGTATAAAGGGATGTGTCAATGTGTCAGATGTATGTACGTGAACAGTGACGTATGTTTGTGTTTTCCAAGGTGTACCTGACATTTATGTGATATAGATTTGTGCATGCTTGAATTAATTCTCTTTCTACTTCTTCTACACTCTGTTTGATTGTCTGCATTTCATTGATCACTGATTTGGATCTATAGATCGGGACTTACAATTGGTATTACAGTGTCAAATTTGAAAAATCATAAAGTGTGCGGTTGAAGATAATTGTGGTTGTTGAAGTTCATACATACTTTTGATTGAAGAACTGCCACTAAATCATTGTTTTTACTAGTTTGGAATTAGAATTTGTTCAAAAAACCAGTTTTTTTAGTGTGCGGTTGTGTTTTTGAGTTTGCCATTGGAGTTTTTGAAGGTGTGCGGTTGAGACTTTGAAGGTGTGCGGTTGGAACTTTGAATGTGTGTGGTTGAGTGTGCGGTTGGAGTGTGTGGTTGGTGTGTGTGGTTGAGAGTGCGGTTGGTGTGTGCGGTTGTGATCTGGTGCACGGTCGTACACCCATGTACAACCATAATCAAGTGTACGACCATAATTCCGTGTGCGGTCGTAAACCCTGTCAGTTGTTGGTCAACCCAGGCTTGTAATGACCTGGGTTCCCAAACCTATATAATCCCACTCATTGTGTAGGAACAACTGCAGAGGAATGTCGTCAAACCTTGGTACGACGACAGCGGTTGTTCCAGGCACATTGACAGGAGACATCTCCCAACTGCACGCCATTCAGACTTTTAATGGGGGATATGTTTCCTTCGCGGGAGGAGATGGAGGGAAGATCACTAAAAAAGGAATAGTTATAAATGGAGTACTGAGTTTTAAGAACGTCATCTACGCTCCTGAGTTAAAGTGTAGCTTGTTGAGTGTCTCACATATCAGCTTATGGACTACGGATAATGACATAAGGTTAAGCAGTGAAGTCCACGATGCTTTCTTTGACACTGTCCATGATGTTGTGCAACCTAGACAGAAGGAGTTAGTGGTGTTCTCAAAGTGACGTCTCCAACTTTTGATCAAATGGACTACACCTTTCAACCGATATGGATACAACTTCAAGGATTCCTCCCCTTGATTCTGCTATTCATACATCTGTGCCATCCACAAGTGATTTGACACCGACACAAATCTCCCTGCCTTTTGTAAAAAGAAGTCAACTCGATCCGAGGCATGGAGTGTTTATTCAAGATCAAGAACCACCAGTCCAATGATTCTACACCAACTTAATCGACCCTAAAAGGACTATAACGATCGAAAAATACAACCAATTTTAAATTTTTCAAAACAGCTCGATTTCATTAAAATCTTTACAAAAAGGTTTTCAATACAAAACATTTAACGTATTCCCAGAATCACATCACTATAAAATCATGAGGAGCGGTACGATCACGCCTTCGCCTTGCCACAGTCTCCTGAAGAACCTGAAAAACATGAAACCACAACTGTAAGCCCAAAAGCTTAGTGAGACATCCCCAAAATACCAACCACTAATACCATACACGCATAACATGCCACAACATATCAGATCATAGAACAGCCATGCACTTCGGGTCTACTGTGTGACTGGTACGCCGCACCGGCCTACAGTCCACCTGGTCCACCCTCTGAGTCTATCCACATACATCGAGTCTACAGTGTGATTGGTCCGCCCGCTCCCGGGCCTTCAATCCACCTGGTCCACTCTCTGAGTCTACAGTATGACTGGTCCGCCCGCACCGGGCCTTCAGTCTATCTGGTCCACTCTCCGAGCCTTCGGCACGTCTGGTCCGCCCTTTCGGGGCCTACAGCCTATCCGGACCGCTCGCTGGGCCTTCGGGACAACCGGTCCGCCTTGGGTATCTTGGCCTACAGCACACAGCAGGACCCGCCTCAACCCAACTCCAGTCCAAACAACCATGTGCACATATACATACAATCATATAGCAATTCACAGGCAACAAGTCAATCAAGCGGATCACATAGCATATCATCATCCTAACCAGGATACCGACCTAACCGGTCACTAGCATAGCTTCACCCTACGTCTTAGTCAAAATACTACTTACACACATATGCCCTTCCAGGCCATGACCTTTCGGTCCACATAACATAGAATGCCTTCCGGCTCATAACATAATGCCTTCCGGCCCATAACATAATGCCTTCCGGCCCATATCAAGCAATATCATAACAGAAAATTATCCGGATTTCCATCCGATAAAGGGCCGGCCTTGGTGCCGTAGACCCTGTCGATATAGTGAGGATAACTCACCTCGAAACTGCCGACTGAACAGATAACCCAAGCTGCTCCGATCATTGATACGATCTCCACCACTGGACAACCACCAATGCACTGAACTCAAAACAAAGATCAACAATTACCACAATTCCCCTGGAAACCACTGGTCAATCCGCGACCTAACTCGCCGAGTCACCCCGAGACTCGCCGAGTTCAACAACTCTGAGTCCACTCGCACACAACTCACCGAGTCATCCCTTGACTCATCGATTCTCAACTCGACCAGAAAATATTGGGACTCTTCGACAAGACTCGCTGAGCCCAAGAACAGACTCGCCGAGTCTAAGACTATCTTCAACCCACTCGCCGAGTTGTTCATACAACTCGCCGAGTTGTTCTTCCAACTCGTCGAGTTCCAGCTCATCTTCAAGCAACTCGTCGAGTACAACTATGTGACTCGCCGAGCACCACCGGTCTGAATCCATTCAGAAGCATTCCAGGCCATGCAATTGCTCCAAAACATAGATCTAGCCTCCTACAACTCATCCATCACGTAAAGTGGCAAACTTTACGTGAATCCAAAGAGATCTATGCATTTTGCACATTAGGGATAAGGTTTGGGACATGATAATTTCATCCAACACTCAACACAGTGACTTTCATGCATTCCAACTCTTCTCCATTCCAGATCTGAGGTAGCAACCTCTGATCTAACATCTAAACTCCAACACATCCAAAGATATGATCTCTAATACCCCCAAAATGATGCATCTAGGAAATAGCAGCTCAAAAACGAGATATTACCTCAAAAGAATGCCCCAAATGCAATGAAACTTGAATCCAAGCAAAGCCCCTTGCTCCAAGCCTCTCCTTCTCTAAGATCTCTTCAATAACCACCTCTCCAAGCTCTAATTTGCACAACAATGGTGCTTCTCCATGATTTTAGGGTTTCTAGGACTCAATGGGAAATAAAGAGGCTGGGAGGAAAACATAATGTTCTTTATATAGGGCTCAACCCCGAGAATTAGGGTTTTCTCCACTCAGCGCCTACTCGCCGAGTCCACCTCATTGACTCGCCGAGTCGGCTACTTAACACGCGATCAAATCGCGACTCTACTCGTCGAGTCCATCCATGGACTCGCCGAGTCACTCTTTCCCAATTTACTCTTTTAGCCCTTCTACTCTACTCTTGATATTTCGGGATGTTACAAGGACCAAGTAATGTTAGATCTTCATTTGAAGTCGGGAGTTCTTCTGCTCCTGGTGGTTTTTCTCCTCCACAACCCGCGCATGATGTTGCATCTGTGAGGCTTTCCAGGTTTCTTGCTCAACATGATTTGGATCCTTTACCTCGTGGCAAATGAACAACAATAGGTGAAGGAAGTTCAGGGGAGATCACTACTCTTAAACAGAAGATCATCGAGAAAGACGTTCTGATCAGAAACCTCGATATTCAAGTTTCCGATCTTGAAGAAGAAAACTTTCAAAAGTCGAAACAGATCTCCAATCTCCAGCTTAATCTTGGTGCCCTATCAACAGGCTACTTTGACTTGAAGACAAACTTATTGCAGAATTTGGTGACAAGTTTAAGACCAAAGTCGAAGAGCCTTGCGCAACTGCAGTGATCAAGTTTGAAGATAGCGATTGCGCTATTCGTCTTGATTGATGCTAAGGATCTTCTACAGTTCAGGAAGCCAGACATACACACCTTTGTGACGTTGATCAAGAAGACCTGAGTTCATGCTAGCCACAAACCAAGGGGGAGATTGTTAGGTCATAATTATGTGGTTTGGGTTAGGCATCTATCTTTTATAGGTCTTAATGGGATGTTAGAGTGTGTTGTGGTGGTTGTGGTTTGTTAGTGGGTGTGTGCGGCCATACACGTGTGTGCGGCTGCGCACTGGTGTGCTTCTGTAGGTAGTATAAAAGGGTTGTGTCAGTGTGTCAGATGTATGTACGTGACCAGTGACGTATGTATGTGTTTTCCAAGGTGTACCTGACATTTATGTGATATACATTTGTGCATGCTTGGCTTAATTCTCTTTCTACTTCTTCTACACTCTGATTGATTGTTTGCATTTCATTGATCACTGATTTGGATCTATAGATCAGGACTTACATGGAGGAACTCCTTAATCGAACCTCCAAGGGGTTCTATGATATGTTAGAAGACGTTGATGAACCTTTT
This sequence comes from Lactuca serriola, assembly GCF_051521515.1. Lineage (NCBI taxonomy): Eukaryota > Viridiplantae > Streptophyta > Magnoliopsida > Asterales > Asteraceae > Lactuca > Lactuca serriola. The sequence goes on along the minus strand of NC_136414.1, from coordinate 109,280,636 downwards.
TGGGATGGATGTTAAAACTATTCAAAATTACAAGCTGCAATAGAGTTGTTGAATTGGAAGTCAGAATACAATATATCTGAGGCGACCTATGATCACATACTTCCTATAATTAAGCAGATGCTAACCAAAGGTGAGAAACTAGTTAAGAACTTATATGAGACGAAGAAGCTTTTGAAAATAATTAGACTCAAAGAAAAAAAGATTCATGCTTGCAAAAACCATTACATGATATTCTATGGGACAAATTATAATTTGAGTAAGTGTCGAGTGTGTGATCATGATCGGTACAAGAGTGGCAGACTGCCTTATCTGGATATGAGGTACATGTCGATTGCTCCTAGACTCTAAAGGCTGTATTTGACAAAAAAGACGCCAAAGCAAATTTGAATTTGGCTCTATTTCCAAACATACTGGGGGTTCTATATCTATCCGTCAACATAAGAAAAGAATGGTCAGAAGTTTGCATCTCACCTTAGTTTCCATATAGACTATTGATTTTTGTTTTGATTTTTAATGTATTACTAACGGATTTTGTAGCAAGCAACGCTTAAACGCCTCCTATAGGAGCTGAACTTTATGCAAGGTTGCACACTAAACAGACTACTCAAGAGTACATTACACCAAAGGCAGCTAAAGTTCATGTATTTTCAATTCTTCTGTAGGAAACAAAACTTCCTACTACTCGGGTTAATCACTTGGTTAGAGCAACAAATTAGTAGAAAACAAATCTTTTGTAAGTAGTAATCAACTTAAAAGAAAAAGAACAAATTATTATCTCTAAATGTTTGATCCTCTGCCTAGTTGTAATTAAGTATTTTGTAAGAAGTAATCAACTTTATGAAAGGTTTGATTAGATAAGAATCAAAAAAATGGTTTATCAAAGTTTCAATATTAATTAATAGGAGGCTTATGAAGTGGTTCATTCCATTCCTTGATCATGATTTTAATGGAATGGAATGAACCATTCCATTCTTTCTTTCATGTTTTTGTTTTTTCATGTTCTTTTTTGCTATAATAGGAGGCTTATTAAAGTGCCATGGTGGATAAGTTTGGTGATGATACTAGTTGCCACCGCCTCTTGGATAATGAAACACGTGTGATGTTTTTGGAGGAGTCAAGAAAGGAAGAATATATGGATTCAGATTTGTGTCTGATCCAACGAGCTTTTTGGAAGGAACATCTAGTACAATAACATCCCAAGTGGTTCGTTTAATTTTGTACTTTATAAAAATATCCTGTTATGGTATTGTACTTGCAAAGTTTCATATCATGGCATTGTACTTACAAAGTTTCCTATCAGGACATTGTACTTACAAAGTTTCTTATCATGGCATTGTACTTACAAAGTTTCCTATCATGGCATTGTACTTACAAAGTTTCCTATCATGACATTGTACTTACAAAGTTTCCAATCATGGCATTGTACTTACAAAGTTTCCTATCATGGTATTGTATTTACAAAGTTTCCTATCACGACATTGTACTTTAGGTTGTCTATGAACGTGTACGAAACGAAATGCATGGGGAAATGGATGCTAAAGTTGTAGAAATGGAAACTAAACATCAACAAATGCGTGAGGAAATGGATGCCAAAGCTGCATCAATAGATGCCAAACAACAACAAATTGATGTAAAATATGAAGCAATGTAGAAGATGTATGCAACCTTGCAAAATATGATGGGAAGTTGAAAATTAGAGGTAATATGATGTTAACCATTGCTATTTGATGTTTTTGAATAACATGGTAACCTTTTGTATTTGATGTTTTTGATTGTTTTGAATAATGTTTTATAGGAATGAGAACCGAAGATGATTGGATGAACATGAAATGAAGAGAGCAGGTAAAATGTTATTTCGAAGTTATGTTTTGTGAAAACTCATTTCTCGATGCTTATTTTGAAGGTTAAACTTTTTTCTGTTTGTACCTCTTTTGCATACTTTGGATTTCTTGCTGTTAAAATGTTCTCAACCGTTGGGAGTTTGATGTTATATGGATAGTTTTGTTTTAAGATGTTTTTTGAATGATAATTTGGTAAACTTTGATTGTTTTGGTGATGTAATATTTGGTTGTATCATTATTTGATGTTTTTTTGTATAATAATTTGATGATTGTAGTATTTTTTTCTTTTAGAATCATAATAAAAAAAATATTGCATTTTTGCGACGGATCGGTGACAAAAAAAAATTAATTAATGCATGAATTTTGCAAGGGATATGGCAAAAAAATCATGTATAAAGTTTAAGATGGATCGCCGACCAAAAAAAGAATTTAATGTATGAATTTTGCGAGCGATTAGCTACAGAAAAAATCATGTCTAAAGTTTGCGACAGATCAGCGACGGAAAAAAAATTAATGTATGAATTTTGCGAGGGATTAGCTATGGAAAAAAAAATCATATCTAAAGTTTGCGACGGAAAAAAAATTAATATATGAATTTTACATGGGATTAGCTATGGAAAAAAAACTGATCACGGAAATTTGCGACAGAATAGCGATGAAATGTCTTTAACAAATTTTGTCGCCAATGTTTTGAGTAAATGTATTAAGTGACATTTAGCGACGGATATTCTGTCGTTATATTCGTTGCAAGGAAAAACCAAGTCATCGCTAAAACCCTCACTGATTCAATACCCACGATTTAGTTACCTATGGAGTGAATCTGTCGTTGATCCATCGCAAACAACATTTAGCGACGGAATAGCAACAAATTTGTCCGTCTCTATAACCCATGTTTCTAGTAGTGTTAATAAAGGTATAACGAGCGGCAACCGCTATTAATTCGACTAATAATCCATCGCAAAGCCCTTTTGTCGTTTGAAGTAATTTGTGTCGTTGATAATAGCCGTACTCACCGATAGTGATCACAACAAGAATAACGAGTATTAGCAATGGCAGACGTCGTCGCTAAAAGTCTCGGTTGTCGACGTTGATGCCTTGCTGCAAATTCTCCTAAGTCACCACTAATGTTATATGTTTACGCTAAAGGTGTGTCCCCACCTATGCTATGCGTTTCCACTAAAGGGTTGTCGCTAGTACTACACGAGCGTTGCCAGTAAAGGCGTTGGCGGTAATTGTATTTTCCATTTTTTTAGTATTTAACATTAAAATTAGATAAAATTGTATTAAAAGTATAAAAAATATTATTATATTAATCTAATAAAAAAAATTATAATTTATAATATATACAACATTCGATCCAAAATATTAATCCAAACAACATCCATCCAAACATAGTGCAAAATATCCAAAATACTAGTCTAAAATATGAACTCAAATAAAACATTACATAAATCCTAAAAGTAGTTACTCGTCCTCATCACTCCCTTGGTTTGCTTCTGCTTCATTTCATGGCGGCAACAAACAAAACCATTCCTCCAATACTGCACAACATGTCAGGTCCTTTAGCATTGTTTGCAGCATGTCCAACTACAAAGAAAACAAAATATAGTATCAATGTATCAAAATAGCATTCTAATTTACTAAGAAAACAAAATATATTTCAATTATAGCATCTTACTATACTAAACTAAGAATTACCAAATTACAATATACCAACATATGAAACTATAACCAAACTACATGTTACACATATTGCATATATATATATATATATATATATATATATATATATATATATATATATATATATATATATATATATATATATGTTGCGACATGCTCTTCAGTGGATTGGGAGATAGCTGATGGATCGGTAAGTTTTCCTGAGCGCACAACACAAAGGAATCGCTAAAAGACGACTGGGTGTTCTCCCGGGACGTCACTCCGACGATCAAGTTAGTTTTCTTAGAGAGAGTTTAGAGTAAATTGTGTGAGGAAGAATGTGGATACCTTCGCTGAGCCGGAAGAGATCCTTTTATACTTGTTACTAACGGATCGTAGGGACTCTGCCCAATGGGTGTGAGACGTGGCCTTCTCTTACTGGGAGAATTATGTCCACACTAACTAACTGCCAGGTGACGTCAGTTCTGGGCGTCACCAAAATTTTTGTTAGATTGGCCGTGAGTGAATGAGAGGATCACGAGGAATATTATTTCCTCGTGAAGCGAAGCAAACTGTCATCCCCGTGCTAGATTACTTAGGCCAAGACTGGGTCTCAGCCAAGGTTCTGGCTTGATAACGTCCCGCCTTTGCTTTCCGTTAAGTTTAACGTTTCCATCCACGATAATGTTAACAAGTCCCTTAGACCAGTAGGCATATGCGTTAATGAAAAAGCAGAGCCGTTCTGGTCTACTCACAGACACATGGCAGGTTGCTACTGATAGCTTATGCGGTTGACAGGGCGAAATCGCCGTTCTTTGGCGGTTTCATCATGAAAACAGTTAGTTGCCCCTTTAGTAGCATTTAAACCTCTATTTATCCTATCGTTCCCTCCTTACTTACTGCATTTCTCTCTTTGACTTCTTGCCCTAATGAACCCTTCTGACCTTTTCTTCACATTCTTCCATCGCTACCGCTCGTTCTTTGGGAAGGGATCTTACCACTGATGAATGAGAATTTTTTCAGTTTCAATTTGGGTTTGTCTCCAAACATGAGGTTCAAATTCCTCTTCGTGATGCATCGCTTTATAGTCCTCCCGAGGGCAAGGTTGGCATTCCAATTTCCTTATTCGAAGCGGGTTTCCATTTGCCCACTATAGACTTCTTCAATCTGATCATCTGTAAATATGGGTTTTCCGTGAGGGAGATGACCCAATCGCCATAAACAAGATTGTGGGCTTTGAGCTTCTCTGTCGTGCTCTAGGTCGTCAGCCAGTTGTTCCAGCATTCAAGTATTTCTTCAATGCTTCTACCCAGTCTAGGACTCAGAACCTTTGTCGTGGGCTGGGAGTCTCTACCCTCATCCACGATAGAAAGTCCAAGAAGAACTGGCAAGAAAAGTTCTTGTGGGTGAACAAATACCTAGTGGTGCTTAGCTACCCAAGGACTAAGGCGTATGCGGACCATGCTTCAACGCTTTTTTGGTGCTGAGAAGGAACTGGCCGATTCCCTAGAGAAGATCGGCATCAACGGTGAGGACTGGCTTGACTGTTTCTTGGCCGTTGGTGGGATGAGTGTCGCTTGCAGGGCTCGTAGGAAAATGCCCAAGTTTTTCGTCGAGAAAGAAGGTATAATGCTCCTTCTTCTGTTTTCTCTTGTCCTCCCCCCACCCCTGTTTTTTGACTCAGCGAGTCCCTTGAAAATCGGTAACTTTCATAATCATTGCTACCTTTGCTTTGTTGTCAGGTGTGGAGGAGGTTATCTCCTTAGATAAAGCTCTTCAAGGTCTATTCCACGGTGATCTTCAGTGTCGCGACGTTGACCTTGTAGAGACTCCTCCACCCCTATTTCTGGTCGAGGAATCGAGGCTACCATCAGTTCGGAAATTGCTACTGGAATCGGTGAGGATCCGGATATGCATGATGTTGTTCTTACTGGCGCTTCTCAGAAGGATCCAACCCCTTCCAAGTCCCCGAGGAGTCTCCGTCGTGTCAAGAGACATTTTTCTTTCTTGGAAGCCTTTTTCGACAATCGTGCTGAGATGGTTATCACCGAGCCCCCACTTCGCAAGAAACATAATCTGAGTTTCTTGCTAGGGGTTCTAAGGGCTCCACCCGTGCCCCCGATGAAAGTCCTCCGAAACTGCTGGAGGGGGCACACAACAGGGCAACTGAACCGCCCAGTCATACAGAGGAAGAAAACACCGACATGACCAACCCTGATCCTACTGCTGGAGGAGCCAAGGAGAAGACTGGGTCTTCACCTTCCCAAGGTCTTGTGTCAACTGCTTCTGGTAAAACAGGAACTGTCCCCCTTTATACAGGGTCTCATTCAGGTGTCTACAAGCCATCTTAGAGGCTAACTCCCCAAAACCTCATGTCAAAGCACGAAACTGCTCTTGAGTGGTGTGGGAAAGCTTTTATGCCTTCTACAACTGAGGCTTTGGCATTCCTAGCGGATGAGCACATGGCCGACAGTCTTCGCAATGCCACCGCCCAAGTGTCATCTTACCTGGTTTTAGCTGCTGAGTGGATCTCCGATATGGAGACCATCCAATCTTATTCGTATACGATGAGTAGACTTGGCAAATGTGTCGTGTCGTGTCGGGTCAAGAGATTAAACGGGTTGAAAGGACTTGACCCTAACCCGACCCATTTAATTATCGTGTCGTGCCGTGTCAACCCATTTATTTTCATGTCGGTTTTGTGTCAAGTTTCGGGTTAAGGTTTAGACCTTGTAAATATGTTGTGTCATGTTGGGTTGAAATATTTTAAAGGTTGGAAAGCAGGAGTTGTGGAGGCAAGTAGGAAAAAGTGAAAAACTAGAGTTATGAGATAGAATGATAAAATTTATAGTAAGTTTAGATGGAAAAATTAAAAGAGTTAAAGTTGCGGAGCAAAAGGGATAGGCGGTGAGGATGACTTAAATTAAGTAAATTTGAAAATTTGAATATTACTTCTAATTATTGATTTTGACCCACTACAAGTCTATAATGTATAATATATTTATAAAAATATGAAATTTATAATAAAGAATATATAATTAAATGGGTCGTATTCGAGTCATCTTCGAGTTGAAAGTCTTGACCCTAAGCCTACCCGTTTAGTTAGCGTGTCATGTCGTGTCAACCAGTTTACATAAACGTGTCGAAATCTTTGACCCTAACTAATTTCGTGTCGGGTTTTCATGTCGTGTCAAGTTTTGCTAGGTCTAAGGATGAGCACCGAATGTGCAGATCTAGGTGGCAAAGATGGAAGAAGACAAGCGCAGCTGGGAGGCACAACAAGAGGTGGCATTGCGTGAGAAGGCAAGCTTGAAAGAACAAGTGGAAAAGCTAGAAGAAGAGGTGAGGCACTTAAATGGTCGCTTAGGAGCCCTGAGTTTGGAAAATTACGTCCTAAGCAAGCAGACAACAGAGCTGGAGGCTGACCTGGTTGGGGAGAGCGCTGCAAGAAGGGGTGTTGGAGAAGGATATTTCGTCGATCCTTCGTGATGGGCTCAGCTGAGAGGTGGACAGGATGATCGAGAGCCCCCAATTTCACCAAGGTTTGGTTCATGTGCAGGTAGCTTGCATGTCGGCAGGTGGAGCAGGAGAAAAGAGATGCAAAAGAGCAGGTGGTTGCCGAGGAGTTTGATCCAGAGGCAGAGGTGGATGTGGCCACCAAGACCCCAGAGATGGAAAATACCATGGCGGCGTATACTGAAACGTATTGTGGTGGCTATCTCCGCCTGGGCAAGCTGGACTTGACCAGGCTCCGTGATATTTGTCAAGATGCTCAAAGCGATAGGTCAGGCCCTGGCCCAAGCTCCTCGCCCAATGATGGTTATGCCCCTGCCCATAAGTAGCGTTGCTTTCCTGGTTAGCTTTTATGTAACTTTTGTGAACAATATTTTCTATTTCTCTCTTTGTTTTTTGTTTTTGCTACCCTTTGTGACAGCCCTAAAGTCAGGGAGTCAGGCAATTTGACAATGTTCACTTTTAATATAACATCCCAATTCCCAGGTATGAAATTTTAAGGGTTTTGTACATTTCAAAAGACCTACTCAACGAGTTGGAGGCCGCAACTTCTCATGTAGAACCTAAGTAAGTCACTTGAATTTTAGAACCTACTCGACGAGTTGGAGGACCCCAACTCGACGAGTTGAGGGAAGAATATGAAACCCTAATTTTCAGGGTTTTGCACCCTATTTAAGGACCTTATAATTCATTTGCAGCCTCTCTCATTGTCCCCTTGCCCTCATAAACACTATTTTGTGCTTCATACCTCACTGTGTGTGTGAGAGAGCTTGGAAAGTGACTTTTGGTGATCTTTCGGTGATCTTTTGGAAGGAAACTCAAAGATTAAGGAGCTTGGATTGAGAGGAAGGTTACAAATCTGACATCTACTTTGTTTTGGCAACCAACTTGAGGTATAAAGTTGATACCTTGACCTCTTCTTGCTTAGATCTTCTCTTATGAATGTTTATGGTCATTTTTTGGTGCATAATGGAGTCATTCTCGGAATTGAGCTTGTCATGAGGACATGGTTTTAGATCTGGACTCCCCTAGGCCTCCTTAGGGCTAAAGACTCGAGATTTATCAAGATTTGGCCACCCTACATGTCATAAACCTCTTATTAAGCTTAGATTTGGTGTTTTAGCCTCTTGAGGCCTTGCTTGCACTTAATGTTAGAAACTTTACGTGGTATTTTAGTCCTAAGGGACTAGATCTGTAGTTTCGAGCTTTGGATTCGACTGGAACAAACTGAATGTGTAAAGACTGAAGGAACTCGAAGAGTTTCTAGATGCACTCGACGAGTTGGGTCAACATGGATTGTTGACTTTGACTTTGACTAGGGTTGACCAAGTTTGACTTTTGAGGGTATTTTGCTAAATTGGGATTTTAATGGAATTGGCCATATGGTGGTTACAGGTAGTTGAATTTGGAGCTGTGAGTTGGGATTTTATTTTACCGGTTCAACACTACTTGTGAGGTGAGTTCTTCTCACTATATTAACAGGATCTACGACACCAAGGTCGGCCCTTTGGATTGTATCCTAGTTATTGTATGATGATATGATTGATGATCTATTATATCTGTATCCTAGGGCACAGGATGATTCTATGTTTGATGATTTGTTTGATCTATCTCCTAGTATATAGGATGATGCCATGTTTGATGTTATGTTAGATCTGTATCCTAGTGTATAGGATGATGCCTCGATTGGTGATCAGTTATGCCTCGATTGGGGTACCAAAAAGCAGCATGAGGAGCATCTTCTCAAGCTTCTGGGGGTTTTGAGGCGAGAACGACTTTATGCCAAGTTCTCTAAAAGTGAGATCTGGTTGCGAGAGGTTCAGTTCCTTGGACATCTCGTTAACTAGTATGGGATTTTGAGCTATCTGACCAAAATCGAGGCAGTAATGTACTAGGAGGTTCTGAAATATCCCTTTGATAACAGGAGCTTTTTGGGATTGGCAGGGTACTACCGGAGATTCATTCAGGATTTCTACAAGATTGTATTACCCCTCACTCGTCTGACGAGGAAAGGGGGTGGATTTCTGGTGGATCCCTAAGCAGCAGAATGCATTCGAGACACTACGACAGCGACTCTGCGAGGTACCAGTATTGAAACTCCCTGACGGAGTTAAGGACTTTGTAGTTTTATGTGATGCGTCTATCACTCGGTTGGGAGCAGTCCTCATGTAGAGAGGACGAGTGATAACCTACACATCGCGGCAGCTGAAGCCACATGAGAAGATATATATTACGCATGATCTTCAGTTAGAAGCGGTGATGTTCTCCCTCAAGATCTAGGGACATTATCTGTATAAGGTTCGCTATACGATCTACACGGACCAAAAGAGCCTTATGCATATCATGTATCAGTCGATTCAAAACATGAGACATGGCAGGTGGTTAGATGTAGTCAAGGATTACGACTATGAGATCCTTTACCTTCCTGGTAAAGCGAACGTTGTGGCAGACACGTTGAGCCGCAATTCGGCTGTACCTTCCATTTCGACTTCATGTATGATGATTTTCGTGGACTTTTCTCTGATGAGCTTGATCAAGGAAGCTCAGGATTAGGGTGTGTAATAGGAGAATTGGCAAATTGAGAGGATCAGGGGCGAGATCACTAGATTTGTGCAGGATAGTCACGGATTGTTGACCTGTTGCGGTTGGGTGTGGGTTTCGATGTCTGGTGGGGTGAAACAGATTGTACTAGAGGAGGATCATAAGTATCATTTATGTATTCACCCGGGGGCCACCAAGATGTACCGGGATCTGATGTTGTGCTACTGGTGGTCGTGCATGAAGCGAGAGATCGCTTGGTAGGTTGAAAGGTGCTTGACCTGCAGAATGGTCAAGGCCCAACATCAAAGGCCACATGGCAAGCTGCAGTCTCCGGAGATTCCCATGTGGAAATGGGAGTAGACAACGATGGACTTCATCACCAAATTGCCGAGAAAGGAAAAAGGTTTCGACGCTATTTGGGTCATCGTGGATCGATTGACCAAGCGTGCCCATTTCCTGCCCATTCAGGAGAGATCATCGGCCGAGAAGTTGGCCGATGTGTATATTTGCGAGATTGTATCTCGCCATGGGGTTTCAGTCTCTATTATTTTAAACCGTGATGTTCGGTTCACCTCCCGTTTCTGGCAGAAGTTCCATGAGGAACTGGGCACACGGCTACATTTCAGTACAACTTATCATTTGCAGATCGATGGCCAAAGCGAGCAGACCATTCGGACCCTCGAGGATATGTTGAGGGCCTGAATCATCGATTTTGGTGGGAGCTAGGACTCCTATGTACCCCTTGTAGAGTTCTCCTACAACAACAACATTCATTCCAGCATTGGTGCTCCACCTTTTGAGCTATTGTATAGGCGAAGGTGTCGTACCCCAGTCTGCTGGGGTGAGGTTGGTCAGAGGATGATGGGTCAGAATGAGGTGGTTCTAAAAACAACCAAGATGATTAAGCAAATCATGCAGTGGTTGCAGACTGCTCAGAGTTGGTAGAAGAGCTACGTCGATCGGCGCCGATCCGAGTTGGAGTTTCAGGTCGGCGACTTGGTGTTACTGAAGGTCTCACCTTAGAAGGGTGTGATCCGCTTTAGGAAGAGGGGAAAGTTGGGTCCTCAATACATAGGGCCATTTTGGGTTATTTCGAGGGTTAGCAAGGTGACATATAAACTGGATCTTCCGGGTGGAGCTCAGTCTGATTCACAACACTTTTCACGTTTCGCAGTTGCAAAAGTGCATTTTGGACGAGGATGTTGTGGTGTCATTGGATGTCATTCAGGTTGAAGATCGCCTGAACTATGTTAAGAGACCGATGGTTGTCTTGGAAAGGAATGTCAAGGTTTTGCGTGTGACAACCCGAACCTTCTTCCGTTACTGTTAGCCAATTTCCATTAATAAAATTTGAATTTTATTAAGTTCCGTCAAATTCTTTTGGTTTGGAAAATCATTTGGTTATATAAATGAACTTTATATGTGAGTCGGGACCAAAACTACGTCAAATTTTGAGTTTTCCTTCGATCAAAACAACAATTCACGGCCTGACTTGAGTTCAAGGCTGTAAACCGTTTTACAGCCGTAAACCCGTTTACGGACAATGCCAGCCCCCCCCCCCCCCCAACCACCGACCATGCAAACCCCCTATAAATACGAGCCCCTACCCCTCATTTACACTTTTCTGGCCGAAAACTCTCTCCTTCTCTCTCTAAACTCTTGACCGTAAACACCAAAAACACCCTTATTCTTCCGAAAATCATCGAGAATCACCATCAAAGGTTGTTCTGGAGCATCTAAAACACGTTTTTCATCGAATCCAACATACTTGTTCTTGAGTTTACGGTCGTACACACTTCAAACCTTCAAAGGCCGTAAACCCTTCAAAGAGGCTGTTCACAGCCGTTGACAGTTCATGGCCGTAAACTCCATTCACGGCCGCAAACTCCTTCACACCGTGAACATTGGCTGCAAACCCACTTTTCCAATTCAATCGAGTCTTGGTAACATTCCTAAACTGAAAGCAAGTGTTTTCCCAACACTATAAATAATGGTTTCATTGATAAAATGCATATATGTATTAATTGTATTAGGATCTCGTTAAGTGTCGTATACATCAACTCAAGGGTCTTCACTCCCAGTTCTCGCTGTCCGACTAGTCACACGACTAACAGTGAGTTCATACCCCTATGCTTTTGCTATCTTTAATGTTTTCAGGGGGGAATACAAGCCAAACACAAATGATTTTTGTGAACCTATACAAAAGTATTTCAACAGGTTTGAAACTTATGCAATTGATACAACCAAAAGATTTCCACGTTTTATAAAATATTTAGATATTTTATACCTTTTGTAACATGCTGAGCATAAGGGACGTTTTCAACGTACATTCAAAATTGCATAATTTTCAGATCAATACATGAACCAACTACACAACATACATGCAAACTATAATAGGTATAGTTTGGGATTTCAATACACGAGTTTAAAAATTCAGAGTCACACATTAACAAATATATAAACTATGACAACCTTAGTTTATGTTACATGATATATTTTACTACTTTTTGAATTCGAGAGTACTACATTAAATAATTATTTAAGTATAATTATTGTTACACTATAAGTATACAATGGATTCAAATACAAGAGAACAATACAAAGCTATGTGTAAACTAGTTTATACAGAATTGTGAGACAACACTTCACTGGTACCTTTCGGGGTCCAGGTTAAATCCTAACATAGTATAACCAAAGTATCCTGGAGGGAGAGCGTGAGATTTGTGAATAGATCTATTCGGGATTGACAATCCCACACCTGAATTGCTAGCTACCGTTAGGAAGGCATGCCTGGGGTGACAAATATCATATCGTCCGATGCCTGAAGAACGTCGTAGAGGCCACTAGGTCATATCAAGCATGGTTATACGACTCACAATAGAATAAACTAACCTTGTTGTTTACGAGATTTCATTCTTCTTTAGTTTTATTTTAATAATAAAACTAGTTCATCATATAGCTAGAGGATTCCAGGGATTTCAAACTCATAGTTTTATTTGAAGTAATGAAACTGCTAACCATATTGGTGTAACCAGGGTTTTCAAATTGAACAATCTATACATTACTGGTGATAGCCAGCGTTTTCATACAAAAGGGGTTTTCATTCAAAACAATGTTATACAATACAATTGGTGGTAATTAGACACACAAGCTAACACATTATATACTACTACAGAACACAGTATCAAGCATATATGTTAGAAAATATTGGATTTTCTAGAAAAGCATACAAACATTTTAAAGATTCAAAGACAGGTTTTCACTACAAAAACATGCTTATGAACTCACCAACTTTATGCTAATACTCTTTTCAAAATTGCTTGTATTATCAGGAAATCAGTAGACAGGTACCTCAACAGACTTTTGAGAAGGCAGAGCGTATAGAGTCTCGTCTTTCTTTTTTCTACTTTTGATGTATATAAATATGAAGCAAAAAGATGTAACACACACACACACACACACATATATATATATATATACATATATATTCAATGTAATGGGTGTTTTTACTCGGATTACTTTGATGTAATTGCTGTGATACTACACATGACGTCATCCAGTCCCAAACGTTTCCGTCGTTCCGGTTTGGGGGTGTGATAGATTGGTATTAGAGCTCTTGTTTATACTGAACTAAGTATACCGAACCTTACATGGTATACAATTATAAACACTAAAGGTGCCGAAGCGCTCTGAAACTAAAAGTATACTTTAAAAATATTAACTATTTTTACAAGAAGTATACAAGTATACATACGTACAAGAAGCTAACATAGTAAGAATTACATAAAAGTATTTAAGGCGAGTTGGACGCTACGCTTAAACCTGGGCAGTTATATAGTAATATGTGGGGCCAATATAACCTGATCAACTATATTTGTCTGAGATATGACCAGCATGTGTTTGGGAGTGACTGCGGTGTTACGACAAGCCTAAAACTCACCAAATATTATGCTAATGAAAACACATAGTTAAAATGCTATAGGAGTATTTTATGGTACTATAACAATACACAGAGCAATCACTATTAATACAAATCCTTATAACGAAAGACATGTAGTTCCTTGTTATTGTTAATAACTATCATTATAGGTCTTTATTGTCATTGTAGGATTTAGATATATCTTGCTCGAATGTATCCAATTCATGATCAGCATAGAAGACTTATCGTCATTTTTTCCCTTATATATTTTAGAGAAAAGATGCCTCCCAGAAAGATACCCAACAAGAAGAACATCTATCCTCCGTGACCGCCACCTCCTTAGTTCGATCTTGCCATGTTCCAGGCAGCACTTACAGCCGTTGTGGCTGCAGCAATGGCGCAAATAAACCCTAGTGGGGCTAGCGGATCCGGAGGTGGTACTCATCCCCATAATCTCAACAGTCAGGGAAATCAAAAGGAGTATTCCTATAAGGATTTTATGAATGCAAAACCCAAATCTTTCGATGGAAATGGAGGAGTCATTTCCCTAACCCGATGGTTCGAGAAGATCGAATCCATTTTCAAGATTTGCATGTGTTCTGAGGCAAACAAGGTGAAGTTTGCTGCATGCAACTTCACAAAAAGAGCATTGACTTGGTGGAATAGCCGGGTCAAATCCCGAACTCTGCTGGTAGCGAATGCCATGGGTTGGGAGATTTTGAAGGAACTCATGCTTGCCGAATACCGCCTAAGGCGCGAGATACAAAAATTAGAGCCCGAGCTTTGGAACCTGAAGATGAAGGGTTTCGACATTGCCGCTTACACAACTAGATTCTGCGATCTGGCTCTTCTATGTCCGGGAATGGTCACTCCAGAAAGCAAGAAGATAAAAAGGTACATTTGGGAATTAACGTTCCCAACTCAAGGCAATGTCTTGGCTGTTAAGCCTACCACTTTTCACAGTGCCAAGTGCTTGGGGCAGACCCTGATAGATCATGGGGTTGATCTTGATAAAGTAGCAGCCGCTCCCGAACCACCAAATGCAAGTGGTGGGAAGAAGAAGTTTTAGAACAAGCGAAAGGGCCAGTCTTCGCAGTAGCCCTCCAAGAAACAGCAAGTAGTGGCAGTTCATGTTGCTACCGCTCCTGTCGCTGTTCCTTTAGCTTAAACATATGTTGGTACTCTTCCAAGGTGTGATAAGTGCAACTTCCATCATCATGGACAATGTTGGGAAATGTTGTGCAATAGTTATGGTAAGAAGAGACACACAACTTGATTTTGCAAGGCACCAGTCCAACCGACCAATCAGGCTCCTGGAGCGGGCGCTGGTCAACCTGTTATGGTTTAAGGGAGGTTAAGCACTTCAAGTGAAATTTCCCTAAGGCAACAACAAGGGGTAACGCAAGGTGAGTGCTAGCGATGGGCCAGGAAGAGGCCGTTACTAATCCCACCGTGGGTTCGGGTACGTTCCTCGTCGACGACTCTTATACATGTATTCTTTTCGATTCTTGGGCGGAGAGAAGTTTTGTTATTCACGAATTAAAACATCTACTACATAAATACCAACCTTTAGCCGAAACATTTACCGTTGAGATGGCTAATGGAAAGAAAGAAAGCACTAATGACATATTCGTAGGCTGTACCCTTACCCTAAATGACCATTCCTTCCCAATCGATCTTATGCCTGTTCCCATAAAAAGCTTCGACGTCATCATCGGTATGGATTGGTTGAGCCCCAATTGGGCTAATATCCTTTGCTACGAAAAAGCCATCCGTCTCAATCTGCCCTCTGGAGAAGCCCTCATAGTCTACGGTGATAAACTCAGCTCAAACCTTCGTATCATTTAATGCATCGAAGCCGAGAAATATCTACGGAAGGAGTGCTATGCATTCCTAGCCCATGTTGTTATCGAAAAGCAGGAGTTAAAGACTTCGAGAGCATTCCCGAAGTCTGCAACTTTCCTAATGTCTTCCCCGAAGATCTTCCCGGAATCCCTCCCGTGTGCCAAGTCGAGTTCCGTATCGACTTAATTCCCGGAGCTACTCCCGTAACTAAATCCCCATACTGTCTAGTGCCGACAGAAATGAAATAGCTATCCATCCAGCTTAATGAGCTACTCTGCAAAGGATTCATAAGACCAATTTCCTCACCCAGGGGAACCCTGGTCTTGTCTACTCTCGGAGTGAGGAAGATCATAGAGAACACTTGAGACTAGTGTTAGAAACACCAAGGGCGGAGAAACTTTACGCAAAGTTTTCCAAGTGCGAATTTTCGATTAGAAAAGTAATTTTCCTTGGTCACGTGGTTTTGCGAGGAAGGCATACACGTGGACCCTTACAAAATCAAAGCGATTGAGAATTGGTCAGCACCGAAGACACCCATAGAAATTCGTCAATTCTTGGGTCTCGCTGGCTATTATCGCACATTTATCCAGAACTTCTCCAAGATTGCTAAGCCCTTAATCACCCTGACTCAGAAAGGTGTAACCTTTAGTTAGGGAGAAAAGCAAGACACTGCGTTCCAAACGTTGAAATAGGCCTTATGCAGCGCACTTGTCTTATCCCTGCCAGAAGTTACGAATGACTTCATTATCTACTGCGATGCATCTAATAAGGGCCTAGGTTGTGTGCTCATCCAACGAGGAAAGGTTATTACCTATGCCTCAAGATATCTTAAAGCACATGAAGTTAATTATACATGTCACGACTTGGAGATGGGAGCAGTGGTCTTTGCGTCAAAGATTTGGAGACATTATCTATAAGGAGCCAAGTACATTGTCTTCACCGACCCTAATAGCCTATAACATATCTTTGATCAGAAAGAATTGAATATGAGGCAACAGCGGTGGGTAGAGCTACTCAGTGATTATGAGTGCAAAATACACTACCATCCTGGTAAGGCCAATGTAGTAGTGGATGCCCTCAACCGGAAAAAGTATTCAAGTCATAAAGTGAAGGCATTGAGAATGACCATCCATTCCAATCTATCCGCTCAATTAAGAGAGGCTCAGCTAGAAGCCCTAAAACCAGAGAACATGTCGGATGAAGCCTTGAGGGGGATGGAAAAGAACTTAGAGATTAGAGGAGACGGAGTTTACTATTTCATGGACCGTATTTGGACCCCAAAATTCGGTGGTTACAGGGAGGTTGTCATGAACGAAACTCACAAGACCAGATACTTCGTTCACCCAGGTTCGGATAAGATGTACCTGGATCTCAAAAAGCTCTATTGGTGGCCAAACATGAAAGCAGAAATCGCTACCTTCGTGGGCAAGTGCCTGACTTGCGCCAAAGTGAAGTTTGGATATCAAAAGCCCTCAGGACTACTTCAGCAGCCATAAATACCTAGTGGAAGTAGGAAAGGATTGCAATGGATTTCATCACTAAGTTGCCCAAGTCTCTAAGTGGGTATGATAGCATTTGGGTAATTGTCGATTGACCGACTAAATCCGCCTACTTCCTGCCGATCAAAGAGACATTGAAGATGGACAGACTTAAATGAATCTAAATCCAAGATATAGTTCATCTGCATGGTGTACCTATGTCCATTATCTCCGATCGGGATAGCAGATTCACCTCGAGATTTTGGCTGTCACTGCAGAAAGCTCTTGGAACTAAGCTAGATATAAGCACAACTTACCATCCTTAGATAGATGAGCAAAGTGAGAGAACCATTCAGACATTGGAAGACATGTTGAGAGCATGTTTCATAGACTTTGGTAAGTTATGGGACACTCATTTTCCCTTGGTCGAGTTCTCCTACAACAATAGCTACCATACCAGCGTCAAGGCTGCGCCATTTGAAGCCCTCTATGGCCGTAAGTGCAGATCCCCTATGTGTTGGGCAAAAGTGGGTGACACACAGCTAGTTAAAGCTCAAGTCCCCGATAGTACTCTCATAAGCCCAGAAATCATCCGAGAAACTATAGAAAAGATCAAACAAATCCGGGAATGACTAAAAGCTTCAAGAGATAGACAAAAGAGCTACACCGCAAGAGGTGAAAACCTTTGGAGTTCCAGGTTGAGGAACGTGTTCTTTTGAAGGTTTCACCCTGGAAAGGCATGATACACTTTGGAAAGCGTGGTAAGCTGAATCCAACATACATAGGACCGTTCAAAATCCTCGCTAGGATCGGTCCCGTAACATACAAACTTCATTTACCCCAAGAACTTAGCAACATTCATCCTGTCTTCCACATCTCGAACCTTAAAAAGTGTCTATCCGACGAAACCCTTGTGATCCCTCTTCACGAGATCGAGATCAACAAGAACCTTAACTTCGTGGAAGAACTAGTCGAAATCTTGGATTGAGAAGTCAAGAGAATGAAACAAAGTCGCATACCAATAGTGAAGGTCCTATGAAATGCCAAGTGGGGACCTGAATTCACTTGGGAGCGAGAAGATTCCATGAAACAGAAATACCCGCATGTTTTTCCAAAACCATGATTTGTATTCTATGTTTGAATTTCGGGATGAAATTCACTCTAACGGGGGGATGATGTGACAACCCGAACCTTTTTCCATTACCGTTAGCCAATTTCCGTTAATAAAATTTGAATTTTATTAAGTTCCATCAAATTCTTTTGGTTTGGAAAATCATTTAGTTATATAAATGAACTTTATATATGATTCGGGACCAAACTACGCGAAATTTTGAGTTTTCCTTCGATCAAAACAACAATTCACGGCCGTAAACCCATTTACGTCCGTAAACCCATTTATGGCCAGTGCCAGGTAGCCTCCACCACCGACCATGCAAACCCCCTATAAATACGAGCCCCTACCCCTCATTTACACTTTTCTGGCCAAAAACTCTCTCTTTCTCTCTCTAAACTCTTGACCGTAAACACCAAAAACATCCTTATTCTTTCGAAAATCATCGAGAATCATCACCGGAGGTTGTTCTAGAGCATCTAAAACACATTTTTCATCGAATCCGGCATACTTGTTCTTTAGTTTACGGCCGTACACACTTCAAACCTTCAAAGGTCGTAAACCCTTCAAAGAGGTTGTTCGCAGTCGTAGACAGTTTACGGCCGTAAACTCCATTCATGGCCGTAAACTTCATTCACGGCCGAAAACTCCTTCACACTGTGAACATTGGCCGTAAACCCATTTTTCCGATTCAATCGAGTCTCGGTAACACTCCTAAATTGAAAGCAAGTGTTTTCCCAACACTATAAATAATGGTTTCGGTGATAAAATGCATATATGTATTAATCGTATTAGGATCCCATTAAGTCTCGTATACATCGACTCAAGGGTCTTCACTCCCAGTTCTCGCTGTCCGACTACTCACACAACTAACAGTGAGTTCATACCCCAATGATTTTGCTATATTTAATGTGTTCAGGGGGGAATACAAGCCAAACACAAATGATTTTGTGAACTTATACAAAAGGATTTCGACAGGTTTAAAACTT
The DNA here is from genome assembly GCF_051521515.1 of Lactuca serriola. Lineage (NCBI taxonomy): Eukaryota > Viridiplantae > Streptophyta > Magnoliopsida > Asterales > Asteraceae > Lactuca > Lactuca serriola. The sequence continues at coordinate 109,261,737 of NC_136414.1, read as the reverse complement.
ATGCAATTGATACAACCAAAAGATTTCCACGTTTTATAAAATATTTAGATATTTTATCCCTTTTGTAACATGCTGGGCATAAGGGATGTTTTCAATGTACATTCAAAACTACATAATTTTCAGATCAATACATGAACCAATTACACAACATACATGCAAACTATAATAGGTATAGTTTGGGATTTCAATACATGAGATTACAAATTCAGAGTCACAGATTAACAAACATATAAACTATGACAGCCTTAGTTTATGTTACATGATATACTTTACTACTTTTTGAATTCGAGAGTACTACATTAATTAATTATTTAAGTATAATTATTGTTGCACTACAAGTATACAGTATTCAAATACAAGAGAAAAATACAGAGCTACACATATACTGGTTTATATAGGATTATGAGACAACACTTCAATTGTACCCTTTGGGGTCTAGGTTAAATCCTAAAATAGTATAACCGGAGTCTCCTGGAGAGAGAGGGTGATATTTGTGAATAGATCTATTCGGGATTGACAGTCCCACACCTGAACTACTAGCTACAGTTAGGCAGGCATGCCTGGGGTAACAAATATCGTATCTTCTGACGCCTGAAGAACGTCGTAGATGGCACTAGGTCATATCAAGCATGGTTATACGACTCACAATAGAATAAACTAACCTTATTGTTTACGAGATTTCATTCTTCTTTAGTTTTATTTTATTAATAGAACTAGTTCATCATACAGTTGGAGGATTCCAAGGATTTCAAACTCATAGTATTATTTTAAGTAATGATACTACTAACCATATTGGTGTAACTAGGGCTTTGAAATTGAAAACTTTATACATTACTGGTGATAGTCATGGTTTTCATACAAAAGGGGTTTTCATTTAAAACGACGTTATAAAATATAATTGGTGGTAATTAGACACACAAGCTAACACATTATATACTACTACAGAACACAGTATCAAACATATATGTAAGAAAATATTGTATTTTCTTGAAAAGCATACAAACATTTTACAAATTCAAAGACATGTTTTCAATACAAAAACATGCTTGTGAACTCACCATTTTTATGCTGATACTCTTTTCTAAATTTCTTGTATTCTCAGGAAATCAGTAGACAGGTACCTCGACAGACTTTTGAGAAGACGGAGCGTATAGAGTCTCGTCTTTCTTTTTGCTACTTTTGATGTATATAAATATGAAGCAAACAGATATAAATACATATATATATATATATATATATATTCAATGTAATGGTTGTGTTTACTTTGATTACTTTGATGCAATTGTTGTGATACTATACATGACGTCATCCACCCCCGAACGTTTCCTCCGTTCCGGTTTGGGAGTGTGACAGATTGGTATTAGAGCTCTTGTTTATAGTGAACTAAGTATACCGAACCTTACATGGTATACAACTATAAACACTAAAGGGGCCGAAGCGCTCTGAAACTAAAAGTATACTTTAAAAATATTAAGTATTTTTACAAGAAGTATACAAGTATACATACGTACAAGATGCGAACATAGTAAGAATTACATAAAAGTATTTAAGGCGACTTGGATGCTACGCCTAAACCTGGGCAGTTATATAGTCATATGTGGGGCCAATATAACCTGATCAACTATATTTGTCCGAGATATGACCAACATGTGTTTCAGAGTGACTGCGGTGTTGCGACAAGCTTAAAACTCACCAAATCTTATGCTAATGAAAACACATAGTTAAAATGCTATAGGAGTACTTTATGGCACTATAACACTACATATTGCCATCACTATTAATACAACTCCTTATAACGAAAGACATGTAGTTCCTTGTTGTTGTTAATAACTATCATTATAGGTCTTTATTGTCGTTGTAGGATTTAGATATATCTTGCTCGAATGTATCCAATTCATGATCAGCATAGAAGACTTATTGTCATTTTCCCCTTGTATCTTTTAGAGAAAATATGCATCCCAGAAAGAGACCCAACAGGAAGAACAACGATCCTCCTATTGGGTTTTGAGCACTACATCATTCCTATGGTGTACATTCAAACCCTAAAGCTTTGGATCTAGTTTCTCTAATGAACTTGAAATAATCATCCAAAGCCATAAACCCTAGATCTAGCATGTGATAATCGATATTAACATAAGAATAGGGTTTAGATCTTACCTTGACTGTTATGTAGTAATAACAATCTCGATTCCTCCTTGTAATTGACTTCTGAAAGCTTAGTGTCACAAATGTCACACCTCTAATGGCTCACAAACACCAAGAGCAATATGATGACTTTGGAGAAGAGAATGAGGCATCAAAATTCATCCAAGAACCCTAAAGGAACCTTAGCCACGTTTTTGGTGCCCTAGGGGTCCTTAGATATGTGATGCTATTAGGGTTTTGAACTATGAAACCCTAATCTGACTACTTAGGCCCTAAGTTGCCCATGGACTCCCTTTGGAACACCCCTTGGACGAATTCCTTATGGGCTTCCCATTGAATTCGTCCAACCTATGTTCCAAGGTGATCCATAGCCCAATTGAAACTATCTTATAATTATAATTTCAGTCCCCCAAGTTTAATTAAAGTCTTTTAGTCACAAAATTAATTTCCTAATTAATTCTTGACTAATATTAATTAAACAATTTGATATCTCTTTTAATGTATTATTCATATAATATATTAATAAATCATAATTAATCTCTTTCTCCATAAATCATCCTATCAAGTTGCTTTGGTGAAGGCAACCCAAAAGGACCATGCTCGCAATCAGGTCAAGTACATACCAATAATAGTTATGGGCTTAGACACTAATCCAATAGTCTCTCACTTGGATAAGTCTAATAACTATTATGCGTATGACTTCAGATCCTGACCAGCAATCATAACTTTCAAAATCCGTTGTCAACTTTGATCTTATCAGATACGCGTCCTTTAGATAAGGGATCATATATTGCTCCATTCTAGATATCATATAGACATAAGACATGGATTGAAATCATTCTCTCAGTCTATGTGTTGTTTCCCGATTTCTAATTTACGATGACTGACTAATTGAACAAATCAAATTAGTCCTAGCTCGGCCGAGCATTTACGTTTTTCATCACTAAATCATCGAGGGACCTACATATATCGCTTTTTTCCTAATTTAGGTAAAAGGAACAAATAAACTTGGACTCAATGCTCGCTTGTACTAACTCACCGAATCACACACAAAAATACGTTTTATAACACCAAGTTACTGGTGCGTTTACATATTATCAATGTGTAACCGACTCACAAGATACAACTTACACATATCGGTTTCAAGAATATAAGATATTATCCTCTCACCAATCACTCATGATAAAATCCATGAAGCGATCCAAGTGAGCCTGGGTTTAATCCAATGCTCAAATCATGTTCATAAGCACTCATGAACGTTGCAGCAAACCTTTGCTATGTCTAATACGCTTTAGACAATCTACAAACCAATTCATGAAAATCTTCTTTTATACCTACTCCCAAAATATGAACGACTGTGGAACGTTCGAATAATCTTATTATTCAGGAAGTCAAAAACATGGCAAGTGAAACACAATAATAATCGAATCCAATGTGGCCTCAAACTTTTGAGTATAAATAAAACTCCTTTTATTTAGTCACCATATTTATTACACATTATTCATTTTATATGTCTCGGGTAATCAACTTCTTACTTGAATTATAACAACAGTTGTCCCATGCTCTTAGCATGCACACTATGTTTTCCTATGGTCTTTAGTTTGTAAAATAGATCAAATGAACACATTTCCAATGATGCTCATTTCACAATTCCTAATCCTATATGTGTAAGAATACAAAATTCTTGCCACTACTAGAATATGTTAGATTCTAACATTTTATGCAATGGTCCTTTCGTAATATCACAACACCAAAGTCACCAAGACTTTGCCAATGAAATTACAAAGTGCTCTATTGGAGATTGTTACAAGACAATTCCATAGTCAAGTCTCACATTCAAAGTACATTCCTTTGAACATCCTTCTTGCGTAGAAGTTTCTAATCTAGACATAGATTCTCAACGTCCAACTCCCAATAAGGAAACATTTCCATATTTGCCATATGACAACTCATTAAATAGAATCTTATCTATTCATAATGTCAATATGGTCGATCTATGACTATACTTCCAACAGTCCACAAGAAACCAATCCTTGGCGAACCTTAGATTGTCCTTAGTAGTTGTTTAATTATTTTAGTGAAATCCAGTTCTATTCCCTTTTTCCCTCTAAAAGCCCTAGGCATTTGGAAAATTTTAGAACGGTCGAATATTACAGCATATGCAATCGATCTGATGCCCGAAGCATATGGGATACGATTCGCAGTGAAAACGTGATACTTTACCAGTTTCATGCCATAATATTGCCACAATATTTCTGTTTGTCGTGTTCTCAAAATTCGAACTATGAAGAGGGATGCCGTAATCATAATCGAACTTTGAGAATGCAATTAATAAATATTACTTTGACTAAATTCAATTAAAATTTCTCGATCTAAGCTTTTAGATTGGAAACGAAGTATGTCATTTTTTCCCTTAATTATAGCAAAACAATCTTTCAACCCTTGCAACCTGGCAAAGTAAAACTCTTGTTTTCTACAATTAATATTGATGACTCGCAACTCTTAAATTAATAATCATGCCCCCACTAACATGATGATTATCTCCTTCCTAGCATAACACTTATGTTCCCACTAGCTTTGACATGTATTCAGAAATCAGCTGAACTTCTAGAAATCAATGCTTATTGACTTTCTTACCAAAGTTCATATTTCTGATACGAGATGCTTCGATAAAACTTTATCTATGCTTCTCTAACTCATACACCTTTCTTTAGACAACCCATATGTTTGTCTAAACAATTCTAGAATTTATAACAACAAGTCTAAAATGTTCAGACCTATTTGCCATTTCCCACAATTCAAACTATGAAGAGGGATGCCGTAATCATAATCGAATTCAAGAAACACAAATTACATAATGCTATCTTCAAAATCTTTCTTAGTGAAACGTTTCCTCACAATCATTTTCACGAAGGAGAGAAACCTTATGACACTTAGATTTTGTGGCGTATGTGTTCCTATCCATATGAAGTTTTCATAACCATAATCATAAGACAATGTTTGTGACAAATCCAAACTCTTATGGATAGAACTTGTTCATTCTTAATTTCTTGCCATCAAGGGTCCCACCATTGCTTCCAAGTTATTGATCAACTCACCCCTATCTTTTAATGTACTTTCCATTGATCAAGGTGCCTTGCCTCTATGCAACCCCATGAGAACTCATAGAACTCACATGCATAGTTGACCAAACTGTAATGGCACAGAAACAAGAATAAGTCAACACGATAGGTTACAAACCTTAAGTCGTGTGCTAGTGCTTAAAAATAGGTTGACTCTCGATTAGTTCTTGAACCTTTTCAAGATCACTTAGACTCCCACTGACCTCTTGACATATAAGATTCTCTTATCAAGAAAAATTTCTTGACAAAACAAATATTCAAGAGTTAGTGTGTGTCTTTATCAAGATAAAACCTACATGCAGGTTGGTCTTTGTCTTATCCAAGACATCACAACTTACCAAAATATGCAAAAGTAAGAACATTTCCACTTAAGATTATATCACTCAAGTCACAATCTTAGAGTTTGATTCCAAGATTTGATATTGGCACGAAGTACGATTCATCTTATTGACTTAACCATCTCAACAATTCCCGACTCCTCTTCTTAGCCATACTAGTGCACTAAGGTGTCCTTAGAGGATGAATTGTAAGATTATCATAAAACATGATACAAAAGTACTCTCCCTTCTTCTTAGATTGGAAAAACTTTTATCTTTCTGCTTACTTGATTCTTGTTATTCGTTCTGCCATTCATTGACACTTTCAATGATTCAGAAGTACACTTAATCTTGTAAGCATCATCACGTATACTAGCCCTTTAGTAAATCATGACGAACAATCTTGTTGTTATTTATGGTGGACTTAACCAGTACACAACATTGTGAACTCGATCTCCTAGTCCTTCAATTGACTCTTTGTCAAGGGATTAGTCTTAAAATTTCTAAGTACCAAGATTTCCATACATCACATGATTCAAATCATATGATTCCAAGCTTCTGTCCGATTGAAAATTGGGCGATGGGAATCTTTCCTTACTTAGAAATTACGACATTATCATAAATAACATAACTAAGAATCACATCCATTTAATATTGCTTCTAATAGAAACGCACAGAAATCAATTTTCACAATTGCCATTGCAAGGAAATATAAATAAGACAAAATCAAAATTTATTTTATTGTGGAAAAAATATATCATTACAATGCAAATGAAAACTATGCTATTACATATTCCTAAGCAATTTATCATAAATCTAGGCAACAACTCATAATCCGATCATCGAATCCATGCGATTGTAATCCATTTCTTCACGATCAGACTCAGCTCGCTCCTTCCATTAAGCTTCATTTCTTTTCTTCGATCCTTCAAAACATCAAAATGCAATCTTATCACATCATGTAGTAAGAATCTCCAAATGGGAACTTAAAAGAGTTAGATAGTGGATTTTACCTAAAGAAGAGTCATACATCTTGACTCTCTCATCTCTTAGATCTCTTAGGTACTCAGGGTAGCTTCGTAACCAATACCCCTTCCTTTGGCAGTAGAAAGATATGGATTTTACTGGAATGGTACACGGGACTATCTCAGACTCAGCCTTTCTCTTACGTAGAGAAAACTTTTCTGGACTTCCAATGTTGCCATTGTCCATAGAAGGTTAGGATATTGATTTATCAGAAAAATTTGTTCAACCAGTGCGTCAAATCATTTCTGATTCAGCATCAATAAACAATTAAGTCAAATCAATAAGGGTCACATCGTGGTCCATCATATAGTACTCTCTAACGAACTTACCATACGATTCAGGAAGTGATTGAAGAAGCAATTCAACAACCAACTTCCTTGAGACATCGAAACCCAACATCCTTAATCTGTCAATGTGTGACTTTATCTTTAAGATGTGTGCACACACAGACTTTCCATCTTTGTGTCTTAATGCCAACAGGGCTTGAGTGACCATGAACTCTTCAAGTCTTCAAACACGTGGGTTAGGGAGAATTATTGGAGGAGGTGGAGGAAGTAAAGCATGATTTCCATTTCCACAATCCAATCATGGAATCATCTTCACGTGGAAAACGTTTTCCAACGGAATTAGGAAGACCATAGTTGTCAGACTTTAACATTTATGAAACGGGAGAAAATTCAAGTTTAGTTGATTGAGTCCTTAATAAAACACCCAAATGAGACATTAAGGCTAGGACCCAACACAATATTCCACAAACCGGAAGAGGGATACCGTAATCCAACTTGCAGAACATTTGAAGGTAGGTAAATGACGATTTACCAATTTCCATTGTGAAAAACGAAAAAGAAGGTTAAGTTTTAAATGTATTGGAAACTCCTAGATCTTTTGAGATTCATTGAACTTTTCAATGGCATGTTTAATTCTCGATATGCCCCTCGATTTGTGACTAGGATGCCGAGGATCACAAAATAGGGTGTGAATAACAATGTAAATATACATGGTGCCCCCAATGTTACAATATCTATTCGATGTGCCGGTTAACCACACACGCTCCACCAAACTATGAAAAACATTGAGTCACCCTTTGCTACCTTTGCTTAGAACCCATTTAGCGTGTCGGCTAACCACACACGCTCCACTAACGTCTTAGCAAGGGTACAAAGTGTAATTTCATGGAATTGCATCAATTCACTTTTGCCTAAAGTAACTAAGATTAGGAATTTTGTAAAACATTTAGTTACTTTAACATTCATTATACTTTTAATGAGGAGAGGGCTTGCCCTATCCTACCGGTTCGGCTAACGACCCTCCACCAATCAGGAAGCGGTGGATGAGAGTGGACACCCATTAAACGACCATTTTATAGGTCATAACCTTATACCAGCCTTATAGATCGGCTTCGTGAATGAGGCCTACTAACGGTAAGATTATCCGTTTAAGTTATACATATATAATATTAGACTTTTAATGTTATATATTGTATAGGGTGTATTTTACACTTTTAAAATACTATGTGGTCTAATTTAACAAATTACACTTTTAGTTTAATTAAATGTAAAACATATCATTATGGATTTATTAACTCTCTTTTAATTATCCACTTAATTAATTTAATAAAACCATAAGGGTGCAATTTGAACTTTTCAAATCAAAATGTTATTTCTAGAGACGTGCTAAAGTACAATGTGTTAATAGGAAGAAAAGAAAATTATAAAGATAGTTCATTGCCATTTAGATTGTGATGGAATTTTAGATCACATTTATATTTGCTAATATTTCAAGTGGTTATATCTTAATTTTCTAACAGGTTTTGGTTCATAATATTTTATCTAAATAAAATAAATGCTTGTTAAACAATAATAATGAACATCTTGAGAGTGTAAACCCGTGTTCAAATGCTAATATATCTTTTGTTTGAACAATAATATAAATTTTATTAAAAAAGGATAGAGAAAAGTTCGACTATAAACAATACAAAAAAGAAATTACATAGCCAACAAAACTTACAACCAATTATGAACTAAGTGATCTAGACAGTTTAAATGGAAACATATATTATGGAAGAGACATGTTAGAAAATGGCATATGACGTTTTTAAGTTTCTTTTATTAGAATATAGGTTATAACTGATGTATTACACGGATTAACAATTTAAAAAATAGAAAAAATAATACATAGCAACTGACTTCGTATAAAAGAATAACCAAAAAATCAAATTTAAGTATATAAATAAATTCTAAGAACAAAAATAACACAAAATATAAATATACATTGCTATTTCTTATATTTGACAACACCACTTGAACACAAAAAATGGTAGAAAATTAAAGAACTTAACTTAGGGATGTGGGTAGGGGTGGGGTTATCTGCCAACCAACTTATATGGTATGTCACTATAGGCCTTAAGGACTTGTAGCTTCCTGAATATATGGGCATTTTAAACCATCTCAATTAAAATTGTTTAAAATTACAAGTGCATGATTACATATATATATATATATATATATATATATATATATATATATATATATATAATCAAAAGGAAATCCATGTATATAATTATATCTCACACTTTCATAATTTAAATAAAGTGAAATATTCAATCGTTTAACCATGAATGTTTAAACTAATCATCTAAAAAGTGATGTGAATTGATTAAGTAAACATGGATGTTTAAAGACGACTGCTACATATATTATAGAAAATTCAAGAAAAAAATGAATATAAATTTTCAAGGTTGATCAGGATACCTTTGTAACTACCAAGAGCTTTTTGAAAACAGACATTGTTTTTTAAGACAACATAATCATGTATCTATCAGCAAATAAAACCCTATTAGTTCACTGTTACTTCAAGAAAAAAGAAAATCCTAATATGATAGACCTAAAGCAATATGAATTTTGATAATGTACCTACCTGTCTAATAGAAGAACAAATCTTCGATTTGTTGGATTCTCAATAGCTTATTGAAGAAGCAATATGACATCTTCAATCATGGTTGATTCACACCAACATACTTGCAACATCAACACTTCAATTTTTCAAGTAAACAGGATCTGGAGAAGACAACCCAAAGATCAAACCTACATCGAAACATCACCAAAATCAAATCATATCCTTGTTTATCAATAGAAAATTGCCAAAATCAAGCGTGTCCAATATTGTACAGGAAAATATGGCCAAATGGCAAGACCACCCCTAATATTCATCCCAATTTTAATCTGTCTATAGCACAATCAATAAACTTATAGATCATATCTAATAATTTGTATTAGATAATGCAACAATTGATTTTATAAATGACCAGTGAGAAATTTCAAGAAAGAGATTGGCAAAACTAAATTTCAATATCAAACCGTTTTTTAGTTTAGGCAAACTAAAGAAAGATCTACATCTTTATTATAAGCCAGCAAATAAAAAACTAACAAAAAACCAAAATAAAACAACAAAAACCCATGATTTTTAAAGAAAGTGATAAAGAAAGAGAGGTGATCGGGGTGCATTGGTGAGCCTCTCAATCACTACAGTCTCTTCTTTTGACCTTTGGAGATTCTTTGTAGCAATAAAATCAAGGGATCAAAACATAAATTAGCAAACTAACATCTAAAATAAAGGTTTGGAAACATATTTTTCTACATCACCTACTGTTTTTTTATTCAAATGATTATAATGGAGGTTTTTGAGCTAGACCTTTCCTCGAACAGTTGGAAGGCAATTGTAGAAACTCCAATAACTTTATGGACTAAAATTGAGAAAAAAGTATGTTAGTGCTAAATCAATCCATCAAACATTAATTAATAACCTAAAGAATTATGTAGCAGAATTGATTTAAGAGAATAGCATTGAAAAAGAAGTCAAATCTAGATACCCAATTTTTCATGCAATTAGTTCCTATGATAATCTTTTTGATTCATTTGACCTGCACGACATCATAATAAAAAGAATGAAAGTAATATGAATATAGTGTATCATAACCAAAATCTAGAATCAGAGTAGTATGAATCTTGCACAAAAAAGAAACATAGTAACCAAAACCCATAAAAAGATAGCAATAACTCATTAAGCTAAACAAACCCTAGACCAAAACAGTTTACCTAAACTTGAAATGATGATGATTGGCAAATGTGTTTAACCATTTTAGCTCCTATCGTTGGTTCTGAACAACCTAATCATGGTTCTTATAGAACCATTGGATACAAGATAATTCATTAGTTACTGTTTTCTTCATGTTCCAAAGAGCATGAAAAAGTCTGGAGTAAAAGCATGTAATTGTCTTTGAGTAATTGTTTCATTATCACCAGGTTCATTCTTCTTGAGTAGGGCATTAAATCGCATTGAGTAGGCCACTTAAGGCTATCAATGAATGTTTTTTTGTTGCTTGTAAACCACAAAGTATTCACTATTCAGCACTGAAGTGTTTCAGATGAAAAAAAAGACGAATTCTAAATGGAAACTATTGATTATATATTTATATAATTAATTATATTTACCTTCACAATATACACATCAATACCAAGTTTCGCGATCATTGCAGCTTATTATATTCTAGTCACCATTATATCCCTCTTGTTGTATCATGGGATGCTATACTGATCTTAACTGTTTCATGTAAAGTAAATCAAATTTTACATTTTTTTTGTAACATAAAATATTACATTCAAACTGTTAATGTTTTTATCAAATTGTTAATACTTTTCTAACCTTGCTTATCTGTGTCTTCAAATGTTGGTTTCAGAACAAACTAGCTTCCATCTTCATGTATAGCTGTCAATTATCATGAACGCGGATTGTTGTAGTTGCCTCTATTTCATTAACAGTGTGTGAGCGTTCAAAGATGGATTTACTTTATCAGAAAAATCATGTTCAATTATTCCAAGTTTAAGTTAGATGAAATGCGATTGTTGGGATTATATAAAAAATGTTTAAAGTTAACCAATTTTGTAAATATTATTTTATAAAAATGTAAATGGATATATACTGTCAAATTCCAAGGTCTTTCAGGTTTAGCACAAAGAAGATCAAAAAGGAACCCTGTTGGTATATACCTGAAAAAAAACAGCATTATGTCAGAAAATGAACCAAATTAAAAACCAAAATATAATATTTTATGAACATTGATGTTACATAAATATTAAGAATAGGAATTACCAGTAAATAAAAGTTATCAAAGAAATAGATAGTAACAGCTCTTGAAATAAATAGACTTCTGAAATTTACAGGTCCAAATAATGGTTGTGAGGTTCTTCTTAACCGCATGAATGATAATGTTGACATATCTATGCATCTTGTAAATGCTATCTTAAATAGGGGAATTGTTTGAGCTGTTAATTTAAACAAAAAATAGCAAAAACAAAAACAAAATCTAGTAATATATGAAACAACCGACTATATAATTGTTCATGGATGGCAATAGTTTTAACATGCCCTTCAAACCATTAACAGGATCAGAAGTCTGTAAGCATCAGATCTGGTATATATATTTCTTGTACTTCATTATGACGATAAACTTTCTTTTACATACAAAATGAAACCTAAATAGGGAAACTAAATACAAGTAACACTAAGATCCCCTGAAACCCTACACTATAAATGCTTTCACAAGGAAATGAAGGAATGACCATAAAGGGTTGCTTATGAAGGGCTTTGGGTTAGCTTGGGAAGTTCATAAGATGATAAAAGAAACTCCCAATAACAGATCTGTAATGCCATGAATACGAAGCTACACATAGTGAAGTATTCATATCCGTTTCACATATCCTATGCTATGTTTGGCAAAAAATTAGTGACACCTAATATGCTTCCAAAAAGATGTGGAACAAAGTTCTTAAAATAAAGTACACCATAATCTAAGTCAAAAAGGAAAGCGTATCCATACCTGGGAGGTCGAATGAGAAAATTGATGAACTGATCAATCATATCGTCGGAAAGTTAAGGCGAAGAGTAGTACAGAACCACTCCGCCCAATGAACAAGGACGGAGAACGAATGCTCCCTTTGACCCACCACAAAACCTAACAGGAACTCAGATGCGTGTGACAACCCGATATTTTCATTCGGTCAAACCCTAAAGTCAATCATTTCAAATTATTAGTCAAGTTCACTTTTATTTGTTTTTAGAAAATTTAAAGTTCGTTTGATTATTTTAATAATTAATCTTTAAACGAACGGGTGAAAGGAAATGCCGTCTTGCGTCTTCAAATTTCAAAACCGTGAATACCACGTAGCTTAGCAGTTCACAACCAAACTTTTATGTTTGGGCCGTAAACTCCCCTAAAAACCGTAAACTCATGCCTTAAGCATGAGTTTACTCCCCAAAGTGTCTCATTCTTTCTTGCAAACTCAAGAATAAACTCCAAACACTCTCAACTATCATCCTGGTTTTCGCCCGATTTCCCGAAAACGTGAGTATTTCTCGACTAGATTAGTTGATGTATCATAACTACTAGTGATTATACATCTTTTCATCCATCCATTTTTGTGTTTTGATTAGATTTCCAAAACACCAAGAACACTCACTAGTGTTCTTGGACTTTTAGCTCATTTCAAGCTTCCAACTAGTAAGTATTCCTACCCTAGTGATTGTAAGGCTTGTTATACATCATTATATCAAAGAAATGTCCCAAGAACACCAAGAACAAGGTGTTCACGGTTTTGGGAGGCTCCTAAAACCGTAAACACCAAGTAAGGTGCAAAAGGGTGCCTTAGGGTGCCTAGATGCTTCACAATGCCTTAGGGACATGTCTAGATCCTTCCTTGACGAGTTTATCACACAAAAAGCACAAAAATCACTCATTTATATGTGTTTAAGGTTTGGGATCTCCCAAAACCGTAAACATCCCTTAGAGTGTATAAATGGGCCATATTTATTCCTTATGCCTAAAATCTAACCTAGACTATTACCTTGAAGTGCTTAGGACTTGAAAACATGAAAATACCACTTTCCATATGGATTTACGGTAGTAAACCCAAAAGGAAATGGCGTTGGGTCCGTAAACTCCTCAAAGGAGTTAAATGGTGCCCTAAACTCTTCCAAAGACTTAACCATCAAGTAGAAATGCTTCTTAGGGTCTTGTTAAGCCTCAAACCATCAAATGGTCATAGAATTATGAGCTTATGGTTGTAAACCCATGAGTTTACGACCGTAAACTCATTTGTTGAGGACCTTAGAACCGTAAACTCCCTTAGGGAGTTTTCCTTGAACCCTACACTCACTAGCTATGCCCTACAACACTTCGTTGCAACCCTTGTGATCTTTAACACTTAGAAACAAAGTGTTCCCATGTTCTAAAGTGTCTAAACTTAATTTACTAGAGATAAAGTGCCAAATTAGTTATATATATATATATATATATATATATATATATATATATATATATATATTGATTATATGATAACTAGGCTCGTTGTGAGTGTACAAGTCTCCAATTGTCACCAGCATCGTATCCGACACTTCAATCCAATCCACTCACTACAGGTGAGTTCATAACCCTTAATCAATGTTTTAAATGTTTTTAAATTCTTTATGGGGGGATACAAGTTAAATACTTATAGTTATTACATCAATCACATGTGATTAATAACTACAAAACCAATGATTTTCTTACTGTTCAAACTGTTTATCAAACTATTTTGCTTCAAATTGTTTTACTTATCAAATACTTATACTTATGCTCTTTTATACTTATTATCAAATGCATGCTTATGTATGTATAGTTATATAAGCAATGTTTAAAAGGCTTAGGAAGGCCAGCTCGCTTTATTTCCTTTTCCCCATAGGGATGTGGTTTTGTAAGATATCGGGTATCTGTCCGAAGGTCGTTTAACTATTAGTTATATATCATGTGTACATATATAGTCATAAAGGTTCTTCTAGTCAATTCAATACCCTTGGGTAGCAAGGGTATACTTCCATGTTCATACGTACAAGTTATATTACTAGTAAACTACAATAGGCGTAGTTTAGGGTTTTACTAATACTAATACTAGAACAATGTGTCACACCCCAAAACAGATAACGGCGGAATACGTTTCGGGGTGGAGGACGTCATGTACAGTATCATTACAATTGCATAATAGTAAAAACAAGAAACATACAACCATTGCATTACATAGTGAGTTTAATTACAAGTGTGTTTTGTAATGTTTAGCAAACACCAAAAGTAATACAAAAATAAGAGATGGATCTTGTATGCTCCACCTTCTCCAAAATGCTGCACCTGTACCTGTCTATCTTTGACCTGAGGATACAAGTTATTTTGAAAACGAATATCAGCATAAAGCTGGTGAGTTCATAAGAGTTTAATGTGAGTTTTTGTATAAAAAGCATTAGAACCGATAGTATGAAAAGTTGCAATTTTACATTCATTAGTAGAAAAAAATCCTAGAAAATCCTATATTTTCCAGAAATACATTGTAAGTGAAAACCTTTAAGAAACATGTCATTTTCATCTTTGAAAACCATTTATTGTAAAAGTATAATAGTGAATTTCCAATAAGTAATGCAATACGGTAGATTATGCCTAAAGTCAATAATAGTGGTGCAAACTTTCTTTAGTGTTAAATACTTGTTTACTTCGGGATATTAACATAGCCTTTAGTTTAGTGTTTTAGTGTGGTTATAGTGTATTCCTTGTATGATACCAATAGTGTGTATAATAGCAGACCCCATGACCTTCCCGGTCATGCACAGTGTAGTGAAGTAGCGGCATCCCTGGGCCTGCACGGCTCGGACTGAAGTTAACAGTCGGGAAGTAATAGTGTCTGCCCCGTATAGATCTATACATGTAGCGTCGTTCTCCTGGAGGAAAACTCTGGGCGTAGTGCGTAGCGAATAGAGTATCTCATAGTAAGTTAGTGTGTTATCTCCTGATTAGTGCTTTCTCTTGTATTATGTAACATCCAAAATTTCAAAACAATTAAAACTTTTCAAAACCACTCATTTTAATAACGTTGTTACAAAAAGGTTTTCAATACATTATTTAACAGAGTATTCTCCCCAGGTTCATATCATAAAACACCAACGCGAGGAACGGTACGATCACGCCTTTGCCTTGCCACAGCCTCTTGAGAACCTGAAACATAAAACCACAACTGTAAGCCCGAAAGCTTAGTGAGATACCCCCAGAATACCAACCACATATTCGCCTTTCCAGGCCCTGACCTTCCGGTCCATGTGTCTCAGGGGACTTCCGTCCCTGCTGGGTAAACCTTCCGGTCCTACCCATGCCGACCTTCCGGTCCATCACACAACATATTGCCTTCCGGCCCATAACATATCGCCTTCCGGCCCATAAGCATAAAATGCATATATAACATAACAAATAATCATATAGCAGTTCATAGACAACAATCGATCAACAGATCACATATCATAGCATTACTCTAAACAAGATACCGGTCTGGCCGGTCACTAGCATAACATTACCCTATGAATCAGTCAACATACTAAATGCATACATACGCCTTTCCAAGCCATGACCTTCCGGTCCACATAGTAATGCCTTCCGGCCCATAACATGTATTGCCTTCCGGCCCATAACATGTATTGCCTTTCGGCCCATAACATATAACAACTGACAACTACCCAGATTTCCATCCGATAAAAGGGTTGGCATTGGTGCCATAAACCCTAGCGATATAGTGAGGATAACTCACCTCGAAACTGCCGACTGAACAGATAGCTCAAGCTGCTCCGATCACTGATACAATCTCCACCTCTGGACAGTCACCAATGCACTGAACTCAAACAATAACAACAATTACCAAAATACCCCTGGAACCACTGGTAAATCCTTGGTCAAAGACAAGGTCAAAGTCAACCCCTGACTGACCCTACTCGCCGAGTCAACCCTATGACTCGCCGAGTCCCCATACTCAGAACTTCACTCAACCCGCGATCTAACTCGCCGAGTCACCCCAAGACTCGCCGAGTTCAACGACTCTGAGTCCACTCGCCCTTAACTCACCGATTCCTTAAGACACCCTTTCTACACGTCGAGTATCCCCTTTTTACTCGACGAGTTCCTCCTGGAAGAATCGCGGGGCCACCCCGACTCAACTCGCCGAGTCTGAAGAACGACTCGACAAGTCCCAGTAAATCTTCAAGCTACTCGCCGAGTCTGTTCATCGGACTCGGCAAGTCCATGCCATGCAACCACTCAAACTGCTTCCTAAGGCCAGAACTGCTCCGACCACTCATAGGTCTGGCCTTTCTAATCTGATTCATCACATAAGGTCCTCATTTCAGTGCTCATGATACACCCCATGATTCATAATTCACATATTGACCTAAGGCATAAGGATTCCAATCCAAAGCCTTCATCAATTCCCGAAATGCACAGGCATGGGACATTCTGGACCTACAAAGGTCCCAATATAGAGTCACAATCGTTTGGGGGACTAGGGTAGCATTCAATCTAATCACAAAAGGGGTTTCATAAACCCTAATTCCATGACACATCAACATAGCAGATCATAACTCGAATTCTTACCTGAATAATGTGCCCTCTGTGTCCCCAAATCCTCAGAACGTGACTCCCTTGTTGTTCCTTTAGCCAAGCCCTTCTCTTCCTTGCACAACAACTCTTCCAAGATCAACAATGGCCCTTAAACTTTGCTCCAGATGCACCCAATCGATTTAGGGTTCTTCTCAGAAGGTTAAAATGAACAATGACGGCCAATAAGTGCTTATTATACGTCCCAAACCTGAACGGTTAGGGTTTTCGCTAAACAGCGCAGACTCGCCGAGTCCATATCTGGACTCGTCGAGTCCAGTCGCGAACCCGCGACCAGGTCTGCGATCCTACTCGGCGAGTCTAGGCTCCAACTCGCCGAATCCCCTCTTAAAACACCCCAAAAACATAATTATTACAATACTTGGAATTTCGGGCTGTTACAGAGTTTAATACCTTAAACACATGAGTTTACGGTAGTAAACTCATTTTGTCCATGAATCCTATGTTTTGGTGCATCAAACGAAGGATTACAAGGTTCTAGGCACTCGTGGAAGCTTTTGGAGGTGTTTGAGGGGTAGTTTAACACCTTAAAAGGTGTTTATGGTCCATGAATATGGGTTTACGGTCTTAGGATGTTCTTAGATCGTAAAATCATGTTTACTCCCCAAAATGCAAGTTTTTGGTGTTCTAAGTCCTTTTGTGTAAGCCTCTAAGTCATTGCTAAGCATTAGAAGTATTTGGGAGGGTTTTTGGGCATCAAAACCCACTTCCAAGGGGTTTACGGTTTTGGGATGCTCCCAAGACCGTAAAATCGTGTTCTTGGGGTTTTTGGGTGATTAAGCCACAAATTTGCAAGCTAGATAAGATAAACAACGAGCTAGGAAGGTTAACTTACCGATTTGAAGCTCGAAGGGGCGATTTTTGACCAAAACCCGTTTTGTAGAGAGAGAAAGTAGAGAGAGAGAGTGTGTGTCTAAGGTGGGGATGAAACCCACTCAACCCTTATATAGGGTGGAGTTTTTGACCTGGTTGGGGTTCACCTGACACCAACCGCGAACGAGGTTTTTCACAACTACCGTTAAACACGACAAATTTTAAAATTACACCGCCTTAATTTTGGTTCGCTTGACGAATATTATTTAAAATATTCCAACGGGTTTAATTCCGGTCAAAAATATTTTCGGGATAAATTTGGCTAATTTTTGACATAATTAATTTCGACGTTACAACTAACGGAAATTTTGGGTTGTCACATCATCCCCTCGTTAGAGGGAATTTCGTCCCGAAATTCAGGTTTAGGCAAGGAAGTTGGTATGAATGACCGAGTAATGAGATGAGGGTACTTCCTATTAGGCTGGTCCTCGCACTCCAAAGTGAACTCTGGCCTTTGCTTGGCGTTCTAACAAACCCTCACTTACCAGATACGGATTTCGTCTCGTGCCGTTAGCGATTCCTACAGGTTCGTCTACAAAGTTAGGGTTCCCAATGGTTTCTATCAAGATGAGTGGGATACAAAGAGTGACGTCGGGCAAACACTTATCAAGTCTAAGAAGTAGATTGATCTAGGGTGAAACTTGTGAAATTTCCGAAAGTAGTAGTGGTCTGACGAGGGTTGGACCAATCTTCGTAAAGAATCTCGGATGGTCTTAAGCTCTCGGAAAGGTAGAACTTTTCAGTACTTAGGACATAGTGTACTTCTATGGCGAGATCATCATTGGCGTGATCGCCATTCCGAAGTTCCAAACGTTATCTCTCATACTAGAAGTGTAGTCCTTCGGGTTGGTTCTTAAAAGCTATGGTTGTCCTTGGATTCATGTTTCCTGTTGATTGGCTCTCCGAGGTTTTCTAGATCATCGGAAGGATTGCATGTCTACGGGTATCTGTTTGCTGCAGAGTGTCTATCTCAATCTTGTGCAAAATGAACCTGCACTTCTGATTCTTAAGATATTTCTAACGGAAACCCTCAGGGTCAGGGAGATAGGGTTTCACCAGACGAGTGTTGGACTATCTGGGGAGGTGGTTCTACTATTTATGTGCGAGATAGTATTCGTGGAACACCTAGTAGTCCAATGAATCTCTAAGACATTTCCTATTCTCCAATGCGTTGGTTTATTTTAGTTGCGGAAAGCGCGTGCTCTTGTATAACCCATCGACTAACACCTAGACTGGTGTCAAGTCTATAATTTCTTTGGGATCTGGGTTATGAGGCTTAACACAACCAACTTTTGCACTTTATTCAAGTATTCATGGCTGCGGAGGTTATCCTACGGTTCTTGGCATTCTAGTGTTTACTTCAGAGAATACAGTCTATCGTCTACAAGGAGACGGTGACTTCTTCCACGTAAGGGGGCGAATTGTCCTAGGCACTACTCGTCGGTAATGGGGCGGACGAAGTGTATTCTCTGTGTCCCCAAATCCTCAGAATGTGACTCCCTTGCTGCTCCTTTAGCCAATCCCTTCTCTTCCTTGCACAACCACTCTTCTATAATCAACAATGGCCTATAATCCTTGCTCCAGATGCACACAATCGATTTAGGGTTCTTCTCAGAAGGCTAAAATGAACAATGACGGCCAATAAGTGCCTCTTATACGTCCCAAACCTGAACGGTTAGGGTTTTCGCTAAACAGCACAGACTCGCCGAGTCCATATCTGGACTCGTCGAGTCCAGTCGCGAACCCGCGACCCGGTCTGCGATCCTACTCGGCGATTCTAGGCTCCAACTCGCCGAGTCCCCTCTTAAAACACCCCCAAAATCATAATTATATCAATATTTGAAATTTCGGGCTGTTACATATTATAGTGTAGTAGTCTTTTTTATAACTCGTAGTGTGCTCTCTTATTAGTATATAGTATCGTAATAGGGTGTATTATAGAGGGTAGAGTAGTAGCTATAGCGAGCAATAGTGGCCTTAACTATGCCTATTATAGTTAACTTAGTGTATATGGTTCTTGTCAATTTAGTGGTTTAAACATCGAATGAAATGAAAATACTCGTATCCAACACTAATATATATGATATATAATTAAGAAGTCAATGATAGTCGGACGGATAACAACTACCCTAAGCCCACAATCAAACAAGAACAGGAAATAGGGCGAGCTATCGGTCCTAAGTCTTTCAAGTCTTACTTATATAAATATATTAGTGTGGTTACATTTTACGAGGAATTTATTTAATAAAAATCTTGTCAAAAAGGAACAATTAGAAAATAGTTTATTAATCCAAAATACTTTTGAAAATGAAAATCCTTTTATAAAACATAGTGGTAAATCACATGTGATTTGAACTACGGATAGTGAATCACATGTGATTAATTTCCATAAACATGTATATTTGACTTGTATCCCCCCCCCCCCTGAAACATATAAAAACATTTGAAAGGTTCATTAAAGGGGTATGAACTCACCTAAAACCGAGTAAATCGGGTGAAAGTGTCGGTTGAGCGTTTTGTACCAAATAAAGACTTGTACACCCTTTAAGACCCTATTAACATGTGGGATAAGTGTTTTGAAAGTAATTAGTGACTTATATTCAATTTAAAGCATTTAAACATTCAAGCTTGGTTAAAGGCCTAATGGTTGAGTACTAGAAGGTCAATGAGTTGTAGGGAAGGAGTGTGTGACCTCACATTGGAGTTTACTCTCCTAAAACCCACCCTATATGAGTTTACGGTTGGGAGGCCTTATCCCCCATGAGTTTATGGCCGTAAACTCATGGGAGAGGAGTTTTTGAATGCTATCTAGTCTCACATGCAAGAGGTGGTGGTTCTAGGGCATTTTACAAGGCCAAAGGGGGTAACAAGGGGCTCATGAGTTTACTCCCTTGGAGTTTACGGCCCAAAGGCCACTCCTTGGGAGCTTACGGCCGTAAGCCTCATGGCTTGGCCATGAACTCTTGTTCACTCCCCATTTCATGATGTTAAGGCCCTTATTCCATTTCCATTGATTTCTAGTGAAGGTATAAGGGTGTTTAGGGGCTTAAACCATCATTTAGGCTAGGTTTGGGGGAGTTTACGGTCTAAGCATATGCTTGGGCTGTAAACTCTAGTTTACCCCTCAAACATGGTGTTTTACTTGGCCTAAACTCGAATTGGAAGTCCCCTAGGTTGCATCTTAAGTCCAAACATGCTTTGGAAGGGTTTTTGGGACTTTTAACATGGAAAAAGGGTGTTTATGGCCTAAGCATGTGCTTGGGCCGTAAACCTTTTTTAGTGCCCTAAAACTTATGGTTTTGATGATCAAAGGCTCCTAGGTATAACCCCTAACTAGTATCCAAGCTCAAAAGAAGAAAAATGGGGACTTTTGGCCATCTTTAGGGTGTTTACGGCCTAAGGAGCTTCTTAGGCCGTAAACTCCTTGATCATGACTCATTCACACAATTTTTGAGCTATAAACACATTGATGCATGTTTTAGAACAAGTTAGGGAAGAAACTCTTACGTTTGGAAGCCGGAATTCGCGGTTTTGGAGTCGGAATCGGGTCTACAGAGAGAAAGTAGTGAGAGAGTGTATGATTGGGGTGGTAAAAGGGTGTAGAGTGGCATTCAATTTCCTTAAATATGCCTTGGGTATTGCACCCGGTACCCGACTACCCGATGCTCAAGTTTAACGGGGTTTAAACTTTTTACCCGAGTGAAGTGGTTGAAAAGTAATATAACTTTATTTTGTTAAATGGGGTTAACACTTACAAGTTATATTTACTTATACTAAAATGATAATGTCTAGAAAATATAAATAAATAGATATTTATTTATTGACGACTCCAAATATTACGGAAATTTATATATAACGATGAATTCCGTTAGTGAAAACGGGATTATGTAACGGAAATAAATTTGGGTTGTCGCATCATCCCCCCGTTAGGGGAATTTCGTCTCGAAATTTAGAATTCAAACAGAGAGTCATTATAGAACTACTATGCGAAAAGATGGGGGTATTTGAGTTTCATCTGATCCTCGCGCTCGCAAGTGAATTCCGGTCCCCGCTTGGCATTCCACCGAACCTTCACAATTGGGATGCGGCTTTGCTTCATTCGTTTTACTTCCCAATCCATAATCTCCACAGGCTCTTCCACGAAGTTGAGGCTCTCATTGACCTCAATCTCGTCGAGGGGAATCACAGAGTCTCGTCGGACAGGCATTTCTTCATGTTTGAGACGTGGAAGGTAGGATGTATGTTACTTAGCTCGTGGGGTAAGTTGAGTTTGTAAGCTACAGGGCCGATTCTAGTGAGAATCTCGAAAGGCCCTATGTATCTCGGGTTCAGCTTTCCACGCTTTCCGAAGCGTATCGTGCCCTTCCAGGGCGAGACCTTCAAAAGGACTCGGTCTCCCACCTGGAATTCCAAGAGTTTTCTCCGTTTGTCTGTGTAGCTTTTCTGTCGATCCCAAGCGGCTTTTAATCGTTCGTGAATCTGTACAATCTTTTCGGTCATTTCTCGAATAATCTCCGGACCAGTGAGAGCGCTATCAGGAACTTGTCCTTTAGCTAACTGAGTGTCACCCACCTCAGCCCAGCACAAAGGGGATCTGCACTTCAGGCCATAGAGGGCTTCGAATGGAGCTGCTTTGATGCTCGTATGATAACTATTGTTGTAGGAAAACTCCACAAGGGGTAAGTGTGTATCCCACGATTTACCGAAGTCAATCACACAAGCTCGCAGCATATCTTCTAAGGTTTGGATCGTCCTCTCACTTTGTCCGTCAGTCTATGGATGGTAGGCTGTACTCATGTCCAGCCTCGTCCCCAATGCTTTTTGTAGTGATTGCCAAAATCTCGAAGTAAACCTACTATCTCTATCCGAGATAATAGATATGGGGACGCCATGCAGCCGCACTATTTCCTTTATGTATGTTCTTGTGAGTTTCTCCATCTTGTCCGTTTCTTTGATGGGCAGGAAGTGTGCAGACTTGGTCAATCTGTCGACGATGACCCAAATGGTATCCAACCCACCCGCTGTCTTGGGCAGCTTGGTTATGAAATCCATTGTGATCCGCTCCCACTTCCATTCCGGTATCTCCGGTTGTTGGAGGAGACCTGATGGCTTCTGGTACTCGACCTTGACCTTCGCGCAAGTAAGGCACTTACTCACGAAGGTAGCTATCTTAGCTTTCATGTTAGGCCACCAGTATAGCTTTTTGAGATCCAGATACATCTTATCTGAACCTGGGTGGACGGAGTAGCGAGTGTTGTGTGCTTCCCTCATAACCATGTCTCTGAAACCTCCATGATGCGGAGTCCAGATTCGGTCCATGAAGTAGTAGGCTCCGTCACCTTTGACCCCCAAACTTTTATCCATTCCGCGCAGGGATTCTCCCGTCACATTCTCAAGCTTTAAGGCTTCCAGCTGAGCCTCCCTGATCTGCACGGATAGATGCGAACGGATAGTCATTGTCAATGACTTGGTTCTTCGTCCAGAATACTCCTTCCTACTCATGGCGTCTGCTACTACATTGGCTTTCCCCGGGTCGTATCGGATTTCGCAATCGTAATCACTGATTAGTTCGACCCATCAACGCTGCCTCATGTTGAGTTCTTTCTGGTTCAGTATGTGTTGGAGGCTTTTGTGATCAGTGTACACCATGCTCTTCGTCCCATACAAGTAGTGTCTCCAGATTTTTAGTGAGAAGACGACCGCTCCTAACTCGAGGTCATGAGTAGTGTAGTTCACCTCATGTGTCTTTAGTTGTCTGGAGGCATAGGCGATGACCTTACCTCGTTGCATCAAGACACAACCGAGCCCCTGATTTGATGCATCGCAGTATACAACAAAATCCTCTGTCCCTTCGGGAAGGGATAATACCGGTGCGGTGCATAAAGCTCGCTTCAGGGTCTGGAATGCCTTCTCCTGTTTCTTTTCCCAGTCAAATGATACACCCTTCTGTGTCAATATGGTGAGAGGCTTCGCAATCCGGGAGAAGTTTTGAATGAATCTGCGGTAGTAGCCAGCGAGGCCTAGAAATTGGCGAATTTCTGTAGGCGTCTTCGGTGCTGACCAGTTCTCAATAGCTTTAATTTTGGAGGGATCCATGTGGATTCCTTCTTCACTAACCACGTGTCCTAAGAATTCAACTCTTCGGATCCAAAACTCGCACTTAGAGAACTTCGCATATAACTTCTCTGATCGCAGCGTCTCTAGGACTCGTCGCAGGTGATCCTTGTGTTCTTCCTCGCTTCGAGAGTAGACGAGTATATCGTCAATGAAGACGATGACGAACTGATCTAGATATGGACGACACACCCTATTCATCAAGTCCATGAATACTGTGGGGGCGTTAGTCAGTCCAAAGGGCATCACTACGAACTCAAAATGCCCGTAACGGGTTCGAAAGGCTGTCTTCGGGACATCTTCCTCAAGCACCCGTAATTGGTGATACCTGGATCTAAGATCAATCTTGGAGAAGTAACTTGCTCCTTGCAGTTGGTCGAATAGATCGTCGATACGAGGGAGAGGATAACGATTTTTGACTGTGAGTTTGTTGAGTTCCTTATAATCGATGCACATCCGAAATGATCCATCCTTCTTCTTCACGAACAAGACTGGAGCTCCCCAAGGTGAGAAGCTCGGTCTTATAAAACCCTTGCTGAGCAGTTCGTTGAGTTGACCGGATAGTTCTTGCATTTCGGCCGGCGCTAGACGGTAGGGCGACTTAGCTACGGGAGTAGCTCCTGGGACTAGGTCGATTCTGAACTCAACTTGACGTTTGGGAGGTAGACCTGGAAGATCCTCTGGGAAAACATCAGGGAATTCGCATACAACGGGAATATCCTTTGGATCCTTCGATTCCTGGCTAGTGTTGACAACGTGAGTAAGAAAGGAGTGATATTCCTTGCGCAAGTATTTCTGAGCCTGAATACTGGAGATGATACAAAGGCTCGTACCGGGTTTATCTCCATAGATCAATAGGGTTTCGTGATTTGGAAGATTCAGGCGAATGGCTTTGTCGGAGCATAGGATATCGGCGCGATGAAGACTCAACCAGTCCATACCAACAATGACATCGAAATTTTTAATTGAGACTGGTACAAGATCGATTAGAAATGGATGATCGTCTAATGTGAGGGTACAACCTATGTAGATTTCGTTAGAGCTTTCTGTCTTCCCGTTAGCCATTTCTACGACGAATGTTTCTTTTAGTGGTTGAGGGGATTGTTTGAGTAAGTGTTTAAAGTTTTGATTTATGAAGCTTCTTTCTGCACCACTATCGAATAAGACACAGGCATAAGAGTTGTTGAGGAGAAACGTACCCGTGACCACCGTGGGATCCGCTACCGCTTCATTGTGACCGATAGCGAGTAACCTTCCAGTTCCCCCATCATTTGTAGCCTTCGGACAGTTCTTCTTAAAATGACCGCTTCACCGCAACCATAACACATCGGGGTCACTCCCGAACCAGGAACTTGTGAGATAGGTTTGGGAGGGGCCTTGCAAAATCGGACAGTATGGCCCTTCCGGCCGCAGTTGGAACACTACAATTCACGGCAGGGGCCGTTGTGGTGGAAAGGGCATTTGGGACATTTGGGTAGATTCCCACTATAAGCTTTTTGTGGTGCAGGAGTGGTTGGAGTAGTGGCAGCATGGACCAACACGATTTGTTGGTCCTTGGAGGAGGTTTGAGTTTTCTTGCCTTTCTTCTTATCCCACCGCTTCCTCTTTCTATCAGATGAATCGGGTGGTGTAGTGGTAGTGGGGGTTGTTGTTGCTGGAGTGGAAGAGACTTCATGGTTGATCAGACTCTGGGCCAATTCCTTGGCGCTGTCGAAGGTGGTAGGGCGTGAGGCCAGAACGTTTCCTCGATATGGGGGCACTAGGCCCCAGATGTATCGTTCGATCTTTTTGATTTCGGATGGGATCATGTTGGGACACATAGCCGCCAAGTCACAGAACCTGGTCGTGTAAGCTGTTATGTCAGTCCCTTTCATCTTGAGGTTCCAGAGTTCCTCCTCAAGTTTCTGAACTTCGCCCCTAGGGCAGTACTCCCCTCTCATGAGATCTTTTAGAGTGTCCCAGCCCATGGCATTGGCTGTAACCAGGGAGAGTGCGCTGACATGACCGTTCCACCATGTCAAGGCCCTGTTAGTGAGGATAGCAGTTGCGAACTTGATTTTGCTCTCTTCGGGGCAAGAGCACATTTCAAATACAACTTCGGTTCTTTCGAACCATTGGGATAGTGCCAGAATTCCTCCAGTACCGTCGAAGAATGTAGGTTTACAGTTCATGAAATCCTTATAAGTGCATCCCTGCACTCTTTGATGGACTTCACCGAATCTAGAATTTCCACCGCTCGTGTCCCCAAAGTTCATTTGGGCCATGGCTGCTGTCATAGCCGCGGTCACCGCTGTTTGGAAAAGCACTGGGTCGAACTGTGGAGGAGGAGGTGGTGGAGGAGAGGTTTGAGTTGCTGGTCTTCCTCTGTTTGGACGCTTTCGTGGAGGCATCTTTCACTGGAAGATCATAGAAATGATAGCAATAGTAAGAGTCTAGTGCAAATGTGAATAGAGTGTTTCATGGATTAAATCAACATAACCCAAGATCAGAATGAGAGTCATAGCAATAGAGTAATCAACTACCAATATATTGGTATTAATGATGTAACATAAGTTCATGAAAATTGACCTAACAATAGGTCTTACATCAAACCATAAGGAAAATGTTGGCAGTTTAGAGGTCTAGTTAGAGTATTTTTAAGCTCGGAATGTTTACAGACAAGAGATCTACGGAACATAGAGAGGAAAGGCTAGTCCTTTAAACAAAAGAGTGAGGTAACTAGACGTCTTCTACTGGCGACGGTTACTTGTTGGGCGAACCCTCAGATCCGCTAGCTGACACATAAGTTCTTGAAGGTGTCGATCATGAGTCCTTTGGCGTGCTCGGAGTTCCCTAACTTCGGCTCGGGATGCAGCCAGCTGATGCTGCAGAGCCTCGTTGGTCCTCCTTGTCCTGTCCATGGATTCTTCAAGTTGGCGGATGCGGACCGTGTTGAGATTTGAGTTGGCATCCACTTCTACAACTCGACCAATAGCAGCTTGACCTGCTCGACATTCCTGGCAATCCTTCAGATCATGATGGGAAGAACCCGGTCTGCTGATCCCCCTTCGCTTATGTTGTAGAAGCTTCGGTCTCCATTGTAAGGTAAGGGTTGGCCATGCTCGTCGCTCCATTGGTGCAAGGATATGGCCCACATAGGAGTGGGACCCTGAAATGCCGGACGGGGGTTGGGGTTCGGAGCTTCAGGAGGTTGGTTGTTAACTTCTGGTTCGGAGCTGGAGCTATCCGAGTAACCTTCAGCATGATGATCATCCAAAGGGATCGGGTGATCATCGTCTGACTCCTCCTCGATCCATCCTCCATTGCCTGGTTTGGATAGTACGGATCACCGGGATGGTGGAAGCCAGCCATGCTATCTACGCGAGAAAGGGGAAAGGAAAGGTTAATAGACGTACTACTCTAAGATACTTATAAGATGAATCGTTATTAGTCGACCCAATACTTGCATAGTGCATACCGATTACATGTAGCCGAAGCAAGATAGTCCTTCGAATAAGCAACCCTAACTTCAGACCCCCAATCAAACAAGAACAGGGAATGAAGCAAAGGCTACCGATTCTGAGTCTATAGCGCCCTAGTCACATGTAACCGTGGCGTATCCACTTAGCAACTATTGTCCTACCAGTAACGACCCTTTTTGTTATCACATACGTGTGTTTTAGAGATACAGAATACTCCTATAGTATTCTTATGGTAACGTTATTGTGGTAGTGTCGGTAAGTTTTTAGACTTGTTGCAACACCACAACCAAGCTTAGGCACATGCTAGTCACTTCTAGGAAAACGTAGTTGATCAGGCTACATCCCCCCAAATGTAACTATATGTCTCTAAGCCCAATTGTGCTATCCAACAATCTTAATACTTTTGTTCTGTTCTAGGGTGATAATGACTTCTGTGTTTTATAGTGATGTGTGTATATATATACTTAGTTAAATCTTTTTGATACTTAACAGTATATATTCTTGGTCAGAGTGTTTTGGTCCCGAAGCGTTTATAGTTCGTATATCTTTTATAGGTTGATATACTTGATTCACTATAAACAATGCTCTGATACCAATCTCTCACACCCCAAAACCGATAACGGCGGAATACATTTCGGGGTGGAGGACGTCATGTACAGTATCATTACAATTGCATAATAGTAAAAACAAGAAACATACAACCATTGCATTACATAGTGAGTTTAATTACAAGTGTGTTTTGTAATGTTTAGCAAACACCAAAAGTAATACAAAAATAAGAGATGGATCTTGTATGCTCCACCTTCTCCAAAATGTTGCACCTGTACCTGTCTATCTTTGACCTGAGGATACAAGTTATTTTGAAAACGAATATCAGCATAAAGCTGGTGAGTTCATAAGAGTTTAATGTGAGTTTTTGTATAAAAAGCATTAGAACTGATAGTATGAAAAGTTGCAATTTTACATTCATTAGTAGAAAAAAATGATTATTGTAAGTGAAAACCTTTAAGAAACATGTCATTTTCATCTTTGAAAACCATTTATTGTAAAAGTATAATAGTGAATTTCCAATAAGTAATGCAATACGGTAGATTATGCCTAAATTCAATAATAGTGGTGCAAACTTTCTTTAGTGTTAAATACTTGTTTACTTCGGGATATTAACATAGCCTTTAGTTTAGTGTTTTAGTGTGGTTATAGTGTATTCCTTGTATGATACCAATAGTGTGTATAATAGCAGACCCCATGACCTTCCCGGTCATGCACAGTGTAGTGAAGTAGCGGCATCCCTGGGCCTGCACGGCTCGGACTGAAGTTAACAGTCGGGAAGTAATAGTGTCTGCCCCGTATAGATCTATACATGTAGCGTCGTTCTCCTGGCGGAAAACTCTGGGCGTAGTGCGTAGCGAATAGAGTATCTCATAGTAAGTTAGTGCTTTCTCTTGTATTATAGTGTAGTAGTCTTTTGTATAACTCGTAGTGTGCTCTCTTATTAGTATATAGTATCGTAATAGGGTGTATTATAGAGGGTAGAGTAGTAGCTATAGCGAGCAATAGTGGCCTTAACTATACCTATTATAGTTAACTTAGTGTATATGGTTCTTGTCAATTTAGTGGTTTAAACATCGAATGAAATGAAAATACTCATATCCAACACTAATATATATGATATATAATTAAGAAGTCAATGATAGTCGGACGGATAACAACTACCCGAAGCCCACAATCAAACAAGAACAGGAAATAGGGCGAGCTATCGGTCCTAAGTCTTTCAAGTCTTACTTATATAATTATATTAGTGTGGTTACATTTTACGAGGAATTTATTTAATAAAAATCTTGTCAAAAAGGAACATTTAGAAAATAGTTTATTAATCCAAAATACTTTTGAAAACGAAAATCCTTTTATAAAACATAGTGGTAAATCACATGTGATTTGAACTACGGATAGTGAATCACATGTGATTAATTTCCATAAACATGTATATTTGACTTGTATCCCCCCCTTGAAACATATAAAAACATTTGAAAGGTTCATTAAAGGGGTATGAACTCACCTGAAACAGAGTAAATCGGGTAAATCGGGTGAAAGTGTCGATTGAGCGTTTTGTACCAAATAAAGACTTGTACACCCTTTAAGACCCTATTAACATGTGGGATAAGTGTTTTGAAAGTAATTAGTGACTTATATTCTATTTAAATCATTTAAACATTCAATCTTGATTAAAGGCCTAATGGTTGAGTACTAGAAGGTCAATGAGTTGTAGGGAAGGAGTGTGTGACCTCACATTGGAGTTTACTCTCCCAAAACCCACCCTATGTGAGTTTACGGTTGGGAGGCCTTATCCCCCATGAGTTTACGGCCGTAAACTCATGGGAGAGGAGTTTTTGAATGCTATCTAGTCTCACATGCAAGAGGTGGTGGTTCTAGGGCATTTTACAAGGCCAAGGGGGTAACAAGGGGCTCATGAGTTTACTCCCTTGGAGTTTACGGCCCAAAGGCCACTCCTTGGGAGTTTACGGCCATAAGCCTCATGGCTTGGCCGTGAACTCTTGTCCACTCCCCATTTCATGATGTTAAGGCCCTTATTCCATTTCCATTGATTTCTAGTGAAGGTATAAGGGTGTTTAGGGGCTTAAACCATCATTTTGGCTAGGTTTGGGGGAGTTTACGGTCTAAGCATATGCTTGGGCCAGAAAATCTAGTTTACCCCTCAAACATGGTGTTTTACTTGGCCTAAACTCGTATTGGAAGTCCCCTAGGTTGCATCTTAAGTCCAAACATGCTTTGGAAGGGTTTTTGGGACTTTTAACATGGAAAAAGGGTGTTTACGGCCTAAGCATGTGCTTGGGCCGTAAACCCTTTTTATTGCCCTAAAACTTATGGTTTTGATGATCAAAGGCTCCTAGGTATAACCCCTAACTAGTATCCAAGCTTAAAAGAAGAAAAATGGGGACTTTTGGCCATCTTTAGGGTGTTTACCGCCTAAGGAGCTTCTTAGGCCGTAAACTCCTTGATCATGACTCATTCACACAATTTTTGAGTTATAAACACATTGATGCATGTTTTAGAACAAGTTAGGGAAGAAACTCTTACGTTTGGAAGCCGGAATTCGCGGTTCTGGAGTCGGAATCGGGTCTATAGAGAGAAAGTAGTGAGAGAGTGTATGCTTGGGGTGGTAAAAGGGTGTAGAGTGGCATTCAATTTCCTTAAATATGCCTCGGGAATTGCACCCGGTACCCGACTACCCGATGCTCAAGTTTAACGGGGTTTAAACTTTTTACCCGGGTGAAGTGGTTGAAAAGTAATATAACTTTATTTTGTTAAACGGGGTTAACACTTACAAGTTATATTTACTTATACTAAAATGATAATGTCAAGAAAATATAAATAAATAGATATTTATTTATTGACGACTCCAAATATTACGGAAATTTATATATAACGACGAATTCCGTTAGTGAAAACGGGATTATGTAACGGAAATAAATTTGGGTTGTCACACAATGAATCATACAAAGAGTCAGTTCATACACGAGCCATAACTTATAGTGATGAGAAACAAACATAATACATAGTAATGAGAAACAAACATAATACATAGTGATGAGAAGAAAACATGATACATAGTGATGAGAAACAAACATACAGGCTAGACAGAGGAAGAACACACAATACAGCTAGCACATACATTACATATGCATTACATTCAGTTATGTGAGCCATTAAACGGGTCATGACACTACCTGCCATGACCATTTTTGTATCCAAAATCTCCTTAATTGGGGAGCGTATGAGTTTGCATATAGATCTATACTGGATTGACTATCCTACACCTTGTTGCTTGCTACAGTGGGACTTGCAAGTCTACGGGTGCCAAATGTCATTTCTTACGGCGTCTTACATCGTCGTTTTACTATTGAGTCGGTAGCAGGGTACAGGCCGATCACATGGTACTTTAAATAACAATTGGTTTAAGGTAGTTAGTACAGCAGTAGTTACTTAATACAACACTACAGTACTATAATATTTTTCCCATTACATTCACTTCGTGAGAATTCACACGATGCACGGTAATGTAAAAACTATATTTTTGGTTAATGATAGTAGGATTTGGGAAAATACACACTCTTACAAGAGACACACACAGTTACTAGATGCCTTGGTAGAAGGCTACTGTTAGTAGGAAACATAGGGTTTTCTAGGAGTGTTCAAACAAATACAAACTTTACAAAACTTATATATTACAACTTACAAACATCTTACAAAAGCTTTCATACAAACTCAGACACTAATATACTTATGATCTCACCAGCTTTAAAGCTGATACTCGCTTTCAAAATAACTTGTATTCTCAGGTCACCAATAGACAGGTACCGGTGCCAGGTTTTTGAGAAGATGGAGCTTGTTCAAGACTCCTCTTTTATTTTGATGTACTTTTTGGTGTCTATATAACTTGACAAAACACACTTGTATGAAATTATATTATTAATGCAATGGATGATGTTGTTGCTTGTTTACTACTTTGCATTGTTGTGATATTATACATGACGCCGCCACCCCCGAACGATTCCGCCGTTCAGGTTTTGGGGTGTGACAATGCGTGTGTATATATAGATCATTTGGGCGTAGTATGTGAAGATCATTTGGGCGTAGTATGTGAAGATGTGTGACACAATTTCGGGTGCAAACGTCTGTAAGAATGATTTTGTGGGTGAGCGAGGGGTGACGAGTAATCTGATTGCGGAAGTATAGTAAGAATGACAATTATTGGACTGTTAATTTGGGAAGGGAAATACGATCATGCCGACGACATTCTCCGACACCTGTAGCTTTGCAAGTGACGACGTCATTCCAGAAGCCTTCTGATTGTGTGTTGCCATTGACATCACTCAATACATCAAGAAACCCAAAAAAGAAAAGAAAGAAGAAAGGAACCCTAGAAACAAAACCCTAAAATTCAACGGCGCTTTGTGAATACCCCGAGCTTCATCATCAACAGGAGGATCATGACCGGAAAAATCAATCCATTGAGGAGCGTTAATGTCTTCATAAAGTATGTCCTTTTCGAACTTCGAATCCTTCCAATCGATCACAGCTACATTCATTGATGGATTAGAGAGAGAGAAAAAAAAAAGAAGAAGAAGAAAATGACTACATGTCGATATACGCTCTTGATTAGAATGAAATTAGGATTAGGAATGAAAAGTAAAAAGAAGTTACCGTGCGTATTTTGGTCGATATGTCAGCAAAACGTATTTTGGTCTAGGATGATGTCATCAAAATAATCCAAAAGTAGAGATGTAAGGAATGAAATATAATCAAGGGTCCTTGTTTCTTCATTTTAGAATTTAAGGTTCTCTTTTAATAATATTTAGAGATTAGAGATGATTTGGGATTGAATTTTTTTTTTTTTTTTGCTATTATTTTACCTCACCCCTTCAACAAGTATCATAAATATAATGAAATGATAAAACAATATATAAATTATTACTCAACGAATAATTTTAAATACAATGTAATCATAAACCATATGAACGTGATTACATAAGAAATCTTGGCTCTAGAACAACAAGAAATACCCTATGAAGGTTACTCCAGTCCCAGCTAGAATAAATGGTGAATAGACATAACTGGAAGCAGCAGCTGAAGGTGTTACGGTGGGACGGCTCCCTTGATTGGTAGTGGGTATTCCAGAATCCACACTGGTAGATGGTGGTGATAAGTCCGGTGTCATATCAGATTGTGGTGCCAAAGTTGGTGTTGTTTTTGATTCAGGTGCTGAGGTTGGTGTGATCGTCTCTGGTACAGTAGAAGTACTTCCTGGAGATGGAGCTGGCCCTATCCATTTCAACACAAGCAACAAGTATTATATAGCTTATCTCACTACCATTTTATAACGATTCTGAATCTGAATGGGTTGATACACAAGCCTAAAAGAAGCCATTCAAGAGAACATTAAAATGATTATTACCTGCCGAAGGAATAGGAGCTGCTGCAGCAGCTGCAAATTTTGAAATGAACACATAAATGGTAAGAAAAAATCACAGACAGATTCTTCTTATACAAACGATACTTTTGTTGAAAAAAAAATGTTGTTGTATCAATCTACCAACCTTTACACTGAAGAGGCACACCCGGCATGCGGCAGGCACGGGGCAGAGAGATGGCAAGGGTCTGGTTGATGGGAATTTGGAAGGGTACGCTGCCTGTAACAATTAGGCAGAGACAATCTGTGCCACTGCTTGTGATGGATTTGAGAGAATTGCAGCAATCGGAGGTCGGTGTAGAACTTCCGTTTGTGGTGCTATTGGTTATGAAGTTCAAACATGGAGTAAAGGTAGTTATCATCGATGGGGTGCATGGAGTGCTAATTTGACTGTAAACAGGTACCACCACACAACATAATGCCACAGCTAAGGTCACAACTAACCATCGGAAAGCCATATTTAGGATCAAGTTTTGGTTTGTAGCTGGAGATGGCTGAAGCAGGTTGTATTGATAGGGTTAAGGAAAACAAAGAAATTTATAGATGGAAGAATTTTGAACTGAGTGAAAAGGTGGTTATGTAGTTCAACTAACTTCAACAATTTTGTGTCTTTAATGATCAAAGCTTTTGACTTTTTTATTACATGGATTTTGCAACTGGAGAATTGGTCGAATTAAATTATTGGTTCGTTAGATTTGGTAAGCCACCTAAAACCGGTAATTTATTTAAAAAACAAAACTAAATAAATCTTACGGATCATAATAGGATCATGCCTTATAAGTTTTATAAAGCATATGTCGTGTTCTGACCAAAAGTCCAAAACTTCAAAATAAAATCATATAAACTTTCAAATTACAAAACTCACAAATAAAACAAAGTGTTTTTGAAAGTCAAAAATTTAGTTCAAATTGATTTTCCAAATAATATTATATAAGTCAACTTTTCTATTGCAAAAATCAGTTGTTAATTTGGTGAAGAAATTCTATTAGGCGAAAATCAATGAAAAATGAAAACAAGCAACCATGTGTTCACATCATGCACAAAAGATGAGTAGAAAAAGTAATACCAAGTAATTTTGATGTAAGAAAATATATATGCAGCCTGTCATATTTTGAAGTCATAGTTTCATACAAAGGTGTAATCGTTGTTTAAGTACAAGAAAAAAAATAGATTCACAATTCACAGTCGTACAAACAGGCCACACAAGGAAATAATAGGGCTGCTTCTAATATTAATACTTGAATTACATAGTACTCATAGGAAATAACAGAGGGCGTTAAAAATGTGAACTCTTGGGAGAGGTTGCAGATGTTAATTTAATGAGTTGTTTACAAAGAGCCAACTTTTCAATGTCTCACATTTGTAGCTAGAAAAAAAAATGTGATTCTAAGACTTTTTCTTGTTGAGCCTTCAAAAGATATGAGGTGAGGTTCACGATTCATAAGTACTTTACATTTCATTGGAAGCTTGTAATACTTGATTTTCATAACAAGTATTTTTGTGTCGGAATGGCCAGGATTTAGTTGAAGAAAGTGATAGATTACACTGGAAAGTTCGTAATTTTTGTTGTGTCAACTTGTAATGGATTTGTTCCACTACTACAAAAAGGCAAAAAGGACCCGGTTAAATATTGTAATGAAATCTAATAGATCACGGTTTTACAACCAGGTCTTATTAAGCTATTACAACCTAGTTACCTTATATTAAACCAAGTTTTATTCATGGAAGACAATGCGTTCTATATGACAACAGAGCCCGGTTCTCAACCATGCAACCGGGTTCTATCATGCAAGTCAAAAATAGATCTTGTTCGATCATATAGCCCAGTTCTGTTTTATGCAACCAGTCTTTTTACTTATTGTTTATATTTTTCTGTTAAATCTATAAACCCAATACCAAGATAATTATTGTTACATTTCAAATTCTGCACTTAATATACCCAAATAAAGAAATTTTTTTATTAATTTCCGATGACTTTTTACATATTTACATCCACTAACACTAGAATCCAACCTGAACAAGATGTTCACATATATACCCATTTTGACATCAATCTCATTGCCACAACCATCAATTTGTTCATGTTGCTCACTTGAATCACCCCAATATATATGAGCCGTCCAAACTAGATGTGCACTCGAAGACACATATGCTTCTTGTTGATAAATGTCTATCAAGCTTATCGACACCTACCGAGAGAAAATAGAGCATACTTAAACAAACTGCAAATGAAAATGTGCTTTTACATAGAAACAAAAAATATCAAAAATACATACATTGCAACCCTTAGTATCTTAGTCTTCGAACTTGATCATCTTAGGTGCATGTATATCCCTTCCCAATTGTTTATCACATTCAAAATAATATTAGTAATAACAAAAGAAAAGAGATCATTCAGATTCTTATAATTTTTCAGCGCTCAATCTTCTCATGTCATTCCAATTCCTTTTCAAAACTTCATCTATCAACTTTCCGCACTACCTTTCCTCAGTTCCTACAACAAAAAATAGTCACCATGAGGTGTATACGAATCCATGTCTATAACGACTTTTGGGGCATAAAGTATAAGTTGGATGTTAGATAAATAGAAATGAAAAAAGAATGGAGAAATTAAAAATGGAAAAGTAAGCAAACATTGGACAATACTTTCAACTACATAGAAAATTGGAGAAGGATGGTATATTGAACAACTAAACCAACATACGAATAAGGGATAAAAAAATAACTAAACCATTATTGGACTGAAAATATAAGTAGGATGTTATACAAAGAAACAACACCAATAATTAAATTGAAAAACAAAAGTTACACCAACAAATAATTGAAAAAGTAAAAAAATTATAGATGAAAGTAGAATGCTATACTAGATAGGACTGAAAATGGAAGCGTTATGAAAAAATACTTTCAGAAACCTTGTCCAAGGATTGTTGGTAAGAAACTATAGATAAAGCCTATGTCTTAAGAACATTGTCCAAAAAAACCACTAATAATTGTAAAGTGTAATAAGGAACATACTAGAGAGAAACTGTAAGTGGGATGCTACACAGGGTGGGGTTCTTTCACCATACAAAGTCTCAAGTTTCTAAAATCGAAAAGGTGGTGAATATTACTTTAATCAGAAAATCATTTTGGAGTTTAAAACAAAGATTTTTTCTTTTTTTTTTCTTCTAAATCAAAGTTCTCATTAGGGCCTAAGATGGCTTGGGTTCCTAAATATATTTATTTATGTAGGTGATTCGTGACAAGCAGTTCAATTCTTAATGATACATTGATAGTGGTTGTTCTCGTGATATGACTAGAAGGAAATCACAACTGGGAGAGTTTCATACTTTAAAATATGGTGGAAGAGTGAAGTATGCGAATAATGCAATTAAAGAAATCAAATGATACAAAATGATAACAAATGGAAAATTCATAATTCATAAGGTAGCTTATGTAGAGGATTACAACATCCTCTAATTAGTGTTTCGCAACTTGTTGTATGTACAAGTCTTAAAGTTTCTTTTGAGGAAGAAGGTTCAAAAACTATACACAAAGAATCAAAGAAAACTTGTTTGAAGTCAAAAGGAAAAGGCGAAATGTATCCACTCAACTTGAATTCTATTCAAGGAAAACCTTATGTGTGTTTGCTTGTGAAAGCATCATTAGATGATAGTTGGTTGTGGCATAGGAGACTGTCGAATCTCAACTTCAAAGATATTAACAAACTTGTTCTTGGAGATTGGTCAGAGGTCTACCTCTTCTCAAATATGAAAAAGAACATATGTCTGTTGATTGTGAACTTGGAATGCAAAGAAGGAAAATTCATCCTTTGATCATGAATACCAAGATAATCAAGCCACTGAAATTAATACATATAGATCTTTATGGTCCACCTTCGATTGAAAGCATTGGTGGTAGCAAATACATTTTAGTTATTGTTGTTGATTTTTCTCGTTTCACTTGGATATTCTTTCTTAAATAAAAATTAGAAACCACGAAGAAGATGACTGATTTTATCTATCAAATTGAACTTCTATTGTGAAAGCCTATTTGGAAGATATGAAGTGACAATGGAATAGAGTTACATACACCATCTTTATACGTACCTCGAGTTGTGCTTATGAACGTGTCACCTTGGAAATGTGTCATTCGGGTTCAGAAACAGGGCAATATGGGCCCTTAATTTATTGGTCCTTTTAGGATTATCGTCTGAATGGGAAGGTTGCATACCGGTTGGATCTACCTGATGAGCTCAACAAGATCCACAACACCTTCTATGTCTCTTAGTTGTGGAAGTGTGTAGCCGATGATTCTGTAGTGATCCCTTTGGATGATATTGAAGTTGGTGAGCACCTGAAGTATATGGAGAGGCCGATTGTGATGCTCGACGGGACGACCAAGGCTTTACGCAAGAAAGTGGTGACCCTGGTGAAGGTGTAATGGCAACACTAGAAAGGTTCTGAGCGGATGTCGGAGCCTACGGATGAGATGAGGAGAACTACTCAGATTTGTTTACAACAGCATACTTCGAGGATGAATTCAGGTGCAAGTTGGGGAGAGTTGTAACACCTGTGTTCTAGGTACCTTTCATTCTTGGCTTTAAGTTTAAAGTCTTTGCAAAATCAGTCCTTACGCAAGGCGTAGCTGGTTAATGAACAACATGATTTCTTTTGAATATGCTAGGAGTATGTAAGAGTGTGGAGGGCGTACTCACAAATAGTTCAAACCCTAAACTTAACAGTTTGCACCCTATTTAAGGAACTTAATAACATCAAAACTCTCCTCATCTCCAGCCTTCATCCCTCTTAGTCCTCATCTTGAAACCCTAATTCTTGTTTGCGGGTTTTGAAGCTCTTGAGTGTTATTTTTAATGTTCTTGGCGGTGAAGGAAGAGACTTGAAGAGGTGGCGTTTTACTCAAGAATTAGGATCCAAATTCTTCTCATCCTTATGCATCTTCAGGAGGTATAAAGTTCAAATCTTCATACTTGCCTTGCTAGATCTTGTTAGGGTGCAAGTTATGACTTTTTGTCCCAAAAACCTTGATCTATTGAGTATTCTCCATTCCATACCGTTTAAGCTATCCTTTCAAGCATTTAAGAGTATTTAATATCATAAAAAGGCTAGCTTGGTCCTTCGTTTTCTTCCATGCAAGAGTTATGGAGTTTTATATTGTTATTTGATTTAGGGTTTTGGTTTTAGTATCCTTATAGCCATGAAAAGGCTTAAATATTGCAACTTTATGTTTTTAGACATTTATTAGGGTTGGATCTTAAGCTTGGATGTTAAGTTTTATATTATTAAGACATTAAAAAGTAAGTTTAGACTACAATGGATTTTGCGGGGAGTACTCTTGAGTACGTTGAGCGTAATAGGCTGCGACTTCGTAACCCTTTCCAAAACGAGTTATACGTAGAGCGTAATTAGGAGTATGTAGGGTGTACTTTCAGAAAGCAATCTTGGGAAATCTTTGGGCCTTAGGGCATTATGGGTTTTTGGTGTTTTCTAGTTGGGTCTTGTAAGGGAAGGGAAAAATGGTCTTTTTCCCTTAGTAAGTTAAAGGATGAATTTTACCCTCATTTATGGGGATAAAATCCCGATTATTAATTAGAGTTGATTTTTGGGTTGTGATTAGTGTGAGGAGTCGTAGTAGCAGCACCCCGAGTGTGTGTTTCAGATATCTTGAGTTGAGGTGGGTCTTCTCACCACAGTAGTGGGTGGAAGGCACCAATACCGACTCACTGATTTGTATCTGTAGGATGTATGTGATTATGTGATTATTTTTGATATGATTGTATGAATTATGCATGGAGTTAATCTGGACATGGAGTCATGATAGGCTCGGGATTGATACAGACCCGACACAACTATTTTCTCTTCCATGGGTTTGATACAAACCCAGAGGTTTTTACAGACCTAACACTGCCACGTGCTATTATATTTATTTGTATGGTGTATGTTGTATTTTTGGGAAGCTCACTAGGCTTTATGCATACATATATGTTTTGGTCTCAGTTACTTTTGTTACAAAAGTGAAAGGCCCGACGTGATGGCACAACATTCTCCCCCTCGTGATTTCTGTAGTTATGATTTATTTTACTATGATATTTTGTGATAGTTTGTAATTTTAACTTAAAATGAAATTTTTACTAATGAATTTTGGGACGTTACAAACTGTGTGTGTTCAACGAACTTGTCCCAGTGATCTTGGCTAAGAAATATTGTACAATATCGTTTAGGAATTCTTTGAAGCTTGGCAGTAATCCCTAAGTTCGGCTTTATATACTTTGCATACAATTTTCTTATAAAATTTCGTAGAAGAATACCAATTTGATTCAATATATGTATTTTCTTCGACAATCTTCAATTCCATATAAATGCTGAAATACGAATAACTAGTATGTTAGGCATTGAATGAAATTTCAATGGAGAATAACAATACCAAATGAGTTGGATATAGAAAAACATTATTTACCGTTATCTCTTCCAATAGTTTTTCCTTGACTTCTTTTGTTACCTTCTTCGAGTTGAAAACACTAACTCCTACCCTCTCTTGTACTAGGTCTCCCAGATAACTAGGTAATTGTGATCTATACTTCCCTGCTAACCTTCCAAATTCATCGAACTTTAAACGTTTTTTTGTTCCGCCACAATTTGTATGTTGGGTCTATAAATTTTTCAATCGATTCAAGACCCTCTTCCCTGTTTTCTTTGTAGTCTCTATATTGCTATCGAAATCGTTGGAAGTATAGTCTTCAAGTTCTGAATCATCTAGGTTTGATCCATCATCTTGGTCCTATACTATTTCAAATATAGGCACATCTACAATCGGTGCGTTTTCTCCTTCCGTGATTAATTCTTAATTGAGCATGAAAAATAACATATATGTTAAATGAATAAGATACCATATAATAACATTTAGCAAAAATTCTTGATTTAGGCTTTCATCGAATAGTTGGTGTGAAACAAACATAGTTTTTAAAAAAAATGAATTTCGTTACGACATAATTTGTAAAAATATACTATCTAAATAGTTGCTGTGCAACTAACATAGTTTTTAAAAGAATGAATTTCGTTATGGCAAAATTTGTAAAAATATACTATCAGTAACGTTTTTAATTATACTGAATAAAGAATGATTTTGGTAAAAGAACCCCTATAGTATAACTGATTTGCTTTCACACTGTAGAAGACGATAAAAGTGATTGAATAAAACAATCTTCATTATAAAGATGAAAATAATCGGTTCCTAATTTCAAGGATGCTACCTAATATCTCGACATTACCTTTATCGAATCGATTTGATACGGTTTTGGCGGTGAGATAGAAGAAGATTTCCCGCCTTGATTTTGAAGAGTAAACACATTCTTGAACTTTGCTTGCAATCCTTTCTGAACCCTAAAACGATTCTGGAGCTGAAAAAGATCTAATTGCTCCTAGATTTCATCCTACCCTCTCTCAAATAATTTGAAACTGTATTAACACTAGAATTTACCAAATTTAATAAAAATTACATTTTGGTCCTTATAGATAATTAGTTTACATTTTCGGTTACAGTTTGGTTTTAAACCACATAACTTGTATCGGTATTTGTCACTCAAATATGAACACATATAAAAAAAATAATCAAAACTTCCATATAAATTACAACAATTCGTAAAATGTGTGGTGAAAATCTCATAATTTATGTTGAAAAATGTTTTTATATGTGACCATCACTGAAATGAGATGAACTTTTTTTATATTATCTAACAAATATTATAAGTTATTTCAGGTTGCATGGATTCGTGCTTAAATAAGAAATACAAAAATACGCGAAAGACGGAATACCCAAAGACGGAAAAATAGTCGTATATTTGGTCGTTTGAAGACAAAAACAAATAAAGGGATAAAAATTGTCAAGACTTCAAAACCTCAAGGGTCAAATATGGAAATTTAATTCATTAATTGAATTTAATAGACATATTTGATTTCTTAGTGAAGTGAAAATGAGAAACAAAGCAAAGCCACGTTTTCCTCCTACTACAACTTGCACATCACAGCTACAACCTCAAACCAACTTAAACTTAAGTGGATTAGATATCTTTCTTCATATATATATATATATATATATATATATATATATATATATATATATATATGTACATGTGTATGTAGTGAGTGTGTGTGTTATAGAGAATAGAAGAGAGAAAGAGAGTTAGTATTCTTGTGAGCTTTCACCAACCAAAGAACCCACTGCATCTTCAACAAGATCAAAAACATCCTCATTTTCATCAAGAACAAGCTTCATCTAGAGAAGAAAATGAAGAACACCAAGATCAACAACAAGAAAATGAAGAGCACATACAACACCCACTACTATTCATCATCTTCTTCATAAACCTTCACCACCTTATAACTCCATTTTAACCACCTTATTTCACCCTTAAAATAACCTCTAAATACTCTCCAAACACCCTCTAAATACCCTCATTAAACCTCATCCAAACCCCTTTTAAATCACCTCAACCATCACCACCTTGCTGTTTCTAAATTAGAATCTGCAAGTCAGAAAATAAAAAACTAAACACAACACAACCAAGATACGACTAAGGAGATTTTCTCCACAAATTCTTTAGAACCTTACCTACATCTAGGAGTTTTCATGGACAATTTTGACCATGGAAAACCCCAAAGAGACACAAGAGAGTCTTGGCTATCCAGAGAGATTTATTTCGAAAATAGAGAAAAGAGAATGATATTCATTCTCTTTGTGTTTACGTTTGCTAAAACTTGAATAGATAAGTCAAGTTATTTGGATTAATATCATATTGGTCTAGGCCAAAGAAATATTGGGTCAAAAATCAAGTGGGCTAAATCAATTATCTACTAGACCCGATAAAACAAAGTTTTTCAAAACCGCACCGCTCGACAAATTAAACCCAACTGAATATTGAACAAATAGAAACAAAATCTATTAGGTACCATTCCAACCCTAAGCTTGTTCAGTCAATCATTTGGCGAACTTACTTGATAGACAAGTCGTTCCATCAGTCTAGTTCTAAACCATTCATTCCATCAGTCCGTTTCTAAATTAGTTCAGTCAATTTATTGACGAACCTACTTGAACTATATTTATATATTTATTTATTGTATTATAGCTTTACGTCATTTATATTATCTATAACTTAATGTCATTTAAATACAGTCGTTTATATTATTTATAGATTTACGTCATTTAAATACAGTTATTTGTATTAATATAGGTTTCAGTAATTTAAAGCTTTCCAGTTTATATTTATTCCACAATTCTTATTCTTTATATATCCGTATCTTAGGAGCTTTGATTGTCGCGTCTTTTATACTTTTGTTATACACTTTTGATGTCATAGAAACTATGTATTGAACAGATGTAAATACTATATTTTATCAATGTAATGGTTGTGTTTGCTTTGATTACTATTATGCAATTGTTGTGATAATATACATGACGTCCTCCACCCTCGAACGTTTCTGTCGTTCCGGTTTGGGGGTGTGACAGATTGGTATCAGAGCATTGTTTATAGTGAACTAACTATATAAAACCTTACAAGATATACAACTATAAACACAATGGGACCGAAGTGCTTTAACTAAAGAGTAAATTACATGGATGGTCCCTGTGGTTAGGGGTAACTTGCATGTTTGGTCCCTAAAAAGATTTTTTAACTCGGACCATCCCCGAGATTTAAATTTATTACCCGCTTAGTCCCTTAAACTTTATTTTGTTGCGTATTTGGTCCTCACTAAACATAAAAAGACAGTTTTACCCTTATCAATTTTATTTTCAGATTTTGTTAATTAGAAAAACATTTTACAAAAAGCCCATGTGGGTCCCACCGACCCAATTATTGTTCTAGTATGGTCGACTGCTCCTCCACTCCTCCGTCCTCTTCACTATCCTCCATCTTCAGCGGCTCCCAATTATTTTTCTAGCATGGAAAGCTCCCATCTTCCTTTACCTTTGTCGGAAAGCTCTCAGTCACCTTCTTACCATTTGACGTCGGACATCAATTTCAACCTAACAACCTCTCCTCCATCAACACCATCACTTTCTTCACCCTCGATCGAGAAGAAGGGGTGATGACGAAGCTTAGGGCTCCACACTGCTGCTCAATCCCTACATCGGAGGTTGTGCCAGCGACCTACTAGTGCTGCTTGGACCACCGTCGACCTATGGACAAACGGAGCCCTAAAATCACAGGATTACATATATGTCTCCTAACTCTCTTGGTTATTTGGGTATATTAGGATATGAAGCATTTGGTTAATGATTTGTGATTCCTTTTTTCATCAGGTTGGTTATTCAACTTGAAAACTCAAATTTTAGGTATTAGAATGTACACCCATCACCGATGCTCTTCATCTTCACAAACATCGATCTTTGTCTTCAAGACCAGGGTTGATTTCTTGGATTCATCATGGATTAGATTTCAAACATTTTGATTTATGTGGTCATTGTGGGCTTTTGATTTTAATTTCGATTTTGATTTCTAGGTTCATATGGAAAAACTCAATTTGTGGGTTTCATC
Source organism: Lactuca serriola (assembly GCF_051521515.1). Classification (NCBI taxonomy): domain Eukaryota; kingdom Viridiplantae; phylum Streptophyta; class Magnoliopsida; order Asterales; family Asteraceae; genus Lactuca; species Lactuca serriola. The sequence goes on along the minus strand of NC_136414.1, from coordinate 109,217,646 downwards.
TAGATTGTATCAGCGAGTTTTTCCTGGGGATTTTAGTTTTGGATGTGAGTTGTATATTGGATTTTTGTTTGGAATTTGAGTTGTTGCTTTGATTTCAGATGTATTTCCTATTTATGGTTGAGTATTAGGTAATTTGTGTTGATCTTATGGTGATTTCTTTGATACCTGATATGTGGTCGGAGATAGTGACCGGAGCCGGTGTCGGGAAACAGGATAATCTTCCTTCATTGGGGGGGGGGGGGAGGAAAGAAGATTAAGTTGGGTGGATCCATTCAAACAATTATTAATAATTTATTTATTTAATATTAGGTGAAGTAATAAAAAAGAATTAACAAAATAAAAATATATCATTAAGGGCAAAATAGTCTTTTGAAGTCTGCCAGGGACCAAACGCGCAACAAAATTACATTTTAGGGACCGTCCGAGTTAAGAAAAAGAATTAGGGACCAAGCGCACAGATTACCCCAAACCACAGGGACCATTCGCGTAATTTTCTCTTAACTAAAAGTATACTTTTAAAATCTAAGTATTTTATAAGAAGTATACAAACATACATATATACCAAAAACAGTATCACAAAAAGAACTATGCAAAAGTATTTAGATGTTGGACACTACAGTTAAACCTAGATAGATATATAATCATATATGGGATAAATATAGCCTGATGAACTTTATTTATTTGACATAGGACCAACATGTGTTTAGGAGTGATAGAGGTGTTGCAACAAGCCTAAAACTTACCAACAATACATAAAATGGAAAACCAAATATGAAATTAATACTATATGAGTATTTTATGATTCTACAACACTAGAGCAAGAACATTTAGGCCTTGATAGTTATACATAATTCGTATACACTAGGTAACTATAGAGGGACCCAGTGTGATGCACGCTATACAAATTATTTACAAGTGTTGCTACAAATGAAGTTGGTGATTGTTTACTTATATTAGTAGACTTCCACTGTAAATCGCTTAATAGAACACTATAGCGGTTAGGATAAGGTATATATCTTGTTCATTATCACCTGACTCATGACCACTATAGAGGACTTATCATCATTTTCTCTTAAATCATTATAGAGAAAGATGACTCCGAAGAAGTTTAACAGGAAGAAAAACAATCCTCCAACAAATCCACCACCGCTACCACCTCCTCAGTATGACCCTGTTGTCTTCCAAGCAGCAGTAACAGCTGTTGTGGCTGCCGCCATGTCGCAGATCAATGCAAGTGGCACTAGCGGGGCAGGTAGTGGTGCCAATTCTTCTAACCACGGAGATAGTCATGGACACCCAAGGGAGTGTTCCTGTAAGGACTTCACGAACTCTAAACTCAAATCCTTCGATGGCACCAGAGGTGTCATTGCTTTAACACGTTGGTTCTAGAAGACTGAATCAATATTCAAAATTTGTGCATGTCCAGAAGCTAGCAATGTCAAATTTGCAGCATGCACTTTCATAGACAGAGCTCTCACTTTGTGGAATAGCGAAGTCAAGTCGCTGACTCTCCCAATAGCCAAATGCTATGATTTGGGATGATTTGAAAGAACTAATGCTAACAGAATGATGCCAGAGGGGCGAGATACAAAAACTAGATCAAGAGCTCTGGAGTCTGAAGATGAAGGACTCTGATATCACTGCTTACACTGCTAAATTCAGTGACCTGGCTCTTCTGTGTCCCGGGATGGTCACCCCAGAGTGTAAGAAGGTGGAAAGGTACATATGGGGATTGACTCCCCCGACTCGAGGGAATGTTTTAGCTGCCAATCCACATACTTTCGATAGTGCCAAGCATCTGGAACAGACACTAGTGGATCATGGAGATCGCCAAGGCTCCAAAACAGTTATTCTAGAGCAGCCCAAAGAGAGTGGTGACAAAAAGAAGTACTGGAACAAAAGAAAGGGCCAATCTTCGCAGGAGCCCGCAAAGAAACAGCAAAAAGTGGCTGTCCATGTTGCTATCATACCTAATGTTGTTCCTATTGCTCCAGCACCTCCTAGACGTTATGTTGATAATCTACCGAGGTGCAACAAATGCAACTTCCACCACCACGGGCCTTGCTGCGAGATGCAATGCACTAACTACAACAAGAAGGGGCATACAGCTCGTTTCTGTAAGACACTGGCACAACCTAATGCTCACACCCCCGAAGTTGGAGTAGGCAAAGCCTGTTACGGGTGCGGTGAAATCGGGCACTACAAGAGGGATTTCCTAAAGGCAAGAAATGTTGGAAACACAGGAAGAGTGCTAGCAGTGGGTCAGGAGGAGGCAGTAGCGGATCCCACCGTAGTCACGGGTACGTTCCTCCTCGATAACTCTTATGCATGCATTTTCTTTGATAGTGGATAGGAGTTTCGTTAGTTATAAATTCAAACACTTACTCAAACACAAACCACAATCACTAAACAAAACATTCACTGTCGAGATGGCTAACGGGAAGAAAGAGAGCACTAACAACATATTCATAGGTTGTACCCTCACTCTAAACGACTACTCTTTCCCAATCGACCTTATGCCGGTCTCCAAAAAAAAAAGCTTTGACGTCATTATTAGCATGGATTGGTTAAGTCCTCACTGTGCTGATATTCTATGCTACGAAAAAGCCATTCGCCTCAATCTGCCAAACGGCGAAGCCCTCGTTATCTACGACGACAAACCCAGTACGAACCTTCGCATTATCTCATGCACCAAAGCTCAAAAATACATGCGCAAAGAGTGTCACACATTCTTAGCTCATGTAGTTAATGAAAAACAAGAAGTAAAAGGCCTCGAGAGCATTTCGGAAGTCTGTAATTTTCCTGATATCTTCCCCGGAAATCTTCCAAGGGTTCCTCCTGAACGTCAAGTCGAGTTATGAATTGACTTGATTCCTGGAGCTACCTCCGTGGCCAAATCCCTGTATCGCTTAGCACGGACAGAAATGTAGGAATTATCCAGCCAATTAAACGAACTGCTCAGTAAGGGATTCATTCGACCGAGCTTCTCACTCTGGGGAGAATCAGTCATGTTTGTTATGAAGAAGGATGAATCTTTCTGAATCTGCATAGATTATCGTGAACTAAACAAGCTTACCATTAACAACCGATACCCTTTTCCGTGAATAGACGACCTCTTCGAACAACTCCAAGGAGCCAACTACTTTTCAAAGATTGATCTAAGATCAGGGTATCACCAATTACGAGTCCATGAGAATGATGTTCCCAAAACAGCCTTCCGAACTTGTTATGGCTACTACGAGTTTGTAGTAAGGCCCTTCGGTCTAACCAATGCACCCGCGGTATTCATGGATATAATGTATCGGATGTGCCGACCCTTCCTAGACAAATTCATGATAGTCTTCATAAATGATATACTCATCCAATCACGAAGTGAGGATGAACATAGCCAGCACTTGAGACAAGTGTTAGAAACATTAAAGGCGGAAAAGCTTTATGCTAAATGTTCAAAGTACGAGTTTTGGATTAGGAAGGTAAACTTTCTTGGTCACGTAGTCAGCGAAGAAGGAATACACATGGACCCCTCCAAAATAAAGCCAATCGAGAACTGGTCAGTGCCCAGAACGCCAACAGAGATCCGCCAATTTTTAGGACATGCTGGCTATTACCGCAGATTCATACAAAACTTCTCCAGAATCGCTAAACCTCTTACTGCCCTGACTCAGAAGGGTGTAACTTTTAGTTGGGGGGAGAAATAAGACTCTGCATTCCAAACACTGAAGCAAGGCCTGTGCAGCGCACCTATCTTGTCTCTTCCAGAAGGGACAGAAAACTTCATAGTATACTGTGATGCGTCCGGTCAAGGTCTAGGTTGTGTGCTTATGCAGTAATGAAAGCTTATTGTCTATACCTCGAGACAACTTAAGATACATGAACTCACCTAAACCACTCATGATCTTGAGTTGGCAGTTATAGTCTTTGCACTAAAAATCTAGAGACATTACCTTTACGGTACTAAGTGCACTTCCTTCACCGGCCAAAAAAGCCTTCAACACATCTGTGATCAGAAAGAAATTAACATGAGATAGCAACAATGGGTAGACTACTCAATGATTACGAATGCGAAATTCGCTATCATCCCGAAAAAGCCAATGTAGTAGTAGATTCCCTTAGTCGAAAAGAATATGCATGTCGTAGAGGGAAAGCACTAACCATGACAATCCATTCACATATGTCCACTCAAATCAAGGAGGCTCAGTTAGAAGCCTTGAAACTGGAATAATGTGGCAGATGAAGCCTTAAGAGGAATGGAGAAAAACTTAGAAATCAATGGTGATGGAGTTCGTTATTTCATGAACCGGATCTGGACACCAAAATTTGGTGGCTATAGAGATGTTGTCAGGAACGAAGCCCACAAAACTCGATACTCCGTTCATCAAGGTTCAGATAAGATGTATCTGGATCTCAAGAAACTTTATTGGTGGCCGAACATGAAAGTCGAGATTGCTACCTATGTGGGCAAGTGTCTAACTTGTGCCAAAGTCAAGGTAGAGTATCAAAAGCCCTTAGGTTTACTTCAGCAGCCGGAGATACCTGGGTGGAAGTGGGAGCAGATTACAATGGATTTCATAACCAAGTTGCCCAAGACCAAAGATGTGCATGACACCATTTGGGTAATCATCGACAGATTGACCAAATCCCCTCACTTCCTATCAATAAAAGAAATAGAAAAGATGGAGAAATTAACCATAACTTACATCAGAGAGTTAGTACGACTGCATGGTGTGCCTATATCTATTATCTCAGATAGAGATAATAGATTCACCTCGGGATTCTGGCAGTCATTACAAAAATCTCTTGGAACTAGGTTGGACATTAGCACAACCTACCATCCACAAACTGATGGGCATAGTAAGAGAACCATTCAAACACTAAAAGACATGCTGAGAGCCTGTATGGTCGACTTTGGTAAAGCATGGGATACCCATTTGCTACTTGTTGAGTTTTCATACAACAATAGTTACCACTCTAGCATCAAGGCTACCCCGTTCGAAGCCCTCTATGGTCGTAAGTGCAAATCCCCTCTGTGTTGGGTTGAAGTGGGTGACACGCAGCTAACTAAAGGGCAAGTTCCTGATAGCATTCTCACTGGCCCGGAGATCATTCGAGAAACCACAGAAAAGATCGTCCAAATCCAAGAACGACTGAAAGCCTCCAGGGATAAACAAAAAAGCTACGCAGACAAGAGACGAAAACCCTTGGAATTCTAGGTAGGCGACTGCGTTCTATTGAAGGTCTCACCTTAGAAGGGCATGATACGCTTTAGAAAGCGTGGAAAGCTAAATCCAAGGTACATCGGGTCATTCGAGATTCTCGCTAGAATCGGCCCAGTAGCTTACAAACTTCGTCTACAACAAGAAGTTAACAATGTACATATTGTCTTCCACGTGTCAAACCTAAAGAAGTGTCTATCCAACAAGACTCTTGTAATTCCACTCAATGAAATCGAGATAAACGAGAGTCTTAACTTTGTGGAAGAACCAGTAGAAATCATGGATAGGAAAGTCAAACGAAGGAAATAAAGTTGCATACCAAGCGGGGACCTAAATTCACTTGGGAGCGAGAAGATCAGATGCAACAAAAGTACCCATGTCTTTTCCCTAGTCCATGATGTATTCACTATAGAAAGAATTTCGGGACAAAATTACCTCTAACGGGGGGATAATGTAACAACTTGTTATTTTTCAAGTCAATCAAAGTCAAACCCTTTAAATAAAAACTCGAATTTATTGGTTTTGTTGATTTGGTTAAGATCATAAGGGTTAAATATGATTTAAACTATACAAATAATGTTTTTATATAAGTATTTGGAATGAAATACACTTAAAAATCAAAGTTTTTCCCTTTGGAGCCAAGAACCCTCGGACCGAAAACCCCTTTTCGGCCGAGAACCCTCGGACCACAAACCCTTCAAACCGAAATCCCCTTTCTGGCCGAAAACCCAACCGCTATATATATATTTCCTCGAAAAATAAGTCATTTTCTCACTTTTTCACTCAAAAACACTCCCATTTTGCTCTCAAGTATCATACGAGAACCATCAAACCTTCAAGAAAAATTCTACAAATCTTCATAATTTTCACCAAGAACAATCTTCAATTCTTCAAGTTAACCGAAAACACGTTCCTCAACGAAAACACCATAAGACCGAGAACTAGGTTCTCAATTGAGGTTTTAAGACCGAAATTGTCAAACCCCCAAACCTGAACGGCGGAAACGTTCGGGGGCGGATGACTTCATGTGGTAACGTAACAAATGAATACATAGTAAAGAAAGCAATACAACCATCATATATATAATTGAAAGTTTACATTTGTCAAAAGTTACATGTTCAAAACCAATTACAATATGATGTCAAAATATGAGATTAAACTGGCGCCGCAACATCTCTTCTTCAAAAGCATATTAGTACCTGAAATTACTGAATCCCTGGGACATACAAGTAATTTTGAAAGAGTAGATCAGCATTTAAGCTGGTGAATTTCATAAGTATTTAAGTGACAATGTTTGAATGAAATGAAATGTTTTATCTTTGTTTGTTTGTGTTTAGAAAATCCTATATTTTCTACTAGTATAAAAATAGCCTTCACTCAAGACCAATGTTTGTTTCCAAAATGTATGTAAATGTAAAATAACCAATGAGTTTGAAAACCTTGTAAATCAATGCATTTTTAATACCCCTTGTGAGTTTTATAACCATACTATTGACTCTGAATGCCTATACACAACGTTCTTCAGGCGTTGGAATGTTATGACGTTTGTCACCCCAAACGGTGGACTGTAGCTAACAGTCAGGGCGCGGGTTGTCAAGCCCGTATAGATCTATACACAAACACCACGCTCCCCCTCCAAGGGATTCTGGTATATAATACAGGACTTGAAATGTGTACTCAAACGTACATGAAGTTAGTGTCTCACAAAACCATGGTATAAAAACAGATCTACTTGTTAAAATGTTACGTTTGTTCTTGTATACGAGAGTAAACTTCTTGAAATATGTGTTTCTAGTACATAAGAGTTAGAAATCTGTTCGTAAAACTATACCTATTATAGTTTCCAAAAAGTGTGTCTTGTTGGTTTAGAAATATTGAGAAAAGGAATCACTTGTTTATGAAAGTATAGATTTTTGGTGTAGAGTCTAGGATAGACAAGAAAAATCTAAGAACAGTTTAGTTTATACATGCATTACAACAACATTATATTTTAAATGGTAAATTGCTATTGTGACATATGTTATATATATATATATATATATATATATATATATATATATATATATATATATATATATAAGTTCCTTTGAATGTTTATAAATCGCATGTGATTTGAATATATAACAGTATATAAAAGAGTTTCTTTATGTAACACACGATAATACTCGTGTGTTTTACTTGTAATCCCCCCCTTGAAAGCATATAAAAGTATTTAGAATAATTAAAAAGGTTGATTAAGGGGTATGAAACTCACTTGAAAGTTTTGGAGATAGCGAGATGGAAAACCGGGCAGAGTTTCGTCTCGGGAAACGGATTTTCCTCGGGATTCTCGGGAATCTCGGGAGTAAAATCAACCTTCGGGACTTGAGCCAAAAAGACCAGAGCTTCGGGTTTGAACGGACACGGAAAACGAGGCAAAGTTGAGAGAGAGAGAAGAGAAATGAACCCTTTCTTTGGAAACCCTCGCATCCTATTTATAGTAAGGCTGGTCTGCCTCGGTACGCGGGGCGTACGCTCGTACGCAGCGCGTACGCGTACGTCATGCATGACCGAAGCCTCGACTGCCTCGGTTCGGATGGGACGGGTTGCTGGGTACGCAGGTCGGATGGGACGCCGGGTCGGATGGGACGTCGGGTCGGACGGGTCGGGGCTTCGGACGGGTCGGATGGGTCGGTCTCTTCGGATAGTGCGACGTGGACGATCAGAGGCCAATCCTCTCGGTTACGCGGGGCGTACAGGAGTACGCAGCGCGTACTTCGGAGGAGGATGTTGACTCCCCTTCGGATAATATCCGAATTTTGAATTAAATAAATAATTAATTTATTTAATAAACTTCAAAAATTCATATCTTCTTCATACGAACTCCGTTTTCGATGGTCTTTATATCCTCGCGTAGGTGAGACTACGCTCTACAACTTTCGTTTAGACTCCGTCGGCAAATTCCAAAATTATATTTTTATTATTTATTAAAAATCCATCGTGTTTAAGGAATTTCTTAGAAAATTCATAACTTCTTTATCTGATGTCGGTTTTTGCCAGACTTTTTACCGCTGGAATACCATTGTCGAGACCTTCGATTCTCGTTTAGGTCATTCCGGCCAAAAGTCGCTCAATTACCGATTCAAGTTTTTAGCTGTCTGTTGTTAAGCCGAACTTGGAAAAATCATAACTTCGCTATATGAAGTCGGATTTGGGCGTTCTTTTCACGTACGATCATGGTTCAAAGACATTTAATCATAGAAGGAAATTAAGTAGAACTTATTTGTACATTTTATTATGAAAGTAACTTTTTATTATTCGGAAGTGGTTACAATACTTGACCCATTTTGGTCGTTACAAAGAGTTGAAATATCAGGTTGTCACAGAAATCAAGGATTTTGGTGAAGGCTAGACTGAAAACCCTCACCAACACTCCAAATAATTCTCGGTAATTATTCCTTACATAAATTAAGTGTTGTCTAACACTTTAATAGACTATTTCATTAATTTAAATACCATTACGTGTTTAAATATTATTAGGATACCGTTATTTCCATGTACGCTAGCCCGAGGATCATCTCTACAGTTTCGTTATTCATACTCGAACACACTAGAGGTGATTTCATACCCCTACGTTTTCGCTATTTTCAATGTTTTTAAGGGGGAATACAAGTTAAACACAAGGAATCTTGTGTTAAAATTCAAACGATTTCAAACCATTTGCAATTGTTCCAACCCGATTTGTCGCTATATTTACCAAAATATATTTTTATATATTTTTAACTCTTTTGTAGTATGTCGAGCAAAAAGGTATTTTTCATAAATCTTTTACTACCGCTTTTATACACACTATTATATTGCAAATGCTTCAGTTCATTATAGGGTATACATTTAAACTATAGTTGGTATAGTTTATGAACCACTACACTATTTTGCTAATTTCAATAAACAATAAAAGAACATACATTTAAACTATAATAGGTATAGTATGAGAGACACTACACTATTTTACAAGCTCAAAGAACACTATACAGGAACAAGAATATACATTTAAACTATAATATGTATAGTTTATGGAACACTACTCTATTTCACTAATTCAAGGATACACTACTAAATAATTATTTAAGTATAATTATTTTACACTATAATGTACACTACTACAATGTTATACATACGGTGTCATGTACAAGATAACACTACTACACTACACGTAAACTAGTTAATACAGGGTTGTGAGGCACTACTTCGGGGTACCCATTAGGGTACCGGTTCAAGTCCTAGAAATTATAACTAGAGTCTCCTGGAGGGAGAGCATGAAATTGTGTATAGATCTATATGGGAATGACAATCCCGCACCTGAGTTGCTTGTAACAGCTAGGCCGACAGTCCTGGGGTGACAAATCTCATAACATTCTGACGCCTGAAGAAAGTCGTAGAGGCCAGTAGGTCATATCAAGCATGGTTATATAAAACTCACAATATTATCAACTAAAACATTTGTTTACGGGATTAACACTACTTCAAATGGTTTTATTTTAATTAATGAAACTACAGTACCCTATTTTACTCTATAGCTGGTGGATTCCAGGCTCTCATAGAAATGGTTTTATTTTAAATAATGAAACTATAGTACATTATTTTACACTGTAGTTGGTGGACTCCAGGCACTCATACACTATGGTTTCATACAAACAATACTACAAACACTACTACATTACACTACTTTTCTAGTACAGAATACACTAGTACAACATACAATTTCAAGAAACATTCATGACATAGTTTTATTCATTAATAAGAGTATAGTTTACTAATACAAAATACGGTTTACTATTACAAAGTACAACTCACTATTTCAAACTACAGTTCACTATTTCAGAATACAGTAACTACATACATTTGGGTCTTAAGGTCTAAGACTACATTTCATTCACTAAAGAAAATATTGGATTTTCTGGAAGTACATTATAACATTTTCAAAGAACAAAGTCAAGTTTTCCATCTCAAATACATTCTTATGAACTCACCAACTTAAATGTTGATACACTTTCAAAACCACTTGTATTCTCAGGAAACCAGTAGACAGGTATACCCACAGGTTTTGAGAAAACGGAGCTTTCATAGTCGTCTCTTATATATTTTATTTATATATTTTTGATTTCATACAAACTATGTATTTAACAAATGTAAATACTATATTTTATCCATGTAATGGTTGTGTTTGCTTTGATTACTATTATGCAATTGTTGTAATACTGTACATGACGTCCTCCACCCCCGAACGTTTTCGCCGTTCTACTTTGGGGGTGTGACATATAAGATTTCTTTGGCTTAAAGATATTTAGTCCATAAAACATGGGCCTCCTAGATCACACAAGGTGACTCTTTTAGGCCTTAAATTATTCCTAGTTTGATGTCAAAAACATCTTTAGCATCATTGTGATGCATTTACTAGGTATCATATTCAGGTTTATTGCTCAAAGGAAAGAGTTTAGGACTTAGACCTTTAAGTGCACACAATTACATATCTCTCACGAGATTGTCTCTTAAGACATGAACCCATTCATTGAAGTTGTATATATTGAATGTTATTGTTTCATTAAGTCAATAAAGAAAATGACAATTCATGGTAATGAGAACAGATTATTTAACTATATAATTTTAACAAAATACATTTAGTATTTTCAATATTTAAACTCTTTAATAATTAATACCCTTTTAGTTTCCAAAAACATTAATTATCAAAGTCTAGGATCCAAGTTGCAAAACAAATAAATTGTTAGATATCCTTTATCCCATCCACATGAATTCAACCAGGTAGATATTGATTATCAATTATATCTCACTATATAATTCTTATATTTATGGGATCGCTAATAACAAATTTAATTATAAATGTTTGATCCCATCTATGCATCGGAGCTCTCTTGCTTAGGTGTCCTTTATCATAAAAGATTTTCTATCAAACCATCCGATCTGAAAAACATGTGTAATCGGCCTATAACTTGGTTATAGAAATCGTGAAAACACTTTTGCCATCAGAAGATAACACTTAACGGTTAAGTATCCTTTATCCCATTAGTGCATACAAGAGATGTGTGAGTGTTCTTCAAAATGGATTGCATCGATTTCAGGTTTGTAAAAGGGTCTTTTATATGTTTTATAATTCTAGTTTTTAAAAATATCATATCATCGTTATTACATGCATATAATTAACTATGGTACCAATTTTCAAAAGAAAATCATTTTTAAAGGTTTTATATAAAAAGCTAGTTTTTATATAATTTAATGTGATTCAATTTTAATAACCGGTATTAAGTTTGAATGTATTTGAGCCTTTTATATCTTTAATAAAACTTCTTTTTATTAATTATGTATTTAGAGTTTGTATAAGTTATAAACAAAAACTTACCATTTTAAAACTTATATTTGAGTATTTCAAAAGTTGAAGTTATTAATGTTTTTATAAAACCGGATTTTATTTTAAAACGATAACGTGTTACATCTTAGTTTCACATTATAAATTTTGAAAACCAAACTCAATGTGACGTTTCTTTGTCCGAAAATTATTTTAGCATGTGAAAAACTAATTTATCAACTAAACATAATAATTGCATAAAATAAACAACACAAACATGCATAAAATTATATGTGCATACACATAACCAACTAATGACATTTTTTTGTGAGCCAACACAAAAAATGTCAAGTCCATTCCTCAAGGGACATTGTAAGGGACCAAAAATCTTCTTGTAGTGTTGTTGTAGAAGCTCCCACCTGAGAAAACACGTCTTGCTTGCAAAATATTGTAAAAACGTCTTTAAAGCAATATTTCAGCAATATGCAACACTTTTCAAAAAAAATGTTGCAGAAAGGTTGCATTAGGTCCAACAGCTCCGAGGGAAGCTATCAACAGCAGCACCTTTTGCAACAAATTACAGAAAAGGTTTCCTTTGTCCCTACACACCTCTAAACCTCGAAAATTTCCTTCTTATCATCAACAAATGGCTCCAACTTCATTTCTTGTTATATTTTTTTTACAAATAAATTATTTCTAACAGTTAATCTATTGTTTACAAAAAATAAACCAAGAAAACTAACATATTGAATTTATTACATACCATATGAATAAATAAATTATTACAATCATTTTATAATAAATACAACCAAAACAACAAACACAATGGTCAGTAGCTAGTTTATGCACATCATACATATCAACATACACATAAAACAACCTTTGTTTTTCTAAGACAACTTTAAATGACAAAAGATGCATGAAAACTTTTGTCACATAAAATAACAATTATAAAGTTGTCAAAGAAAATATGTATGAACTTGTTTTTATACAAAACCAAGTTATCCATATTCTCCAAAACTAAGATATCAAAAAAAATCAAAAAAATCTAACCAAACTTACAAGGTGGCTCTTGGTACTGATTGTTGGGTTTTTATTAAAAAACTAGTTTCAAAAACAAAATACTTAGTAACGGAAGACTTGATAATTTGAATAACATAAAACAAGTTTATAGCCCACCAAGGATCATCTTGAAAAGTTTGGAAAGAAAACAAGCACCAAAGAAGAAGATGCAGAAAAATAAAACTTTTGTAGTTCTTTGGGTCCTCTCGGGAGGGTTGTAGTTGATAAAGAATGTTGAACTTTAGAGACACCAACAATGACTCAACTTGATGTAGGATGCTAGTCCTTTATATAAAAACTCTTAAGACTCTTAAGCTTGAAGCAAATACCCAAGTATTTGATCCAAGAGATCATAAGCAAGTATTCTTCTTTAACTGATGAACAAAAGTGAGAGGGTAAGAATGCATAAATGCATCTTATGTTTTTTGTCAAGCAAAATGAAAGAGTTCCAAGCCCTTTTTTTAAAAGCTAGTTCTTTACCCATAAGGTCTTTTGCCTTTTTGACAATGCATACCACTTTATAGTATTTTAATCTCATAGTTTCAAGACATGGTCCCTAGATTAAAATAAGCTATAAGCCATGTTTCTTTCTTTTGCATAAAATAATCAAAAGCACATAACTAGTCTAACTAGTTAGACTTTTTATAAAAGAAAGTCAAAGTTTTATAAATTTTATAAACTAGTTTATAAAATATAAATGTTAAGTTTTTGGTAAAAGACAAAAGGATTTATCTAGTCCAAAATGTTGTACATGGCTTATTAATTCATACCATATGAATTACATATAATGTTACTTTCTAAAGAAAATTATCATTTCCTAAAAATAAATAATTTCCAATTTAATTATAAGAGCTTATTGAATATTTATTAAAACCAATTTCTAATAAATAATCAATTGTATCAAGTTGTTGTTAGTGTGATCCATTAGTATCATATGTTAATTAGCAATATCACTTTAATATGATTCTTGAGAATACTAGATCTTTCACCATCACATCCTACTAACCAAACATTTGCATTTCGATCTACCCAAGATCTTTTGAGCTCTGAGCTGGTCTACCAATTTTCTGAAGTGTCGGATTCCCGACCGGTCGTTGAAATCAACATCCTCTCAAATGACTGTACCACGAGACTCTATCCAAGAGTCTGTCCGGCAAAGCTACTGAACCTGCTTGAATATATATATCCAGCAACCTTAATGTTCCAACCAAGGATAACATAACCAACCATTACACCGATGAAGCGCAACCTACTTTTCTCTAAATAAATGCTTCACGCTCAGTTGTATTCTTACATCACAATCGGCCCCAAATGCCCCACAACCTTCATCAATCCCATGAATGGTGTGGCCTTCCCACAGTCTCACTACCCATCAAGCCATGGTTTAACTCTACCTAGAGAAAACTATGAGCCAAATCATAGATTCACAACATGCTCACAACTACTTATTGACTAGGTGAATGCCACGGGCCAGCCTGTAATCTTATTGCATCCTTACTACTACTTGCCAACCTAGTGAATGTTATGTCCACCTCGTAGTCTTAAAACGCTTTTACCGATAATTGCAAACCTAGTGAATGTTACGGCTACCCGCAGTCTTACAACACTTCTATCACTACCAGCCAACACAGTGAATGTTACGACTACCCCACAGTCTTATAACACTTCTAACACTACTTGCCAACCTAGTGAATGCTACATCTACCTGCAGTCTCACAACACATCTATCACCACATGCCAACCTATTGAATTTATGGCTACCCTACAGTCTTACAACACTTCCACAACAGCCATGTTAACACCATCTATCATAACATACCATAATCAATCATGCGTCATGACCGTATCCGACCATACTTCAGTTAGGTGTGTGGGTTATGCTTTGAAACCCAAAGCCTTAATCAGACAAGAACATGTGGAAAGGCTCTAGCACACCCTCGACCTGAACCTAAACAGATATCTACCATGTGCCACTGTTGATGCACAATGTAACCGGAATCATCCTTCCTTGAAAAATCTCAGTCGATACCGCAATCAAAACTGGCTCTCATCCTGTCTAGAGTATGTAACTCCTACTTGTTATGTGTCTGGAATCATTCTCATTAATTCCAAATGGTTCTCCCCCACTTAGACTTAACTGTGCCTTGTTAACAACAAAACCAATGGGTTTCCGACCTAGTCGTGACCTTACTACTTATAGTTGTCGACAATCTAAGATTACAAGAACTAGCATTCCACGACTAGCCAATCCTAGCAAAGAGACGCACTTCAAAATTAGATGAATACACCCCAACACACCAACAAGCTCAATATTCCCAAGCACTTTCGACTGAATCCACTGCCAAGTCCTTGACAACTTTATCGGGTGACGAAGAACAAAATCTTAACTATCGAAATAGGTACCTAACCAATTCAATGACCTACTTGCACTAGAGAAATTCCCATGAGAACTTGCAACTGACCATATTGCGAAGGTATGAACTTAACAACTATGGATCTTACACCGAAAATTAAGCCAATTCATCATTTCCTTGTAATCCCAAAAGACCCCTACAAATCCTGCATTCAAACCTGGCACACCCACCTTGCGAATTCCTTGAACTCCTTGCCGATACCACAAAAGATCGAACGGGCTGCTTCTCCCACATTGAAATCCCAAACCATCTCACCCGAATATCCTTTAAATATGGCTCTTAGTATGCAAAATGGCATATGAATATTCTCAAAATAAAATGTCTAGACCATCATGATGAAAACTATGTTTTCTAGTTGGATACTTAGATAAACCACACATAGTGTTTCACATACAACATACAACCATAAGCATAAATAATAAGAGCATGAAGGAAGGAATACAACACGTACCTGCGACGTCAACTAGTGGAACTTGGATCTCCTCGGCTTGTGACTGCAATGTTCGGTTCCTCACCACGGGAACATCCACTATGCCTTCGTGACCATCAGTAATCCTCAAAGTGGCTGGAGCATGGTGTCCTCACTACTCCCTTCATCAACTCCGGACAGTCAACCTTCTTGTGGACCAGTTGGTTGCAGTGGAAACATAACGGACTCGTTCTATGGGTACAATCTCTGCTAACATGACCAATCATGCCATACTTGTAGCAACCCATACCCCTAGAGTGAAAAGCCACACCATGCTGCTTCCCGCACGTGTTGCATTGACCTCGACCCTATTAACCCCTCACCCACTGATCAGAAGTCTTGGATCTCTTTGAAAGACCCCAAACTGTCTGAACCTACTCTGCCTTCCTTTTCCCGAGGTGCTCCAAATCAATCTCCCACTCTCGAGTTCTAGCTACCAGGTTCTCTAAACTCCAGCAAGCTAAAAAGTTAACAAACTCCCTGATATCGCCTCGCAGCATATCATGGTACCTTGTCTTCTTCATCTCCTCATCTATAACATACTGAAAAACCAATAAGGCCCTCTCCCTGAACTTGGTAGTGATCTCGCCACAGTAGTAGTCTTCTGGCGAAGGTCCTGAAACTCCATTACCAACTGTTGCACCTCGATGTCTGGTGCAAACTCCTCCCTAAATCAAGTCATAAACCCAAGCCATCGTCTTAATCGCCTCGCCTCCCAAAGTGAAATTTATCTCCTCCTACCAATCTCAACATTTGTCTTTTAAAAGACGAGATGTGAATCTGACCTTTGACCCCTCGGCGTAAAAGCTTGTCTGAAAAACGTTCACCATGTTTGCTAACCACCTCCTACTAGCGATGGGGTCCTTCACCCCAAAGAACTCAGGAGCTCCACAAGCATGAAACTCACAGAAGGAAAAATGTGAGCTCCCATAATATCCATAATCTTTGTGTGGAACGTGCCCAGACGCTCATCTAAAATCTTCATAATCCCCTCCTTGACTAAACCGAAGATCACAGGGGTTTGCTCTAAAATATTGTGGGTGGTCTCCAACGAGATGAACTCCTGCATCTGCTCATCAATCAACTCAACACCTACACCTGAGCCTGAACCAGAACTTGAAGCTCCTCCATGCATGCTCATCACTATTCTAAAAAGCAATCATAGAAATGATCAAAGCATACCCAAAGAATCCTCATCCGACAGGCTTCCTAGATTCTCCGTGACTCTCCTTGATTTGAGTATGGATCATGTGCTTTTAGTAGTATGGTCCCAATACTACCTTCCACACCTATCCATACTTTCCTTAAGAATCATCCTAGATCCTCTAAGTCGCCTTCTTAAATTGATACCCTAAGTATCTGCTAACAATGCATCCAGATCCACTAAAACACTTCCTAGGCTCTCATATGTTCCTCACCCTACCATCAGCCACGGAAGAGATCCTACCAATGTCAAACAACTACCTCATGAATATAATCATATGCCACAAAGCTTAAATAATCCTTCAACTAAAAGACTCATCCCTATAATGGTTGGACTCAGACAAGAGTTGCTCAATAGGGTCAAATCGATCACTCTAAGATTATTTAACCTTTGTCGCGTGCAAATTAAAATATTCATGAAACAATTAGCTCACATTAATATGAGTCCCACAAAGCACAAAGAAAGCAGCATTCGGGCATTGGAAAATCTAACCGACACACCACATAATCAGGTCATTATATCCAATCATCTGCATGTATACTAGCTGCAATTCCAAAATCTCAAACAAACATGCATATAAAGGCATCTGTTTTAGCATGAAATCCTAAGCAGATCCATAGTCCTAATCTTACATGAAATTCTCCTAAAATATGACATAACAAACATGTATGGGCATTCTAGGAATAATTTACTTGAGCTCGACTGATTGCACGCATCACATACCTTCTTCTTTATAAAAATCGTTTAAGAAAATTTATTTTCTTTTAAAAAGATTACCAATTAATCAGTTTGAGTTCAGACACACCCGAAAGTGTGCCCGAATCCCTCGAACCAAGGCTCTCGTACCAACTTGTAACATCCCAAAAATTCATAGTAAAATTTTCATTTTATAAATAATAAACCATACAAACGAGTTGTTCCAAAGCTAATCAAATTGAATATATTATTTAAACATCAGAGTAAATATCATAAACTGCGAATGCAGAAAACTGTGTGGGGGATGTTATTGTTGGATTAGTGTCTAAGTCCATAACTATTTTGGTATGTACTTGACCCGATGGTGCATGGTCCTTTTGGGTTGCCTTCACCAAAGCAACTTGATAGGATGAATTATGGAGAGAAAGGATTAAATATGATTTATTAATATATTATGAGAATAATATAGTAAAGGAGAAATCATATTGTTTAATTAATATTAGTCAATAATTAATTGGTAATTAGTTTTGTGACTAAAAGAGATTAATTAAACTTAAGGGACTGGAATTGTAATTATAAGATAATTGCAATTTGGGCCATGGATTGTCTTAAATCAAGAGGTGGACGAATTCTTATGGGAAGCCCATAAGGAAATCGTCCAAGGGCTTGATTACAGGAGTCTATCGGTTGCTTAGGGCTTAAGCAACCAAATTAGGGTTTCCTTGTTAGATAACCCTAATAGCCTCACTATAAATAGAACCCTTAAGGCTCAAAAACGTGGGGAACGTCTTTTCTAGGGTTAGAACATGTTTTGGGCAGCCTCTAACCTCTCTCCTCTTCATCCTCTTGCTTATGGTGTTTGTAAGCCATTAGAGAAGTGACACTTGTGACTCTAAGCCTTCCAAAGTCAATTCAAGGAGGAATTGGGATTGTTATTACTACATAACAATCAAGGTAATATCATAAACCTAATTATATGTTAATATCGATTTCCATATGCTAGAATTAGGGTTTATAGTCTTGGATAACTTGCATGTACAATAGAGAAACCTAGATCCAAGCATTAGGGTTTGTATGAGCACATAGGATGTCTTATGACCAAAACCCATCAGTGGTATCAGAGACTAGCTTGGTTTCAATTGTATTGATGCATTGTATAACTGGAAAATTTGTTTTTTGGGTTTCGGGAGGCTGGACTCGCCGATTCCATGGCTGAACTCGACGAGTCCAAGCCTGACTCGACGAGTCAACTCGTCAGATGGAGGTTATCTCGGGATTACTTGCTGTTTTTGCATTAGGATAGTTACCTTATCATTTTAGATCAATATTAATCCGATTATATGATATATTTGACTATAATTTTGATCTAATTGAAGATATTTATCAATTAATAAGATAATTGTTTCCTTATAAGATAATTGATTAATTATTTTGACTAAATTGATAAATTGTTTTGCAAGAAATCATTAAACAAATCAAATATGGATAATTATGTGATTTAGATTATTTGTTATTTGATCCTTATGTTATGAAATGTTTCATATTTTCCCCTTTAGGTTTTATAGTTTAAATTTGAACCCAAAAGTTTTGTTGTTTTGAAATTTAAATAGTTAAAACCCTAATGTTTTGAAAAAGGTTTCTAAACTTGCCCTCAAGTTTTGGAATTTAAAAGTTGATTAAAAGTTTAATTAGGAATGTTAAATTCTAAAACCCTAGTATTGTTTTGAAAAGTTCAAATCACACCCTTATGGTTTTATTAATTAATTAAGGTGTATAATTAAAAGGGGTTTAATAAATCCATAAAAGTTTAGGTTTAAAATTAAATTGAATTAAAAGTATAATTGTTAAATTTTACCACCTAATATTTTAAAAGTGTAAAATACATCCCATACTATATATATATATATATATATATATATATATATATATATATATATATATATATATATAACATTAAAAGTCTAACATTATATGTATGTATGAGTAAAAGTCAGTCTTATCGTTAGTAGGCCTCATTCACGAAGCTGGTCTATAAGGGGTGTTTAAGGAAATTGCCTATAAAATGGCGATTGAATGGGTATCCACTCTTACCCACCGCACTCTTGACTAGTGGAGGGTCGTTAGCCGAACGGGTAGGATAGGACAAAAACTTTTCATTATAAGTATAATAAAGTACAAAAGTAACTAAATGTTTTAAAAATTCCCAATCTTAGTTACTTAGGAAAAAGTGAATTGATGCAATTCCATGAAATTACACTTTATGCCCTTGCGAAGACGTTAGTGGAGCGTGTGCGGTTAACCGGCACACTAAACGGTTCTAAGCAAAGGTAGTAAATGGTGACTCAATGTTTGTCATAGTTCGGTGGAGCGTGTGTGGTTTACCGGCACATCGAATAGGTGACTGTAACATGTGAGGGCACCATGTAAGTTTGCATGGTTATTCACACCCGCTTTGTGATCCTCGGCATCCCAGTCACAAACAAGAGGGGCATATCGAGATTTAAACATGCCATTGAAAGTTCAATGAATCTCAAAGAATCTAGGAGTTTTCATAGATTTAAAACTTAAATTTCTTTTTCGTTTTTCGTGGTGGAAATTAGTGAATCGTCGTTCACTTACCTTCAAATATTCTGCAATTAGGGTTACGACATCCCTCTCCCGAGTTGTAGAATATTGTGTTGGGTCCTAGCCTTAGTATTTCATTTGGGTGATTTACTAAGGACTCAATCAATCAACTAACTTGAATTTGTTTTCTCCCGTTTTGTAGATGTCAAAGTTTGACAACTATGGTCTTCTTAAATCCCGTGGAACAAGCTTTCCACATGAAGATGGTATTCCACGATTCGATCGAGGAACAAGAAATCATGCTTCACTTCCTCCTCCTCCTCCAATTATTCTCCCTAACCCACAAGCTCAAAGGCTTGAAAAGTTCAAGATCACTCAAGCCCTTTTGGCAAGTAAACATAAAGAAGGAAAGTCGGTGTGTGCACACATCCTAGGGATGAAGTCACACATTGATAGGTTAAGAATGTTGGGATCCGTTGTTTGTGAGGAAATGGTTGTTGATTGGGTTCTTCAGTCACTTCCTAACTCATATAGTGAGTTCGTTAGAGAGTACTATATGATGAACCGCGACGTGACCCTTATAGATCTCACCTATATGCTTATTGTTGCTGAATCAGCAATCGTTTGGCGCAATGAAAAAGCAAAGTTGATTGGTGAATCTGCCTTCAAGACCTCTATGGATATAGACAATGGCAACGAAAAACATGCTATGATCGAAAAGTTTGATCATAAGAGAAAGGCAATGTCTGAAGTAGTTCCATGTCATGTTCCAAAAGAGTCAATTTGCTTTTATTGCCAAGAGAAAGGGCATTGGAGGCGAAACTGCCCTATTTACCTAAGAGATCTAAGAGATGGGAGAGTCAAAATGTATGGCTCTACTTTAGGTAATATCCATTGACTAACTCTTTTAAGTTTCTATTCTAGATTCTTAAAACATAGTGTGATAAGATTACAATTGATGTTTTGTAGGATCGAAGAAAAGAAAAGGGACGCTTAAGGGAAGAAGTGAGCAGAATCTAACCGAGAAAGAATGGATTTCGATCACATTTCTCGGAGATTAGATTCTTAAGCTACTACTTAGAGTTAGAATTAGATTGCTAAGAAAGATGTATTAGCATAAGTTTTTCAATGAGTTGCATTGTAAGGACAAATTTTTCCGCATAAAATAAATTTTGATTTTATATTATCCTTGCAATGGCGTGTATGAAAAATTGATGTTAAAATGTTTCTATTATTAGCAATAATGGATTTGGTTCTTATTATATTATTTATGGAAAGTCGAGAGTTTACCAAATAGGGAGAGTTTCTCATCGCCCAAGTTTCAATTGGACAGAAACTTGGAATCATGCAACTTGGTTGCACGATGAATGAGAAATTTCATATTTGGAAATTAGACTAATTCATTGACAAAGTGTTAAGTGAAAGACTAGGAGATCGAGTACACAAAGTTGCGTGTTGATCAAGTCAACCATAAAAGTAACAAAGATATTCGTCATGATTTACTAAAGGTTTAGTAAATATGATTATACGTATAAGATTAAGTGTAATTCTGAATTGATCGAAAAGTTTAAATCAATAGTAGAACGAATAAGAAGAATCAAGTAGGCAGAAAGATAAAAGTTTCTCCATTCTAAGAAGAAGGGAGAGTACCTTTTATGCTTTATGATATGTCTTAATGATTAAGAACCATATCTCAATTGATCCTCTAAGTGCGTCTTAGCACAATTGTATGTCTAAGAAGAGCAATCAAGAATTGAAGAAATGGTTAAATCAAGAAGTCAATCATACTTCGTTCCAATAACAAGTCTTAAAGTTAAGATTGTAACATCAAGTGAAAAAGTAAGGTTTATAACATTCATCAAATGTGGAAAGTTGCGATGTCTTGGATAAAGATAAAGACCAACTAGGACCAATTTATGAAGTGTTTTGACAAAAGCTACACTAACTCTTGAATATTTGTTTGTCAAGAAATGGTTATTGACAAGAGAATGTTATAGGTCAAGGAGTCAGTGGGAGTCTTAATGGTCTTGAAAGGTTTCAAGAAGAAATCAAATAAACCTTAATCGATCATCACTAGCACACAAGTTGAGGTTTACAACCTATTGTGTTGACATTATTTTGTTTCTGTGCAAATCCAATCGAGTTAATTATGCATGTGAGTCCTATGAGTTCTCATTTTGAACGCATAAAAGGCAAAGCACCTTAATCAATGAAAGGTACATTGATAGGAAAGGGTGAGCTGCTTAACTACTTGGAAGACATGGTGGGCAGCTGTGCTACCATAAGGCAAGAAATCAAGATCAAGAAAGTTCGATCCATATGAGTTTGAATTTGTCGTAAAATTTGGTTTTGACAAATTCACATGGATAGGAACAAATACACATTAAATCTAAGTGTCATAATATTTCCTCCTTCATGAAAATGATTGCGAGGAAATGCTTTCACTAAAAAAGATTTTAGGAAGATAGTGATTGTAAAATTGCATTCTCGAATTCGATTATGGTTACGGTATCCCTTTCCATAATTTGAATTGTGAGGTTTGGCAATTGTTTACACACACATATAAACTATCTAAGGCAAAGGTGTATAAGTTCAAGAAGCATTGATAAAAGATTCTCAAAGCACTAAGTATTAGAAACATGAACTTAAGAAATTCAATAAGTATTGTTTTTCTGAAAGTTAAGCTGTTTCTGAATACATGTCGAAGCTAGTGGGAGCATAAGTGTTATGTTTTATAATAATCATCATGATAGTGGGAGCATAAATGTTATGATTATATGATTATTAAGGCACGTATTGCAAGTCGGCAATATTAATTATAGAAAACAAGAGTTATACCTTGCAAAGTCGTAAGGGTTGTAAAGTTGTTTTGCTATAATTAAGGGAGAGAATATTATGCTTCATTTCAAATCTAAAGGCTTAGGTTATGGAATGTTAATAAAATTTAGTCAAAGGTACATAGCGTGTTCTTAAAATTTTGATTATGATTACGACATTCCTCTTCACAATTCGAATTTTGAGAACATAGCAAATGAAATATTATGGCGGAAGATTGATAAAGTATCAAATCTTTATGTAAGACATTATGCATTGTGTCCCATACGCTTCGGGTATAGGATCGATTGCAAATGCTATAATATTTGACCATTCTAAAATTTTCCAAATGTCGAGCACATTTAAAGGGAAAAAGGACTAGAATCGGTTTAGACTAAAATAATTAAACAACTATCAAAGGACAATCCAAAGTTCGCCGAGGATTGGTCGTCTGTGAGTAGTTGGAAGTATAGTATTGGAAAATATGGAAATGTTTCCATATTGGATGGACCATATCGACTCTATTATGAATAGAAAAGATTCTATTAAGAATGAGTTGTCATATGGAACATATGGAAGTGTGTCCATATTGGGAATTGAATATTGAGAAATCTATGACTAGATTAGAAACTTCTATGCAAAAGGATGTTCAAAGGAATGTACTTTGAGTGAGAGACATCACGTCTATGGAATTGTCTTGTAACAATCTCCGATAGAGGACTTTGTAATATCATTGGCAATAGTCTTTGTGACTTTGGTGCAGTGACATTACGAAAGGATAGTTGCATAGAATGTTAGAATCTAGCATATTCTATAAGTAGCAAGAATTTGATATTCTTTAACTTATGAAAAACAGATTTGGAGTTGTGAAATGAGAATGATTGGAAATGTGTTCAATTTGGTCTATTTCACAAAGTAAGAACCATAGGTTAACATTGTGTGCATGCTAAGAGCATGGGACAAGTGTAATAATTCAAGTAAGAAGTTGATTAACCGAAACGACAAATAATGAGTAATCAATATGGTGATAAATAAAAGGCGTTTTATTTATACTCAAAGGTTTGAGGCCATATGGGATTAGTATTATTCTATTGTTTCACATTTGCATGTTTTGACTTCCAGAATAATTGAATTTATTAAGAATAATCGAATTATTCGAACGAGCCACAGTCGTTCATATGTTGGAAGTAGATATGAATGAAAACTGTCATGAATTGGTGTGTGGATTGTCTAAAAGAGTATTAGACATAAGCAAATGTTTGATGCAACATTCGTGAGTGCTTATGAATATGAATTTGAGCATTGGATTAAACCCACGCTCACTTGGATCACTCCATGAATTGTATCACGAGTGATTGGTGAGACGATAACATCTTATATTCTTGAAACCGAGATGTGTGAGTTGTTTCTTGCGAATCGGTTGCACATTGATAATATGTAAACGCACTAGTAACTTGGTGTTATAAAACATATTGTTGTGTGTGATTCGGTGAGTGAATGCAAGCAAGCATTGTATCAAAGTTTGTCCATTCCTTTTATTCAAAGTAGGATAAAAGCGATATCTTTGGGCCCCTCGATGATTTAGTGATAACAAACGTAAATGCTCGGTCGGGCTAGGGCTAATTCGATTTGTTCAATTAGTCAGTCGTCATAAATCGGGAATCGAGATATAGTACAAAGAGAATGATTTGAAATCATATCTCATACGATATCTAGAATGGAGGAATATATGATCCCTTATCTAAGGAAACGCGTATCTGATAAGATCAGAGTTGACAACGGCTTTGGAAAGCTACGATTGCAGATCAGGATCTGAAGTCATACGCAAAATAGTTATTAGACTTATCCAAGTGGGAGACGGTTGGATTAGTGTCTAAGTCCATAACTATTTTGGTATGTACTTGACCCGATGGTGCATGGTCCTTTTGGGTTGCCTTCACCAAAGCAACTTGATAGGATGAATTATGGAGAGAAAGGATTAAATATGATTTATTAATATATTATGAGAATAATATATTAAAGGAGAAATCATGTTGTTTAATTAATATTAGTCAATAATTAATTGGTAATTAGTTTTGTGACTAAAAGAGATTAATTAAACTTAAGGGACTGAAATTGTAATTATAAGATAATTGCAATTTGGGCCATGGATTGTCTTAAATCAAGAGGTGGACGAATTCTTATGGGAAGCCCATAAGGAAATCGTCCAAGGGCTTGATTACAGGAGTCTATCGGTTGCTTAGGGCTTAAGCAACCAAATTAGGGTTTCCTTGTTAGATAACCCTAATAGCCTCACTATAAATAGAACCCTTAAGGCTCAAAAACGTGGGGAACGTCTTTTCTAGGGTTAGAACACGTTTTGGGCAGCCTCTAACCTCTCTCCTCTTCATCCTCTTGCTTATGGTGTTTGTAAGCCATTAGAGAAGTGACACTTGTGACTCTAAGCCTTCCAAAGTCAATTCAAGGAGGAATTGGGATTGTTATTACTACATAACAATCAAGGTAATATCATAAACCTAATTATATGTTAATATCGATTTCCATATGCTAGAATTAGGGTTTATAGTCTTGGATAACTTGCATGTACAATAGAGAAACCTAGATCCAAGCATTAGGGTTTGTATGATCACATAGGATGTCTTATGACCAAAACCCATCAGTTATGTAGTCATGTTGGGCCTTTGCCTTTCGTGCCGGAAGTACCTGAAACCAAAAACATAAATCTGTAAGCACAAAACTTAGTGAGTTCCCTAAGATACCACATATCATACATACAATAGATATTGTTATTTTCCAACCATAGTCTTGCCATTACGCCATTATTCGTATCATGGTCTTTCCTTTCCAAGCCGGGGGGCAAAGCCTTGGGTCTTAGAAACAAGTGCTAAGAGCCACCTCCTGGTCTTCCATGCAGCTGTCACAAAGACAACTTGCATACTACATATAACTGCCAAGGTCTAGACCCTAGTCTTGCATATAATTTACAGGATCCATATCCAGGTCTTTCATGTAATGCCCAAGTGTCACCACCTGGTCTTCCTACATAATATATCCTATAGGGCCAGCATTGGTGCCTTCGACCTACGGGTATAGTGACGAGACTCACATGAATCATAAATCCAACTAACACTCAGCTCAATACTACGTCGACCATAACTAACTGCTCTCTCTCTCTCTCTCTCTCTCTCTCTCTTTCTTGCCAGATGATGGGTGCTTAACACCTCCTACTTAGCCATACAAGGTAAACCCTAAGTCTACCTTCTAAAAATAAAATTTAACTAAAAGTCAACCCCAAACCAAAGTTCAATGGTCAAAGTCAAAGTCAGCAGTCCAAAGTCAACTATTCAACCTCACGTCGTGACCAGCCCTTAGTCATGTGGTAAGTGTTGGATTAGGTGTCGAAGCCCATAACTATTTTGGTATGTACTTCACCCGATTATGAGCATAGTCCTTTTAGGTTACCGTCACCAGAGCAACTGATAGGATGAATTAAGGAGAAAGAGGATTAATTATGATTTATTAATATATTATATGAATAATATATTAAAAGAGAAATCATATTGTTTAATTAATATTGATCAAGAATTAATTTAGAATTAATTTTGTGGTCAAAAGAGATTAATTAAACTTAAGGGACTGGAATTGCAATTATAAGATAATTGGTTTTGGGTTGTAGATCCCTTAGGAATAAGGTGGACGAATTCAAGGTGGAAGCCCACATAGAAATCGTCCGAGCCTTGATTCTGGAAGGATCTAAAGGGTTGCTTGGTGGCTAATTAATCCAATTAGGGTTTTGACTGAAACCCTAGTAGCTCACCTATAAAAGGAACCCTAATGCTCCCAAAACTCGGCCATATGCTTTCCTAGAGTGCCTTGGATAAATTTTGTGCCTCCTCCTCCCTCTCCTAAGTCATCTTGTTGCTAATGGTGTTTGTGACTCCATTAGAGGTGCAACATTTGGGGCACTAAGCTTTCAAAGGTCAAGGATATTCAAGGAGAACTTTTTATTACTACATAACAAGAAAGTTAAGATCTAAACCCTAGTTTATGTGTCAATTTGATTGTTGTATGCTAGTTCTTAGGATCATTGCTTTGGTATTATTTGTTGTTATTTTCATAGTAGAGAACCTAGATCAAAGCAATTAGGGTTGCATGAACACCATAGGAATGATGTTATGCACATAACCCAACAGTGGTATCAGAGCCTAGGTCGTTTTTCTTGTGAATAGATGCAAAAGTGGATTGCCAAAGTTCAAGAAAATCGACTTTTTTCCTTCTGACTGGCAGACTCGCCGAGTCCATGTGTAGACTCGATGAGTAGGTCCTACTCGACGAGTTCCATAGCAGACTCGGCGAGTCAAAGGGTCTATTGCCAGATTTTTTGATTTTCTTGCCAGATTTTGTTGAGGATTACTTCCAAAACTCGTTTTTCTTGCCTAAAATCAATTTTTTATGTTTGGAATGGTTATCCTTATCAAGATTGATGGATTTGGTTAAATATGGATAATATATGATTATTATAAGACAAATATTTAACCTAGTAAGTTTGAAAAGTTTCAATTTGCACCCTTTAGGTTTTAAAGTTTAAATTTGAACTTAAAAGTTTTAGTTTGTGAAATTTAAATAGTTAAACCCTAACGTTTTGAAAGGTTTCAAAATTTGTCCTCAAGTTTTGGAATTTAAAATTTAATTAAAAAGGTATTAATTTTGAAATATTGAATTCTAAAACCCTAGTACTTTGAAAAGTTCAAATTGCACCCTTATGGTTTTATTAAATTAATTAAGTGTTTAATTAAAAGAGATAATTAATAAATCCATGAGTATATGGTTTATGTTAATAAAATTAAAAGTCTAATTTATTAAGAATTTAAACCACATAGTATTTTAAACGTGTAAAATACACCCTTATACTATATAGAATTAAAAGTTTAATATTATATATGTATAAGTAAATTTCAGTCTTATCGTTAGTAAGCCTCATTCATGAAGCTGGTCTCTAAGGGGTGTTTAAGGAAATTGCCTATAAAATGGCGATTGAATGGGTATCCACTCTTACCCACCGCACCCTTGACTAGTGGAGGGTCATTAGTCAAACTGGTAGGATAGGACACAACCTTCCATTATAAGTATAATGTAATACAAGTAACTAAACTTTTATAAATTCCCAAATCTTAGTTACTTAGGAAAAATGTGATTTTGATGCTAACCCATGAAATTACACTTTGCACCTTGCTGAGACGTTAGTGGAGCGTGTGTGGTTAACTGACACACTAATTTGGGACTGACAAGGATGGCAGATGGTGACTCGATGTTTGTAATAGATCAATGGAGCGTGTGTGGTTAACCGGCACATTGATTAGGTGATAGTGACATTGATGGTACCAAGTATATTTGCATGGTTATTCACACCTTGTTTGTGATCCTTGGCATCCCAGACACAAACTTGAAGGGCATCATCGAGATTTAAACATGTCATTGAAAAGTTAATTTGAATCTCAAAAGAAGGAGTTTCAATTCATTTAATACCTAATTTTCAATTTTCGTTTTTCATGGTGGAAACTGGTAAATTGTCATTTACCTACCTTCAAATGTTCTCCAGCCAGATTACGACATCCCTTTTCCGAGTTGTAGAATATTATGTTGGATTCTAGCCTTGGTATTTCATTTGGGTGTTATATCAAGGATTCTTATCAACTAACTTGAATTTCTCCGGTTTCGTAGATGTCAAATTTGTCTGGTAGATCAATCTTCCAAACTTCCATGGACATTGACAATGGCAACAATGGAAGTCCAGAAAGGTTTTCACAAGGCAATAGAAAGGCTAAGTCTGAGATTGTCCCGTGTACCATTCCAAAAGAGTCAATTTGTTTCTACTGCCAAGAGAAGGGGCATTGGTTATAAAGCTCTCCCAACTACCTGAGAGATCTAACAGATGGGAGAGTCAAAGTGTATGACTCTACTTCAGGTAAACTCCACTATCTTACTCTATTAAGTTTTCTATTTTATATTCTTAATACATGATGTGATAAGATTACTTTTTGATGTGTTGTAGGATCGAAGAAAAGAAAGGAAGCTTAAACGATGAGCTAAGTCTGATCGCGAAGAAATAGATTTTGATCGCATGGTTCGAAGATCAGATTTTTTAGTTGTTGTTTAAGAGTTAGGATAGATTGCTTAGGAATATTTAGTAACATAGTTTTAATTTGATATTGCATTGTAAGGACAAGTTTTTTCCGCGTTTTTTATAAATAAAATAAATTTTGTTTTTGTATTATTTATATATCCTTGCAATGGCATTTGTGAAAATTGATGTTTATACGTTTCTATTGATAGAAATATTGAAAAGGATGTGATTCGTAGTTATGTTATTTGTGGTAGAGTCAAAATTTACCAAATAAGGAAGATTCTCGTCACTCAAGTTTCTATTGGACAGAAACATGGAATCATGCGACTTGTACTGTATGATGAATAAGAACTTCGTATTTGGAAAATTAAGACTAATTCCTTGTTCACATAAGTATGTGAGTCAAGTGAAGGAATAAAGGATATAGTACGCATTGTTGTGCATTGTTACACCTCCAAACCAGAACGCCGGAAACGTTCGAGGGCGGAGGACGTCATATTCAGTATCATAACAGTTCATAGTAAGGAAAGTACACACCACCATATATATAAAAGGTTTCAAAACGTTTACATAATTGTATTTGTTATATGTTCAAAAGATAAATACATAAACATCTTTCAAAAGAAGTAATTAACGTCATCTTTCAAAACAAGTAATTAACATCAGAGCATTAATCCCCAAAAGTTGGTTTCCAAACCTGCTTAGCGGTTCCCTGAGAATACAAGTTATTTCAAAGAAAAGGTGTCAACAATTAAGTTGGTGAGTTCATAAGCGGTTTTGAGAAAATGTATACCATTCCAAAGTTTGTGCGTTTTCCAAGAAAGTCCCTTATTTTCTTATTAAAGTATGAAATGCATATGAATGTTCGCGTTGTGAATTGTAAATAGTTGTACCAGGAAAATCTCTTATTTTCCTATTAGTTGATTGTTTTGGATACAGGAAAATCCCTTATTTTCCTAAAGTAACAAGCAATCTCTAATGTCCAAGACCGAAAATCGCAAGCAACTAACATGCTTAAAAGGTTGTGCCATAGTTTTATATAATAAAGCTATAAGAAGATCGCACTCGTTAGATGAAGAACAGTTTTAATAGCTACCCATTCATAAAAGCAGAATTCCGTAATAATTGTCTATCCATTGAGTTTTATAACCATACTAAACATAATATGCCTGTGGCGATGGCCTTCAGGCGTCGAAACGTTTATGACAAACTGTCACCCAAAGGACTGTAGCTAATAGTCAGGACGCGAGATCATGACTTCCCATGTAGATCTATACACATTTGACACGCTCTCCTAACGGGAGACTCTGGTTATAATAGACAGGACTTTAGGTAGTACCTTTTTAACAAAAAGGGAGCATTTGAAGATGTAATCGTCTCACGGATTCTCATCTAAGTCTGTATTAAAATAATAGTTTTGTGTGCAATGTTTATCCTCTTTCACAATGTTTGACAAAGCATAAATCATAAGTTCTTTGAATGCATAAAATGGTTTAACAAGGATGGATACCCTGGATACTATGCATTTTGTATAAGTCTAATGCATGCAAAGTAACAAGAGTTTTCACGTTTTCACTCGGGATCAACCGTGTGTTTACTTGTATTCTCCCCCGAAATGTATTAAAAGTACATTATAAAGTATTTGAATATGTATAAAAGGGGGGGTATGAACTCACTTGATTGAAGTGGAGGTTCAAAGATGAAAATACCATAATCAAGCAGAACTTCGACAGGAGAAAGCCGAAATCTCGGGATTCTCGAGAATCTCGAGAGTATAGAACTTCCTTCAGAGCTTGAGTATAAAACTCGGGGCTTCACGCAGGCAGTACTTTAACTGGAGAGAAGCAGTGTCTCAGGAACTTCGGGGTGTCGGCCTTGCGTCGTGCTCCAGGAGTGTTATCAGGGCTTCGGGGTGGTTTAGAGGGGCTTAACAGAGAGTAGAAGTCGGAGAGAGTTTAGGAATGAGCAACCAAACACGAAAGGCTTCAATTTCTATATATAGGCTAAAAATCGAAGTTCACGTCGTGAGTTTTGCCAATTCACGTCGTGAGTTTGCCCCGATTCGCTCATGGCATGCGTCATCTGTCAAGTGGCTCTGAAATGCTCAGTCAGACTGTTCACGTCGTGAACATAGTGTTAATGTCATGAACACAGACAATTCTGACACAGCGTCGAAATTCGTGCCCCGGACTTCAGAAAATCATATCTTTCGCATACGAGCTCCGTTTTCAACGTTCTTTATATCCACGCATAGCTAAAAAAAAGTCTCTACAACTCTCGTTTAGACTCCGTCGGAAATTTTGATTTTATTTTTAATATTATATTTTTAAAAGGCCGGGACAGGAAAAGTTCGTTAAAAATCCATAACTTCTTCATCCGCTGTCCGTTTTCGTCAGACTTTTTACCTTTGAAATACCATCGATGAGATCTTCGATTCTCGTTTAGGTCATGTTGGCAAAAAGTCACTCGATCTCGATTTCGAGTTTTTAGCTGTCTACTACTATGTCCGAAACTTCGAAAAATCATAACTTCCTCATATGAACTCAGATTTGGGCATTCTTTTTATGTATGTTTACGGTTTTGGGATATCTACAACTTTCCTTTAGACACCTAAGGTTGAAAAGTATTTTATTGAAATTTCTCCTTTTATGCTTAACAGTGTTTTACCGGTATTGTCATGGATCTTCGATTGGTCATAACTTCTTCGTTATAACTCGGATTTTAGTGTTCTTTATATTTTTGGAAACCTCGTTACGATATATACCACTTGTTATGTCCCAATTATTGTTTTATAAAAGTTAAATTTTGACCCTAATTTTGCTGGTGTTACATTATCCCCCCGTTAGAGAGAATTTCGTCCCGAAATTCGCATTTGAATGGGACATCGATGGTTGGGGAAATGAGAGCGTACTTCCGTTCCATTTGAATCTTCTTGTTCTCTACTAAATCCAACTCTTAGCGTGGGTGTTCTGATGGATCTTCATTATTCTGTCTATCGCTTCGACCGATAGGGATCGTGTGGTTTTGGGTTTATTTACTTATGTTCTTCTAAATGTTAGCATATTCACTCGATGCTTAGGGCAGCTTTGTTTTGAAGTTCATGGTTGAATTCACTCCTAGTTTATGTGCTTGAAGTTGACTCGTTGTACGCGTGGTATTTCTATATGATCTGTTGGGGAATACTACGGGAAGGTTGTAACGATATAGTACTCCTCACATGAGTACCTCGGGGTTTTGGAATCTAACTATGATTTTGGAAATTGTGTTGGTTCGTCGTTATAGATTGAAAGGTTTTTGTTATTCAACGGCGAAAGTGACGGGTCTTTTCATAGCCTATGCAATTTGTATGGTGAAGACCAAGCCAATCCATTTCTAGTAGCTATTTGGGGCTTCTTATCGTAACAGTTCTGAATTCGATCTGGAAGAGTGTTCATCATTGCGATAGTGCATTCTAACAATGCGTTTTCAGTGCTCTTAGTCTATCTTTGTTATTACTATATCGAACATTGTACTTCGTTTAGCGATTACTAGTAGACGGTTATTTCGATAATTAAAAATGATAAAAGTTCATAATATAACCCCTATAGTAAAATGTTTTAAGCTTCGTACAACCTACCGTTGTTCACAGGTGTTCTAGAATGGTCTCTACTGCGGTGATCATCAGTATTGTCCCATCTTTGCTAGAGTTTCTTGTTATTGGACAATCCCTCTAGAAGTGCCCAACTACCCCACATTTGTAGCAGCCAGGGATCTGAGAGGTTGTTTGTGCTGGTACTTTATAGAAACAAGTAGTGTGACCCTTTCTTTTGCAGTTCTTGCAATGCAGTCTCCGACAAGCTCCCGTGTGATGAAAGTTACACTTATCACATTTCAGAAGTCTTCCAGCATACCTTCTAGTAGGTACTGGAGTGGTGGGTGTTGTGACAGGGTGAACAGAAACCTTTTGTTGTCCTCTGGTAGACTCTTGTTTTGAACTGCTCCCTTTCTCACTCATGAACTTTCGTTTCATGTTGCTAGGTTTGTGTTTTGGAGTATTCTCATTGGTACACTCGTTGGTTTCTCTGATTGCTCCAAGGATTTGAAGTGACGACATCATTTCCATTTTCACTAGTGTTACTTGCATTGAGGAGTTTCATAATGACTTTCACGGCGTCTGTGACTGCAACTTGAAAGGTAGCCGAGTCTATATGTAGGAGGGGTGTTACGGCGGCTGGTCAGTCATTTCCATGTGAAGACATGATTCTGTCTCATAGTGTGGGTAATATAATTACCAACTCACTAGGTAATATTAAATATTAGTATGGCGCCTCATCTTCTCTACCACTTCACATGCTTTACGAGTGGTTTCCTCTGTTCTCTGCACTATCCTCGGTGGTAATGATTCGTTATCTCCTGGTATCCGTATATAGGGTGTCCTCGCCTTTCTTCAGGCATGTTGGATCTCCGTCATTGTTTTGATTGCTCTAGTTCAAGTTGTAAGGATTTGACATCCTATGATAATTGTCTCTTTCTTTTGAGGGTGTAGGTGATAAAAAGGTTGGATTTATCGAAGGATTGAGTCTGCTTAAATAGCGAGAAGGCATTTCCAGTTATAGGGTTAAAAATGAAACGGTGGCAAGAGTTTGCCAAAGATGTCGATTTCAATAACGTTTAACTACGATATATTAGATCGACAGGGATAGTGTAGTGAGTTGCTATAACAGTTTACGACATGAACTACTTACATAGACATAGTATGAATTGATAGCGGGGATCTTTAAAGGAAGAAAGAGGTTTGTCATATTAGTTGGTATAAAGTTACATAGAATTTGGAAAATTTGACCTTGGGGTAGGTCTATAATATACCACACAGGGAAACCTGACAGTACAAAGATTTAACGAGATAGTACTTGCTAGACAGGAATAACTACATGAAAAGAGTACTACTTAGAGTACATACTAAGGTTATTTTACAACCCAAAATGAGGAGTGAGTAGAGTATCTTCTACTTGTGACGGGAACTGGTTGGATGAGTCTTAAGTTCTGCCATTTGACGTTCCATCTCGAGCAAACGCATTTCATGCCTTGGTTGGCGTGCTCTAAGTTCCCTGACTTCAGTTTGAGTTTCAGTTAGTTCTCTTTGCCAAGCTTCATTTTGATTTATGATTCTCCCGTGAGCTAATCGTAACTGTCGGATGTGAACTGTATTGACTCCAGTGTTCGCATCATTCTCCTCAGTTTGATGGATGATTGTCCTTCCTTGTTCATCAATGCGAGCAATTCCGCGAACCAATTCAGGAAGGACTCTGTCTGCTGAACCTCCCTCGCTCAGATTGTAGAAGCTTCGGTCTCCATGCTATGGAAGGGGTTGACCCTATTCGCGACTCCACTTATTCAGGTTGGTTGCCCACAGAGGTGTTGAGCCATAAAATTCTGATCGAGGATTAGGATTTTGGATCGGATTCACTAAGGGTAGGTTATTGTCCTCGGGATCTGGGTCTGTGTCTTTTTGCGTTTCTTCTTCTGGATCACTCTCTACCCATCCCCCACTGTCCTGGTTCGGGCAATAGGGATCCCCTGGTAGATGGAATCCGGCCATTGTGTCTGTACGAGAAATAGGGAGATAAGGATTGTCTAGAACTAAGGCACATAAGGTTGAACATCAAAGTTAAACTATTGCATGCATAAAATACTCCTATAGTATTCTAAATGTTATGTTTGATTCTAGGGTTTTGGTAAGTTTTAGACTTGTTGTCCACTGTAGCTATCCCCTGGCATATGCTGGTCGGCTCTCGGACAAATATAGTTGATCAAGCTATATCCATCCCAGTCCCGATTACATATTCCAAGGCATACCTGTATTGCACAATTTATTTATAATACTTCTATATTGATCTATTTATGACACTGTTATTAATATGAAATGAATGCATGCCTACATTACAAAAATTAAATAAATTTAATTTTTAAAAGTATGACTCTTACTCATAGTGTTTTTGCCCAGTTGTGTTTATAGTTGTATACCAAAAATGGTTTTGATATACTTAATTCACTATAAACAATGCTCTGATACCAATCTGTCACACCCCCAAACCAGAATGGCGGAAATGTTCGGGGGCGGAGGACATCATATTTAGTATCATAACAGTTCATAGTAAGGAAAGTACACACCACCATATATATAAAAAGGTTTCAAAACATTTACATAAGTGTATTTGTTACATGTTCAAAAGATAAATACATAAACATCTTTCACAAGAAGTAATTAACATCATCTTTCAAAAGAAGTAATTAACGTCAGAGCATTAATCCCTAAAAGTTGGTTTCCAAACCTGCTTAGCGGTTCCCTGAGAATACAAGTTATTTCAAAGAAAAAGTGTCGACAATTAAGTTGGTGAGTTCATAAGCGGTTTTGAGAAAATGTATACCATTCCAAAGTTCGTGCGTTTTCCAAGAAAGTCCCTTATTTTCTTATAAAAGTATGAAATTAATATGAATGTTCGCGTTGTGAATTGTAAATAGTTGTACCAGGAAAATCCCTTATTTTTCTATTAGTTGATTGTTTTGGATACAAGAAAATCCCTTATTTTCCTAAAGTAACAAGCAGTCTCAAATGTCCAAGACAAAAATCGCAAGCAACTGACATGCTTAAAAGGTTGAGGCATAGTTTTATATAATAAAGCTATAAGAAGATCGCACTCGTCAGATGAAGAATAGTTTTAATAGCTACCCATTCATAAAAGCAGAATACCGTAATAATTGTCTATCCGGTGAGTTTTATAACCATACTAAACATAATATGCCTGTGGCAACGGTCTTCAGGCATCAAAACATTTATGACAAACTGTTACCCAAAGGATTGTAGCTAACAGTCAGGGCGCGGGATCATGACTTCCCGTATAGATCTATACACATTTGACACGCTCTCCTAACGGGAGACTCTGGTTATAATAGACAGAACTTTAGGTAGAACCTTTTTAACAAAAAGGTAGCATTTGAAGATGTAATCGTCTCACGGATTCTCAACTAAGTCTATATTAAAATAATAGTTTTGTATGCAATGTTTATCCTCTTTCACAATGTTCGGGAAAGCATAAATCATAAGTTCTTTGAATGCATAAAATGGTTTAACAAGGATGGCTACCCTGGCTACTATGCATTTTGTATAAGTCTAATGCATGCAAAGTATAACAAGATTTTTCACGTTTTCACTCGGGATCAACCGTGTGTTTACTTGTATTCTCCCCCGAAATGTATTAAAAGTACATTATAAAGTATTTAAAGGTGTATAAAATGGGAGGGGGGGTGTGAACTCACTTGATTGAAGTGGAGGTTCAAAGATGAAAAGACGATAATCGAGCAGAATTTCGACAAGAGAAAGTCGAAATCTCGGGATTCTCGGGAATCTCGGGAGTATAGAACTTCCATAAGAGCTTGAGTATAAAACTCGGGGCTTCATGCGGGCAGTACTTGAACTGGAGAGAAGCATTGTCTTCGGAACTACGGGGCTTCGGGCCTTGCGTCGTGTTCCAGCAGTGTTATCGGCGCTTCAGGGTGCTTTAGAGGTGCTTAACAGAGACTAGAAGTAGTAGAGAGGTTAGGAATGAGCAGCCAAACTCGAAAGGCTTCAATTTCTATATATAGGCTAAAAATTGAAGTTCACGTCGTGAGTTTTGCCAATTCACATCGTGAGTTTGCCCCGATTCGCTCATGGCATGCGTCATCTGTCAAGTGGCTCTGAAATGCTCAGTCAGACTGTTGACGTCGTGAACACAGACAATTCTGACAGAGCGTCAAAATTCATGCCCCGAACTTCAGACTCCATCGATGTTCTTTATATCTACGCGTAGCTAAAAAAGGATCTACAACTCTCGTTTAGACTCCGTCGAAAATTTTGATTTTATTTTTAATATTATATTTTTAAAAGGCCGGGACAAGAAAAGTTTGTTAAAAATCCATAACTTATTCATCCGATGTCCGTTTTCGTCAGACTTTTTACCTTTGAAATACCATCGATGAGAACTTCGATTCTCGTTTAGGTAATGTTGGCAAAAAGTCACTTGGTCTCAATTTCGAGTTTTTAGCTGTCTACTACTATGTCTGAAACTTCGAAAAATCATAACTTCCTCATATGAAGTCAGATTTGGGCATTCTTTTTATGTATGTTTACGGTTTTGGGATATCTACAACTTTCCTTTAGACACCTAAGGTTGAAAAGTATTTTATTGAAATTTCTCGTTTTATGCTTAACAGTGTTCTACCGGTATTCTTGCGGATCATCGATTGGTCATAACTTCTTCGTTATAACTCGGATTTTAGTGTTCTTTATATTTTTGGAATCCTCGTTATGATGTATACCACTTGTTATATCCCAATTATTGTTTTATAAAAGTTAAATTTTGACCCTAATTTTGTTGGTGTTACATGCACTAGGTCAAGTCCGCCACAAAGAACGATAAGAGTATTCGTCATGATTTGCTAAAAGTTTAGTAAATATGGTTATACTTACAAGATTAAGTGTAATTCTGAATCATTGAAAAGTTTCAATGTATGAAAGAACGAATAAGAAGAATCACAGGAAGATAAAAGGTTCTCTAATGTGAAAAGATGGGAGAGTACTTTAGTATCATGTTTTATGATCGTCTCATTGATTATGAAACCATATCATAATTGATTCTCTAAGTAAATCTTAGTGCACTAGCATGGCTGAGAAGAGGAATCAGGAATTATTGAAGTAGTTAAATCAAAAGGTGAATCATACTTCGTTCCAAAATCAAGTCTTAGAATCGTACTCCAAGATTGTGATATTGAGTGACACGTCTTCAGTAAATTTAAAACCCTCAACAAGTGTGGAGTAGGAAAGTTTTTCTTATTCCTGCACATTTGAAATTGGTAAGTTGTGATGTCTTGGATAAGACAAAGACTGACTAAGACCAATTGTAAGAAGTGTTGTCTTTGTAAGAATCCACACTAACTCTTGAGTATTTTTTTTGTCAAGAAATGTTTCTTGAAAAGGGAATCTTATATGTCAAGAGGTCAGTGGGAGTCTTAATTATCTTGAAAAGCTTCAAGAATTGATTAATCACTAGTTGACATATTCTTGTTTTCTGTGCCATTCCAGTTAAGTTAACTATGCATGTGATTTCTATGAGTTCTCATTTGAATGCATAAAGGCAAAAAAACCTTAATCAATGAAACTTCATTAATATTGTATGGGTGATCTGCTCAACTTGGAAGACACGGTAGGCCCTTGTGCTACTAGGTGGCAAAAAATTAAGAATGAACAAGTTCAGTCCATATGAGTTTGGATTTGTCACAAACATTGTCTTATGATTATGGCTATCACAAATTCACATGGATAGGAACACATACTGTTGCACTCCAAAACCGAAACGGCGGAAACGTTCTGGGCGGAGGATGTCATGTACAGTATCATAATAATACATAATAGTAAAACAAGCAACAACATACATTGCATTAATAAAATAATTAAATACATGTGCGCCCTTTTGTAAGGTTTAAATGACACCAAAA
Organism: Lactuca serriola; assembly: GCF_051521515.1. Classification (NCBI taxonomy): domain Eukaryota; kingdom Viridiplantae; phylum Streptophyta; class Magnoliopsida; order Asterales; family Asteraceae; genus Lactuca; species Lactuca serriola. Next base: position 109,179,232 of record NC_136414.1, on the reverse strand, counting down.
ATGTATAATCAAAATAAAGACGGGTCTTGAATCCACTCCGTCCTTCAAAAGTTGCATAAGAGTACCTGTCTTACTAGTTCCCTAGGAATAAAAGTTATTTTGAAAGAGAGTATCAGCATAAAAATGCTGGTGAGTTCATAAGTATTTAGTGTCATTTAGAAGTTAAAAGCCACAAAATGTTTGTATAAAAACCTTGAAAATTTTGTAAAGTTTTCCCAGAAAATCCTATATTTCCTACTTATAAATAGTGTAGCCCTCTACCCGAGGCCCAAATGTTTTACTTGTTTGTTCTTGTATAAAAATGTTATGTTGGTTCATGTATTTGTAATGGTAGGAAAAATTATAGTAGTACTTTGTTACTGTGTAATAAGTAGGTTCTCTCCCATTTATCACTATCATCTATTAGGGAAAATAGAACGTTTTATCTCAGCAACGACACTACTGACTATTAAATGATAAAAATGAAGACTCCAGGTCGTATTAAATGTACCATACTCCTTGGTGAGTCTTATTGCCTTTAATTTCTAGTTGGTTAATCAAAGGTTTTGATGTGAATTAGTTTGTAACCATGCTGATTGACGGCTAAATACCTGACGACCTTCTGGCGTCATAAAATAGTAAGGTGACATTTTGTCACCCCTTGGCCTAACCGGTTGGGACTGTAATTAGTAGTTAAGGTGTGGGAGTGTCTGTCCCGTATAGATCTATACACACGATGCCCGCTCTCCCTCCAGGAGACTCTGGTTACAATGTGATACAACAATGTATTGTTGTATCATGAACTAGTAGTTCACATTCTATTTATCATATTCTAGTGTTTGTACAGTATACTATAGTCTATTGAATGTTCTCACTGTACTAGTGTATCATATGTTCTCTTGTATAGTGTATGTTCTCTTAGTTTCTCGTCATAGTAAGTTCTTTTTGTTTCTCATAAAAGTAAGTTTGTAATGACTCATAAATGGACTGACTCTTGTATGTTTCATTGTACCAGAAATAGTGAGTAGTAATCTCTTAAACTATACCTATTATAGTTTACTGGTGTTGTTGTTTGAATGACCGCATGTGTATTGAATTGAAATAAAAGCTTTTAAATCTATATACATATACATGCATACATATATATATATATATATATATATATATATATATATATATATATATATATATATATATAACACTAAGGTTCAAACGACACTCGGACAAACAACCAAATACTCTAATTCCACAACCAAACAAGGAACATGAAATAAAGCGAGCTATCAGTAAATTTGTCTAGTATATCAATCTTCCAAACTTCCATGGACATTGAAAATGGCAACATTGGAAGTCCAGAAAGGTTTTCTCTAGGCAATAGAAAGGCTAAGTTTGAGATTGTCCTATGTACCATTCCAAAAAAGTCCATTTGTTTCTACTGCCAAGAGAAGGGGCATTGGTTATAAAGCTCCCTAACTACCTGAGAGATCTAAGAGATGGGAGAGTCAAAGTGTATGACTCTACTTCAGGTAAAATCCACTATCTTACTCTATTAAGTTTTCTATTTTAGATTCTTAATACATGATGTGATAGGATTACATTTTTATGTGTTGTAGGATCGAAGAAAAGAAAGGAAGCTTAAAGGATGAACTGAGTCTGATCGCGAAGAAATAGATTTTGATCGCATGGTTCGAAGATCAAATTTTTTATCTGCTGTTTAAGAGTTAGGATAGATTGCTTAGGAATATTTAGTAACATAGTTTTCATTTGATATTGCATTGTAAGGACAAGTTTTTTCCACATTTTTTATAAATAAAATAAATTTTGTTTTTGTCTTATTTATATATCCTTGCAATGGCATTTGTGAAAATTGATGTTTATAAGTTTCTATTGATAGCAATATTGAAAAGGATGTGATTCTTAGTTATGTTATCTGTGGTAGTGTCAAAATTTACCAAATAAGGAAGATTCTCATCACTCAAGTTTGTATTGGACAGAAACATGGAATCATGCGACTAGTACTGTATGATGAATAAGAACCTTTGTATTTCGAAAATTAAGACTAATTCCTTGTTCACATAAGTCTATGAGTCAAGTGAAGGAATAAAGGATGTAGTACGCATTGTTGTGCACTAGGTCAAGTCCGCCACAAAGAACGATAAGAATATTCGTCATGATTTGCTAAAAGTTAAGTAAATACGGCTATACTTACAAGATTAAGTGTAATTTTGAATCACTGAAAAGTTTCAATGTATGGAAGAACGAATAAGAAGAATCAGTTGGACAGAAAGATAAAAGGTTCTCCAATCTGAAAGATGGGATAGTACTTTAGTATCATGTTTTATGATCGTCTCATTGATTCTGAAACCATATCACAATTGATCCTCTAAGTAAATCTTAGTGCAGTAGTATGGCTAAGAAGAGGAATCAGGAATTGTTGAAGTGGTTAAATAAAAAGGTGAATCATACTTCGTTCCAAAATCAAGTCATAGAATCGTACTCCAAGATTGTGATATTGAGTGACACGTCTTCAGTAAGTTTAAAACCCTCAACAAGTGTGGAGTAGAAAAGTTTTTCTTATTCCTGCACATTTGAAATTGGTAAGTTGTGATGTCTTGGATAAGACAAAGACCGACTAAGACCAATTGTAAGAAGTGTTGTCTTCGTAAGAATCCGCAATAACTCCTGAGTATTTTTTGTCAAGAAATGTTTCTTGAAAAGGGAATCTTATATGTCAAGAGGTCAGTGGGAGTCTTAATTATCTTGAAAAGCTTCAAGAATTGATCAATCACTAGTTGACATATTCTTGTTTTCTGTGCCATTCCAGTTAAGTTAACTATGCATGTGATTTCTATGAGTTCTCATTTGAATGCATAAAGGCAAAAAAAAACCTTAATCAATGAAACTTCATTAATATTGTATGGGTGATCTGCTTAACTTGGAAGACATGGTAGGCCCTTATGCTACCAGGTGGCAAAAAATTAAGAATGGACAAGTTCAGTCCATATGAGTTTGGATTTGTCACAAACATTGTCTTATGATTATGGCTATCACAAATTCACATGGATAGGAACACATACAGTCGCACTTCAAAACCGAAACGGCGGAAACGTTCTGGGCGGAGGATGTCATGTACAGTATCATAATAATGCATAATAGTAAAACAAGCAACAACATACATTGCATTAATAAAATAATTAAATACATGTGCGCTCTTTTGTAAGGTTTAAATGACACCAAAAATGTATAATCGAAATAAGACGGGTCTTGAGTCTACTCCGTCCTTCAAAAGCTGCATAAGAGTACCTGTCTTACTAGTTCCCTAAGAATACAAGTTATTTTGAAAGAGAGTATCAGCATAAAAATGCTGGTGAGTTCATAAGTATTTAGTGTCATTTAGAAGTTAAAAGCCACAAAATGTTTGTATTAAAACCTTGAAAATTTTGTAAAGTTTTCCCAGAAAATCCTATATTTCCTACTTATAAATAATGTAGCCCTCTACCCGAGGCCCGACTATTTTACATGTTTGTTCTTGTATAAAAATGTAATGTTTGTTAATGTATTTATAATGGTAGGAAAAATTATAGTAGTACTTTGTTACTGTGTAATAAGTAGGTTTTTTCCCATTTATCACTATCATTTATTAGCAAAAAGAGAACGTTTTATCTCAGCAGTGACACTACTGACTATTAAATGATAAAAATAAAGGCTCTAGTTCGATTTAAATATACCATACTCCTTGGTGAGTCTTATTGCCTTTAATTTCTAGTTGGTTAATTAAAGGTTTAGATGTGAATTAGTTTGTAACCATGCTGATTGACGCCTAAATACGTGACGACCTTCTGGCTTCATAAAATAGTAAGGTGACATTTTGTCACCCCTTGGCCTTACCGGTTGGGACTGTAGTTAGCAGTTGAGGTGTGGGAGTGTCTGTCCCATATAGATCTATACACACGATGCCCGCTCTCCCTCCAGGAGACTCTGGTTATAGTGTGATACAACAATGTATTGTTGTATCATGAATTTGTAGTTCACATTCTATTTATCGTATTCTAGTGTTTGTACGGTATGCTATAGTGTATTGAATGTTCTCACTGTACTAATGTATAGTATGCTCTCTTGTATAGTATAGTGTATTCTCTCTTAGTTTCTCGTCATAGTAAGTTCATTCTGTTTCTCATAAAAGTAAGTTTGTGTTTACTCCAAGGAGCTAGTTACCTCTTTAAAATAGATCTAAGAATCGGTTATCATCAACTTCGAGTCCAAGAAGGCGACATTTCAAAAACCGCCTTCCGAACTCGTCACGACCATTTCAAATTCATTGTGATACCCTTCGGTCTAACGAATGCTCCCACACTATTCATGGACCCTACGAACAAAGTTTTCTCAACCATTCCTAGTTATCCTTTTCATTATTTTCATCAATAACATACTCGTCTGCCCACGTAGCGAGAACGAAACACTGTCAACACCTACTACCAGCCTTGAAAGCATCAAATCCGGAGAATATCGCGAAGAAAGCACTGCATGGATGGATAAAACTCTCGGAGTTGAAAGACGAAGCTTATAGGTACGCAAGTTGAATTGGGCGTTATCTGGGTGATCGTCGATAGATTAACCCAAACTGCCTATTTCCTGCTAATACTGAAATCAAACAAGACAGAAAGATTTACATGGATCTATATCAAAGAGATCGTGAGACTCCATGAAATATCAGTATCTGTTATCTTGGATCGAGATAACAGGATTACTTCAAGACTTTGACAGTCATTTCAGAAGGCTATGGGAACATAGCTAAATATGATCATTGTTTACTACTCTCAAACCACTAGCCAAAGCAAACGAACCATTCAACCACTCGAATTCATGCGACAAGTCTGGGTGTTTGAGTTCAACAAGTCAGGGGATACCCAGTTTCCCTTGATTGACTTCTCATACCATAACAGCTAACGCACAAGCATCAAGATTGCTCCTTTCGAAACTCTTTATAGTCATAATTGCAGATCACTCGCCAGTACTCTCATGAGACCAAAAACCACTTGCAAAACAACAGAGAAAATAATCAAAATCAAAGCTTGACTTCAAGCATCGCGAGACCGACAAAAGAGCTATTTTGACAAGCGGCGTAAGCCATTAGGATGTCAAGTCGGGGATCGCATGTTATTAAAGGAATCTCCCTGGAAAGGAATGATTCGCTTTAGGAAACGAGATCTAAACCCACGATACATCGGACTGTTCAAGATTCTTGCTCGGATTGGTCCAAAGACTTATAGGATGCAGCTACCAGTAGAGCTCAGCAACGTACACCCTGTGTTCAGCGTCTCGAATCCGAAAGAGTGCCTATCAGGAACAACTCTTATCATTCCTTTATAAGGGATCGAAATACACAAGAATCTCCTGTTCCTCGAAAGAACCAGTCAATGTATTGGATAAGGAAGTAAAGCGTACAAAACAAAGTCGCGTTCCGACTGTGAAGGATCAACGGAACGCAAAACGTAGATCGGAAATTCACAAGTGAACATAAAGACTAGATTAAGCAGAAGTACCCTCACCCATTCTCTCATTCATGAACCTATCTCTCAAAAGAATTTCGGGACGAAATTCTCTCTAACGGGGGGATGATGTCACAACTAGCATTTTGCTAGGAAATTCTACTCTTATACAATCATTCACCTAGTGTAATAACTTGTACTCTAAGTGAATACTCTACTTCATACTCATTCAAATGCATCTCATATGTTCAACTAAGGGTTGGAAACCCTAGAAATTCATGTTCAAATTCGTTATGGACTATGAATTCTTTATTGGACCTTATTGGGCCGATAATTCCTCCCTTTGATCTACATTGGGCCGTGAACACACTTAAGGGCCCAATGGGCCGAAATTTTTATTTTTTTAAGCTTCATAACTTCAAACCAAGTCAAGAAAGGAGCCCAAAACCATTCTATCATTTTGTCAAGCCCATTCTCGGCCCAACTTATAAAAAAATGAATAAATCTAACTAATTCATACAAAGACACCTCATTATGGACTATAGGATCTCTAGGCACATTACCCACCATGTAACAATAAATCCCATGCTTCCATGCTACCACACTTCTACGTAATCTCCTTCTTTCCCTATTCTTCATACTCTCGGCCATCACCACCATCATTTAACTTTCAAAGATCTCTTCCATTTTACTCTCAAACTCAAGGAAATTTACTCACCTTTTTCCCTTCAAAATTTCGAGTAATACAAGTGTGAATCAAGAGGATCATTGCAAGTTTTTCTCTAACTTGGTAAGTTATTTTCAAACAAAAGTATCTTATTTCATCTTAACATGAAAAAATCCTTCTCACATGGTTTTATTCCATGATCACACCTTAGAAGCTTCATAAACTCGAGATCCACAACAAAGGTGTGCTAAGACCCAAAAATCACTTCATTTAGTCATCAAAATCCGAAATCTTCAAACTAAGTGAGCTTCATACCCCCTATTTTTTGGTTTTTATATATTTTGTGGGGGGAGAATACAAGCAAATATGTAGATCTATGAGTATATGTATGCTTTACGTGATTTCTATGTTTATTTACATGTTCTTAAGTGATTATGGTGTTGGATCTAGTCAAAAAGAACTCAAAACCGAGATCTACATTATGTTGAATGAAATAAGTATAAATTACATTATTTCATACAAATCAAATCTAGAAAAATAACCAAGTTGGTTAATATGAACTTCTTTGGGCTAAAATCCCATCTTTGGACTTTAAATGTTAAAAATATAAAGTTAAAGGGCCCAAAATGACAAAATACAAATTCTGATGGTTGAGATGAGTCAAAAAAGTTTCAAGAATGTATTTTCTGGAAATTTACTCTTTTGAAGGATTAAAATGTGAATTTTTAAGCATAATGGGCCAAAAATGAACTTTTCGGCCCAATAAAGCCCATTTTGCGAGATTTTCAAATTAGAGAGGCTGAAACTGTACTTTTCTATAAAACAGGGGACTACTATTGCTCCAAGTCCTTTACAAGGGTTAAAAATACTTTTCATATTTAAAAGGGACCAAAGATGCAAAAATTTTCTATTTTGGGCCAAAAGTGTAAAGATTGCGAAAATAAAGGTTTCAGCAGAGAAAACTTCATTTTGAGGGACTAAAACTGTTTTTCAAATAACTTTGAGCTGAAAAATACCTTTTCTACAAGTTTTGATACTAAAGTGTCAAGAAAAATGGTTTAAGGACTAAAATAGAAATTCTTTTATACAAAGGGTCAAAAGTGTAAATTTATCCAAAAGAAAAGGGGCTGCAGAAAGTAAATTTCTAATGTTTTAAACAATAAACCCGACATGATGAAATACTAGTACCTCAAATATCGGTGAAATATAATACAACTTCAACACCAAAATCGTTATCAAACGAATTGATTCGGTCTCGAATCAATAACGAATCCGAAATTAATAACACGACAATACTTCAATACACACGCGGAAATTTCGGGAAGTCAAATACACACGTGGGAATACACCAGACGTCGATACACTGTCTTTGGGCCCGAAAGTTTCAAAACGTGCTTGTTGGGCCTAGCTAGCCCAATGACATGATCTTTAGGCCCGAAGGAAACTCGCTTACATGTAGTTGGGTCTTTTATGACCTAATTACGTGTAAAAGGAATTTTATAGGCTTTGTGCTGTTGGGCCCCAAGGGTCCTATGGTACTGATAGTAAAGTCGAGAATTCAACAAACGAATTGATTCGGTCTCGAATCAATAATGAATCAAAAATCTATACACGACGATACTACAATACACACGCTGAAATTACGGGAAGTCAATACACACGCAGGAATTCACCAGACGTCGATACACCATCTTTGGGCCTGAAAGTTTCAAATCGTGTTTGTTGGGCTTAGCTAGCCCAATGACATGATCATTAGGCCCGAAGGAAACTCGCTTACATGTTGTTGGGTCTTATATGACCTAAATCCATGTAAAAGGACTTTCACTGGCTTTTGTGCTGTTGGACCCCAAGGGTCTTTTGGTACTGCTAGCAAAGTCGAGAATTCACCAATGCGATTTGGGCCAAGGGCCTTTCGCATTCACGATATCCTTGAACGACTTATGGAAATAGCGGGGGCTTCGCACCCTCTTTTCTCCTCGGTTATGGGGCTATGAGAAGTTAGGGTGGTTGGATTAAGTGAATAGTACAGACGACGCCTAAGGGATCGTTTGTATAGTTGTAAACTAGTCGTTTTCATTAATGTGTGTTTATAACAAATCACAACCCATAATTAATCTAATGTCACCTGGAATTATCGAATACACACGTCACAACGGTATAACAAAATATAAAACGCGTAATTCAAAGTATTAGGAAAACATCGGGTTTTCCTAGGGTTTTCAATTCATACACCTACAAGATGCATACCAGGTCTAAATTTTTTTTTTTTACATTTAAAGAAACAAACAAGCATACTTACGGATCTTCACACTTTTTACACGATACTCTTTTCAGAAAATATCGGATTTTCTGGTGGTTTTCAAAACAATACAAAACATTATATTTCAAACATTACTTATGAACTCACCAACATTTCATATGTTGACGTTTTTCAAAATACTTGTATTATCAGGTAACAGGTAAATCGAAGGGATAAATGTACTCAGTGATGTCTTGTTGTTGGTTTAACTAATATCGAACAATCTACCTTTTGGGAATGTAATGTTATGAAACAATGTACTAAATGTAAACACTACCAGTTGTACTATTTCAATGCATGGTGATGAATGATGTTATGTTTTATGTATATTCATTGTGATGGTATTCAATTGATTCACAACAGCCCTCGGACGTTTCCGTCGTCTGGTTCGGGGGTGTGACAGGTTGGTATCAGAGCTTTGTTTATAGTGAACTAGCATATCTAACCACACATTGATATGCAACTATAAACCAAAAGAGGGACTAACCCAACTCTGAACAAAACAAGTGAAACACAACAATAAAACACCCTTGCCTGCATTAGGAATAAGAACCTAACACCGAATTGAACAAGATAATGCTACTATCTCGGTTGATCCAGGACTGTTTTTAGCTGTATTAAGGAGCGGGTGTAGCCTGATCAACTACATTCCCTCCAAGGTACAACAATCACATGTCTTGAAGAAATCGTGATAGCTAGGGAATAAAAAAAAACACACACACCCCTTAATCTCCAAGAAGGGAACCTCAACTAAATCTATGCAATAGTCATAGAGTTATAGGAGTAATTGGTATGCTATTTGTTTCTAGTATTCATAGCCCTTCGTGCAATACGCTATAGACGAGTATCATTAGCCAGGAAACCTTATCTCCCTAGTCAAGGAATAGTAGGGTGGCTCGACCCAGAGGAAGAACCACAGGAGGAACACGAAGTAGAACTCGCAGGTGAACCCGCCGAGTCAGTAAGTGGACCTCGAAGAGGAAGAGCCAGAGGGCAATGATGATGATGACTCGGATGTAGAATCCGATGACATCAATCCTCCATGTAAAGCCAAAGTACCGACATATCGTGTGGGCCCCCATGCCCCCTTAGGCACACGATATTTGGAGATAGAGTCACCAGCAGGGGATACGACCACACCAGGGTAGGAACCGAGGTCTCTCCAACCATTAGCCATAGAGGACCAGCTGACCGGGCCCTCCCAGTTATGGTCCGACGCACCCGAGGTATTGATAACCAAGCTCAGGACACCCCAAATCGAACGGAACAAATGTGGTTTGCTATTGAGAGATGAGAGGCAAACATTGGAAGTGAACGGAGACTCCCGAGCGAGACAGTTAGTGTGAGAAGTACGACTACGAGATACCGAGCAACAAGTAGCTCGTCTCCGAGTCGCATCCACCTCATCAGCACCACCACGATACACTTTCCACCACAATTAGGATCAACCTTTTCTTTTCCCCCTCACTATCTGATATGACTCTCTTTCGTGTACTAAGATGGTACTTAAGGATCTCGAAACCGAAACAATCCATATCCTCTGGGGTAGACGTAACGATCGTGCCAAATCTGTGATTAACTACTACCATAAATACATCATAGGGATGTAGATGGGAGCAGTAAGAGTTATATAACAAGATGCAAAATTTCTAGAGTACAACCAGGAATGACTATAATTACGATCTAGCTTATCAACATGCAGCAGGAAAATGCTGCCCCACAAGAATAACAAGCGCAACTGCGAGACACCACTCCTGCAGATGGACTCTGCTACTTTCCAAGCTGCTGTAACGGCGGCAGTAACCGCTGCGATGGCACAAATCAATGCAAACAACCCTAATGGAGGTGGGTACAGCATTGACAACTTCCGCCAAAGGAACGAACATGGAAACCAACAAGTGACAACCTATCAAGGAACTCCAAACCCAAAGCTTAAGAGCAGGAAGCTGAGGTCTAGAAGTAAGAGAAAGGGACAACACACTCAAGGGTTCTCAAGGAAGCAACATGTTGTTGCTGTTCATGCGACCATGACCCCTATTATACCAACAACCAGGAGACCATATACTGGAAGCCTTCCAAAATGAAACCAGTGCAAATTTCAGCATAATGGAGCCTGCCGGGAGATTCATTGTAACAAATGCAACCAAAAGAATCACACCGCCAAATTCTATAGAACTTATCCATGTCAGAATCGTCATCCCAATGAAAACGAAAACAATCGCAAAAACACTAACAACAACACCAATGATGAGACCAGTCACACCTGCTATGGGTGTGGAGGAACCGGTCACTTCAGGCGTAATTGCCCCAAGGATAACAACCAAGGAGCGGAAGGATCGGAAATGGTCCTGACCTTGGGTCAAGGCGAAGCAATCCAAGACCCAACGGTTGTTATTGGTATGTTCCCACTTAACAACTCTTTCACTTACCTCTTATTCAATAGTGAAGCTGAGCGAAGCTTCGTTAGTAACAAATTCGAGCACTTACTAAAACAACAATCACAGAGGCTAAACTAATCCTTAACGGTGGAGATGATTAATGGGAAAACCGAATCAACCAAAGATATTTATGTAGGGAACACCTTAACACTAAACAATCATTCATTCCAATAGACTTGATGCCAGTAAATATTCGGAGTTTTGACGTGATAATCGGCATGGATGGGTTAAGCCCCCACCATGCTGATGTTATGTGTCGCGAGAAGGCCGTTTGCCTTCACCTTCCTAATCATGAAACTCTAATAATCCATGGTGATAAACCTGGCGCCAATCCTCTTCCTATCTCGTGCATCAAGGCACAGAAGTGCCTACACCAGAAGAACTACGTTTTCCTCAGTCTTGTTGTGGACAAGACCAAGGATGAAGTAAGCATACAAGGTATTCCTTTAGCATGCGATTTTCCGGATGTATTTCCTGAAGAACTTCCGGGAATACCTCCAGAAAGACAAGTCGAATTTCAAATCGACCTCATACTGGGAACTACATCAATTGCCAATTCACCCTATAGGATGACTCTCGCCGAAAAATTCACGAGTTACCCAGTCAATTGAGAAGAATTGTTGCACAAAGGACTCATCAGACCAAGCTCCTCATCCCGAAGAGCTCCGATCTTGTTCTTCAAGGAGACAAATTCTTCCAAAGGTACATCGATTTTAGGAAATTGAATAAACTCCCTATCAAAAATCGATACCCACTTCCTCGGACTGACGACCTATTTGGCCAGCTCCAAGGAGCTAGTTACCTCTTTAAAATAGATCTAAGAATCGGTTATCATCAACTTCGAGTCCGAGAAGGCGACATTTCAAAAACCGCCTTCCGAACTCGTCACGACCATTTCAAATTCATTGTGATACCCTTCGGTCTAACGAATGCTCCCACACTATTCATGGACCCTACGAACAAAGTTTCTCAACCATTCCTAGTTAGCCTTTTCATTATTTTCATCAATAACATACTCGTCTGCCCACGTAGCGAGAACGAAACACTGTCAACACCTACTACCAGCCTTGAAAGCATCAAATCTGGAGAATATCGCGAAGAAAGCACTGCATGGATGGATAAAACTCTCGGAGTTGAAAGACGAAGCTTATAGGTACGCAAGTTGAATTGGGTGTTATCTGGGTGATCGTCGATAGATTAACCCAAACTGCCTATTTCCTGCTAATACTGAAATCAAACAAGACAGAAAGATTTACATGGATCTATATCAAAGAGATCGTGAGACTCCATGAAATATCAGTATCTGTTATCTTGGATCGAGATAACAGGATTACTTCAAGACTTTGACAGTCATTTCAGAAGGCTATGGGAACATAGCTAAATATGAGCATTGTTTACTACTCTCAAACCACTAGCCAAAGCAAACGAACCATTCAACCACTCGAATTCATGCGACAAGTCTTGGTGTTTGAGTTCAACAAGTCAGGGGATACCCAGTTTCCCTTGATTGACTTCTCATACCATAACAGCTAACGCACAAGCATCAAAATTGCTCCTTTCGAAACTCTTTATAGTCATAACTGCAGATCACTCGCCAGTACTCTCATGAGACCAAAAACCACTTGCAAAACAACAGAGAAAATAATCAAAATCAAAGCTTGACTTCAAGCATCGCGAGACCGACAAAAGAGCTATTCTGACAAGCGGCGTAAGCCATTAGGATGTCAAGTCGGGGATCGCGTGTTATTAAAGGAATCTCCCTGGAAAGGAATGATTCGCTTTAGGAAATGAGATCTAAACCCACGATACATCGGACTGTTCGAGATTCTTGCTCTGATTGGTCCAAAGACTTATAGGCTGCAGCTACCAGTAGAGCTCAGCAACGTACACCCTGTGTTCAGCGTCTCGAATCCGAAAAAGTGCCTATCAGGAACAACTCTTATCATTCCTTTATAAGGGATCGAAATACACAAGAATCTCCTGTTCCTCGAAAGAACCAGTCAATGTATTGGATAAGGAAGTAAAGCGTACAAAACAAAGTCGCGTTCCGACTGTGAAGGATCAACGAAACGCAAAACGTAGATCGAAAATTCACAAGTGAACATAAAGACTAGATTAAGCAGAAGTACCCTCACCCATTCTCTCATTCATGAACCTATCTCTCAAAAGAATTTCGGGACGAAATTCCCTCTAACGGGGGGATGATGTCACTACTAGCATTTTGCTAGGAAATTCTACTCTTATACAATCATTCACCTAGTGTAATAACTTGTACTCTAAGTGAATACTCTACTTCATACTCATTCAAATACATCTCATATGTTCAACTAAGGGTTGGAAACCCTAGAAATTCATGTTCAAATTCGTTATGGACTATGAATTCTTTATTGGACCATATTGGGCCGATAATTCCTCCCTTTGATCTACATTGGGCCGTGAACACACTTAAGGGCCCAATGGGCCGAAATTTTTATTTTTTTAAGCTTCATAACTTCAAACCAAGTCAAGAAAGGAGCCCAAAACCATTCTATCATTTTTTCAAGCCCATTCTCGGCCCAACTTATAAAAAAATGAATAAATCTAACTAATTCATACAAAGACACCTCATTATGGACTATAGGATCTCTAGGCACATTACCCACCATGTAACAATAAATCCCATGCTTCCATGCTACCACACTTCTATGTAATCTCCTTCTTTCCCTATTCTTCAAACTCTCGGCCATCACCACCATCATTTAACTTTCAAAGATCTCTTCCATTTTACTCTCAAACTCAAGGAAATTTACTCACCTTTTTTCCTTCAAAATTTCGAGTAATACAAGTGTGAATCAAGAGGATCATTGCAAGTTTTTCTCTAACTTGGTAAGTTATTGTCAAACAAAAGTATCTTCTTTCATCTTAACATGAAAAACTCCTTCTCACATGGTTTTATTCCATGATCACACCTTAGATGCTTCATAAACTCGAGATCCACAACAAAGGTGTGCTAAGACCCAAAGTTCTCTTCATTTAGTCATCAAAATCCGAAATCTTCAAACAAGGTGAGCTTCATACCCCCTATTTTTCGGTTTTTATATGTTTTGTGGGGGGAGAATACAAGCAAATATGTAGATCTATGAGTATATGTATGCTTTGTGTGATTTCTATGTTTATTTACATGTTCTTAAGTGATTATGGTGTTGGATCTACTCAAAAAGAACTCAAAACTGAGATCTACATTATGTTGAATGAAATAAGTATAAATTACATTATTTCATACAAATCAACTCTAGAAAAATAACCAAGTGGGTTAATATGAACTTCTTTGGGCTAAAATCCCATCTTTGGACTTTAAATGTTAAAAATATAAAGTTAAAGGGCCCAAAATGACAAAATACAAATTCTGATGGTTGAGATGAGTCAAAACAGTTTCAAGAATGTATTTTCTGGAAATTTACTCTTTTGAAGGATTAAAATGTGAATTTTTAAGCATAATGGGCCAAAAATGAAATTTTCGGCCCAATAAAGCCCAAATTGCAAGATTTTCAAATTAGAGGGGCTGAAACTGTACTTTTCTATAAAACAGGGGACTAATAGTGCTCCAAGTCCTTTTCAAGGGTTAAAAATACTTTTCATATTTAAAAGGGACCAAGATGCAAAACTTTTCTATTTTGGGCCAAAAGTGTAAAGATTGCGAAAATAAAGGTTTCAGCCGAGAAAACTTCATTTTGAGGGACTAAAACTGTTTTTCAAATAACTTTGAGCTGAAAAATACCTTTTCTACAAGTTTTGATACTAAAGTGTCAAGAAAAATGGTTTAAGGACTAAAATAGAAATTCTTTTATACAAAGGGTCAAAAGTGTAAATTTATCCAAAAGAAAAGGGGCTGCAGAAAGTAAATTTCTAATGTTTTAAACAATAAACCCGACATGATGAAATACTAGTACCTCAAATATCGGTGAAATATAATACAACTTCAACACCAAAATCGTTATCAAACGAATTGATTCGGTCTCGAATCAATCACGAATCCGAAATTAATAACACGACAATACTTCAATACACACGCGGAAATTTCGGGAAGTCAAATACACACGTGGGAATACACCAGACGTCGATACACCGTCTTTGGGCCCGAAAGTTTCAAAACGTGCTTGTTGGGCCTAGCTAGCCCAATGACATGATCTTTAGGCCCGAAGGAAACTCGCTTACATGTAGTTGGGTCTTTTATGACCTAATTACATGTAAAAGGACTTTTACAGGCTTTGTGTTGTTGGGCCCCAAGGGTCCTATGGTACTGCTAGTAAGTCGAGAATTCACCAAACGAATTGATTCGGTCTCGAATCAATAATGAATCAAAAATCTATACACGACGATACTACAATACACACGCTGAAATTACGGGAAGTCAATACACACGCGGGAATTCACCAGACGTCGATACACCATCTTTGGGCCTGAAAGCTTCAAATCGTGTTTGTTGGGCTTAGCTAGCCCAATGACATGATCATTAGGCCCGAAGGAAACTCGCTTACATGTTGTTGGGTCTTATATGACCTAAATCCATGTAAAAGGACTTTCACTGGCTTTTGTGCTGTTGGACCCCAAGGGTCTTTTGGTAGTGCTAGCAAAGTCGAGAATTCACCAATGCGATTTGGGCCAAGGGCCTTTCGCATTCACGATAGCCTTGAACGACTTATGGAAATAGCGGGGGCTTCGCACCCTCTTTTCTCCTCGGTTATGGGGCTATGAGAAGTTAGGGTGGTTGGATTAAGTGAATAGTACAGACGACGCCTAAGGGATCATTTGTATAGTTGTAAACTAGTCGTTTTCATTAATGTGTGTTTATAACAAATCACAACCCATAATTAATCTAATGTCACCTGGAATTATCGAATACACACGTCACAACGGTATAACAAAATATAAAACGCGTAATTCAAAGTATTAGGAAAACATTACTTATGAACTCACCAACATGTCATATGTTGACGTTTTTCAAAATACTTGTATTCTCAGGTAACAGGTAAATCGAAGGGAAAAATGTACTCAGTGATGTCTTGTTGTTGGTTTAACTAATATCGAA
Source organism: Lactuca serriola (assembly GCF_051521515.1). Lineage (NCBI taxonomy): Eukaryota > Viridiplantae > Streptophyta > Magnoliopsida > Asterales > Asteraceae > Lactuca > Lactuca serriola. Next base: position 109,163,292 of record NC_136414.1, on the reverse strand, counting down.
CAATCTACCTTTTGGGAATGTAATGTTATGAAACAATGTACTAAATGTAAACACTACCAGTTGTACTATTTCAATGCATGGTGATGAAGGATGTTATGTTTCATGTATATTCATTGTGATGGTATTCAATTGAGTCACAACAGCCCTCGGACGTTTCCGTCGTCTGGTTCGGGGGTGTGACAGGTTGGTATCAGAGCTTTGTTTATAGTGAACTAGCATATCTAACCACACATTGATATGCAACTATAAACCAAAAGAGGGACTAACCCAACTCTGAACAAAACAAGTGAAACACAACAATAAAACACCCTTGCCTGCATTAGGAATAAGAACCTAACACCGAATTGAACAAGATAATGCTACTATCTCGGTTGATCCAGGACTGTTTTTAGCTGTATTAAGGAGCGGGTGTAGCCTGATCAACTACATTCCCTCCAAGGTACAACAATCACATGTCTTGAAGAAATCGTGATAGCTAGGGAGATACACTTTACGGTCATAGGGTTTACGGTCTAAGGAGATACACTAGACTGTAAACACCTTTTGTTCATGGAAAAGTGATGATTTCAAGGCCAAACACAAGAATCCTAACTAGATATAAGTATAAGAGGATGATACTTACCATTTGAAGGCAAAGAAAGGTGTTTTCGGTCCAAAACACTAAGGTGTTCTTGAGGATTCTTGAAGATCTAGATAAAAAAAATACATGGATGAATCAAGAATGAATCATGGATATAGGAAGGATTACCACACATTGAAGGAATCACTTTCTTGTTTGAAGATTTGGAAGCAAAAATATTTATGCTGTTTGAGAGAGAAATCAGCTTCTAGACTTGAAAAGGGAAAAGAATGACCGAAATGATCATCCACCATATATATAGGGAGGAGTTTACGGTCACCCTGACCATAAACTCAAGGTCTCGACTATAAACTCCTTTTTGAGGAGGTTTACGGTTGCTAGGTGAATAAGAACTTAAACTGACATTCTTAAATACTGTTTCCTTTGATGCACTAGGGTTTGAATACTCAAAATAGGTTCTAAATAGTGATAACTGGAAGCAAAACGAGTCTAACACTGATAAATTTGAATGTTTACACAAGCTAGAAATTTCGGGTTGTCACACATACACCATAAAATCTAAGTGATAAGGTTTCTCTCCACTTCATGGAAATGATTGTGAGGAAACGCTTTCACTAAGAGAGATTTTAAGGAGATAGTGTCACACCCCCAAACCAAGGATGGCGGAAACGTTTGGGGGTGGAGGACTTCATCTATAGTACCTGTCACACCCCAAAACCGGAACGGCGGAAACGTTCGGGGGTGGAGGACGTCATGTCAAGTATCACGAGATATGTATATCGTAAGCAAGTAATAAAAAACCATTTAATTTCAAAAGAAAGTGTTTACAATGTGTGTTCACAAAACATAGAATTCATGCATAAATAACAAAACAAGACTTGAAGCTGTAATGCTTCATCTTCTAAATTCTCGGCACGAGCACCTGTCTAATAGTCTCCTTAGAATACAAGTTATTTGAAAGAGTTGATCAGCAATTAAGCTGGTGAGTTCATAAGATTTTAGTGATGTGAGTAACTTGTAATGCGTTGTTGAAAATGTTTATGTAAAAGTGGTGTAAGCTGTAAAATGTTATTGAAAAATGTGTACGTAAAAGCGATGTAAGCTGTAAGTTCTATTTTGAAAAGTTCGCCGGTTCCTCTAGAAAATCATATATTTCCTACTTGAATGAAAGTAAGTGCAGTACTTTTGGCTATAACTATAGCTTGCAAAGTGGCGGTGTCAGTGTCCAATCGTAAGTGCAAGCTACAGTTATAGCCACGGTGGCAGTGTCCAATCGTAGGAATGGGGTTGCATTGGTAAGTTGATTATTTCCAGTCCTTGCTGCGCCGCTAAATTTTGCTTGAGACAGTGCAGCTGTTACTGCCGCAGTGATAGCAGATTGCACTATGTTGGGGTCATATTGAGGAGGTGGTGGTGGGGTTGCGTTTCTACGTGCTGATCTACGAGGAGACATTGTTCTGATAAGGAAATAACATGAAAAACTATAAGTTTTACTGATTCGAAGTCACGCATTAGTGATTTGCTATATCAGAAGTTTGGCTTATCCCTGAATAGGGTTTTGAGTTCGACTTATGAGGAGAGTAGATAAACTCATTAATTTGAGGGGTATGCAAAGGGTTTAATAAAGGAAATACATCATATATTATAAAACATGGTGCGCTACATTTTGTAGTTAGGAAAATTTGACCTATCTAAACGTCTCCGATTACAAGGTTAAGAAAAGTAAGGACTTTATCCGAGGTCTTATGTTATGACAAAATTTGGAGGTCAGACAGGTATTATTTGTTACGTGAGCTGGCTACATGGGTCTTAGATTCTGCCAACTGACGCTCCATCTCGAGCATACTTAGTTCATGTCTTGCCTGGCGTGCCCGAAGTTCTATCACTTCGGTTTGAGTTGCCGTTAGCTCTCTCTGCAACGCTTCATTTCGATTTACGATTCTCCCGTGAGCTAATCCTAACTGTCGGATGCGAACTGTGTTGACTCCAGTGTTCGCATCATTCTCCTCAGTTCGATGGATGGTCGTCCGCCCTTGTTCACCAATGCGAGAAATCCGACGAACCAATATAGGAAGGGCTCTATATGTTGAGCCTCCCTCGCTTAGGTTGTAGAAGCTTCAGTCTCCGTGGAATGGAAGGGGTTGATCCTGTTCGCGGCTCCACCTATCTAGGTTAGTTGCCCAAAGGGGCGTCAAGCCATGAAATCCTAGTCGAGGATTAGGGTTTTGAATTGGAGTCGTTAAGGGTAGGTCATTGTTCTCGGGATCTGAGTCTGATTCTTCTTGCATTCCTACTTCAGGATCATTCTCTATCCTTTCTTCATTACCTTGGTTGGGGTAGTAGGGGTCACCGGGGTGATGGAATCCAACCATTGAGTCTATACGAGAATAGGGTTAAGAATGGACTATAAGCTAAAGCACATGGAATTTACTTTTAAGTTTAAGGGTTGAAGGCACTCGAATGCTCCCTTAGTATTCTTTAACGATATGATTTTGGTAAGTTTTAAATTTGTTGTCCATTGCAGACACTCCTTGGCATACGTTAGTCGGCTCTTGGACAAATATAGTTGATCAGGCTATATTCTTCCCAGTTCCGATTACATGTCCCAAGGCATACCTGTACTGCACAACTTATTTATAATACTTCTATATTGTTTTAATTGTGATACTGACCATGTTATTAATATGAAATGAATGCATGCCTACTTTACAAAAACTAAATAAATTTAATTTTAAAAGTATGATTCTTACCCAGAGTGTTTTTGCCCAGTTGTGTTTATAGTTGTATACCAAAATGGTTTTGATATACTTAATTCACTATAAACAATGCTCTGATACCAATTTGTCACACCCCCAAACCAGAACGGCAGAAACGTTCAGGGGTGGAGGACGTCATATTCAGTATCATAACAGTTCATAGAAAGGAAAGTACACACCACCATATATATTAAAGTTTCCAAAATGTTTACATAATTGTATTCGTTACATGTTCAAAAGTTAAATACATAAACATCTTTCAAAAGAAGTAATTAACGTCAGCACGTTAATCTCCAAAAGTTGATTTCCAAATCTGCTTAGCGGTTCCCTGAGAATACAAGTTATTTCAAAGAAAAAGTGTCAACAATTAAGTTGGTGAGTTCATGAGTAGTGTTTTGAGAAAATGTACGCCATTCGAAAGTTCGTGTATGTTTTCCAGAAAACGCAGTGTTTCAAATGTAAAGAGTTATGATTTGTTGTGTTGAAAATGAATGTATTAGATCCAGAAAATCCCATATTTTCCCTAATGGTTGAGGTATGATTTTGTTGTGTTTTCCACGAAAAACCCTTATTTTCTTATAAAAGTATGAAATGCATATGAATGTTCGTGTTATAAGTTGCAACTAATTGTACCGAGAAAATCCCTTATTTTCCTATTAGTTGTTTGGTTTGTATACAGGAAAAACCCTTATTTTCCTGACATAACTGGCAGTCTCTAAGACCGAAAATCGCAAGCAACCGACGTGCTCGAAAGGTGTGGCATAGTTTTATATAATAAAGCTATACGAAGATCGCATTTGTTAGATGAAGAATAGTTTTAATAGCTACTCTTTCATAAAAGCATAATACCATAATAATTGTATATCCGATGAGTTTTATAACCATACTAAACATAATATGCCTGTAGCGACGTTCTTCAGGCGTCGTAGCGTTATGACAACTATCACCCCAAAAGACGGACTGTAGCTAACAGTCAGGGCACGGGATCATGACTTCCCATATAGATCTATACACATTTGACACGTTCTCCGAACGGGAGACTCTGGTTATAGACAGGACTTGTAGCGATACCTTTTATCAAAAAGACGGTGTTTGAAGATGTACACGTCTCGTGGATTCTCAACTAAGTCTGTATTAAAGTAGTAGTTTTGTATGCAAAGTTTATCCTTTTTCACAATGTTTGACAAAGCATAAATCATAAGTTTTTAGAATGTATAAAACGGTTTAGCAATGAAGAATACTTTGGAATTTCTAAATACTTTGTATAAATCTAGTGCATGCGAAGTATGACAAGAGTTTTCACATAGTAGTACTAAATCACAAGTGATTCATTTGATAAAAACGAGTACAGTGAAATTTTATGAAATACACGATAATAACTGAATGTTTACTTGTATTCCTCCCCTAAAAGAGTATAAAAGCATTAAAATGTATTTAAAGTGTGTTTGAAGGGGATATGAACTCACTTTAGTTGCGTGTCGTTATCGGGTTCAAAGATGTCGAGATGTTCCCGGTTTCTCGAAGGCTCGTGACGGAAGTATTCTTTGGGAGGACTTTGTTCTAATACTATCACAAAGGATTGTTATATCATGAGTTGAACACCATCTTTCTAGGCATCATGGAAGAGGTTGTCATGGGATCTATGTCACTCGAAAATGACTTTCAATGGGCTGTTATGATCTCGAAAAATGGCAGCAACAGGAAGGTTTTTAGGAGCTTATTTGGTACCTGGAATTCAGCAACTATTTGTGTGTGTAGGTTCTCGAAAATTCAGTAACTAAAGAGTGTATTTGAGTGATTTCAGTCAAGTAACAAACAAGGAAAAAGGGGTTGCGATTAAGCCATCATTTTGGCTTATGGACCTGATCAAACTTGAAGGAAAAAGGTGGTGATGGGGATGGTTTTAAGGGAGAAAAGGGAAGAGGGACAGCAGCCCTTTTCTGTTCTTGCTTTGCGGTCCAAACCGAGAGGGAAAGAGCTCCTCTCTTGCTCTCGTTTTCTGCTGGGAAATGAGTGAGGGAGGGGCTGAATTTGGGAGTGATCTTGAATGGCTTATTGATTGTAATGTATGGGTTATAAGAAGGTAAAAATAGAGTAGCTGGGGAAGGTGTCGATGCATTTATGGCTGGAGGAAAGAATGAGATAGATGCAAATCTCACAAGATAATAGTAATCATATTGATTTGATTTAGCTCATGCAAGTGGCTGAGTATTCTCTTTAAGTTAGGAGGAAGTGGGTAACGAAATTGAGGTGGAAGAAAAGAAAGAAGAAAAATGGATCATGTGGTTTCCTTCTAGCTTGTGGCAATCATCCCTATTTTGAATTTATTTTTCTTATCTTCTAGATGTTTTAGGCTCATATCCCCTGTAACATATCATCTCCTACTCCTTTACTTTTTCTTATATAAACATACATACATATCTTTATGTATAGCCAATTAAAGTTTGGTTAAATTAAAATATAGTAGATACGATATATATATATATATATATATATATATATATATATATATATATATATATATATATATATATTGATCTTTATGTATTTTATATTATCTTTTCAAAGTCATAATTGGTAAGATTTATAATCTAAAACAAAATTATGTACTTTTGTAAAAGTGTTATTTATTTTCTGTCGTTTTTGTTCATAAACGACTAAGTTTGATTTCTTACAGATGTGTATGAAATTTCATTGATGGAATCAAACGTAACCACTTTAAAAAAAATTCCGTTACCCGAAGCCGTGTTATTGTAATATTTTTGAACACATGGATTCTCATTCAATCGTTTTCACGAAACCGGTTCTAGTTCAAATTATAAAATAACATCGTTACTCGACAAATTCCTAAATTATTTTTAATATTATATTTTTAAAAGGTCGGGGTAAGAAACTTCGTTAATAATTCATAACTTTTTCGTACGATGTCCGATTTGAGCGTTCTTTTTATGTACATTTGTTGTTTAACGATATCTATGACTTTCATTAAGACACCTAAGGTCAAAAGTATTTTATTGAAACTTTGCGTTTTTACGTAACTTCGTATTGCCGGTTTTTGTTGTAAAACTTAGAATGGTCATAACTTCTTCGTTATAACTCGGATTTTAGTGTTCTTTATATGCTTGGAAACCTTAAGACGATATCTATTACATAGCGTACTCCAAACAGAGCCTTTGAATACTTCATTTTTCGATGATATTCTAATTACTTTTTCAAAGAGGTTACAAGACTCGAATTTCAAGGACCTGAAAGGACGGGTTGTTACAGTTTGTCAGACCCAATATAGGTCTATACACAACTATCACGTTCTCCCTACAAGAGACTCTGGTTACAATTTACAGAACTTTTGATTTCGTTACTTGGATGTAACGCGAAGCGAATGTCTCACAAATTTATTCATTAGCACATTTACGTGAACTGAAACCTTAGGTAAAGAGTTTAAAATGTGATGAAACATAAATTATACCTATTATAGTTTATTATAATCGTTTATAATGTAAAAGCAACATAAGCTATACTTGCTTAGTTTATCAAATGTTTGTATACAATGGATGTAAACTTTGTTTATAACAATTAATTAATTACCATACTTATGAAGGTAAAAATCCTTTTGTTTTCTGATGTATGTCAATACACCAAGATGAAATGACATGTAATGTAAAAACATATATTCACATAACGATACACACCTTGCTCAACAAGTTACAAGGTGCAAATGAAACTGATAGCATTTTTCTAGTGTTAAGATTTCTATTACTGTTCTTAGAAAATTTATAGAAAAATCATCAAAGGTCCAAATCAGAATTTGTAAATTCTGAGAGCTTGGGAATCAAGTTTAGTTTGTGCATAAATTTTGTTATGATTTTTAGTGACCTCCAACTTGTGTGAAAAAGTCTATAACCACAGACTGGTCCGGATTTGTTCTTGAAATGAGAGGCAGTTTTGTAAAAATCACCATAAATTGTAGAAAAATCGTATGGAGATGTGCAAGTAGTCATTTTAAAGGTTTGAATTTGAACTATTTGCACCTAATACAGTTTTGAAAACTAAAATATTTAATTTGATAAAAACAGTCTGTGAATGGAGTTAAACTTTTCTAATGAAAGCTGTTGAATGAGTTTAGTTGTGTTCTTGGTGTTTTAACTTGTATTCCCCCCCCCTTAAAACTTAATAAAAACGTGAAAAGATAGGGGTATGAACTCACCTTCTATGCTCTTAGTGGATGGATGTTGAAGAAAAGAGGTGTTCAACTCAACAACACTTAGAAGATGCCTTGAAGATTCGAAGATCTAACATGAATGTGATGATGTTTGTGTAAGATACCTATGATTTGAGTAGAAGGAAGTGAAATAATCATGTGGAGGATAATATCACTTACCAAAAGTGGAAGAAAACTTGATGATCAGCCCTTGAATCTCGAATTTGAGAGAGAGAGAGAGAGAGAAGTGAGAGAGAAAGGTGTTTATCTTTTGGAGGAAAAATGAGAGAAATGTGAGGAGAGGGGAGGATTTTATAGCCCTTGACCAAGTGTGTGGCTGGAAAATGGTGGGAAAAGTACTATGGAATGACTAGGTAAGGTGGAAGGACAAGATTTGGTCATGGAGTGGGCATGGGGTGGTTGCTTGTGTCATACACTAAAGCAAAGTCAACACTCCACGAATAATATCCCACCCACTCTTCTTGGATAAGGATTATGCCTCAAAACATGATTATTTATGAAATAAGGGGTTTTATATGTTAAAATATGATTTTTGGTGAAAATCCTGCGTTAAAATAATCAAAAACGGACTTAGAACGCAAAACTAGTAGAAAACCGAGAAGAAAGGCGAAGTCCGTGAAGCTTCTCGAATGGGACCGAAGGTGCGAGGGTTCGGTTGCTTGGGGAGGACCGAAGGCAAACTTATCAGACCCGAGCTTGTCAGAAGCGAACCTAGGCGAGAGGAGAAATAGACCGAAGGCAAGAGGAGGTTCGGTCCGAAGGCTAGAAGCTCGGTTCGGTCCCTGGTGCAAGGTTCGGGTTCGGTTCTGATGGTTTCGGTTCTTCAGCAGTTCGGTCCCTATAGGGACCTTCGGTTCTAAGAGGGTTTGCCCCATAAAGAGGGGTTTCGGTTCCTTAAGGCTATTTTGCCCATTTTTATCCCGTTTTAAGTGGTTTTTGACCCGATTAAGGGTCGGGATGACCCTAATGATTACAAAAAGTTAAAGGAATTTTTGAGAGAGATTTGGGAGAGATTTTTAATAGAGAGAGATAGAGTGAAAGAGATTGGGAGAGGCTTCTTTTGTGACATTTTTGAGTGTTTGGCTTTGCAACGCAAGGTCCGTAAACCCTGTTAAGCCATGTTTAAGGATCTTACACACTCCTGATGAGTATGCAATATTGTTTTATCGCTTTGGTTCGTTATTTACCACAGTTTTGAGGTTAAGGAAATCTAGATATACAAACTTTTCAATTGATGATTTCTCATTAGAATAGTGAGTTGTACAGTAATTACATAACGTAAACCCTAGTATACAAGGGTTAATTGAGTTGACCGGTTTGACTTGTTGACTTTGTTTGACTTTGACTTGACCAGAATTTGACGCTTGTCACAGATAGCAATTGTGATATTTGTGTTCTCAAATTCGATTATAACTACAACATACCTCTTCATAGTTTGAATTGTAAGAAATGGCAAGATTCTAAACATTTAGGACTTACTGTTATAAGTTTTGAATTAGTTTAGACATACACGTGAGCTATCTAAGAAAATGTGTATAAGTTTGAGGAGCTTAGATAGAGGTTTATCGAAGCATCACGTATTAGAAATATGAACTTTGGTAAGAAAGTCAATAAGTATTGATTTCTAAAAGTCCAACTGTTTTCTGAATACATGTCAAAGCTAGTGGGAGCACAAGTGTTATGCTGGTAAGGATATAATCATCATGTTAGTGGGAGCAGGATTATTATTTGAAGTGTTGAAAGTTAGCAATATTAATTATATAAAACAAATGGTTTCACTTTGTAAAGTTGAAGGGATTGAAAAGTTGTTTTGCTATAATTAAGGGAGAGAATATTATACTTTGTTTGAAATCTACAAGCTTAGATCGAGAAATTTTAATCAAATTTAGTCAAAAGACATATATGGATGTTATGTTGAAAAGATTCAACATAAGGGAATTCTATATATGGCAATATTATAGCAAGAGACTGGTAAAGTCTTTATGTAAGACATTATGACTCGTGTCCCATATGCTTCGGGTATAGGATCGATTACATATGCTGTAATATTCGACCTTTCTAAATTTTCCAAATACCTAGGGAATTAAGAGGGAAAAAGGACCAAAACCGGATATGACTAACTAATTAAACAGCTATCAAGGATGATCTAAAGTTCGCCAAGGATTGGTCCCGTGTGGGCAGTTGGAAGTATAGTATTGGATGGACCATATCGACATTATCAATAGATAAGATTCTATAATAATGAGTTGTCGTATGGAAAATACGGAAATGTTTTCATATTGGGAGTTGGATATCAAGAATCTATGTCTAGATTAGAAACTTTTATGCAATAAGGATGTTCAAAGGAATGTACTTTGAATGTGAGACTTCATATCTATGGAATTGACTTGTAACAATCTCCAATAGAGCACTTTGTAATTTCATTGACAAAGTCTTGGTGACTTTGGCACTATGACATTACAAAAGGATCGTTGCATAAAATGTTAGAATCTAGCATATTCTAATAGTGGGAAGAATTTGGTATTCTTACACTAATGATAAGGATTACGAGTTATGAAATGAGTATCGTCGGAAATGTGTTCAATTGATCTATTTCACAAAGAAAGGACCATAAGTAAACATAGTGTGCATGCTTCGAGCATGGGACAACTGTTGTGATAATTCAAGTAATAACTTGATAATCTGAAAAAAAATATATACAATGAATAATGTGTAATCAATATAGTCACTAAATAAAAGTTGTTTTATTTATACTCAAAAGTTTGGAGCCATATTGGATTCGATTATTCTTGTGTTTCACTTTTCATGTTTTGACCTCCCGAATAATAAGATTATTCAAACCATCCACAGTCAATAAATACTTTGGAGGTAGGTATTGAAGCTAGACTTTCATGAATTTGACTGTAGATTGTCTGAAGCATTTTAGACATAGCAAAGGTCTGCAGCAGTGTTCACGGGTGCTCCTGAAATGAGGTTTGAGTATTAGATTAAACCCACGCTCACTTGAATCACTTCATTGATTTTATCACGAGTGATTAGTGAGACAATAATATCTTATATTCTTCAAACGGAGACGTGTGAGTTGTAGTTTGCGAGTCGGTTACACATTAACATATGTAAACGCACTAGTAACAAGGTGTTATAAAACATATTGTTGTGTGTGATTTGATGAGTAGGTACAAGCGAGGATTTGAGTCAACGTTTATCAGTTCCTTTTACCCTAAGAGGATAAAAGCGATATATGTGCACCCCTCGATGATTTAGTGATGACACCCTAAAGTGCTTGGCCAAGCATGGACTAAGTTGATGTGTTCAATTGTAGTCTGTTGTTAGTCGTCATAAATTGGAAATCGGGAAACAACACATAAACAGAGATTGTGATTAAAATCCATGTCTCGGTTCATACGATATCTAGAATGGAGGAATATATGATCCCTTGTCTAAAGGACGCGTTACTGATAAGATCAGAGTTGACAACGGCTTTTGAAAGCTACAATTGCTAATCAGGTTCTGAAGTCATACTTTCAAAATAGTTATTAGACTTATCCAAGTGGGAGACTTTTGGATTAGGTGTCTAAGCCCATAACTATTTTGGTATGTACTTCACCCGATTATGAGCATAGTCCTTTTAGGTTACCGTCACCAGAGCAACTGATAGGATGAATTAAGGAGAAAGAGGATTAATTATGATTTATTAATATATTATATGAATAATATATTAAAAAAGAAATCATATTGTTTAATTAATATTGATCAAGAATTAATTTAGAATTAATTTTGTGGTCAAAAGAGATTAATTAAACTTAAGGGACTGGAATTGCAATTATAAGATAATTGGTTTTGGGTTGTAGATCCCTTAGGAATAAGGTGGACGAATTCAAGGTGGAAGCCCACTTAGAAATCGTCCAGGCCTTGATTCTGGAAGGATCTAAAGGACTGCTTGGTGGCTAAGCAATCTAATTAGGGTTTTGGCTGAAACCCTAGCATCTCACCTATAAAAGGAACCCTAAGGCTCCCAAAATTCATCCATATGCTTTCCTAGAGTGCCTTGGACGAATTTTGTGCCTCCTCCTCCCTCTACTAAATCATCTTGTTGCTATTGGTCTTTGTGACTCCATTAGAGGTGCAACACTTGGGGCACTAAGCTTTCAAAGGTCAAAGATATTTAGGGAGAACTTGTTATTACTACATAACAAGAAAGGTAAGATCTAAACCCTAGTTTATGTGTCAATTTGATTTTTGTATGCTAGTTCTTAGGATCATTGCTTTGGTATTCAATGTTGTTATGTTCAAAGTAGAAAACCTAGATCAAAGCAATTAGGGTTGCATGAACACCATAGGAATGATGTTCTGCACATAACCCAACAGTAAGATCTCACTTGGTTTGATTCCAACTCATCTCGACTCAACTCAGCCAACTCAGACATGAAAAGTCACTGGAGTTGACCACCAAATTTCACTTTCAAGGTCAAAACTCATAAAATTAGAGTAGAGAATGATGGAGGCTGATAAATGGAATGTCCAAAGGTGGTTTAAGATGTTTAAATAGGGAAAAAAACCCTAAAAATTAGGGTTTGTCTCTGCCTTGCGTATGTCATGCGTACTCCCACGTACGCCCAGCATATGTGGGAGCATGCTCGATCTGGAAGTGGGCTAGTAAGCCAAGCGTATTCATAGAGTACGCCCCGTGTACTAGCCTTGAACCAAAATGTTAAAAACAGTTTTCATTAAGGAGCTAAAGGAAACATACCAAATTCTCGAGTGTTACAATTCTCCCCCACATAAATCAGACTTTGTCGTCGAAGTCTGTTGCCCTAAAAAACTCTGGGTAGTGCTCGCTCATCTCGTCCTTTGGCTCCCACGTCCATTTTGAACCATTGTGATGCTACCACTGAAATTTCACCAACTCAACAACCATGTTCCTGAAGGTTTTCATCTTCCGGTTAAGAATCGCCACCAATCTCTTGATATAATTCAGGTGATCATCCACCTGAATGTCCTCCAATGGAACCACCACTGAATCATCCACTAGACATTTCCGCAACTGAGAGATGTTGAATGTGCTATGGATCTGACTAAGCTCCTCGGGAAGATCCAAGCGATAAGTAACCCGGCCCTCCCAGGCCAAAATCCTGAAAGGACTGATGTACCTAGGGCCCAACTTTCCCCTCTTCCTGAATCGTATGATACCTTTAGGAGAACCGTATCCCCAACCTGGAACTCTACATATGATTGGCACTTGTAGGCATAGATCTTCTGGAAACTCTAAGCTATTTGGAGTCTACTCCGAACCTGCTAAATCAACTCGGTGGTCTTGAGTACCACTTCGGTACTCCCCATGACTCGTTGACCGACCTCAACCCAACATATTGGGGTCCTTCATTTCCTCCCATAGAGAATCTCAAAAGGAGGTCGATCAATGTTGGCATCATAACTATTGTTATACACAAATTCCACTAATGGAAGATACGTATCCCAACTCCCACATAAATTCAAGACACACGCCCGAAGCATATCCTCTAAGGTCTAAATAGTCTGCTCACTCCGACCGTCGGTATGTGGGTGGAAGGTCGTACTAAAATTCAGACGAGTTCCCAACTCGTCGTAGAACCTCTTCCAAAATCTGGAAGTAAATCGGACTTCCCTATCTGAAACCATAGAAACCAGCACTGGTGCCATGACCTCCCTAATTTATACCTCACCCAACTTCTCCGTAGAGATACTCTCCTGAATCAGATTGAAATGCACACTCTTGGTTAATCGAACCACGATAACCCAAATCGAATCCACCCTGTGTGCAGTCCGAGGAAACTTCGTAATGAAATCCATTGTAATTTCCTCCCATTTTAAAATGGGAATATCTAACGGCTGCATCTTGTCGTGAGGCCATTAATGCTCGGCCTTGACTTTCATGCAATTCAAGCACCTCTCCATGTGCCAAGCTACATCCTGCTTCATGAAGGGTCACCAATAATCAAAACAAAGATCTATATACATCTGCGCCGCCCCGGGATGAACGGAGAACCTTGATTTGTGTGCCTCCTCCATCAGAACCTGATGCACACTACCCCAATACAGAACCCATACTCTCCGATAAAGATTCAATAACCCTCGACTATCATAATCAAAGGAAGCCAACTGACCCACTATGCACTCACTCTTGCGGTACTCTTCCTTCATAGCCTGAACCTAAGCCTCTCAAATCCGCTCCAAAAATGGAGCAATCACATTCATCCTCAAACAAATATCCATCAGAGTCACGACCACCTTCCGGCTAAGGGTATCGGCCACCACATTGGTAAAGGCTCTCACAATCATAATCTTTCACCACATCTAACCAGCAGCGCTACCTCATGTTTAGATTTGGCTAATCCATCAGATAACTCAGGCTCTTGTGATCTGTGTAAATAGTACAACGGACTCCATAGTGCTAATGTCGCCAAATCTTGAGGGAGAAAACCACAACCCCCAGCTCTAAATCATACATCAGATAATTCGCCTCATGAGACTTTAACTGCCTCGTAGTGTAAGCGATCACATGACCCCTCTGCATCTCAGATAGAGACCTCGGAAACTCTGAATCTCATATGGAGACCTCGGAACCTCCCACCTTATCATAACCTCGACCTTGGCCGGATCGACTAGAATACCGTTCTAGTTGACAAGGCTCCCCCGAAACTGCACCTCGCGGAACCAAAAGTCACACTTTGAAAACTTCGCATAAAGTCTCTCCCTCCTCAGAGTCTTCAAAACCTCCCTCAAGTGCTCCTCATGCTGCTCTTGGGTCTAGCGATAGACCAGGATATCATCAATAAACATAATCACAGATCGATCCAGCATCGGCCTGCATACGCGGTTCATGAGGTCCATGATCGCAATTGGAGAAGTGGTGAGCCCGAAGAGCATCTCCACGAACTCGTAGTGACCATAACTAGTCCGGAATGTCGTCTTATATATATCCTTCTCTCTGACCCTCATCTGATGATAACCCGAACGCAAATCAATCTTTGAAAACCAAGATGCACCCTGAAGCTAGTCAAACAAATCGTCAATCCTCAGGAGTTGATAATGGTTCTTCACTATTAGCTTACTCAGCTCCCGGTAATCAATACACATCCGATAAGACCCATCCTTCTTCTTCCCAAAAAGGATCGGTGCTCCCCCATTGCGAACTACTCGGTCGAATGAAACCCTTTCTAACATTTCCTACAATTGTGTAGACAACTCCTGCATCTCTAGAAGAGCCAACCGACACGGTGCTTTAGCTATCGGAGTCGCACCTGGAACCATGTCAATCCTAAATCCACCTACCTCTTTGAGGAACCCCAGGAAAATCCTCCGGGAACACATCTGGGTATTCCCGAAATACCGGCACATCATCCATAGTCGCCTTACCCTTATCCCGGGTATCCATAACATATGTGACATATCCGGAACAACTCTAATGAAGATAGCATCTAGCCCTAGCTGTTGAACATAAAATCGGCCCACACTGAGCTCTCTCTCCATGAACCACCAAATCTCCCCCATTTGGGGTTTGAATTCGTACTAACTGATGCTCACAATCAATCACCACCCCCATTAGGTTTCAACCAATCCTTCTTATTAATAACCTTGTTGCCGCACATAGGAATGGGAACCAATTAGCTACTCCTCACTGAGTATCTCAAGAACACAACCCCGATGAACCCTTTATACCCAGATAGACCGATCGTCCGCAATCTCAAGCTCTAAATGACAATCCAACTCCCCGGGGAGCTCCACCAAACCTCTTGCTAAGCGCAAGAGATACAAAAGATCGTGTAGCCCCCAAATCAAACAATACCAATGCGGAAATAGCATTCACAAGGAATGATTCTAAAATAAAACACATAGATATAAGCAGATAAATCAACATAAGTAAAGAGATCAAGAGAAGATACATACCCATCACCACATCAGGTGCTACGTGAGCCTCCTCGACTATCAGCCGAAAAGCCTTGTTCCTCACCACAGGCGCATCTTCCTTGCCTTGGCGACCATCAGTAATCTGTAGAGTCGCTAGATCGGGTGCTACCATTGGTCCTGCTGCTACCAATCTTGGAAAATGGACCTTCTTGTGGCCCCTTTACTTGCAGTGGAAGCAAATCAGATCGGATACTTGGGTGGTGGTGGTTGTAGCAGTGTAATCCATGCTAATATAACCCGTCCGACCGCACTTGAAGTAGCCAGAACCACCTATCATGCATCTTTCAACACTTTCCACAGCGACTCCGATCCTCCTGGCCTCTCGATCTCGAATCAAATACCTTGGGCCTCTTGCCCAAGCCCCCCGAAACCTGAGCCTGGTCCGACTTCCTATTCCTCTACATCTCTAGATCAATCTACCTCTTTGGCTCTTGCTATCATATCCTCGAGTGTCTTGCAACTGGATCGGCTCACAAACTCTCGTATATCACTCCTCAACATCTCACAGTATCTCACCTTCTTCAACTCTTCCAGATACTATAGAACCAACAACGACCTCTCACAGAACATCATGGTGATCTCAGCCACCGTCTCAGTAATATGACGAAGGTCCTGGAACTCCCTCCCCAACTGTTTCACCTCAATCACCTATGCAAATTCAGCTCAAAATCTAGTCACAAAATCATCACATGCCAATGAATCAACTGCCACATCACCCACAGAGTGTCCAACCTCCTCCCACCAGTCTCGAGCTCTTTCTTTTAGAACACATGAAGCAAGTATAACCTTTTCCCCATCGGGACAACTGCTAGTGCGGAAGGCGTTAGTGACATCCACTAACCATCATCTGCTCATTATCGGGTCCTTCTCCCCATAGTAATCCGGAGCTCCACATGCTCGGAACTCCCTAAATGTCAATGTGCGAGCTCCCATTAGTGCCACCATTGCACACCGAAAAGCGCTAAAATGCTCATCCAAAATCTACATAATACCGACCTTGACCGTACCAAAGATAACAGGAGTCTGCTCAAGTGTGTTG
Source organism: Lactuca serriola (assembly GCF_051521515.1). Classification (NCBI taxonomy): domain Eukaryota; kingdom Viridiplantae; phylum Streptophyta; class Magnoliopsida; order Asterales; family Asteraceae; genus Lactuca; species Lactuca serriola. The sequence continues at coordinate 109,146,751 of NC_136414.1, read as the reverse complement.
CATGTAATCTCAGATGAAATGAACTCTCGTTTCTGATCATCCAATTGCCCGACTCCAGAACCCAAGCCTGAACCCTCACTAGCACCAGAACCACTAACCGGTCTACCTCGAAGAGTCATCATACTAAAAATAGACGATACAAATCATTAGAATACGCATAAATAATATCAAGGAGTTTCACACTCTATAAGCTCCTTAGTTTCATCATAACTCTCATTAACTCGAATACAAATCCCCAACTTCTAGTAGTATGGGCCCATACTACCTTCGACATCTATCTGTACTTTCCTCAAGGATCGCCTTGAATCCTCCAAGTCACTCCTTATCCATCCATACAATCCTTAGCAAGACAAGGCTCCTAAAACTAAATCTTTTCCAAGGTTTTCCTAGGGCAATCACCATACCATTCGAAGGAATTCCTACTAACAGCCTCTAACTAGCTCTCGAATACAATTACATATCACCGACACTAGATAATTCTTCGATTGAAAGGTCTCACATTACAACGGTTAGACTCAAACAAACCCTAAAACCTAACCTTATAACATTATTTAGTCTCAACAATATGTAACTTAGTATATTCGCTTACTAGTTAGCTGAAGCTAATGAGAACTCCTAAAAGCACAAAGCAAGTAGCATTCGAGCATTAAGTAATCGGAACAAGCATAACCTAAACAAGAAATCCTATCACTAACTAATCAGTACTAGCATGCAAGTCTACAAGCTCAAATAGTAGACACATAAAGGCATCTGTCCTAGCATTCTACATGCAAATCCTGAGCAGATCCTTAGCCTTAACTAGCATGCGATTCACAGATTCACATATCAAAGCATATCATAAAACATGTATGGGTATTTTGGGAAAACTTACTTGAGCTTGGTCGATTGCATGCTGTGACAACCCGAAATTTCCATTATGAACAACATACCAAGTCAATAGAAGTCAGAACAGTTACTGTTAATTTTCAGACTATTTGGGATAAGTTTAAGTATTCTTTGATTAACACTTTAGGAGATGCCAGGAGAGGGGATGTCCTAGGGTTTATTGAGCAACAATAACATTTCATACTCTAAGAAATTGGAATTTATGATCCAGACATGGAGTTCGCGGTTGAAAACCTGAAGGGGTATATATATGGCCTTTAGCCATATTTATTCATTTGTTTCATTTCCAACTAGAGAAAAACCCGATTCTCTCTCAAGGATCTTCAGCCTTTCATCCCAAATCGTAAGTGCTTCTATCTTGGAGTATAATAGGGCTTGTTATATGTCTAAACATCAAGAAATCATGAGGAAACACCAAGATCAAAGAGTTTACGGCCCAAGAACACCTTGGACCGTAAACCCTTCTTTAAGGGCCAAAAGTGTGCCCTAGTCCCTTCCTTTCCTTGTGAAACTAGCCTAGACTCATACCTTAATGTGTATAGGACTTGAAAGCACAAAAATACCATGTCCATAAGAGATTATGGCCGCAAACCCTAAGGGTATTGGTCTTAGGGCCGTGAACTCCTCAAAGGAGGGAATTGGTGCCCTAATCTCTTCCAAGGACTAAACCATCAGGTAGAAATACTTCTAAGGGACGTGTAAGGCTTCAAACCATCAAATGATCAAAAGCTTAGGAGATTACGGCCGTAAACTCAAGGGTTTACGACTGTAAACTCATTAGGTTATGGTTCTTGGGGAGTAAACTCAAGAAAGGGGTCCTTTGGAACCCTAAACCCAATAGCCTTGTCCTACAGCAACTTAGATGCAATCCTTAGGACTTATAACACTTATATAAGGTGTTTAGCATGTCCTAGGATGTCTTAACATTGTCAATTAGTGGTTTAAAGACTAATTGGATACATATATGTGTGATTATATGTTAACTAGGATCTTTGAGTGTGTACAAGTCTTCACTTGACACTTAGCAATCCTACATCGTTCAGTTCATCCAAACTACCATCTACAGGTGAGTTCATACCCATTAATCAATGTTTTAAATGATTTTAAATGCTTTAATGGGGGGAATACAAGTAGAAAACAGCATGCTATAGAATCAATCATATGTGGTTCATAACTGTGTTTTCATCCAACTGATTTCACATACTTCAAAATGTGATACATGAAATGGTTTTCTGTCTTAAAATATTTTGTTATCAAATGAATTACTTTTGAAATGTTTTATAAAATGACATCAAGTCATTGTTATTTATTGTTCAAAACTCATAAATGTTTTACAAAACCTCTTTCATTCCCTTGGTCAAATCTATATCTATACACTTATGTTCATATATATATATATATATATATATATATATATATATATATATATATATATATATGTATGTATTGATACGATAGCTTTCATTCTTCATTTAGTTCCCACACTCTTGAGTAGCAAGGGTGTATAAACCTTCTTGGACCACAAATACATTCCAGTAAACTATTATAAGGATAGTTTAGGGGATACAAAACATTACTCCTATTACAAGGAATCACACCAGAGTCAGTTCATTCATGAGTCTATACTAAATGTTATATGAAGAGATATACTTACATGGATCCTCTACATGGATACTTGTACCTAGATACTATATGATGAGATACTATTACATACTATACGTGTAGATTAGTTCTGTCTATCCTAGTACAAAAGGATACTATACGGGACTAACCATTCCGGTACCTGCCTGTTAGCAACAGAGGTAATGAACATCTACAGATGCCTATAATTTATACTTATACTAGGGGTACCTTTACGGGACTAACCATTCCTATGACCTGCTGTTAGCTACAGAGGAAAATGAACATCTACGGAGGTTCAAGGTTGACACTTTTCGGCAGTCGCGATGTCGTGTTTATCCTAATACAAAAGGATAATACTTATATATGGCTATATTTTCCCAATTACATTTATTTTGTGATACGTTCACATAAACGATGAGGTAGACTATATATTGTCAATAGTAGTCATGCAGGGGAAAAACCATCTTTGTTACAGCAATACATTCAAGTCTTGGTAGAAGACTACTTTCAAAACATACGGGTTTTGGTAGAAGACTACTTTTATACTAGTAGGAAATATGGGATTTTCTAGGGTTTTCAAACTTATATCAAATGTTTCAATCAAAACTTTACATGGCATTCATAACAGCTTTCCAAAACAGAGTAATGACACTTAAATACTTATGAATTCACCAGCTTTATGCTGATCTACTCTTTCAAAATAACTTGTATTCTCAGGTCACCAGTAGACAGGTACGATGACCAGGTTTTGAGAAGATGGAGCACAGACAAGACTCGTCTACTAAAGGTCTCACCTTGGAAGGGCTTGATACGCTTCGGAAAGCGTGGGAAGCTCAATCCAAGATACATAGGGCCTTTCTAGATTCTTGCCCGAATCAGCCCCGTAGCTTACAAACTCAATCTATCGCGCGAACTCAGTAACGTACATTCTACCTTCCACGTCTCGAACTTGAAAAAGTGTTTGTCTGACGAGACTCTTGTAATCCCACTCGACGAGATCGAGATCAACGACAGCCTCAACTTCATGGAAGAACCAGTAGAGATCATGCACCGAGAGGTCAAGCGAACGAAGCAAGGTCGTATCCTGATAGTGAAGGTTCTATGGAACGCCAAGCGAGGACAGGAATTCACTTGGGAGCGAGAGGATCAGATGAAACTGAAATATCCTCATCTTTTTGCTTAGTTATTTGTAACTACTTATTTACTAAAATTCTAATTTCGGGACGAAATTCCTTCTAACGGGGGGATGATGTGACAACCCTAAATTTCCATTATGTACAACATACCAAGTCAATAGAAGTCAGAATAGTTACTGTTAATTTTCAGACTATTTGGGATAAGTTTCAGTATTCTTTGATTAACACTTTAGGAGATGCCAGGAGAGGGGATGTCCTAGGGTTTATTGAGCAACAATAACATTTCATACTCTAAGAAATTGGAATTTACGACCCAAACATGGAGTTCGCGGTCGAAAACCCGAAGGGGTATATATATGGCCTTTAGCCATATTTATTCATTTGTTTCATTTCCAACTAGAGAAAAACCCAATTCTCTCTCAAGGATCTTCAGCCTTTCATCCCAAATCGTAAGTGCTTCTATCTTAGAGTATAATAGGGCTTGTTATATGTCTAAACTCAAGAAATCATGAGGAAACACCAAGATCAAAGAGTTTACGGCCAAAGAACACCTTGGACCGTAAACCCTTCTTTAAGGGCCAAAAGTGTGCCCTAGTCCCTTCCTTTCCTTGTGAAACTAGCCTAGACTCATACCTTAATGTGTATAGGACTTGAAAGCACAAAAATACCATGTCCATAAGAGATTACGGCCGAAAACCCTAAGGGAATTGGTCTTAGGGCCGTGAACTCCTCAAAGGAGGGAATTGGTGCCCTAATCTCTTCCAAGGACTAAACCATCAGGTAGAAATACTTCTAAGGGACGTGTAAGGCTTCAAACCATCAAATGATCAAAAGCTTAGGAGATTACGGCCGTAAACTCAAGGGTTTACGACCGTAAACTCATTAGGTTATGGTTCTTGGGGAGTAAACTCAAGAAAGGGGTCCTTTGGAACCCTAAACCTAATAGCCTTGTCCTACAGCAACTTAGATGCAATCCTTAGGACTTATAACACTTATATAAGGTGCTTATCATGTCCTAGGATGTCTTAACATTGTCAATTAGTGGTTTAAAGACTAATTGGATACATATATGTGTGATTATATGTTAACTGGGATCTTTGAGTGTGTACAAGTCTTCACTTGACACTTAGTAATCCTACATCGTTCAGTTCATCCAAACCACCATTTACAGGTGAGTTCATACCCCTTAATCAATGTTTTAAATGATTTTAAATGCTTTAATTGGGGAATACAAGTAGAAAACAGCATGCTATAGAATCAATCATATGTGGTTCATAACTGTGTTTTCATCCAACTGATTTCACATACTTCAAAATGTGATACATGAAATGGTTTTCTGTCTTAAAATATTTTGTTATCAAATGAATTACTTTTGAAATGTTTTATAAAATGACATCAAGTCATTGTTATTTATTGTTCAAAACTCATAAATGTTTTACAAAACCTCTTTCATGCCCTTGGTCAAATCTATATATATACACTTATGTTCATATATATATATATATATATATATATATATATATATATATATATATATATATATATGTATTGATACGACAGCTTTCATTCTTCATTTAGTGTTGGATAAGGTGTCTAAGTCCATAACTTATTTGGTATATACTTGACCCGACCCGGCATGGTCCATTTGGGTTGCATCTCACCCGAACTATTTATGGATAATTTTATGAGAGTTATACACATATCTTATTAATATATTATAAGTTATAATATATTAATATGAAGTCATGTTATTTAATTAGTCTTAGTCTTAAATTAATTATGAATTAATTTAGATATTAAAAGGAAGACTAATTAGATTGTGGGCTATTGGTATTATATAGTGTGGGCTAATACTCATTTGTTAATGGGCTAGGCTTATATGGAAGTCCATGGATGATCCATGGAGATTTTAACCCATGGATCCTTGGAAAGGAAAGGTCATGGGTTATTAGGGTTTCACCCTAACCATGCACACTATATAAGCATGCTTATGTTGCATGAAATGGCCCCTAAGGGTTACTAGTGTGACTAGTGTAATTAGAAAGTATGTGTGTTTGTGTGTGACCAATTTTATAAGTGTGTATACTCTCTCAAAGTTTTCCAAGAGTTTGTGGTGTTTTGTGATTCTATTTGAGGCATTCACACTATTGGTGCTTGGCCCTCAAACTCCTTAAGAACCAAACTCATCAAAAAGGTATGTAATCTCTTCTAACTCTTTTATGTTGAAATGTTCCCCATGCCATGTTAGATAGGTTATGAACCTTGGAAAATTATTATTTTGCATGTATTTAGACAAACATAGATCCAAGGTTTATTAGGGTTGCATGCGCACTTAGGAAGTGTTAGATTGCTCAAAACCCAACAGTGGTATCAGAGTCTAGGCTTGCTTGTTTGATACTTGATGCAAAATAGTGAAAAAAGTTGAAATTGTTGCTGTCTGACTGATGGACTCGCCGAGTCCATGGGGGGACTCGCCGAGTACAAGGCAAAATTCATCCTACTCGCCGAGTAGGTTCATGCACTCGGCGAGTAGAATGATCAGAATGCAGAATTTCAACTTTTGCTGCTGGAAATGGACTAGAAACATTACCCTAAACTGTTTTGGTGTTTTAAAACTTGTTTTAGTTGGTGTAATGGTTGTTCTAATCCATTTACAATAGCATATATCAAAATTCCATGATTTTATGTGTTCATATAATTCTTGAAATTTTGATGATCATGTTCATGTTCTTATGAATTTAGAAGATGATAGGAATTATTTGCTGAATTGTTTAGGATTAATTCTTGATCATTTATGTGTTTTAATGGAGTCCATAATTTGTCCTCAAGTTATGGATATCCAAAGGTCACTTTTCTTTAACACACACATTTAAACACATAAGTTACATGAAAATGAAGAGTCTTCATTTTTATGAACCTTTAATTCATAAGTTATGAAATGAAAAGTTTTGGATAGTTACAAAACTTGCCCTCAAGTTTTGGAATTTGTAAAGTTTCACACTCTTTAATAAACTTTAATTCCAACCCTTAGAGTTTTAATAGTTAAAATTCAACCCTTATACTATTTATAACATTAATGGTTAATTATTATATATATGTATAAGAATAAGTCGTTTTACCGTTAGTAGGCCTCATTCACGAAGCCGGTCTATAAGGTGGGTATAAGGTTGTTGCCTATAAAATGGCGACTTAATGGGTGTCCACTCTCACCCACCGCTTGCTTGATCGGTGGAGGGTCGTTAGTCGAACGGGTAGGACAATGACTTTAAATTCTCATTAAAAGTATAATGATTATTATAAAGTAACTAAATATTTTTTATTTAATTCCCAATCTTAGTTACTTTAGGAAAAATGTGAATTTGGTGCTAGCCCATGGAATTCACACTTTGTACCTTACCAAGTCGTTGGTGGAGCGTGTGTGGTTAACCGGCACACTAACTTGGACTAGTAAGGATCACGAAGGGTGACTTAATGTTTGTCATAGATCAATGGAGCGTGTGTGGTTAACCGGCACATTGATTAGGTGATAATATTAAGGGTACCAAGTGAATTGGTATGGTTATTCACACCTTGTTTTGTGATCCTCGGCATCCCAGTCACAAAATTTGAGAGGGCACACTCGAGATTGAAACATGCCATTGAAAAGTTCAATGAATCTCAAAAGATCTAGGAATTTCAAATCCAATTAAAACCTAATAAATTATTTCGTTTTTCATGGTGGAAATTGGTGAATCGTCATTCGCCTACCTTCAAATATTTTATAGCTTGGATTACGGCATCCCTCTTCCAAATTATAAAATATTGTGTTGGGTCCTAGCCTTAATATTTCATATTGGGTGTTATATTAAGGATTTTGAATCAACTAACTTGATTTTCTCCCATTATAGATGTCTGGTTCAAACAACTATGATCTTCCCAAATCTCTTAAAGATGGTGTCCCTCAACATCATGCTTCACTTCCTCCACCTCCTCCAATTATTCTCCCTCACCCACAAGTTCTTGAAAAGTTTAAAGTCACTCAATCCCTATTGGCAAGCATAGTCTATGTGTGCTCACATTTTGGAGATAAAGTCACATATTGACAAGCCGAGTAAGTTGGGTGTCAAAGTCTCGTGAAAGTTGGATGTTCAATCACTTTCTTAGTAACATAATGAGTCTCTTTGGGACTACTATGAGACGGACTATGACATGACCCTTAATGATGTTATCTATTTGCTTGGTGTTGTGGAATCAGCAATGATTTGGAACACCAGTAAAGCAAATTTGATTAAAAGAACAACTTCCCAAGTCTTAAATGGACATTTACAATGGTAGCATTGGATATCTAGAAAAAGATTTCTCTTCCCAATGGAAAGGGATCGGCCATAGTCAACTCGGTTGACCAAATGGTAAAGAGAAAGGCTAAGTCTGAGATAGTCTCATGTGCCATTACCAAAGGGTCCATGTGTTTTGTTGCCAAAGGAAGGGGCATTGGTTGCGAAGCTGCCCTATTCACCTGAAAGGTCATAAGGTTGATCAAGTCAAGAGGTTTGACTCTACTTCGGGTAAAGTCCACTGTCTAACTCTATTAAGTTCCTATTTGGAGATTCTTATTACATAATGTGAATGGGTCACATGCTGATGTTTTTAAGAATCAAAGAAAAGATAGGAAGCTTAAAGTAAGTATATGTTGATTCTGATTGCGAAAGTGGGTTTCGATCGCATGGTTCGACAATCAGAATTTTGAGCTGTTGCTTAAGAGTTATAATATATTGCTTATGAATAGATAACAACAAGGTTTTCATGTGGATTGTAAGGATAAGTTTTTCCACAAAGTTTTAAAATAAAAGAAAAAAAAAAGGGTTTTTATTTTATTTATTTTAAAAAAATATCCTTACAATGGCATCTGTGGAAAATTGTTGCTTATATGTTTCCAGTAATAGCAATATTGGAAAGTGGATTTGATTCTTTCATTTGTGGTAGTGTCTGAATTTACCAAATGAAGAAAGTTTTTCATCACCCAAGTTTCAATTGGACAGAAACTTGGAATCATACAAGTTGTATTGTATGATGAATGAGAATTTTCATCTTTGAAAATTAAGACTAATTCTTTGATCACGTGTATATGTGAGTCAATTGAAGGACTAAGGAATTAGGTACACTGGGTGTGCGCTGGTCAAAGTCCACCACAAAGATTGATTTGTCATGATTTACTAAAGATTAGTAAATATGATTATACTTATAAGGTTAAGTATAATTCTGTAACATTGGAAAGGTTACAATGTATGACAAAACAAATGAGAAGAATCAAATTAGGCAGAAAGATAAAAGTTTCTCAAATCTAAAAGGATGGGAGAGTACTTTAGTATCGTATTTCATGATCATCTTAATGATTATGAAACCATATCACAAATTCATACTCTAAGGACGTCTTAGTGCATTGTTATGACTAAGAAGAGAGGTCATGAATTGTTGGATTGGTTAAAATCAAGAAGATGAGTCATACTTCGTTCCAAAACAATTCTTAGAGTCATACTCCAAGATTGTAACTTTGAGTGACATAAAGGAAGATTTATTAACACTAGTCAAATGTAAGAGTAAAATGTTTTCTACTCTTGTACATTTGAGATTGGTAAGTTGTGATGTCTTGGATGAGACAAAGACCAACTAAGACCAATTGTGTGAAGTGTTAGTCTTGATAAGAATCCGCATTGTCCCTTGAATATTTGTTTTGTCAAGGAATGGTTCTTGACTGGGGAAACTTATATGTCAAGGGGACAGTGGGAGCCTTAAAGATCCTGAAAGAGTTTCAAGATTTAATCAAGAGTAAAACCTGTAATTTATCACTAGCACAGGACTTAAGGTTTGCAACCTATCATGTTGACATAATTCTTATTCCTGTACCTACTTCAAATAAGTTGAATTTGCATGTGAGTTATCAGAGTTCAACTTGGAAGCATTGGTGGGCCTTGTGCTACCAAGGTGACAGGAAACTAAGATTGAACAAGTTTAATCCATGTAAAGCTGAATTTGTCACTAATCTTATCTTGTGATTATAGTTTTGACAAATTCACATGGATAGGAACTCATACACTATAAAATCTAAGTATCATAAGGTTTCTCTCTGATTCATGAAAATGATGGTGAGGAAACGCTTTCACTAAGTAGATTTTACGTAGATATCAATTGTGTTCTTTGCATTTTCAAAAGTCGTTAGTGGAGCGCGTGTGGTTAACCGGCACACTAACATGGACTTGTGAGAAATGGAAAATGCCTAAGCAATTGAGACTATGATTACGGCATCCCTTTTCATAGTTCTGAAAATTGTTTAGACACACATGTGAGCTATCTAAGAAAGGGTGTATGAATCTAAATTTCAGAAGTCCAGCAGATTTCTGGAAATATGTCAGAGCTAGTGGGAGCATAAGTGTTATGCTGATAATCATCATGTTAGTGGGAGCATGATTAATACGTTTAGTGTTGCAAGTTAGCAATGTTAATTATAGAAAACAAAGTTTTAATTCGTGAAGTTGCAGGGGTTGAAAAGTTGTTTTGCTATAATTAAGGGAGAGGAAATTATACGAAATTATACTTCATTTCAATTCTAGAAGCTTAGATTGAGATTTTAACCATCTTTAGTCAGGAATATATATATATATATGAATTTTATGTTGGAATGGTTCAACTTGAAGAAATTCTATATATATTGTGTTTTCAAAATTCGATTATGATTACGGCATCCCTCTTCATAGTTAAATTTTGAAAACATGGCAAATAAAAAATATTGTAGCAAAAGACTTGTCTAGTATCATGTCTTTATGTCAAACATCATGAATCGTGTCCCATATGCTTTGGATATAGGATCGATTGCATGTGCTATAATATTCATCTTTTCTAAATTTTCCAAATGCTTAAGGCATTGAGAAGGGAAAAGTCTAGAACTGGATATGACTAAAGTGATTAAGCAATTGTCGAGGACAATCTGAGGTTCGCCAAAGATTGGTTGCTCAGGGAAAGTTGGAAGTATGATGTAAGTTGTCGGAAAGGACCGTGTTGACATGTTCTGAAAAGAAGTAACTCTTGTTCGGAAGTGATAGTCAAAATGGGACTATGGAAATGTCTCCATAGGTGGAAGTTATTCAATCTATGTAAGATTAGAAAACCTTAATGCAAGAAGGATGTTCAAAGCAATGTACTTTGAATATGAGACTTCCGTTCCATAGAAGTTGACCTTCTTTGGAATACTCTGTAATGACTGGTGACAAGGTTTTGGTGACTTTGTGCATAATCATTACAAGAGGAACATTGCATAAAAGTTTAAAATCTAACAAATTTTTTTTGGTAAATGATAGGAATCGGGGATTCTCACATTTACAATAAGGATTTGGGATTGTGAAATGAGTATCATTGGAATCATCTACATCACAATGTAAGGATCATAGACAAACATAGTGTGCATACTTGGAGTATGGAATAACTATTGTTTAGAAAAACAAAGTGTACATGCTAGGAGCATGGGACGACTGTTGTTTTTATTCAAGTCTTAAGTTGATTGTTTGAAACATTATACAATAATGTGTAATCAATATGGTGATAAATAAAAGGTGGTTCTATTTATATTCAAAAGGGTTCTGAGACCATATTGGATTCGATTATTATTGTGTTTCACTTTGCATGTTTTGACTTCCTAAATAGCTAGGTTATTCTTTCCGAATGACTAAGTTATTTAAACACTCCACAGTCGTTCATATATTGGAAGTAGGTATGAATCAAGACTGTCATGAATCGAGTTTGTAGATGGCTAAATGGGTTTAGTCATAGCAATGGTTGCTACAACATTCATGAGTGCTCATAAGTTATGAGTATTGGAATAAACCCACGCTCACTTGTATCACTTCATGGAATTTATCTCGAGTGATCGTGAGACGGTAATATCATATAAATCTTCAAACCTAGAGATATGAGTTGTTACCTATGAGTTGGTTGTGCATTGATTGCACGAAAATGCATCAGTAACTTGATGTTATAAAACGTGCCTTTGTGTACAATTCAACAAGTAGTAGAACAAGCATATGAGTCGAAGTTTATCTATTCCTTCTAGAAATAGAAGCGATAACTAGGCCCCTCAATGATTTTGTTTTGACCTATGTACTGGCCGGTCATAACTAAATTGATGTGTTCGATTAAGTTCTTTGTCAAACAAATCAGAAATCGGGAAACAAACTGCTGGACCAAAAGTACGACGTTGCTCCATGTATTTGTCCGGCTGATATCATGAAAGTAGAGGATTATACGATCACTTATCTAAAATGGCGCTTCATAGTTCAACAGAGTTTTCGAGAGCTACGATTGCTGGTTGGTTCCTGAAGTAACATACGCAAATATAGTTATTAGACTTATCCAAGTGGGAGACTGTTGGATAAGGTGTCTAAGTCCATAACTTATTTGGTATATACTTGACCCGACCCGGCATGGTCCATTTGGGTTGCATCTCACCCGAACTATTTATGGATAATTTTATGAGAGTTATACACATATCTTATTAATATATTATAAGTTATAATATATTAATATGAAGTCATGTTATTTAATTAGTCTTAGTCTTAAATTAATTTAGAGATTAAAAGGAAGACTAATTAGATTGTGGGCTATTGGTATTATATAGTGTGGGCTAATACTCATTTGTTAATGGGCTAGGCTTATATGGAAGTCCATGGATGATCCATGGAGCTTTTAACCCATGGATCCTTGGAAAGGAAAGGTCATGGGTTATTAGGGTTTCACCCTAACCATGCACACTATATAAGCATGCTTATGTTGCATGAAATGGCCCCTAAGGGTTACTAGTGTGACTAGTGTAATTAGAAAGTATGTGTGTTTGTGTGTGACCGATTTTATAAGTGTGTATACTCTCTCAAAGTTTTCCAAGAGTTTGTGGTGTTTTGTGATTCCATTTGAGGCATTCACACTATTGGTGCTTGGCCCTCAAACTCCTTAAGAACCAAACTCATCAAAAAGGTATGTAATCTCTTCTAACTCTTTTATGTTGAAATGTTCCCCATGCCATGTTAGATAGGTTATGAACCTCGGAAAATTATTATTTTGCATGTATTTAGACAAACATAGATCCAAGGTTTATTAGGGTTGCATGCACACTTAGGAAGTGTTAGATTGCTCAAAACCCAACATTTAGTTCCCACACTCTTGAGTAGCAAGGCTGTATAAACCTTCTTGGACCACAAATACATTCCAGTAAACTATTATAGGGATAGTTTAGGGGATACAAAACATTACTCCTATTACAAGGAATCATACCAGAGTCAGTTCATTCATGAGTCTATACTAAATGTGATATGAAGAGATATACTTACATGGATCCTCTACATGGATACTTGTACCTAGATACTATATGATGAGATACTATTACATACTATACGTGTAGATTAGTTCTATCTATCCTAGTACAAAAGGATACTATACGGGACTAACCATTCCGGTACCTGCCTGTTAGCAACAGAGGTAATGAACATCTACAGATGCCTATAATTTATACTTATACTAGGGGTACCTTTACGGGACTAACCATTCCTACGACCTGCTGTTAGCTACAGAGGAAAATGAACATCTACGGAGGTTCAAGGTTGACACTTTTTGGCAGTCGCGATGTCGTGTTTATCCTAATACAAAAGGATAATACTTATATATGGCTATATTTTCCCAATTACATTTATTTTGTGATACGTTCACATAAACGATGAGGTAGACTATATATTGTCAATAGTAGTCATGCAGGGGAAAAACCATCTTTGTTACAGCAATACATTCAAGTCTTGGTAGAAGACTACTTTCAAAACATACGGGTCTTGGTAGAAGACAACATTTATACTAGTTGGAAATATTGAATTTTCTAGGGTTTTCATACTTATATCAAATGTTTCAATCAAAAATTTACATGGCATTCATAACAGCTTTCCAAAACAGAGTAATGACACTTAAATACTTATGAATTCACCAGCTTTATGCTGATCTACTCTTTCAAAATAACTTGTATTCTCAGGTCACCAGTAGACAGGTACGATGACCAGGTTTTGAGAAGACGAAGCACAGACAAGACTCATCTTTTATTTTGATTACATATTTTGGTGTCTTATTACAATGAAAGAACACACATGTATTAAAACTTTACTTTTAATGCAATGGATGATGTTGTTGTGTAACAACGCAAATTTTCAAACAAATTTTTTTTTTCATTTTTAAAATATAATTATTTCCATTCAAAACAAGGCATAAATAGTTTAAGTATTCTGTCAAATATAAATATTCAAAATCCCAAGATCATAAAAGCATTCTTCAGTGTGTATCGATCACGCCGGCGCCTTCCCACGGTCCTCACTAGTACCTGAAATACATACACAACAACTGTAAGCATAAATGCTTAGTGAGTTCCCCAATATACACTTACACACATACGCCTTTCCAGGCCCTGACCTTCCGGTCCTCATCACAACGCCTTCCGGCCCATAACATAATCGCCTTCCGGCCCACATAACATACATAGCTCACAGATAACAAATAACTTATCACATATAGCATACATATCACATATCATATCCGACCTTCCGGTCACACAGTCAAACCCTTCCGGGTACAGTATAGTGAGAAGACTCACCTCGTAAAAGCTGAAAGCTAGTAAATCCTGAAATGACTCGTGCACAATCCGACGAGCTACAACCTCCCTATAACATCACATATCTCATTAATACTTATATCTTCTAAGTGTGACTATCCCTAAGAAGTCAGACTTAGGTCAACTCTGGTCAACGGTCAACGGTCAACTTGACCGGACTCGGCGAGTACCATGGCGACTCGGCGAGTCTAGACGTACCCCAACTTTCTGAGATTCATTATCTACTCGTCGAGTATCCTCCACGACCCGACGAGTTACCCCTGGAAGAATCGCGGGGCCACCCCGACTCCACTCGTCGAGTCTGAAGAACAACTCGACGAGTTCCAGTAATTCTCCAACCTACTCGCCGAGTCTGCTCATCGGACTCGGCGAGTCCACGCCATGCAGTCAATCAACTGCTTCCTGAGATGAGTCTCGTCCCGAAATACACAAGCATGGGACCCTCTGGACCCTTAAGGTCCTAATACAAGATTATAGTCGTTGGGTAACAAGGCACTAGTTCATCTAATCACCCAAATGGGTTCCATAAACCCTAAATCCATGCATACATCAACAAACAGAAAGGAATCCGAAATATTACCTGGAATATGCCCTCTCTGTGTCTCCAAACCGCAGAATTCGAATCCCTTGCCGTTCCTTTAGCCCAAAACCCTTCTCCTCCTTGCCCAACAATTTCTTCAAGCCCTAATATCCTCCAATCTTGCTCTAGATGCCCACAGCCGTTTAGGGTTCCTCTCAATCGACTAAAGACGGACAATGACGGCATATAAGAGCATTATATACGATCCAAAACCGAACGGTTAGGGTTTCTGCTGAACCGCGTCGACTCGCCGAGTCCATATCTGGACTCGTCGAGTCCAGTCGCGGACCCGCGACCAAGTCTGCGATCCTACTCGGCGAGTCTAGGCTCCAACTCGCCGAGTCCCCTCTTAACTTACCCCAAAAACATAATTAAACAATACCTGAGATTTCGGGCTGTTACATGTTGCTTGTTTACTACTTTACACTGTTATGATACTTCTCATGACGTCCTCCACCCCTGAACGTTTCTGCCGTTCTTGATTTTGGGGTGTGACATATGCACCATAACCTTTTCTTTTATTAGAAACCGACTTTTTATAAAACATTTCCTTTCTGAAAAAAAAATTACCAAACCCTTAATTTGAGTTTAGACACACCCGAGAGTATGTCCGAATCCCTCAAACTAAGGCTGTGAAACTAACTTGTAACGTTCCAAAAATCAAGACTAAAAATTTTTATTTTTAAATTAATAAAACCATTATCCAAACAACATCATAGAAACCATGGTGAATCAAAGTGTATCAATAACATGAAAGTACATCGGAGTAACATAAATTATGCGGAACAATGTGGTGTGTGCACTGCAATCACCTCGGGCTCTTCCCCTTCGAACAAGAAGTACCTGAAACATAAACTAAAAACCGTAAGCACAAAGCTTAGTGAGTTCTTCAAAATACCACATATAATATATAAAAACATACAATGGGCTCCACCTAGGATCAGGCCCCGCCCAAAATCGAGCCCCACCCGGTAAACAGATATGTCAGTCATCAGGTCCAGCCTGGTATCGGGCCCCACCCGATATGCATATAAACACATAAACATACAATCATACAAACATATGCAAAAATCACAAAGATAAATAGCATACAAGATAGTCATCAGGCCACGCCCGACATCGGGCTCCGCCCGGTTAACATATAAGCACATATCACATGCAAGAGTCACGCAGACAACTAGCATTCTAACATATCAAACCAAAGGTTGGCATTGTTGCCTTCGACCCCTAAACATAGTCAACAAACTCACCTCAAGTTGCAGAATCACTCAGATAAGATCTCAATCTGTTGGTCTAGAAAATCCCTGCTCTAACATCATCAAATAATATCTAATTAAAAGTTGGATCTCGACCCATAATCAAGAATCAAAGCTATTTGTCCAATATCTAGGGCAAAGACCATTTTACCCTTTTTCTTACTTAGTCCAACACCAAGTCCCAATCCATTTGCTTGAAAGGCTCAAATTCCTAAAAGGCATCCAAAAACTCAGTATGGCCCATGGTGGTTGTCGAGGCCAACAAAATAAATACCCTAAATCTTACACACTAAAATAATGTACAGTGGTAAAGGGATCGTATCCACGGAGATTGACTCAACTTAAATCTCTATGTAAATCACTCATTCAAATAATTGTAAAACAAAAGTAAAAGTAAGACAGGGGGTTTAATTCTTTTTGATTGTTTGACAAAATTAAAACTAGCTAGAATGTAAATATGACGAGTAAACAAGTAAAATATTTGATTACATTCAATGAAGTGAAATTGTTTGATTATCGGATACTCCACATGGATGACATGGTTGACTTATCATTAGACTAAATTTAGTAACACTTGTGAATTGGTTTAACTTGGCTATAGCAATTCATAAGCACAAATAACCTCAACTCTTCTTAGATATTAAAATGGTTAGAGAAGCTCCAACACATTCCCTTAATTAAGGTCACAAAATCAACGAAGCATATGATCTTGTGAAAATCAATTAGCTTTGAGTTCTAAGAGTCACCAAATCCATAAGATAATCAAATGCTTACATTATCATTATGGTGGAAACATTCCCATGGCTTAAATGAAATGAAAACAAACATATAAACCATTTGTTGCTTACCAACCTCAAAGTCCATTACTTAACAAAGAAGTTGATCAACAAAAATATATGTTCACTCATCCAAGCTCATGATCAAAGATAAATAAACTTAACAAGAAGTTTAACTAGAGAACATTTCCATAGACTTCAAACACAAGGTAATAATAGTCTTCAAAACTACCAATCATCCACGGGATTAAACCCTAATCAACCAAGTGAAAATCTAGCCAAGAATGGCCAAAATAAAGGAAATACAAGAAAGTTTAGTGATACCAAATATTGTTCTAGTTGCAAGATGGAAAGAAAATAACACCAATATTCAATTCTTCAACTTCTTCTCCAATGTTCTTGAGAGCAAAAGAGTGGTTTTCTCCAAGTGTTGGATGAGAATAATGCCTCCAATCTCCAGCAAAAAGGGGGTTCATTTCCGGATTCAAAAAGGTGCCAAAAGCCATCCACCAACCTTCCACAAATAGATTCAACAATTCAAAACCTGGGATCAATTCAACACAATTCACGCGGACCGCGTATGGGTCCACGCGTACCGTGTGGGTCTCGCTGATTGTGGGGCTTGGGCCATTTAAAATACAATCTAGCCCAATCTTCTCATTCATACTTCAGCCCACATGCATAACTCTTGAGAGCCCAATTGTGTCTTTCCAAAGCCTCCAATGATTGGTCCAGTGCTCCTTCAATCTTCCATAGCTCGAGTTCGTGTCGCCTCATTATCATTCTCGCTCAAAAATTAAGTCCAACCTGATTTCTTGTTTATGCTGACACCAAGCTCAATCGTACCACTTCAAGTCCCCAAGCAAACCGCAAGGCTCCAAAAGTCCCGCATTCCTTCCATATCTCCAATAACAATTAGTCTTCGAAAAATCCTGCAAACAAGCTCAAAAGACTGGAAAGCACCCGGTAAAGGAGAAAAATAATAAAAAGAGAAAATATGAATGAAGATTAACTAAAACGAGATGATTTTTACTAAAAAATAAACTAAGAAAAGTAGTAAATAAAATAAACTATCATCCCAATCTTCCCAATTGGGCCCAAAACCCTTCATGGGCCCAATTCCAAAAAAACCCAATATACTAGCAAAAGCCAAAATCAGAAGTCTGATGGCCCAACAAGGCCCAAACCTTAACAGTCCAAAGCATTGCCCAAAACCACAAACGTCAAGCCCAAGAGTCCATATGTTGAGTACGCGGGATGTACTCAGCTCTTACATTTAGCATACTCCTTCCGAGGCTAGTACGCACAACGTACCTGCTGGGTACGCCCAGCGTACTCCCCATATCACCAATCCACTCCATTAAGCACTTATTCAGTTAACACCTCAAGCCAAACTCTCATATCTGATTCTAAAAGGTGACTTAATATGTAAACCTGGAAACTTTACACCCATGCATGCCTTAATGGGACCAAATACTCAAAAAGGAGCTTAATAAGGCTCGTAACACTTTCATGGACTAATATCTTTCATAAAGTTTGCATTTTTATGAACAAGGGGCCTCCATGGAGCTAAGATCTAACATCCATGGCTTCTTGAGTATACCAAAAGCTCAACTTTAGCTCAAACGACCCAAAATGCATAAACAAGGTCTCAAGACTAGATCTAGCATAATGAACCATCAAGTAGAGAACTTTATACCTCAAATGGCTTGCAAAGATAATTATGAATCTGGATCTACAAGCCCAAGCTATTCCCAAGCAACCACTAAGAGTTCTTCTTCTTCTTCCACTAAAACACCACCAAATCTCACTTTCAAGCTCAAAACTCACAAGAGGCACTTAGGGTTCGTTTTTAGGGTAGATAGTGATGGAGGTTGATCAATGGAATATCCAAGGTGGTTTAAGATGTTTAAATAGGGCACAAACCCTAAAAATTAGGGTTTGTTTGTGCCTTGCTTACGTGATGCGTACTCCCACGTACACCCAACGTATGTGGGTGCATACTCAATCCGGGAGCAGGCTAGTACACCAAGCGTACTCATAGAGTATGCCCCGCATACTAGCCAGAGACCAAAATGTTCAAAAAAATTTACATTAAGGGGTAAATGAAACATACCAAATTCTCGAGTGTTACATTATTACTCCATAGTACACTTAAAAGTCGATGATTTATAGGCATGTATGTCCAATACATGTCTAGATCTCTTTTGGGGCCAAATTTGAAGCAAATGACATCCAACGTTCATACGAGGTTCCAAAACCCAACCATTCACTAGATCTGAACTTCATGACACTCTAAAGACCCTTATAATCCATAAAGTTGCCTACTTTATGGTTTCCATTCATTCAAACTTGCTCAACCAAGGAGATAAGTATGACCAAACTTAGATCTAGCCAAAATCAACTATAAAGGTGGGAGATTTGACACTTACAAGGGTCCAAAAATAATGTGAGGTGATGATGATGATGATTCCTTGCAAGGGATGAAGGCTAGGATTTTCTGAGGTGAAAGAGAGTTTGGAGGCTGATAATGAACACTAAAATGGGTTTAGATGAGCTTAAACATGAAGGAAACCCTAAAAGATCATAGGCTTGGGCTGCATCAGTTCTCATGCCGTGAGCCTTTATGTATCACGTCGTGATACTAGTCCCGAACAAAACTTTTTATATAAACTCATCTTACTACTCACTCTGTAAGCCTCAATGTCTCATGTAGTGAGGCTCTATTTCTCCCAAAATCCTACCTTTTGACTCCTTTAAACCTCAATTCGATTCATCCAGGAAAACGGGTGTTATAGTAGCCAAGGTGCAAACCCTGGTTTTTAGGGTTTGCACCCTATTTAATTATCCTTATAGCCCTAAAACCCTTTCCTTCATCAGCCTTCACCCCTCATATCGACCATTGCAAATCCTAATCCACCTTAGAGTATATTTTAGCCTTGAGTGTGTATTTTGGTGATCTTGAAGGAGGAAGAAGGAAGAGGAGAACATCTTAGAAGAGTGAAGCACTTTGGATCCAGGATCTCATCACTATTTTGCACTATTTGGAGGTAAAAAGCTCTGATCATGATGAAATTGTACTTTGATCTTGTCTAGCCATGATTTGTGTTCATTTTGGTCCCCATAAGCTTGATGTATGTGAGTATGGGTTACTCTGATCCATTTGGGTTGTCTTTTCAGATGTATTGATGTTTTTAGAATCATAAAAATGCAATCATGGTCCATCGTTTTCCTCCATGCATGGTCTAGGATGTCTTAATGAGTTAAGAAGTTAGGGTTTTTTATGTTGAGGACTTAATAGCCATGCAAGACCATAAAGTTGGAAACTGTGTGGTTAAGGACATCATTTAAGGACTAGATCTGGATTTTGGATTAAAGAGCTTAAAGGATTAAGCTGTTAATGGAATCAGATGATGGCAGATGTATACGCTGGGTGTACCAAAGGGTGCGATGCACGTACGTGGTCAGCCCCTCGACTTTTAGTTAATGCTTAGTACACCCCAAGTACGTATTGAGTACGCCCAACGTACCCAACTGAGTTAATCTGGTCGACTCAGTAAACATTTGACTTTTACCAAGATTTTAACAAAGTTTGACCTAGGGGTATTTTGGGTATTTTGAGGTATATTCTGAGTTTTAGTCACTGTTATATGTAAAGGTGGCCGGTAGATTCGGTATTCGGAGTAGCATTTTGTTGCGGCTATTCTTGTCTATTCGTGAGGTGAGTCTCCTCACTGTACCCATGGGTCAAAGGCACCAATGTCTGCCCATTATTCGGTTATATACAATGACATGTTTGTTCATGTGATCGGGTTGAAATACACCCTAGGGCGGGGCCCACTATTGTATGTCGGGTTTAAATACACCCTAAGGCGGGCTCATTATGGTATGTTCGGGTTGAAATATACCCAAGGGCATGGCCCATATTTGTTTACTAGATTAAAATATACCCAGGGCGAGGCCCCAAGGCGGGGCCCATATTTTCTTATTGGGTTGAAATATACCTAGGGCTAGACCCAACTGTATGTTTGGTATGTGGTCCTTTGGGGGAACTCACTAAGTTTCCTTACAATTTATGTTTATGGTTTCAGGTACTTCTAGTACTAAGATGAAGAGTCCACCGTGATGGCACAACATCCTCCCCTCATGATTTCCGCACTTTTTGGATATTATTACTTTGATGATTTTGATATTGTATATTGTGAACGTTTTGGAACAACTTAAGGTTTGAAACTATTGATTTTAAAAATGAAATATTTTATCACTAGTTTTTGTACGTTACAACAGACTAAAGCATACACAAGGTTTAGGGTTTCTCTATGAATGAAGGAGGCTGCAAATGAGAGAAAACCCTAAGAGTTGGCTCCAATATATAGGCTCAAGGCCCGAGATCTAGAGTTTTTAGCCAAGTCGTCATCGTGTCGCAACATACACCTGACCGTGTCTCAAATTAAATGAAATGGCATGCGTCACGACATCCAAAAGTCGTTTCACAATCTGCTAGAAACCCTAAAACTCAAACTTCAATGAATTCATCAAAAAAGCATCACTACGGTTTAAATCACTTTTATTTTGGCTTTTGTTAAGTTGTTAATTAAGTTTAATTTAAATTAAACAACCCCCCCCCTCTTTTACTATTATCTAGTTTCATTAATTGTTTTATTATCTAAATTAGAATCATACACGTTCCTCTACTGTTTGATACCTGATCTTGCCATAGCTATACTGCTATACAATTAGGTGCACTGCCCAGTTTGTGTTTCAGTCTAGTTGAGAGTAACTAGTTTTCAATTTAAGGGAGAATTTCATATATGCCCTTGTTAAGCATCAAAATATCATATTTGCCCAACTTAATTTCTTGGGATATATCCACTAAAGTCCCAATATTTTCATCGATTTGACAACAAAGTCCTAAACTTTATTTTTTTTACAGTAAACTCCATATTACCGGCATTTTTTGGATTTTACTGTCAAAAAAATAAAGTTTAGGACTTTCTTGTCAAATCGATGAAAATATTGGGACTTTAGTGTATATATCCCTAATTTCTTAATATCATATTTACACTTTATAAACCTTCAAAATATCATATGTGCCCAAATCTTTATTTCTAATGTTTTAATAGTTTATAATTATTTTTATATCTTAGAATTATAATAATAATAATAATAATAATAATAATAATAATAATAATAATAATAATAATAATAATAATAATAAAGTTCAACAATATTATTCCCACATCTATAATATGCAACTTCTACTTCTAAATTCTTGGTGTGTTGATCTCTTGACAAACAAGGCAATTCATCTTCAACCTTCTCCATAGAATGTGTGTATTAATTGCTTAGTTTTGTTGTTGTTGTTGAATATTTTCATGTCGTAGATGGGGGTAGTTTCAGATATTATCGTATATATTTTTGTGACAACCCGAAATTTCTATCTGTAAGTCAATTCAAATCAATAAAATTCAGACTCGTTTCTGTTATCGTTTTATTGTGTTTAGGGTCAGTTTGAGAGTCTCTAAGCCTAGTACACTTAAGATTTGGATGTTGAGAAGTGTTAGCTTGGGATTTGAGGAATGCAATCGAACCAAAAAACTCATCAAAGGGTGTTCACGGCCGCAAACTAGGTTCACGGCCGTGAACCCATGTTTGGTCGTGAACCCCTCTACACACACACACACACACACACACACACACATATATATATATATATATATATATATATATATATATATATATATATATATATATATTTCCTTAATTTATTCCTCATTTCTTCCCTCCTTGGCCGAAAACTCCTCAAGACTCATCCAACAAAAGCCCTCTTTCCACCCCACCCAAGTAAGTGATTCTTCCCTTTTAACTTGTTATTCATCTTATTCATGTAAAGTGCTTCATATTCATCCATTGATTCATCACTTTTATCACCATCTTTATGATCTTCAAGAGTTCACAGTCGTGAACCCTTCATAGATGGGTCGTAAACCCTTCAAGTGTTCATGAGTGGGCCGTGAACCCTTCAAGTGTTCATGGGCCGTGAACACATCTTAGGCCGTGAACCCATGGTGGTTGGCCGTGAACTCCATTTTATCCCTCATTCTTGGTTTTAACACTTCATTGTAAGTGTTTCCTACATCCTAAGGTTGTGTCCTATACTTATTAGTGGTTATAGAACTAATTGTAGGCCTATACATGTTAATATGTGCTTAATAGCATCGTTTTGTGTTCGGGACTTCACTTAGCATACCAAGCATCTTATCTTTGTCATTCATCCAAGTCACTCACAAACAGGTTAGTTCATACCCCTACACCTTTACCGTTTTAACGTTTTCAGGGGGAAATACAAGCCAAATATCATTGATCTTATGAAATTTTACAAAAGGATTTCAATACACTTAAAACTGATGTAATTGATACAATTATACGGTTTCCATGCTTTTATAAAATATTTAGATATTTTATCCCTTTTCTAAAATGCTGAGCATAAGGGAAGTTTTCAACATAATCATAGAGTTTTCACTGTAAAACATGAAATTAATACATTAATGAACATATAAACTATAATAGGTATGGTTTATGGAACAATCATCTTATCAATGTACAAAACATAGATTCAATGCGATCAAACATATAAGCTATATAGAGTATGGTTTATGAAACATATAGACAGCAAGTTAAATTCAATGGATTCATTTCATTCTACACCTAATGTAACGACCGAAAAATTCCAACCAATTTAAACTTTTCAAAAACAACCCAATTTCATTAAATTATTACAAAAAGGTTTTCAATACAATTAATTTAGAGTATCCCCAGAATCACATCACAAAACATAATCACGAGGAGCGGTACGATCATGCCTTTGCCTTGCCACAGTCTCCTGAAGAAACTGAAAACATTAAACCACAACTATAAGCCCGAAAGCTTAGTGAGATATCCCCAAAATACCAACCACATATACCATACAGGCATAACATGCCATATCAAACATAACACAGAACAACCATGCACTTCGGGTCTACTGTGTGACTGGTCCGCCGCACCGACCAACAGTCCACCTGGTCCACCCTCCGAGTCTAGCCATATACATCAAGTCTACAGTGTGGTTGGTCCGCCCGCACCGGGCCTTCAATCCACCTGGTCCACTCTCTGAGTCTACAGTATGACTGGTCCGCCCACACTGGGCCTTCAGTCAGTCTGGTCCACTCTCCGCGCCTCGGCACGTCTGGTCCACCCTCTTGGGGCCTACAGCCTATCCGGACCGCTCGCTGGGCCTTCGGGATAACCGGTCCGCCCTAGGTATGTTGGCCTACAGCACAAAGCAAGTCCCGCCTCAACCCAACCCCAGTGCAACAACCATGTGCACATAAACATTCAATCATATAACATATCACATCCAGTCAAACCGATCTAACAGATCACATAGCATAACATCATCCTAACCAGGATACCGACCTAACCGGTCACTAGCATAGCATCATCCTACATACCAGGATTCCGACCCTAACCAGGTCTCTAACATATACCATCCTAACTACCATGATGCAACATAGCAAAGCAATAACATAACAACGATACCCGGATCACAATCCGATAAAGGGCCGGCCTTGGTGCCGTAGACCCTGTTGATATAGTGAGGATAACTCACCTCGCAACTGCCGACTAAATAGATAAATCCAAGCTGCTCCGACCACTGATACGACCTCCAACACTGGCCAACACCAAAACTCTGAACTCAAAACAAAAGCCAACAATTACCAAAAAATGCCCCTGGAAATCAACTGGTCAACCCTTGGTCAAAGTCAAAGTCAAAGTCTACCCCTGACTGACTCTACTCGCCGAGTCAACCCGATGACTCGCCGAGTCCCCATTCACAGAACTTCCCCAAACCGCAACTCAACTCGCCGAGTCACCCCGAGACTCGCCGAGTCCAGCAACTCTGAGTCCTTTCACACTCGCCTCACTGAGTCATCCCTTGACTCACCGATTCTCAGCTCAACCAGAAGAAGCTTGCACCTCACGACCAGACTCGCCGAGTCCAAGAACAGACTCGCCGAGTCTAAGGCTATCTTCAACCTACTCGCCGAGTTGTACTTCCAACTCGCCGAGTTCCTGCTCATCTTCATCCAACTTGCCGAGTTGTTCATCCAACTCGTCGAGTTCCAGCCTACCTTCAAGCAACTCGCCGAGTACACCTTTGTGACTCGCCAAGTGCCTCTAGATCTGAATCCATATAGAGGCTTTCCAAGCTATGCAATTGATCCAAAACGTAGATCTACCCTTCTACAACCCATCCATCACGTAAAGTGGCAAACTTTACATGAATCCAAGGAGATCTAGGCACTTTACACTCTAGGGCTAGGGTTTGGGACAAGATGGCTTCACCAAACACTCAAGGACAAGGACTTTATTGCACTCTAGACCTTCTCCATTCCAGATCTGAGGTAGCAACCTCAGATCTATCCCTCAAACTCAAGATACCACAAGCTAAACCTCCCACACATCCCAAAAATGATGAATCTAGATGAATAGCAGCTCAAGAACGAGATAATACCTCAAAAGGAAGCCCCAACAGCAAAGAAATTCGAATCTTAGCAAAGCCCCTTGCTCCAAGCCTCCTAACTTTCCAAGATCTCCTCCAAAATCTCTTCTCCAAGGCTCAAATGCACTCCAATCCTTCACAATCGTGTTTCTAGGGTTTTCTGGACTTCAAGGGAGGGTAAGGAGGCTGTGGGAAAGGTATAATGTCCTTTATGTAGGGCTCATCCTCCGAAATTAGGGTTTTCTCCACTCAGCGCCTACTCGTCGAGTCCATCCTGCGACTCGCCGAGTTGGCCACTTAACTCGCGACCAGAGTTGCGACCCTACTCGCCGAGTCCACTCATGGACTCGCCGAGTTTCCCTCTCACACTTACACTTTTAGCCCTTCAACTCTACTTCCGATATTCCGGGATGTTACACCTAATCGTTGGTATAGCATTTTATGAGTGAGTATTCTTTGCGTACTTATTTAAGTACTAACAAAAGTCATGAGATTATAACTAGAGTCTCCTTGCAGGAGAACGTAAGTTTGTGTATAGATCTATATGGGTTTGACAATCCCGCACAATAACTGTTAGCTACAGTTAGGCCGGCAGGCCTAGGTGACAAAGTCATTTCGATTCCGACATCTGAAGAACGTCGTTCATGCAATTCAATGGTCAAGTATCGTTATAACAACTCATAAATTTGGTGCTAAAATATACGATTAATGTATGAATGGTAATAACTTCAATTAGTTTTATTTTAATTAATGAAACTACTATACATACTGGTAATAACCAGGGTTTTTCCAACTGAACATTCTATACATACTGGTGATAGCCAGGGTCTCGTACTTGCAGATCACGATAACAAACTTATGCATTAGAAAATATTGGATTTTCTTGGAAATATATAAACATTTTCTCTGATTGATTAATAGGTTTTCATCACAAAAACATGCTTATGAACTCACCAGCTTAATGTTGATACTCTTTCAAAACTGCTTGTATTCTCAGAAAACCAGTAGACAGGTACCCCACAGCTTTTGAGAAGACGGAGCGTATAGAGTCAGGTCTTTTACATTTTGTTATACTTTTGATGTATATAAATATGAATCAAACAAATGTAAATATTTTACTTATTCAATGTAATGGTTGTGTTTACTTTGATTACTATGATGCAATTATTATGATACTATACATGATGTCCTCTACCCCCGAACGTTTCCGCCGTTTCGGTTTGGGGGTGTGACAGATTGGTATCAGAGCTATTGTTTATAGTGAACTAAGTATACCAAACCTTACATCGTATACAACTATAAACACTAAAAGGGCCGATGTTCTTTGAAACTAAAAGTATATTTTAAAATATACAAGTATTTTTATAAGAAGTATACAAGTATGCATACGTACAAGAAGCTATAACATAGCAAGAACTACATAAAAGTATTTAGGGCAAGTTGGACACTACGGTTAAACCTGGATAGTTTTGTAATCATATGTGGGGCCAATATAACCTGATCAACTATATTTGTCCGAGATATGACCAACATGTGTTTGGGAGTGACTGTGGTGTGCGACAAGTCTAAAACTCACCAAATCCTATACTAATGAAAACACATAGTTAAAATACTATAGGAGTATTTTATGATTCTATAGCACTGAATAAGTAGTACTAACCCTCACAAATGAAAGACTTGCAATTCCTTGTTATTGTTAGTAACTATCATTATAGGTCTCTATTATCGTTGTAGGATTAAGATATATCTTGTTCGAAAATATTCGATTCATGATCGTATAGGAGGCTTATCGTCATTTTCCCCTTGTATCTTTTTTTGAGAAAAGATGCCTCCCAGAAAGAGACATAATAGGAAGAACAACGATCCTCCGCCGCCACCGCCTCCTCGGTTCGATCTTTCCATGTTCCAGGCAGCAGTTACAGCTGTTGTGGCTGTCGCGATGGCTCAACTAAATCCTAGTGGCTTTAGCGGATCAGGAAGTGTTACCCAGTCCTAGAATCATGACGGTAATCAGGGACACCCGAAGGAGTGTTCCTATAAAGATTTCATGAATGCCAAGCCCAAATCTTTTGATGGCAATGGAGGAGTCATTGCCCTAACCTAGTGGTTCGAGAAGATCGAATCAATTTTCGAGATTTATGCATGTTCTGAGGAAAACAAGGTGAAGTTTTCCGCTTGCACCTTCACCAATAGAGCATTGACTTGGTGGAATAACCGAGTCAAATCCCTAAATCTGCCAATAGCAAATTCCATGGATTGGGAGAGTTTAAAGGAACTTATTCTTGTTGAGTACTGCCCGAGGGGCGAGATGCAGAAGTTGGAGCACGAGCTCTAGAACCTAAAGATGAAGGGTTATGATATTGCTATTTATACAGCTAGATTTTGCGATCTGGCTCTTCTCTGTTCGGGGATGGTCACCTCGGAAAGCAAGAAAATAGAGAGGTGCATTTGGGCTTGATACCCCCAACTCAAGGGAATGTCTTGGATGCTAAACCTTCCACTTTCGATAGCGCCAAGTGTTTAGCGAAAACCCTTATAGATCACGGGGTTGATCTTGATCCAATAGCAGTTGTTCCCAAACCACCAAAGGAGAGTGGTGGGAAGAAGAAATTTTGGAACAAGAGTAAGGGCCAGTCTTCACAAGAGCCCTCCAAGAAACAACAAGTAGTGGCGGTTCATGCCACTACCACTGCTGCTATTGTGTCCCACTACTCCAACAGCTCCCAGCCGTTATGCTGGAAACCTACCCTTGTGCAACAAATGAAACTTCCATCATTTGGGAGTTTGTAGAGAGATGCAATGCGATAAATGTGGCAGAAAGGGGCACACGGCTCAATTTTGCAAGATACCAGCCCAACCGACCAATCAGGCTACTAGAGCGGGCGTTGGTCAAGCCTGTTATGGCTGTGGGGACATCGGGCATTTTAAGAGGAATTTTCCCAAGGCAACAACGGCTGGCAACACAGGGAGAGTGCGAGCGACGAGCCAGGAGGAGGCAGTTATTGATCCCACCGTTATTACGAGTACGTTCCTCCTCGACAGCTCTTATGCATGTATTCTTTTCATTACGAGTACGTTCCTCCTCGACAGCTCTTATGCATGTATTCTTTTCGATTCTGGTGTGGAGAGAAGTTTTGTTAGTCATGCATTTAAACATCTACTCAAGCAAAAATCCCAACCTTTAACCGGAACATTCACCGTCGAGATGGCTAACGGAAAGAAAGAGAGAACTAATGACGTATTCATAGGCTATACTCTTACCCTAAACGACCATTCTTTTCCAATAAACCTCATGCCAGTTTCCATAAAAAAAAACTTTGATGTCATCATTGGCATGGATTGGTTGATCCCCAATCGTGCTGATATCCTCTGTTATGAAAAAGCCATTCGTCTCAATCTACCATCCGGCGAAGCTTTCATTATCTATGGTGATAAACTTAGCTCAAACCTTCGTATCATTTCATGCATCAAAGCCCATAAATATATGCAAAAATAGTGACATGCATTCCTAGCCCTTGTTGTTAATGAGAAGCAGGAAGTTAAAGACCTTGAGAGCATTCCCGAAGTCTGCAACTTTCCTGATGTTTTCCTCAAAGATCTTCTCAGAGTCCCTCCCGAGCGCCAAGTCGAGTTCCGTATCGACTTAATTCCCTGAGCTACTCCTGTAGGTGAATCCCAATACTGTCTAGCACCGGCAGAAATGTAAGAGTTATCTAACCAGCTCAATGAACTGCTCAACAAAGGATTCATCAGACTTCCAATTCTACCAAACATTATGTACATGAATTGGAAGCTTGTTATCAAAAGACATGTAACGCCCGCAAATCCGGGCTAGTCAATTTAGAGGCAATAGGGGTCGAAAACGACTTTTCGACAAAAGATTATTTAGAATAAATAATCTTAACCAAGTTGTGGAATATGTCACAAGGTTTCCGTACATATAAGGAACGCCGAAATCCGAGTTATAACGAAGAAGTTATGGCCCGTCGAAGTTTTACGGCAAAACCGGCACGACACTAGGAAGCGTAAATAGTCAATTTACGATAGAGCGAGATTTAGCCTTAGCGATCTAAACAAAAGTCGTAGAATATGTTAAACTAAGAACATCGATAAAAAGAACGCCCAAATCTGACTTCGTATGAAGAAGTTATGATTTTTCGAAGTTTCGGACTAGTAGTGTACAGCCCAAAATTCGAATATTAGATCGAGCGGGTTTTAGCCGACACGACCTGAACGAGAATCGAAGATCTCGTTAAGAGTAGCGTAACGAGAAAAAGATGGGCGAAAACGGATGTCGGATGAAGAAGTTATGAGGATTTAACGGACCAATCCTGTCTCGGCCCGTTAATAATAATATAAAATTTAAAATCGAGCCAAAATTAGCCGACAGATTCTAAACGAAAGTTATAGAGTACGTTCCCACCTTCGCGTGGATATAAAGAACGTCGAAAACGGAGGTCGTACGCGAAAGTTATGATTTTTTAAAGATGAGCATGCAATTTGCGAAATCTGATGCGAGACTGGTGACGTGGCGCGTTGTGGGCCGTCCGATGAAGTCTCAGATCTCGCTTTGGATCATGCCACGAAGCCTCGCCTTACGCCCCGCGTCCGAGTTCGGTACGCCCAGCGTACCCTTCGGTCTTATCCCTTCCGAGTGCGAGACAGCTAGATTCGATGTGGCAGCCCCATCCGAAGTTACGCCCCGCGTAGCCAAGGATTACGCCCAGCGTAGTCCGAGGCCTCGCAGGGTATAAAAAGGGGCGAGGGCCTTCACATTTTTCACACATTTTCACTTCTCTCTCTAAACTACTTTCTCTCTCTAACCCTTTTGGAGCCCCCTAAGCCCTAGTTAAGCCCCTTAGCCCCCGAGGGAAGCCCCGAGGCTCCCGGAGTCCCGAGAAAAAGGAGTTTTTCGGTTTCGAAACGCTGCTCCAATTAAGTTCCGGTTTTCGATAAAATTCGCTGTAAGTGTGCTACGCTTACGCAATTTTTAATATAGCTTTCAAATAATTATAGGAATGTTATTAGGTCCTTAAAATAATTATTTAGGCTATTATTATGAGTCATATCGAGTATTATTAACGCTGAATAATACTCTGACTAATTAATTTGTCGCGGTTATCGTTAAACTAAACCCTAGTGGTATCGATACTAGGTTTTATCGAAGGAATATCGTTTTGAGAGTATCGAAGCGCTGTCCGAGTGCTGAGTCACCACCTACTCAGGTGAGTGCATAGTCCCTTTCATCTTACACATAGATATGAAGTATTTTAATATAAATTACGTGTTATGTGTGCATATTGTTTGAATACTTGTTGTCTATGTTGGATGAATGATTTATACATGTTTTAAATGATTTAAACTGTATATTTATTTTATATCTACAAATATGTTTGGATAAAACATGGGTAGATGAAATAGTTGGTGAGTGATGAAATAAAATAATGAGAGATAGGTGATGATAGATAGGTGATTATGAATCGGTGATGTAGGATACTACTACCTTGTCCGACAATTTGGAGATGTAGTCATCTACCAGAGTATGGATGGCGACCACGGACTATTATAGACAACCCCGTGGAAACACCAGCAGGCTAGTAACCTGTAGGTAATGAATTACGAGTTCAGGCGATGTTGTAACTACGTATTCATGCGATGATGGTCTAACCCTTATTATGAATTACGAGTCCAGGCGATGTTGTGGCTACGTATTCATGCGATGATAGACTAATCCTTATCATGATTTACAAGTCCAGGTGATGTTGTGGCTGCGTAATCATGCGATGATACCTTAACTCTTGCTAGACACATATTGAGGGAGTAATCCCCGGATTAGTATTGTCTATGCAATGTAGGCGATGATCCTTAGATAAAGTTCGTAGGAACAATCATATAAGGAAATACGATGTAAGGAGATGAGAAGTAAATATGATATAGGAGATGACCCTTGAGATAATATCTTTAGGGAAGACTAAAAGAAGATAATGGGGATGGGTAATTGGGTTGATTGTTTGATTGTTTGAACATAATAATTATATTATTGTGGGTTGAAAACCCTATGTACTCACCAGGTTTCCCAACCTGACCCACTCAGTTTATGTATATCACAGGTGACGAAGTGAAGTGACATTACACTGAGAGATTTAAAAGAGATGTAGATCACTAGTGTAAATCATTGTAAGTTCTGTTTATGCTTATGTTTCGGTATTAACGATGACATCCCAAACATTTTAAAATGAAATAAATACGTTTCTTCGAAAATGTTTTAATAACGTATTTACCATGTTTTTTTCTGGGAACAAATTCCGCAACCTTTTATTAAAACGAAGTACTCTGATTTTCATAAAGCATAAACAAAATCGGTCTTTTCTGGCCGTGATTTTGGGGATGTCACAAGACAAGTGTACCAAAAGTAGATGTTTACAAAAAGGGTAACTATTTACTAATGTCCATTCTACCCATTCCACCCTTAAACACATCTTCTTAATCTAAAACCCAATGGGTTTTGGAAGAACAACCACCATCAGCATCTTCAACCATTTTCCTGAGCTTCAATTTCCTAATTCTTTAAGAGGGAGTCCTTTTTTTCTCCCAATGGAAATTGTACGAACCAGGACCCAAGGGTATCACTCTTGCTCCAACCTCTCTCTCTCTTCAACTTCTTCTTCCCCAATATCTCTGCCTTCAACTTCTTCTTCCTCAACTTCTGTGCCTTCAACTTGGTCACACCCGCTAACCAGAACAGGGGAAACGTTGAGGGGCGGATGACGTCATGTTTAATATCACAACACATGCATCATAGTAATCAAAGTAACAAACAACCATTGCATTTATATGAAAGTGCTTACAAAGTATGTGGTTCACATAAGATTGACTTCAAAAGTAAATAACAAAACAAGACATGAAGCTATTAAACTTCATCTTCTGAATCCCAGCGCGCATACATGTCTGCTAGTTTCCTGAGGATACAAGTTATTTTGAAAGAGTAGATCAACATTTAAGTTGGTGAGTTCATAAGTATTTAGGTGATGAAAAGTAAGTTGTAAGTTCCTTTTAGAATAGTTTGCCTGTTCCTCCAGAAAATCCTATATTTTCTGATATGATGAATGAAAGTAAAAATGACTCTACAATTCCTTCTATGAGTACTAAGTGGATATAAGTTATACACAATTTAGAGTAAACAGACAATTGGTTGTGTGGATTTGCCCTAAGCCCACAACCAAACAAGGAACACGGAATGAGGCGGAAGTCACACATCCCATTGTTTGTTAGAACTTCACTGTATATATAACCCTGACATATTCATTTGGAACTTATTGAGTTAACTGTAATAGTTCTTTATATTTGATGAAAACTTTGTTTTAGAAAATCATACATTTCCTTTAGTAAAAATGGAAACCACAATAGATCCTTCTATAATCACTTAGTTTATACAAGATATATATAATCTAATATCGAACGGACAGTTAAATGGGTGAATCTTCCTTAAGCCCACAACCAAACAAGGAACAGGAAGTAAAGCGGAAAGCACACATCCAACTACCTATCAGATATTAACTATATATAACCCTGATGTATAATGTAATGACCCGTCTCTGGTATGTTGTTTCCATGTTATTTATTTTGAAGTTTTCAAAAGGGACTCGGCGAGTCTATAGCCCGACTCGTCGAGTAGAGACGGGATTTCGAGCACGTGTAAGTCGGCGACTCGACGAGTTCATATTCGGGACTCGGCGAGTCCGCCTGCCAGGAAGAAACCCTAAATCCCCGGGTTTGCTCACTATTTAAGCAATGTTATGTGCCCCAAACTCGCCTCCTTCACCCTCAGAGATCTTATGAGAAACCCTAAACCATTCCTTGTGTGATTAAAGTGTTTTTGTGTGGATTCTTGAAGGATTGAAGAAGAAAAAGAAGAAAGGACCAAAAAGAGGAAGTGTAGAGCAAAGATCCAAGGCCAAAGTCAGAGTTCATTGAGGTATGTCTCGGAATTATTCTGTTTTATGCTTAAAACGTCCATTAGAACACCTCTAAGGCTAGTTTATTGTATTTTCCAAGCTTTATAGTTGTGTGGATGCCTTGCTGGATCAAGATATCCCTAGATCTGTTCATTTAGGAGTTTTAGAGCCCTGATCTAGTGCCTTTTCGAAGTTTCTTTGCTTGAGAACCCTAGATCTAGCCTTTATTTTACTTTTTGAGCCTTTTAATCTTCATGGGTGCATATGGGCACGTAAAGATAGAATCTTTACGTGTTAATCGAGCTTAGGGAGCCTAGATCTATAAGTTTTATGCACTGGATCCGAGCAGAATCGAGTTTAGAGTAGCTACATGCATGCGACTCGGCGAGTCGAGTCGCGAGTCCCCGATTTTTCCCTTTTTAGTGATGTCGAGTAGGGACCAGTGAGTAGTAGAATGGACTCAGTGAGCCGGAGGTCAGACTCAGTAATGGAGGGACTCGACGAGTTGTTCATACAAGTCGGCGAGTCCAAGGCAATCTTCTTAGATTCAAGAACAACTCGTCGAGTTGTTCATACAACTCGTCGAGTTGTTCATACAACGAGTCGGATGCAGATGGCCTGAATTCTAGAATCGAAAGGAAACTCGTCGAGTTGATGCCATACTCGACGAGTAGCCACGAGTAGGGTTGAGAAGTGAGAATAGAGACTCTGCGAGTTGGCGGCCCAACTCGGCGAGTCAGGTCAACTGTAGGTTGACTTTGACCGGGAGAGTTGACTTTGACCAGGGGTAAAAGAGTCATTTTACCCCAATGCAGTTATTAGTATCTGATTGAGTGTGTTTATGGAATTGTAGCCGGGGAGATACCGGAGCAGCAGCAGATAGCTTCCAAAGTCATACACTCAGCAGCCAGTTCACGAGGTGAGTTTCCTACCAGTAGGAACGGGTCTACGGCCACAATGCCGATCCGATTAGCTAGCAGTTAGTTCCGGACTTCGGTCTGAAGCAGTAGTTCAGGGTGCTTGATGTCTTTGTGATTCAATCATGTCTATGTGTTATGTGTTCCGGACTTCAGTCCGATGCAGTATATGTGTTATGTTAGCAGATACGTGTTTATGTTATGTTCAGTCAGTTCTGGACTTCGGTCCGATGCAGCTAGTTCCAAGACTCCAGTACGATGCAGGGGACAAGGTCCCAGTCAGTTCCGGACTTCGGTCTGATGCAGTTAGTTCCGGACTTTGGTCCGATACAGTCAGTTCCGGACTTCGGTCCGATGCAGTTAGTTCCGGACTTTGGTCCGATGCAGTGGGCAAGGCCCACTATATGCTTTATTTTTTATTGTGTGGTATGTGGTAGTTTGGGGGGGAGCTCACTAAGCTTCGTGCTTATAGTTTCAGTTTTGGTTTTAGGTACTTCCGCAAGTAAAGGGAAGAGCTCGGGATGATGGCATCGCACACACCACAACTTCAGTTTTTGTCTTGGGAGTTGATTCAGTTTCTTAGATATGTTTTGATACAGTTGTGACACAGTTTTTCTCACAGTATTTTATCATGGTTTTGAGATACGCAACGTATGGTTTTATTATGTGATACTCCATTTTATGATCTTGGTTATATTAAAAATGAAATTTTCGGGTCGTATTTTTGGGATGTTTCAAGTTGGTATCATAGCCTTGGTTTGAGGGATTCGGATACACTTCCGGGTGTATCTGAACTCAAACTAAGGGAAAGATAAAAAGATTTTCAAAAGGAAAAAAATGTTTTCGAAAGAAATTTTGAAAAGCACTTAGAAAGAAAAGAATTTTTAAACGAGATAAGGGTGTGGTGCATGCGATCAGCCAAGCTCAAGTAAGTACTCCCAAATTACCCATACAAGTTATGTTATGATTGTTAGTTTCAGTTTCAGTAGAACAGCATGCTAGAATAGGACTAAGGATCTAGGAGGATGCCTTATGTGCTTGCTATATGTGTTTCAGCTTTATAAGATTTGCATGCTAGTATTGAGTAGACGATAGTAGGATAGCCTGTTTAGGTTATGCCTGATAGTATGAGCTTAGCATTGTATGCTAGTACAGTTTCTTATTATGAGAATAGATTTGCTTGAGTAGTTTCCTGTGTCTGAATGCTGCTTGCTTTGTGCTTTGTAGGACTCTTGGTGATGGGAGTTAGCCAATAGGTGAATACGTCATGTCACATGTGATCAGGGTTGAATAATCTCAGAGTGTTGGATTTGGCCCTATTGCGTAGCTCTTGTTTGAGTCTAACCGTTGTAGGGACGAGTCTTTTACTCGAAGGATTATCTGAGCCTCATCACATGTGATGGTATTCAGGTGATGACTAATTAGCATTACAAGGAGGCCTTCAGCAGCTGAGGACTGGTTTGAGTGGAGTCAGAGATTTCCCTAGGGCAAGCCTAGGATGAGAGTAGCAGAGATCAGTAGTAGTAGAAGTGACTTGGTGAAGTCAAGGCAGTTCTTGAGGATAGTACGGATAGATGTGGAAGGTAGTATGGGCCCATACTACTGAAAGCAGAGGATTCGTACTCGAATCAAGGAAGGCTGAGACAAGACCAGGAAGCTAGTAGCAGTATCAATGATCCCTTGAGATATTTCAGTTTTCTGATGTTGCTATGATGTGTTTAAGAATGGTGGTTTTGCGTTCCAAGCCAGCAGCCGGCAGTGGAGGTGCCGGGGAGGGATCAGGATCAGGCTCGGTGGACGAGCGTATGGATGAGCAGACCAGAGAGTTTCTTTCTTCAGAGATTAATCGTATCATACTGGAGCAGACTCCTGTGATCTTTGGTTCGATCAAGGAGGGTATCCTAGAGTTGATGGATGAGAGGTTGGGCACCTTCCGTGCCGAGGTGGCGGCCATGATGGGGTCGCACACACTTACGTTCAGGGAATTCAGGGCTTGTGGAGCTCCAGATTACCACGAGGCGTGGGACCCCATAGCGAGTACTAGATGGTTGGCGGATGTGGCCAACGCTTTCCGCACGAGCAGGTGTCCCGAGGGGGACAAGGTTAGATTGGCGTCCTGTCTTCTGAAGGACAGGGCACGAGATTGGTGGGAAGAGGTCGGACATACCATTGGAGATGATGCAGCGCTAGATGCCATGACCTGGGCTGATTTCTCTACCAGGTTCAGGGCGGAGTTTGCACCGGTTATTGAGGTGCAGCAGTTAGCCAGAGAGTTTCAGGACCTCACCCAGACTACAGAGACCGTGGCGGAGATCACCGCCAAGTTCAGGGAGAGGGCTCTTCTCGTTCCTCAGTATGCAGCCGATGAGGAACTGAAGAAGGCCCGTTATCATGAGATGTTGCAGAGCGATATCCGCCAGTTTGTGAGCCGGTCCAGCTGTAAAACGCTGGATGACATGATTGATAGGGCTCGGGAGAGGGAGATTGACCTTGAGATGGAGAAGAAGAGGAAACTGGAAGCGGTTTCAGGTACAGGTAGTTCGGGCAAAAAGCCCAAGGTTTCAGATCACAGATCCAGGAGTCAGCAGAGCCATGGTCGATGTGGCAAGTGTGGGAGATTGCACGATGGGGTGTGCAAGGCAGGGAGTTCCAGCTGCTACAAGTGCGGTCGGACTGGGCATTTGAGCAGGGATTGTACGGCCCCTGCTACCGCCATTGCAGCATCAGATTTGATTTGCTTTCAGTGCAATCAGAGGGGACACAAAAAGTCCCAGTGTCCGAGTTTAGTTGCAGCAGGGAAGGTGGCTGCACCAGCCCCTGCTACTTTGAGGATTACAAATGGCCGACAGGGCCGAGCCAAGGCGCCGGTGTCGAAGAGTAGAGCTTTTCAGATGACAGTAGAGGAGGCACGAGCGACTCCTGATGTGGTGACGGGTATGTATCTTCCCTTCATCTCTATATTATTATTATTGATTATTGCTTATTGTTATATGTTTTGTATAGGGTCGTTCTCTGTTAACGGCATTTCTGCTACAGTATTATTTGATTCGGGGGCTACCCGATCGTTTGTATCGCCAGCGCTTAGCAAGAGATTTAGTAGAGCTCCAGGGGAGCTGGATTGTCCACTAGAGGTCGAGATAGCATACGACAGGACCGTGAGGGTCGCCAGAGTGCATAGAGGATGTTCTCTTCAGTTGTTCAACGAGCAGTTTCCGGTGGACTTGGTCCCTATTCCCCTGAGAGGGAATAAGGTTATAGTGGGCATGGATTGGTTGAGTCCCAATGGGGCGGTGATTGATTTCGAGCTGCAGCTAGTGAGGGTTCGCACTCCCAGTGGGGGAGAGTTAGTGATTCAGGGCGAGAGGCCACAGCGCGGACCAGCTCTTTGTTCAGCCGCAAGAGCGAGGCGCTATTTTCAGCAGGGTTGCGCCGGATATATAGTTTATGTTTTGGATGCCCGGGAGAAGGGTAAGGTGGCAGTAAATGATGTTCCGGTAGTGCGAGACTACCCTGATGTATTCCCAGAGGATTTTCCTGGAATACCTCCAGAGAGACAGGTCGAGTTCGGGATTGATCTGATTCTGGGTGCGGCGCCGATAGCTAAGGCACCATATCGGTTAGCTCCCCCTGAGATGCAGGAGTTGTCTATGCAGTTGCAGGAGTTGCTAGACAAAGGTTTAATCAGACTGAGCAGTTCGCCTTCGGGAGCTTCGATTTTGTTTATGAAGAAAAAGGACGGGTCGCACCATATGTGTATAGATTACCGGGAGTTGAATAAGGTAACGGTGAAGAACCGTTACCCACTCCTGAGGATAGATGATTTGTTTGATCAGCTTCAGGGAGCGTCTTGGTTTTCCTAAATCAATTTACGTTCCGGGTATCATCAGATGCGAGTCGGAAATGAGGATGTGCAGAAGACTGCTTTCAGGACCAGGTATGGTCATTATGAGTTTGTGGTGATGTCATTTGGGCTCACCAACACTCCAGCCGCGTTCATGGACCTCATGAATCATGTGTGCAGGCCGATGCTGGACCGGTCTGTGATAGTATTTATAGATGATATCTTGGTGTATTCCAAGACGCAGGAGCAGCACGAGGAGCACCTGAGGTAGGTGCTAGAAGTTTTGAGGAGGGAGAGACTTTTCGCGAAGTTCTCCAAGTGCGAGTTCTGGTTGCGCGAGGTGCAGTTCCTTGGTCACCTCGTCAACCAGAAGGGTATTTTGGTAGATCCGGCCAAGATAGAGCCCGTGATGCAGTGGGAGGTCCCGAAGTCTCCATCCGAGATGCGGAGCTTCCTAGGGTTGGCAGGGTATTACAGGAGATTCATTCAAGATTTCTCCAAGATAGCAGTACCGCTCACCCGACTGACCAAGAAGTCAGTGGTGTTTCGTTGGGGGCCTGAGTAGCAGGCGGCGTTTGAGACCCTCAGATAGAGATTGTGCGAGGCTCCGATCCTTACCTTGCCAGAGGGAGTAGAGGATTTTGTAGTCTACTGTGATGCCTCAATCACAAGTATGGGAGAAGTATTGATGCAGCGAGGCCATGTGATAGCTTACGCCTTGAGACAGTTGAAGCCTCACGAGGCTAACTATCCTACCCATGATTTAGAGCTGGGGGCGGTCGTGTTTGCCCTCAAGATTTGGAGACATTACCTTTATGGGGTCCGTTGTACCATCTACACGGATCACAAGAGTTTGAGGTACCTTATGGATCAGCCGAGTCTGAACATGAGACAGAGGAGGTGGTTGGATGTGCTGAAGGATTATGATTGTGAAATCCTTTACCATCCAGGGAAGGCCAACGTAGTGGCTAACGCCCTAAGCCGCAAGGTGACGACAGCCCCTATCAGAGACTTATGTCTGAGGATGACAGTGATTACTCCGTTGTTGGAACAGATCAGGGAGGCTCAGGTTGAGGGCCTCAAGGAGGAGAGGCAGAATTATGAGAGGATAGTGGGCCGAGTAGCTTCGTTTAATTATGATAGTTGGGGGTTGTTGACCCTTCATGGGAGAGTGTGGGTACCGTACTGGGGCGGAGTACGGCAGGTGTTGATGGACGAGGCTCATAAGTCTCAATTTTCTATCCACCCAGGGGCGACGAAGATGTATAAAGATCTTCGACCCAATTACTGGTGGCCCTGCATGAAGCGGGATGTCGCCTGGTATGTAAAGAGGTGCCTGACCTGCAGGAAGGTCAAGGCAGAACACCAGAGGCCTCATGGCAAGATGCAGCCGTTAGACATTCCCGAGTGGAAATGGGAGGACATCACCATGGATTTTATCACCAAGCTTCCCAGGACCGCACGTGGGGTAGACTCGATTTGGGTAATAGTGGATCGGTTGACGAAGAGTGCTCATTTCATACTGATCCAGGAGAGCATATCGGCGGAAAAGTTAGCCGATATCTATGTGCGGGAGGTAGTGGCACGTCATGGAGTGCCGATATCGGTGGTGTCAGACCGAGACGTCCGTTTTACATCCAGATTCTGGAAGCGGTTTCACGACGAGATGGGTACTCGTCTCCATTTCAGCACCGCTTTCCACCCGCAGACGGACGGGCAGAGCGAGAGGACGATTCAGACTCTCGAGGACATGCTCCGGGCATGTGTCCTAGACTTCGGTGGCAGTTGGGATACGTATCTTCCATTAGCGGAATTTTCGTGTAACAATAGTTATCATGCGAGCATTGATCGACCTCCCTTTGAGATGCTTTATGGGAGGAAGTGCAGGACCCCAATTTGTTGGGGCGAGGTCGGTCAGTGAGTCATTGGGAGCACAGAGGTGGTGCTCAAGACGACCGAGTTGATTCAGCAGGTTCGAAGTAGATTGCAGACTGCGCAAAGTCGGCAGAAGAGCTACGCCGACAGGAGACGTTCGGACTTGGAGTTCTGAGTGGGCGATATGGTCCTTCTAAAGGTCTCACCTTGGAAGGGTGTCATCAGGTTTCGGAAGAAGGGCAAGCTGGGCCACAGGTTCATTGGTCCTTTCAGGGTTTTGGCCCGAGTGGGTCGGGTTGCTTATCGGTTGGATCTTCCAGCAGAGCTTAGCCAGATCCACAACACCTTCCATGTGTCTCAGTTGAGGAAGTGTTTGGTGGATGAGTCAGCAGTTGTTCCCTTAGAAGACATTCAGGTTGATAGCAGCCTGAATTATATTGAGAGGCCGGTCGCGATTCTGGACCGGAAGACAAAGACCTTGAGGAACAAGGTAATTCAGTTAGTGAAGGTGCAGTGGCAGCACCGGAAGGGGACTGAGTGGCCGTGGGAGGCTGAGGAGGAGATGAGAGAGCAC
Organism: Lactuca serriola; assembly: GCF_051521515.1. Taxonomy (NCBI): domain Eukaryota; kingdom Viridiplantae; phylum Streptophyta; class Magnoliopsida; order Asterales; family Asteraceae; genus Lactuca; species Lactuca serriola. Next base: position 109,106,122 of record NC_136414.1, on the reverse strand, counting down.
TACCTGGAGTTATTTGCAGATTCAGCCATAGCAGACTTCGAGGACGAAGTTTGAGTCAAGTGGGGGAGAATCGTAACGACCCGTCTCTGGTATGTTGTTTCCATGTTATTTATTTTGAAGTTTTCAAGAGGGACTCGGCCAGTCTATAGCCCGACTCGTCGAGTAGAGACGGGATTTCGAGCACGTGTAAGTCGGCGACTCGACGAGTTCATATTCGGGACTCGGCAAGTCCGCCTGCCAGGAAGAAACCCTAAATCCCCGGGTTTGCTTACTATTTAAGCAATGTTATGTGCCCCAAAATCGCCTCCTTCACCCTCAGAGAGCTTGTGAGAAACCCTAAACCATTCCTTGTGTGATTAAAGTGTTTTTGTGTGGATTCTTGAAGGATTGAAGAAGAAAAAGAAGAAAGGACCAAAAAGAGGAAGTGTAGAGCAAAGATCCAAGGCCAAAGTCAGAGTTCATTGAGGTATGTCTCGGAATTATTCTGTTTTGTGCTTAAAACCTCCATTAGAACACCTCTAAGGCTAGTTTATTGCATTTTCCAAGCTTTATAGTTGTGTGGATGCCTTGCTGGATCGAGATATCCCTAGATCTGTTCATTTAGGAGTTTTAGAGCCCTGATCTAGTGCCTTTTCGAAGTTTCTTTGCTTGAGAACCCTAGATCTAGCCTTTATTTTACTTTTTGAGCCTTTTAATCTTCATGGGTGCATATGGGCACGTAAAGATAGAATCTTTACATGTTAATCGAGCTTAGGGAGCCCAGATCTATAAGTTTTATGCGCTGGATCCAAGCAGAATCGAGTTTAGCGTAGCTGCATGCATGCGACTCGGCGAGTCGGACGAACGACTCGGCGAGTCGAGTCGCGAGTCCCCGATTTTTTCCTTTTTAGTGATGCCGAGTGGGGACCAGTGAGTAGTAGAATGGACTCAGTGAGCCGGAGGTCAGACTCAGTAATGGAGGGACTCGACGAGTTGTTCATACAACTCGGCGAGTCCAAGGCAATCTTCTTAGATTCAAGAACAACTCGTCGAGTTGTTTATACAACTCGGCGAGTCGGATGCAGATGGCCTGAGTTCTAGAATCGAAAGGAAACTCGTCGAGTTGATGCCATACTCGACGAGTAGCCGCGAGTAGGGTTGAGAAGTGAGAATAGAGACTCTGCGAGTTGGCGGCCCAACTCGGCGAGTCAGGTCAACTGTAGGTTGACTTTGACTGGGAGAGTTGACTTTGACCAGGGGTAAAAGAGTCAGTTTACCCCAATGCAGTTATTAGTATCTGATTGAGTGTGTTTATGGAATTGTAGCCGGGGAGATACCAGAGCAGCAGCAGATAGCTTCCAGAGTCATACACTCAGTAGCCAGTTCACGAGGTGAGTTTCCTACCAGTAGGAACGGGTCTACGGCCACAATGCCGGTCCGATTAGCTAGCCGTTAGTTCCGGACTTCGGTCTGAAGCAGTAGTTCAGGGTGCTTGATGTCTTTGTGATTCAAGCATGTCTATGTGTTATGTGTTCCGGACTTCAGTCCGATGCAGTATATGTGTTATGTTAGCAAATACGTGTTTATGTTATGTTCAGTCAGTTCCGAACTTCGGTCCGATGCAGCTAGTTCCGGACTCCAGTCCGATGCAGGGGACAAGGTCCTTGTCAGTTCCGGACTTCGGTCTGATGCAGTTAGTTCCGGACTTTGGTCCGATGTAGTCAGTTTCGGACTTCGGTCCGATGCAGTTAATTCTGGACTTCGGTCCGATGCAGTGGGCAAGGCCCAGTATATGCTTTATTTGTTATTGTATGGTATGTGGTAGTTTGGGGGGAGCTCACTAAGCTTCGTGGTTATAGTTTCAGTTTTGGTTTCAGGTACTTCCGCAAGTAAAGGGAAGAGCTCAGGATGATGGCATCGCACACACCACAGCTTCAGTTTTTGTCTTGGGAGTTGATTCAGTTTCTTAGATATGTTTTGATACAGTTGTGACACAGTTTTTCTCACAGTATTTTATCATGGTTTTGAGATACGCAACGTATGGTTTTATTATGTGATACTCCGTTTTATGATCTTGGTTATATTAAAAATGTAATTTTCAGGTCGTATTTTTGGGACGTTTCATATAAACTAAGGTATTATAGAATTAACCACTGAAGGTCCTTTAAGTTATACTGGTTTAATAAAATGAATTAAACCCTTTTACTGATAAGTTTCTAGTTTAGCCTACTAAATGCTCTATCTGAAAAGTATGTTTGTGTACTAGAAAACAGTGTATTGAATTTGTATACTATGACCTGACCCATACCTGGTACTCCTTATGATTACTTAGTGTGTGTGTGTGTGTATACATATATATATAGCTAAGATCAAATAGATAGTAGACTGGGTGAATCTGCTCTAAGCCTACAACCAAACAAGGAACAGGAAATGAAGCGGAAATCACACATTCCACTATCTACCGGACCCGATTAATATATGTCCATGATGTATCTACCGAGGAATCATAAAGTAAGCATTATAGCCCCCCTTCTAACTGAATGTACTAAGACTCGACTGTTCTGTTTGTCTTTTGTAATGATGTAAGTTTTCCCAATTTTAAGACTATCTTTACTAGAAAATAGTTTGCATTACTTTTTATGTGAGAAGATCACTATATGAATGTAATGGGAAAATGAAAGTATACAATAGTGTTGTATAAAGTAACTACTGACCACTAACTACCTTAAAACCAGTTTGTTAATTAACATTAAAATGTGATGAGGTTATAACCATACCGATCGACAAGTGTTTAACACGACGACCTACTGACATCGAAACTGATGTGACATTTGTCACCCCTTGGCCTGCCGGCCAAACTGTAGCGAACAGTCGGGATACGGCCTTGTCAGTCCCATATAGATCTATACATACAATGTCTGTTCTCCCTCTAGGAGACTCTGGTTACAAAACACGACCTAACAAGTATATTGCTAAGTCGTGAAGTAGTGGTTTCACATTATTTTTATCTTGTTCTTGTTATCGTATGTTCCTTCTGTTCTTGTTATTGTATGTTCCTCCTTGTTCTTGTTATTGTATGTTCTGAACCCCTAAACTATACCTATTATACTTTACTAGTATGCTTGTTTTGTATTTTCTCTGATTTGTAGAAAAGACTCGGTTATCTACTGAGTTATGATTGTACTTTAAAAACAGAGCTTTATATACAACAAAGTAACATAACTTAAAAAGAGTTATTGAAATGATTTGATCACTTATAAAAGTATAATAAAACCCTTTAATGTGATGGTTATCACAGGTAAACATTTACACAATTATTATTGTGTTCAAATTGTATCCCCCCCTAAAAGCATTTAAAACATTTAAAAGAATGATTATAGGGGTATGAACTCACCTTATGTGGGTGATTCAATTGAAGATTCGTGTAAGGATGAGAAGTTCCACGAATGAATTCCCGAGACACAAACGAACCCTAAATGACATATAATGGCATATATAGGCATGTAATTAGTGTTTAAAACAACTAACATGCAAGGAAACAACCTTAGGGACTAAGAAACACTCGTAATGAAGTGTCACAATCACATGTGATTATATGAAAGGGAGTTTACGACCACAAAATGATGTGTTCATGGCCAAGGGAAGTTTACGGCCACAAGAAGTGTTTACGGCCGTAAACACTTGAAGATGATGCATTTTGGATCTTGATTCATGCTTATAGGGTGTTTATTATGAGGATACAAGGGCTTCTAATGGATAACAAGATGATAGAAGAGATAATCACACTTTAGATGACTTTAGGGTGTTTACGGCCCAAGAATAAGTGGGTGTTCTTGGTGAAAATATGAAGATTTGAAGGAAAAGTGATGAATTCAAGGATGTGATTCATAGGATTCATATGATCAAGAAGATTAACTAGTAAAATGGAGGAATTACTTACGTTTTTGAAGAAAAATGATGGATTCCCTTGATGATACTTACGTGAGTTTGAGTGTTCTTGATTGAAAGAGGTGAGAAATGAAGAACAAATGAAGGAAATCTATACTTATCATGAGGGGTTCACGGCCACCAAGATTTTACGGCCGTAAACTCTAGTTTGCGGCCGTAAACTCCTTGTGATGGAGTTTCCAGCTCTTTTGCAACCCAATGAACTTAAGCTGACACACCCGTACACACAATCCTTAAGTGTACTAGGCTTAGAACACTCAAACAGACCCTTAACAATGCTAACAGATAGTAGAAACAAGCCTGGCATTTAATTGGACTGATTGGCTTTGCCGGATAGAAATTTTTGGGTTGTCACAAACTTCTTCTTCCTCAACCTCTCTCTCTTCAACTTCTTCTTCCTCAACCTCTCTTTCTTCAATCTCTTTTTCCCGAACATCTCTTTTATGAACATCTCTTTCATCTACATCTATTTCCTCAACTTCTCCATAAACCTACAATGGCAGGCTAGTTAGTAAAGATACAATATGAAAGCCAAAAATAGTGTAACAACATATACCTCTTTCATAGCAACCACTGCATCAACACGTGTATATCCAGACAATGACAACTCCTTTAAATTAACTCTTTCATTCACCTTCACCTCATTGTCATTCTATTGTTCCTAAACATCCTCCGTTGCTTGACTCATAGGTTGCTCACCATTAGGTGTTTGGGTAAAAAGATAATCAAAATCCTCATCACAAGTTAGGGACACATCCTCCTTTGCTTGACTCTTATGTTGCTTACCATTAGGTGTTTTCTTTGGATTTTTGTTCCTTGATCCAGAAACTTTACTTTTCCCTCCTCTCCTTGCCATCATCTTAGTCCTTTTCATAGGACTAACAGCAGGACCACCATCTTGATCACCAATTTCTGAAACTAGGGGAGGAGCAGTGTGACATCCCCAATTTCACGACCAGAAAAGACCGATTTGTTTATGCTTTGTTTTATAAATCAGAGTGATCGTTTAAAGAAAACGGTTGCATAATTTGTTCCCAAAATAAAATATGATAACCATTTATCAAAACATTTCTCGAAAAGAATGTATTTTCATTAAATAATAAAACCTCGGGATGTCATGTTCGTTATAGACCAAAAGCATAAACAATATAAAATAGATCTTACAATAGTTATTTATAACTACTGATCTATAATCCCAAAATCTCTCGTCAAGTCCACCAACTTATACCCTTATGCCATTACCTGTAATGAAAAGAAAACTGAGTGGGTCAGGCTTGGGAGCCTGGTGAGCATATAGGGTTTTCAACCCACAATAATATAATTATTATATTTAATCAACAAACAATCAACCCAATTACCCATCCCCATTATTTTCTTAAGGTTTTACCCTAAGAACCAAATATCCTTCATTCATTTATTCGTAAGGAATTGGCACGAATTCCATTGCTGCCAAAGCTTATTTATCAAGTACTAAATCCATAGTTATCTGGCGCTAACTCCATAGTCACCAAGGTTCACTTAACAAGCACTAACTCCATAGTCGCCAAGGTTTACTCAACAATAGGCGCTAACTCCATAGTCACCAAGGTTCACTTAACAATAGGCACTAACTCCATAGTCACCAAGGTTTACTCAACAAGCGCTAACTCCATAGTCGCCAAGGTTCATCAAATAGGCACAAAGTCACATCGTCGCCAAGGTTTATACAATAGGCGCTAACTCCATAGTCACCAACTATTCCATCTACCTATGTTCTACCTAACAATTTTGTAGATATAAATACTTACACAGTTTAAATCATTTAACACCTGTATAAAACTCCAATTTCCATGCCCATCTCAAATAGACAAATAACATATAAACACATAGCACGTATTTCATAGCAAATACTTCATATTTATGTGTTAGAAGAAAGTAACTACACGCTCACACATATAAACAACAATATACTTAATACACTCAACCCATACTTGTATTATTATCGTGTTTATGAAAGGTAGTATACACTCACTTGATCAGAAGATGATCGGACAACACTACGACTTGTAGAAGTAGTATTCTTCGTTAGATCTGGAAGATCTTCACAAAAATCGAACTTCTCGCGGGCAGAGCTTCGGCTTGGGAACCGCACTTCTAGGGATCTTCGGTGCCTCGGGACTTGCTTCGGGGCTCGGGAATGATACCGGGGCTTCGGGATAATTCTTGCACGAAAAACGATGCAAAAATGCGAGAGAAAGAAGAGAAATGAGCAATTGAATCGGCTGCACTCGACTCCCTTTTATAGGGTCTGGATCTGCGATTTACGCGGGGCGTACTCTTAGGTTACACGGGGCGTAACCTGGATAAGCCCGGTGACTCCCCCCATTGGATAATATCGAAAATTTATATTTAAATTTAATTTCGAAAATATTTAATAAACTTCAAAAATACATATCTTCCTCATACGAACTCCGTTTTCGACGTTCTTTATATCCACGTGTAGGTGAGACTACTATCTACAACTTTCGTTTAGACTCCGTCGGCTAATTTTGACTTTATTTTTATTATTTATTTTTAGTAGGCCGGGACAGGAAAACTCCGTTATAAAATCATAACTTCTTCATCCGACGTCCGTTTTCGCCTATCTTTTTATCGTTTTACTACAATTAATGAGATCTTCAATTCTCATTTAGATTGTTTTGGCTAAAAACCGCTCGGTCTCAAATCGAGCATTCGGGCTGCATACCGCTAAGTCGAAACTTAGAAAAATCATAACTTCCTCATACGAAGTCAGATTTGGACGTTCTTTTTATGCACGCTCACGGTTTAACGTATTCTACGAATTTCATTTAGATTGCTAAGGCTAAATATCACTCTAACGTATATTCACTTTTTACGTCGCGTTGTGTCGTGCCGGTTCTGTCGCGAAACTTCGACATGTCATAACTTCTTCGTTATAACTCGGATTTCGGCGCTCTTTATATGTACGGAATCCTTGTAACATATACTACAACTTAGTTAAGATTATTCATTCTAAATAAGCTTTCATCAAAAATTCATTTTTGACGCCTATCGTCTCTAAATTGACTAGCCCTGATCTACGGGCGTTACAATTATCTCCCCTTAGGATGATTACGTCCCGGAATCATCAACGAAAATAGAACTTGCATAATGATTCCACACGTTATTTATTCATCCTTGTTAATAAACTTAAATTCTATGTTTCCTCGAAAGAGTATTTAACCCTATGGCTTTCTTGACCGCAGACGATGCCCAATCTTGCATCTGCTTATCGTACTATGTTGTACTTTCAATCGTAACCCTCGAGTTAACAAATAAGTCGTTATTATGGACTCCTTCTTCTTCTCAGGATAAATACTTTCCTTTATCTATTGTAACAAACCGATGGGTCGTGCTCTACTGACCTCTCATCGAATGATGCAATGCTTAGACTCAGGTCTCTTAGAGTTAAATTCCAAAATGGAATATACCTTCCTTCATATTCTAATGTGATATAATCACATTTCAGCATGTAGCATTTCTACCTACAAACTTCTTTTAACAACGAGCGCGACACTATCAATTGCATTAACTTCAACCTTCTGACTTAAGTCAGATGTTACATCTAACTTGGTCCTCTAGACCACGTAACATACTCCTCGTAGTCGAACTCAAATTTAGATATGACCACTAGGGTCGGAACAAGAACCATCTTACTAGTCATTACCGAAACAATGGTAATGACATACCAGAATAAAATGGAATCAATCACTAGCTTCTTGGTAACCTTGTGACTTTCCCTGATCCAAGTGTGAGTCATGTGCTTCCGGTAGTATATGCATCTACTACCTTTCACACCTACTCATACTCGTCCCAAGTATTGTCCCGCAGTCGACCAAGTCACCATACAAGAAAATCACAAAACAATTTAACACATACGAATGTGTCCAAGTAATCATAAACAATTTCCCTAGACTCTACTAGGACTTCTTTACTGCTCAATCTTCAATCATCAACTCTATTTCAACTCGATTGGTGATGAAAATATCAGACGATGAGACAACTTCAAGAATTTCACCAATCGTTCCATCATCTTGCCAATCGAAGGTGTACTTTAGACGTACCGTACTCCTCTAAACGTACTTTTATTTCATAAGACATACTCTAAAGGCAAGATACCACTCTTACGATATCTTCCGATAGGTGTCATTCACTATCATAAGCCTTCTTTATTTCGTCCATTTATTCAATTCTCTACAAGTCTTCACCATGACCTTTTGTACATCCAAGCAGACATTCGGTGTACCAAGCGAGAATTTTTAAGATAAGAAAGCTTTAATTACGATAAACGTATAAATCTCCTTATCACCCCCGAAACGTTTACATGCTAGTTCTAATATCGTATCAAACGCTTAGAATCCTAAACACATAAGGTTTCCAGATCTGGTTGGCAACATACCATAGATCCAAACAAAAATTTCATATATGGCAAACATATAGCATTTAGCACATAAAAGCATTTTAGGCATCTTTCCTAAAATATACTAGTGCTCGTGCCTAAAACATGGTAGACACTCATCTCACAATCATCGCTTAGCATTCTAAGTTTAAGTCTAGAAATCCTACAAATTCCTAGTTCGTTTAAACTAATGCTCTGATACCAACTGTGACATCCCCAATTTCATGGCCAGAAAAGACCGATTTGTTTATGCTTTGTTTTATAAATCAGAGTGATCGTTTAAAGAAAACGGTTGCGGAATTTGTTCCCAAAATAAAATATGATAAACCATTTATCAAAACATTTCTCGAAAAGAATGTATTTTCATTAAATAATAAAACCCCGTGATGTCATGTTCGTTACAGACCAAAAGCATAAACAATATAAAATAGATCTTACAATAGTTATTTATAACTACTGATCTATAATCCCAAAATCTCTCGTCAAGTCCACCAACTTATACCCTTGTGCCATTACCTGTAATGAAAAGAAAATTGAGTGGGTCAGGCTTGGGAGCCTGGTGAGCATATAGGGTTTTCAACCCACAATAATATAATTATTATATTTAATCAACAAACAATCAACCCAATTACCCATCCCCATTATTTTCTTAAGGTTTTACCCTAAGAACCAACTATCCTTCATTCATTTATTCGTAAGGAATTGGCACGAATTCCATTGCTGCCAAAGCTTATTTATCAAGTACTAAATCCATAGTTATCTGACGCTAACTCCATAGTCACCAAGGTTCACTTAACAAGCACTAACTCCATAGTCGCCAAGGTTTACTCAACAATAGGCGCTAACTCCATAGTCACCAAGGTTCACTTAACAATAGGCGCTAACTCCATAGTCACCAAGGTTTACTCAACAAACGCTAACTCCATAGTCGACAAGGTTTACTCAACAAGCGCTAACTCCATAGTCGACAAGGTTTACTCAACAAGCGCTAACTCCATAGTCGCCAAGGTTCATCAAATAGGCACGAAGTCACATCGTCGCCAAGGTTTATACAATAGGCGCTAACTCAATAGTCACCAACTATTCCATCTACCTATGTTCTACCCAACAATTTTGTAGATATAAATACTTACACAGTTTAAATCATTTAACACCTGTATAAAACTCTAATTTCCATGCCCATCTCAAATAGACAAATAACATATAAACACATAGCACGTATTTCATAGCAAATACTTCATATTTATGTGTTAGAAGAAAGTAACTACATGCTCACACATATAAACAACAATATACTTAATACACTCAACCCATACTTGTATTATTATCGTGTTTATGAAAGGTAGTATACACTCACTTGATCAGAAGATGATCGGACAACACTACGACTTGTAGAAGTAGTATTCTTCGGTAGATCTGGAAGATCTTCACAAAAATCGAACTTCTCGCGGGCAGAGCTTCGGCTCAGGAACCGCACTTCTCGGGATCTTCGGGGCCTCGGGACTTGCTTCGGGGCTCGAGAATGATACCGGGGCTTCGGGATAATTCTTGCACGAAAAACGATGCAAAAACGCGAGAGAAAGAAGAGAAATGAGCAATTGAATCGGCTGCACTCGACTCCCTTTTATAGGGTCTGGATCTGTGATTTACGCGGGGCGTACTCTTAGGTTACGCGGGGCGTCACCTGGATAAGCCCGGTGACTCCCCCCTTGGATAATATCGAAAATTTATATTTAAATTTAATTTCGAAAATATTTAATAAACTTCAAAAATTCATATCTTCCTCATACGAACTCCGTTTTCGACATTCTTTATATCCACGTAGGTGAGACTACTATCTACAACTTTCGTTTATACTCCGTCGGCTAATTTTGACTTTATTTTTATTATTTATTTTTAGTAGGCCGGGACAGAAAAACTCCGTTATAAAATCATAACTTCTTCATCCGACGACCGTTTTCGCCTATCTTTTTATCGTTTTATTACAATTAATGAGATCTTCAATTCTCATTGAGATTGTTTTGGCTAAAAACCGCTCGGTCTCAAATCGAGCATTCGGGCTGCATACCACTAAGTCGAAACTTAGAAAAATCATAACTTCCTCATACGAAGTCAGATTTGGACGTTCTTTTTATGCACGCTCACGGTTTAATGTATTCTACGACTTTCATTTAGATTGCTAAGGCTAAATATTGCTCTAACGTAAATTCACTTTTTACGTCGCGCTGTGTCGTGCCGGTTCTGTCGCGAAACTTCGACAGGTCATAACTTCTTCGTTATAACTCGGATTTCGGCGTTCTTTATATGTACGGAATCCTTGTAACATATACTACAACTTAGTTAAGATTATTCATTATAAATAATCTTTCATCAAAAATTCATTTTTGACGCCTATCGTCTCTAAATTGACTAGCCCTGATCTACGGGCGTTACAAGCAGCATCCCTTCTTGGTATAGCAGGCCCAACTGGAGGGAATTAATAAAAGATAGGTTGGCCTCCCCCATCTTTCCTAGGTCTTCCAATCTTCCTTTTTGGGACAGGGGGCTTAGCTACCTCATCATTTGTACAAAAAATCTTATTATGCCCAAGTTGTTGGCACTTTCCATACCTCACAGTCCTAGGAACCTTTAACCTTTGTGAGGAGTATTTGGCATCTTGTGATTCAGATGCATGCTTCACTCTCTTTAGTTTGGGTCTTCCAGACATCCTTCTAACTAGGGGTGGTAATGGCTTAATAAAGTCAGTCATTGGCCACAAGTTGCTTCCACCTACAGGTTGTATGTTCTGATTGTATGTTGCAACATATTTGTCCTTGTGGAACCAAGAGGAAAGGAATTGACTTGGATCTTTGTGGATATAGTTGATTGCATCTTGACTATGCACACATGGTATTCCAGATAACATCCACAAGTTGCAGGTGCAAGTGTGAGTAGCTAAGTCAACCTTGTATCCATTGTAGCCATACCTAGTCTCAAACACATCACCACCACTTGGCACCACTGTCTACAGCCTACACACAAAATAAACAAAGTATACACATAAACAATAAATACATAATATAGTTGGATACATGCCCATAAAAACTTATATTACCTCATATCTTTCCCAAATTCATTAATCTTTAACTGTATGTTAGGCCCACAATTACCCCTCCATTTGGCTACCTCTTGACCTTGATGAAAAAACCTTTTCATAAGGAGAATCCTTATTTCCTCAAGCATTGTAAGTAGAGGCTTCTTCCTTATTTCTTTGATCATGTCATGGAAACATTCTGCAGCCCTATTCTCTACTGCTTCACAAGCATACCCATGAGAAAAGAAGGCTCTGCACCAGGTTTCAGATTTCATTGCCATAAGATAGGTGTAGCATGTTTTTGTTATCTTCTTTATCTTATCCATTGTAGCAAGAAATTCCCCTTCCACTGTACTCATAGCAGCTTCCCAGAACCAATTCTTTAGCTCTAATCCTATGAATTTCTTCCTAAAGTTTGCAAAGATGTGTCTAGCACATTTTCTATGCTCAACATGGGGGAGTAGATCTGCCATAGCCTGTAGAAGTCCCTATAATTAACAAACAAACACAACACATGTAAAAATTAATGAGTGTTACATATAAATATATATTGTATATTAATATATGTTGTCGGTACCTTGTGTTGGTCTGAGATAACAACCAATCCATTGCCTGCACCAAGATCCAAATCAGCAACCAAATTCTCAATGAACCAGGTCCAGTTATCCTTATTCTCAACATTCATAACTGCCCATGCTATTGGGTAGACATGGTTGTCTTCATCCCTCCCAATAGCAGTTAAAATCTCCCCCTTTACCTTCCCCTTCAAGAAACTACCATCTAGTCCTATTACCCTTCTACATCCTTTGTTCCATCCATCTCTGAAAGCCTTGAAGCCAACATAAAACCTTTTGAAATAGTTACACCCCAGATTACTTTCTACTCCTACTAAGCAAGTTGTACCCATATTACTCAAACTAATTGCAGTTGCATAGTCCCAAACCCTGGCATAGTGGTCTTCCAACTTCCCTTTTATTATCCCCATTGCAGTAGACCTTGCTCTTTAGCATTGCCCAACAGATACACTCACTGAAAACCTTTGTAGCACATCTGCTTACATCTCTAGTAATGTCATCTTGGGCTTCATGATTTACATCTTTCAGCTAGTGTTTGGCTAACCAATTGCTAGTAACTAGGGAACCAAAATGATAATTCCTAGCACACAGATGAATTTCATTACAAAATTTAATCTGGAATGTCCTTTCATTGTATTTCCATCCAGCTGCAACCCTAAATGGACACTACATTTTTTTATTGTCACGGCTTCCACTACCACACTTAGCTATAACCCTCACTCTATCACTTTTTTTCAAAATAAAGCTGATATCCTCCATGGACTACATAGTTAGTTAAGGAAAACCTGAGTTGAGCAGGTGATTGATAACAATCTCCTAAATGGAGCCTCGTCTCTTTCCAGTCAACATTGGGATCATGTACCACATACTCGACACCAATATCTTCATCGTCCTCATTTAAGTGGGCATGCTCATTTTGTTGGACACCGAGAATGTCTCCATGTAACAACCCAATTTTCGCTTCCAAAATTTTCATTTTCATAAATTACTTTAATTAAAACATTCGTAGGAAAAAAGTTGACAAATCATAACATCTCATAAAACCATGTATAATGTCTGAAAATCCAAATCGTAAAATGGTGATAATGTCATAGTACAATCCCAAGGAAACTCATAGTACGGAATCTGAGGTGTGTGTATGATGTGCAGCTACCGTGTCAGCTCCTTCCCCTGCGCTGAAGAGGCACCTGAAACAAAACTAAAAACTGTAAGCACAAAGCTTAGTGAGTTCTCCCATCGTACCACATACCACAAAATCACATAACACGCATATACTATCAGGCATATCTGGGTGCCAGACCAACCCCTTCGGTCCTATCGACTGGATAATGCCTAGCATATTTGGGTGTTGGCCTTCCCTTCGGTCTTGTCGACCGGATACTACCTAGCATATATGGGTGCTGGTTTCCCCTTCGGTCCTGTCGACCGGATACTGCCTAGCATATCTGGGTGTTGGCCTCCCCTTCAGTCCTGTCGACCGGTAACCGGGGACTATTTCACCCTTACTACTACCATATAATATCATATCACATATATCATAATCTGGCTAGCATGGCTGGGTACTAAACTACCCCTGCGGTCCTATTGACCGATAGTCGGGGCCTATTTCACCCCTACTATTGTCACATAATACTGTAATATGCTAGCACATAAACATAACAGGTAGCAGCAAGTCTAGATGAATATCGCAAAGACAAACATCTCATATACAACTCCTATTAGTGGGTCAGCATTGTGGTCGTAGACCCACCGCTACTGGAAGGTAACTCACCTCGAAAGGTTGACTGCTGAAAAACTACTCGACAACTGACTGACTGCTGCTCTGGTAACCCTCTGGCTATAATCCCACAAAACACTCAGTTAGAATCTGATATCTACTCTTAGGGTAAAATGACTATTTTACCCCTAACCAAGTCCAAGTCAAAGTCAACTTTTAGTTGACCCGACTCGTTGATATGGGCCGCCAACTCGTCGAGTCCCTAACTCTTTACCCGACCTTATCTATGACTCTACTCGTCGAGTTCAACAATGACTCGACGAGTCCCCCCTCCCTTATGAACATCAAATGAATCTTCATCCGACTCGCCGAGTCGGATGAACAACTCGTCGAGTTCACCTTCATCTGATAGCAAGTCATGTCCTTGACTCGCCGAGTTGTATGAACAACTCATCGAGTTCATCTTCAACTGCAAGGAGATTGCCTTGGACTCGCCGAGTCCGTTCTTGCACTCATCGAGTCCAATGAACTCCAAATCTAAGGCTAAGTCCAATACGTTGGTCACTCCCTTGGACCCTCTAAAAACCCTTCTCGCGCTCAACTGGGTTCCTTCAAATCTTAACAGAAAAGGGGAATTTCACCTCGGACTTGCCGAGTCCCAAGAACGACTCGTCGAGTCGGGCACGCCCAAGTCTTATTTCTCGATTTCCAGCGTACAACTCTTGACCAAAAGGTAGATCTAAGCTCCTTCAATCGTTCTAGCATGTAAAGTTACAAACTTTACGTGCATGCATGGGACTTTGAGCTCAAAAGGACATAAAATAAGCTCTTAAGATGCATGGGACCTTAGATGGGTGCAAAAGTAACCCCTGACTGCCTTGTGACTCCCTTAATGACTTGATTCCGAAGCCTCAACCCCCAACCATGCTTGCAATCATGGTTGGTCACCAAAAATGGCTTATAAAATCCCTAAATCTCCCCAAAAAGGGATCTATCAAATGAAAGAGCAAGGTTACAACTTTATACCTCCAATGAACTGTGGAAGATGCACAAACTCAGGTTCCCTTGGTCTTCACTTGTTTCCTCAGGTCTTTCCCTCCCTCCTTATGGTCACAACTAGCAAGACCCACCAAAAATGCCTTTGATCTTCTAAAAAATGGCTAGGGTTTGCTATGGGAAGTTCTGGAAGCATTGGGGATGAAAGGGAGGCTGAATAAGTGGTTTAAATAAGGTGCAAACCCTCACCTAGGGTTTTGTCCAGACAACGCCTACTCGCCGAGTCCGGATGTGGACTCGTCGAGTAGGTCATTAAACTTCTGTGTCCAATCGCTCCGACTCGACGAGTTGGACCTCAACTCGCCGAGTCTAAGGCCAAAATGCAAGATACTAGAATAAAATACATACCAGGAACCAGGTGCTACACGCCATCATCTACCATTTCATCAATACTCCTCCTTGATATGTTTTCATCACACAATAAGTTAAGAAAATGATCATCACATAGATTTGAGAGGGCTTTGAAAGTTTCTTCAGAAAAATCCAAGAAGCTAAAGTCAAATGCATCGTCATCGGAGTCAGAGTTTAGAAGGTATGTGTTCTTAGGGAGCTTAGGCCCTTCAGGCTTCTTAGTTCTAGAAGTAAAAGCCATTTGTTTCATAAAAAAAACTTGTTATTTCAAACTTGGAACTCCATACTCCATAGATGAAGATAACCACCCTCAGAATCATCAATTTCTTGTTTCTATACACGTACCTTTCTACTTCACCTACGATTTTGGAGCTTAAAATTGCAAAATTAGGGACTGTGAAACACTTCTCAATGTCAAACCCTTCTCGAATACATGAAACCCTTTAGCAGTGATGGTTCGTGAAAGGTGATGGCTAGTGAATATGTTAGTAGTGACTGGTTGGAACATGTTACCTGCTGATCACCGGGTATTAGCTCTCAAATGATAATTCCACAAAAATATTGTGGTCATAATAAACGAAAAATTAAATTTAGGGCTTTTCCCAATTTACTTCCAAAAACATGGGACTTTAGTGATATTACTCCATAAAATAAAGATAGATATCAAATGATTTCAATAATTATATGTATATTAAATGATATCCATAATTATAATTCATTTTTTTATGGAAACTAATTAAATTCTATATTAATGTCATCAATAATATTCTTTCAGAATAAATTCTCATCTAGGTTTTCATGTATAAATTCGTGTTTTGTTTTATAACACACTCACTCAAAATACAACAAAGTTGCCCAAAACATGGATAACGAGAGTGTATTCTAGCAGAATGTGAGTTTATTATAGCATAATGAGAGTGTATTCTAGCATAATACACTCTTGTTCTCCATTTCCATACAACTTTGTTGTATTTTAAGTGAGTGG